>NC_135621.1:13771250-14399791 GCF_053574225.1 Canis aureus | reverse complement strand
TGAACATCATGCCTTATCTAAATCTGTATCTCTAGGTCTACTTCTTCGATATGATCTTCGTTTCTAAGTGAAATGAATCTACATTCACTGGCAGGAGCATTTTTTAAAGATTTTATTTATTTATTGGTAGAGATGCAGAGAGAGAGAGAGGCAGAGACACAGGCAGAGGGAGAAGCAGGCTCCCTGCAGGGAGCCGGACATGGGACTCGATCCAGGGTCTCCAGGATCACGCCCCGGGCTGCAGGCGGCATTAAACCGCTGCGCCACCAGGGCTGCCCCAAAAGCATCTTTTTAAAAGAGGAGTCTTTTTTTTTTTTTTTTTAAGGAATTCCTTGTTTTTTTAAATTTCCCAAATCCAAGAATTTACTGTTTGTTGAGGAAACGAGACCTGGAGTATTCCTGCAGAGAAATGACGGGTCTGTTTTAAGTTCTCCTAAAATGCTAATAGAGAAATGTTTTCTTTTGTACATTTAACAAAGTGTTGCTGTGCACACGAGACCCATTGCCTTTTGGATGGTTTTTCTGCTTGGTCGGCAGCGGGGCGCAAAGGGCGGGAACTTTAAAGGGGAAACACACCTTGACTCAATGGTTCAGCAACTACAACACAGCAAGAGAAGGGAAAGGGAGAAAGGAAGAAGGAAGAAGGAAGAAGGAAAAGGAAAGGGAAAAGGAAAGGGAAAGGGAAGAAAGAAAAGAAAGAAAAAAGAGAAAGAGGGAGAGAGGAGCGAGGCCTTCCTGCAGAAGCAGCTCTACTAACGCAGCTCAAGTAGTTCACAGGCCGAGGACGCGGCTTTTTTAAGTGTTTTTCTCCCCCGGGACCAGTTTCCTGAGTCTCCGTCCTCGGCTCTGCATCCCTGGAGTCCTAACCAGGTTTTTCCTTTTTTCTTTCCCTTTTTTTTTTTTCTTTTGAGAACGATAAAAAGTTGCCAGGGAAGGAATGTTCGGTACATCGCACGGAGGCTTTTCTATTTTCAGTAAGTTTCGCTGCTCTGCGCGCAGATGGCTCCCCGGTCCCCGGCACGCGCGGCGCCGCCCGGCCCCCCGCGCCCCCCGCGCCCGCTCGCAGCTCCCCGGCCGGCACCGCCCCCCGGACCCCGGCGCCCCGCGGAGTGTTCACGTGGGTCCCCCGGGTGGGGGCGCCGGGGGTCGGGGGGGCCGCGCGGGGCCACAACCGGCCCAGCTCCGGGTGCCACCCCGCCCCCCCCCGGGACGTCCTGGGCCAGCTCCGGGTGAGCACAGTCCCCCTGCCCCAGCCGGGCTCCGGGTGGGCACAATCCCCCATGCCCCTGCCCCGGGTCAGCACAGCCCCCTCCCACCTGCCCCCTGCCCCTGCCCAGGCTCCGAGTGGGCACAGCCCCCCCAACCCCCATGCCCCTGCCCTGGGTGAGCACAGCCGCCCCACCTGTCCCCTGCCCCGGCACCGGGTGAGCACAGTCCCCCCAACCCCCATGCCCTGCCCCGGCTCCGGGTGGGCACGGCCCCCTCCCACCTCCCCCCTGCCCTGGCTCCCGGTGAGCACAGCCCCCCCACCTGCCCCCTGCCCCGGCTCCGAGTGGGCACAGCCTCCCCAACCCCCATGCCCTGCCCCGGCTCCAGGTGGGCACGGCCCCCTCCCACCTCCCCCCTGCCCTGGCTCCCGGTGAGCACAGCCCCCCCACCTGCCCCCTGCCCCGGCTCCGAGTGGGCACAGCCCCCCCAACCCCCAGGCCCTGTCCCGGCTCCGGATGAGCACGGCCCCCTCCCACCTCCCCGCTGCCCCGGCTCCAGGTGGGCACAGCCCCCCTCCCCCCGCCCCCCCCCCCGGCCCGCGCTCCCCGGCGGGGCGCCCTACCTTGGGGTTGGCGAGCAGCTGGTGCTCGTCGCTGTGCAGCAGCGCCCTGGAGTGGGACTCGGAGTTGTTCACGTAGACCTGCACGCAGGGGTAGAGCGCGGTGCCCCTGCAGTCGGCGCCACAGGTGAAGGTGCACTCGAAGAGCTCGCCGAGCTGCTGCACCGACAGCACCGTGCAGTTGGCCGCCGTGGCCTGCAGGTCCTGCAGCGCGGGGCTGAGCCAGCAGAAGCCGAAGATGAAGAGCGACACGACGCCCGAGATGATGAGAAACAGGCCGAGCCGGATGCTCTTGTCCTCGGCTTCCGTGTACTCGTACGCCACCCGCAGCTTCGCCATCGCCCCCCGCGCCCCCGCCCCCCGCGCCCCGCGCCGAGCGCCGCCGCCCGCGCGGGAGGAGCCGCCGCCGCCGCCGCCGCCGCCGCCGCCGCCGCGACAGCAGGCCCGTGGGCGGCGAGGGCGAGCCGAGAACAAAGGGGCCGCGGCCCGCGACGCCCCCGGCGCCAGCGCCCCCCGCCCCGCCCCCGCCCCCCGCCCGCCGGCCCCGCGCCGAGCGGCCGCCGCGTCAGCGCCGCCTGCGCCCTCGGGGAGCGCCGCCCGGGCGCCTCCCGCCTCCAGCGCCCCCTGCCAGCCGCCCCCGCGCGCTCCCCGCCCCCCCCGCCCCGCGCCGCCCGCTCCCCATCGCCCGCGCGCCGCGATCCGGGCAGCCGCCCCGAGGGCAGGCGCGCCGCTCGCCCGAGCCCGGGGCTCCCCGGCCCGCAGGCGGCTCCGCCCGCCCCCCGCCCCCCGCCCCGGTGCCCCGCCCCGGTGCCCCGCCCGCCCCGTCCCGCCTCGCCACGCCCCGGGTGGCCCCGCCCCGGTGCCCCGCCCCGCCCCGCCCGAGGGCGTCTCCCGCACGAGGGGGGAGCGCGGAGGGCGGCGGCCGCGCCGCAGGTGCCCCAGAAGCCCGCGCGTCCCTGGAGGACGGAAAGTTGAAACCGAAAACCGGGCGGACGGCGTCGCGCCCCGGAGCGGCGGGAAGCTGGGACTCCCGGCGGGGACTGGCCGGGCGGGGGGGCACCTGGGGGGCGACGGGGGGCCGGCGGGGTCGGCGGGGGGCACGCCCCCACGCCCCTCCGCGCCCTGCGAGCGCGGCCACGGTCGGCACGGGGTCCCGGCGCCCCCCCTCGGCCGCCCCCCTCCCTCCCCCCCGCCGCGATGGGACGGACGCGGGCGGAGCGCAGCCCAGTGGGCGCTGCACGCGGCGCGGGGCGGGGCCGAGCGAGGGCGGCGGGAGCGGGCGGGAGCGGGCGGGAACTCCGGCTCGGCTGGCCCAGGGCCCGGACCGAAGGGAACCTGCGGAGAGCTCGCAGCCCCGCAGGGCCCCGCCCCGGCCCCCGACGGCAGCCGCCCCCCCCCCGCGCCCCGCTCGCCCCGCTCCCCCACCCCGAGCCTCGTTCCCCTTCCCCACGGCCCATTCCCCCGCGCCCCGTTCCCCCATCCCCCGACGGCAGACCCCGCCCCCCCCGACGGCAGACCCCGCCCCCCCCGCGCCCCGCTCCCTGACGGCGGCACCTCGCCCGCCTCGCGCCCTGTTACCCTCCCCGCGCCCCGCTCTCCCCGCTCCCCCCCCCGCCCCCCCCCCCGCACCTGCGGCGGGGCGACAGATGCGAGCCGCCCCGGGCCTCGACGGCAGCACCCGGCGCCCCGCGCGGCCTCCCCCTGCAGCCTGCTCCCCCCCTCCGCGCCCCCCTCCCGCACCTGGGGCGGGGCGGCAGCGGCGAGCAGGCCCCGGGGGTGCGCCGGGCTCGCCCACCCCTTCCAGGCGCTCCCCCGACCCCCTCTGTGCTCACCTCCGGCCTCCCCGCTCTCCGTGACCTTTTTTTTGGTGTTTTCCGAATTCTCTCTCTGCAAACCGCGCTCCCGCCGTGACCTCCAGGTGGAGCGCTCTGCGCTGTGGAGTCAGGATGCTCGCCCCGCGGAGGCAGACGGTGACCCGCTCTCGCCCCGGGCGTCCCAGCGGACGTGCCCTGAGGACCGTGCAGCCCGGATTTCCGAGGTTGCTTGACTGCCCGTGAGTACCTGCCGGCCGCAGCTCTGGTACCTTCCCGTGAGGCAGCCCCTTCCTTTATGGGGTAGTGACAGTGTTTCCAAGCAAGAAGCAAAGCAACTTTAATTACACGAAGACCCGGTTTTTTCTTGGGGGGAAAAAAACAAAAACAAAATTAAGTTACAGGGCTTAGAAAACTTCCAAATCACGAAGGCGCTTTATATCTTAATATATAAATATTAAATGTTTAATATATATTTTTTTTAATTTTTATTTATTCATGATAGTCACAGAGAGAGAGCGAGAGAGAGGCAGAGACACAGGCAGAGGGAGAAGCAGGCTCCATGCACCGGGAGCCCGACGTGGGACTCGATTCCCGGTCTGCAGGATCGCGCCCCGGGCCAAAGGCAGGCGCTAAACCGCTGCGCCACCCAGGGATCCCTGTTTAATATATTTTAATTTTCAAGCTTTGAGACAGTCGATTTCCTTCCCTAAGCATTCTTTTTGCCCCCCCTTTCTGTTGGCATAAGGACGATTGTTCGTGATTACATTCCCTGAAAGGAAAAGGTAGTTTAATAGTTGAGGCGGCCTGATGCGGAATCAGGGATCTTTGGCCAGATTCTGTGTCCCGCTGGGGGTTGTGACCACCGCTCCGGCCCGTCTGAGCCCTGGGGCGGTGTGGGCAGGTAAGGAGATGCAGTTTTGCTCCCCTGGGGGGGCCCCCGAGCAACTTAACCTGGAGGCAGGCCTCTGGGAGTGCTCAGGAACCAGGGGTGCGGCACCTAAAGATAATTTAATAAAGGTAATTAATTTTTCCACGGTTCCAGAGCTCCCAAGAGTTCGGTGAGTGCACCCTCTGCCTCAAAACTGCAGCAAGATGGTCTTCAAGTATCAGAAAATTCTGTATTAATTTATCCTCAGTTCTTAAGGGCTTTTAAATCCCATTTAAATGGGGCCCTGCATTTAGTAACTCTCCTTTCTTATAATTAAAGTAGTTGAAGACACTGTTGCCATCTAGCCTTCTTCTTTAAACATGTGCTTTTCGCCCTTATTTCCTATTTTGAAATTAGCTCTGCTTCTCTTCTGAACCCTTTCATGATCTCCATGCCTTTTTTTGATTGAGAGTCAAACCTATCCAAAGAATTCCCACATTAAATAAATTTCCGTTTTATCCCTAATGGAACACAGTGTTTGTTATTATAAATTTCATTTGCTCGAGGTGGAACTGCCGTGTCCCATTCCTAAGATTTAAGAAGCCCCTCAGTTTTCTGGAAAGAGTCACCGTGGACTCTTCTTAGGTTAGTGATAGGAACTCCTGGAATCTCAGAGATGCTAACTAAGCTCCGAAGTCACTTAGCATCCTGTTTCCTGTGGAGGGCAGAGGCAGCACAGAAATAAAAGCTAGTTCTTTCTATGCATGCTTGCCACCAATTAAATTCAGATTTAAAAAATGGTTCTGCTACGCAGAACCAGACCAACTTACTTGGTGTCCATCATCATCTGCAGCAACGTTTTCAGGAGAAACATCCTAGCCAAGCCTTGATGTTCTTTCTCTGAGAAAAATAAGACCTATCTGAGCAAGAATATTTAAAACCATTGTTATTTAGAATTCGGTCTCATGATCAGTATTCTTCAGGAAGCCCTGTGACCAGTGTTGAAGTTGCAATGTACAATTTCAAATGTATATATACTTTTATTAAAAGAATTATCCAAAAAGAGTTATCATAAGGAGAGCCTTGGTATCCTAGGAATAGAGAGGAATTTAGAACATGTTGGGAAAATGTTTATACGCTGTTTTAAAAATTGGTGTATTGTCAAGTTTTTCAACAACAAACTGCTACTGTACATTTGAATTAAGTCCATAGGAGAGAAAATTAATATTATATCATCACCTTTCCTCATTAAATTTCACCTTCCGGGCAGCCCGGGTGGCTCAGCGGTTTAGCGCCGCCTTCATGATCCTGGAGACTCGGGATCGAGTCCCACGTCGGGCTCCTGCTTTTCCCTCTGTCTGTGTCTCTGCCTCTCTCTGTCTCTCTCATGAATAAATAAATCTTTAAAAATAAAATTCACCTTCTGACTAGGTTTTAGATGTTTGTAAACCAGAATAATTAGATAAGAATAAACATGAATGAAAGCATGAGTGACACAACAAAGAAAATATAGGAAATGTTATATTTTCATTCAGTTTACACCATTGACAGTTTTATTGTCATAGAAAACTGTTTCCACGTTTAGTCTTGACTTAAAATGTTTACAGTCGAACCAAATCATTTCCGGCTTGCTGATATCAGAAAACTTTCTTGCCATGCTTCATGGTGAATGTTACATAGTTGTCTCAGAATTTTAAATCCAAAAATATTTCCTGGGTAGCCACTTTGTTTTTCCATTTGTTTTCCCCGTCCATAAATTTTACCCAGTGTAGTGAGCATATAATTCTTACGGAGAACACTATTTCTATACTTGGATTAAAACACGAAGGGATCTTAAATATCACCTAATTCAACATTAAGCAGGAAAGGAAGCTCTCAAAGACTGCATTTTGTTTGGACTTGTAAAGAATGATTACTAAAGATATATTTTTAGGTTCAGATTTGTTTGCATGTAGCCTTTATATGTGCAGCTGAGAAAGGGAAGCAAAAACCACAATCACTTCATATTAGTAAATTCATAATATGGTAGTGGAAGTGTGGCTAGAGCTCCTAACTTCTTACCACCTGTTATCTTTCGTGTTAATAGAAGTGAACTTCTATGGGAGATCATATATACACATAGGCAGTTAAAAGGGAAATCAGCTTTGGTTTGGAAAGCAAGAAGGTGAAAGGTTTGGGTCCCCAAATTTAATACTAGATTATTTGACATAAATAATTGATGTTCTTACATTGCTTCCTCCTCCTCACGTGAAAGGGTTGGATTGGTTGGATTAGATTTTTTTTTTTTTTCCTTAAGATTCATTTATTTTAGAGAGAACTGGTGGGCGGGGAGGCAATGATGGAAGGGTCAGAGGGAGACAGTCCCAAGCCAACTGCACACTGAACATGGAGCCTGATGCGGGGCTCGATTTCACAACGCTGGGATCATGACCTAAGCAAAACCAAGAGTTGGATGCTTAACCGATTGTGCCACCCAGGCACCCCTGGACTAGAAGATTCTTGATTCTATGATTTTTATTCCAAATTGACTTGCTCCAAAATATGGAGAGTACTTCCAACCCCAGTGGCTGAGACAGTATTTGTCTTTAGAAAGATTGGCTGACATACTGAGCACCTGATGTGAACAAATGCCCTAATTTAATCTTCATCATGAAGATGAAGAGGGAACAATAGATTAAGCAAAGCTACACACATATTGACGGTGCCAGATTTAAAGGCCCATTTTCTGCTATACGGTATCATCTCTAAGAAATGTCTGTATTTAGTAAAAAAAAAAAAAAAAAAAGTGTAGGTCATACAACTGGATTTAAGATGTGCACACTTAACATTCAAGTAGAGTTAGGCTTGGTCAAAACCTCTACAGTTAAACCTGTGAAGGGGGACGTGGGTCTAGTGACTTAACCAGTTCCTCCAGTTTTATTCTGAATCAGTTGTGTGGAAAAGAACTCTTTTTTAGATGCATAGCAAATGTAAGTAGTACGGTTTTAAATGGAAAAGATTAAGTGTAATATTTAAGTTTCAGATAAACTTGTTAGAAATTCAGGCTTGAACAAAGTAGTTGTAAACACAGTGAACTGTTTTTTTGTTTTTTTAAAGATTTTACTTGTTTATTCAGGAGAGACACAGAGACACAGGCAGAGGGAGAAGCAGGCTCCCTGTGAGGAGCCTGATGTTGGAGCCGGTCCCAGGATCCCGGGGTCACCACCTGAGCCGAAGGCAGGTGCTCTACTGCTGAGCCCCCCAGGCGCCCCACAACTGGATGTTAAAACAAGTAATAGTTACCTTGTAGAAGAGCCTATCCTCCTCTTACTGCAGGAAATTGCCTAACATTTCTACTGGTTTTCTTGCCTTTGTTTGGACATTTCCAGCGATGAAGAAGTCATTCACTCCTAAGGCTGGCCAATTGGAATTTGGAGCTTTAAAACAATGCGGATAATGCTTTCTTGTAAATTGAACTCTGCCTTGCCATCCTGTCCATGTAAAGGTTTTTAATTTGCCCTGTGGTGTTATGTAGGATAAGGATAATCTGCTTTACAAAAAATTCCACTTCAGGGGCACCTGGCTGGCTCCTTCCGCAGAGCAGACAACTCTTGAGCTCAGTCCTGAATTCAGGCCCCACGTGGGGTAGAGCTTACTTAAAAGAACGAGGACAAAACAAGTGATTCCTCTTCAGCTGTGGAAGAGGACTCTCCTGTACCTTCATATGCTAATCTTCAATTTCTTCAGTATTCCCCTTTTGATAATGGCTTAGAAAGCTAAGGTCATATTCTTACCCCAAAATGTTAAAAAAAAAAAAAAAAAAGATAATTCAAAGTTGGAAAGGATACCCAGTTTCAATATTTTCTAAAACAAGAGGCTACACCTTTTCCACGCTATCCAACCGACAAACACTTCTAGGATGATGGATCGTTATTCATTAATTAACAATGTCATTGCCAATGCCAGAGAGAAGCCAGAAAAATGATTTTGGCTCAACTAGAATTTGGATTCCAAATAGTGATGTGCAAGTCAACTAATACTCAAATATTAAATCATTTGGAGTGAAATGAAAAAAAATTATATGGGACTTTAGATTAAAAAAGGAAATCTAGAAATAACTTTTTGAGCATAGTAACATATGGCTTGCATTTTAAAAACAGGTGTATTTTCATTCAACTTGTTTTATATTTGAAAGATATTAACCATTTGAATAAATTAAAACATTTAAAATAAAAAAATATGTCTGACTCTCTTAAGAGAGGAAATATTTAACAGCTCACATTTTAAGGCAGCCCAGTTTTGGGGTGCCTGACTGGCTCCGTCAGTAGAGCATGTAGCCCTTGATCTTGGGGTTGTGAGTTTGAGTCCCACATTGGGTGTAGGGATTACTTAAAAATAAAATTTTTAAAAATGAGACAGCCCAGTTTTCATGCAACTGCTACATATGATAATTAAAACTACATCTTAAAATAAATGTTCAGTATGTAACAGATTTAAAGGTAGCTTCCAAACATTCTGGCTGCCCCAAATCTTTATTTTTATACAAAAGATGAAACTATTTATGGCATTCCCACATGTAATTTCTTCTCATTGAGCTGTATCTTTTTGAAGAATAATCAGTGTTTACTCTTTAAAATATTTTTTCCCATTATAAATGAGTATCAATAGGCCTGGCCCCAAGAAGAATCAAGCAGAATCAGCCATTTGCTGACATCATAGCACCCTTGAAATTTCGTACATTTCTTCCAAAATGTTTGGAGGAACCTCATGTATCACAACTAAAATTACTTTCAGTATATACTGGAAAATAGATTTGGCTTGGAAGAAAAACATCACTTCTTCAAAGTTTCAAAAATTATGTGGCCAAAATATTACTTAGGCAAATACAAACACAAATAACTGGAATATTACTTTTCAGGACAGGCTGATGAAAATTAGAGCTAATTCAGTGAAAAATTCTGGCTTCCTTACCGGATATTCTCTACTGTTGTTTGAAGGAACTACCACTTCTGGCATAAATAGGGCCGGTTTTATTTCACCTTCTCTAACAAAATGTCCTAACATATTTATAGTGTAGTAGATGCCTTGGAAATGAAAACTTCAATCACATGATGAATGAAAAATTAGTTTTGCTATATAGAAGTAGTCTTAGGGGCACCTCTCTGACTCGGTCTGTAGAGCATGTGATTCTTGGTCTTGGAGTTGTGAGTTCAAGCCCCATGTTGGGGGTAAAGATTATTTATACACAAATTTTTTTTTAAAGGTGGTCTTATTAGCTAAACTCTTTTAGCACATGTCATTTGGCGAGCATAAGATATGAGACTATGCAATTTGGGTCTTCAGCAGCAATAGGAAATTATTACAATGAAGAAGACTGAATTTTATGACCTTTTCAAGAAGTCATTTAAGTGACTGGGGGAAAACTGTACGGCAAACACCTGGAAATGACAAGGTTTTAAACTGGATACTGAATTCTTACAATAAAGAAATAGATGATCAAATTTTTGTCAGGTCCTAGTATTTATACAACAGGATGACTGGACTAAAGAAAAAACTTTCAGTTGATGGACATAGAATTGATAATGCACAAAGCTGCCCTTGGCAGTTTTTATGCGCACAAACTGAAGTGGAAACCTAAGGTCTGGCAAAATGTCCCCAGGAAATAGCAGAGGCTTAAAACTTGCTTTTTTCATACTCAGGAAATGGATTTACTTTCCTTGTATTCTGCTTAAGTACTAACTGTAGTACTGTGGTCTCTGCACCGGGATATTGGACGATACGGGAAAAGGTAAATGAGTGCCCCCTGACACACAGGAGTGCATTATCCCAGTGTTAACTTAGTTGGATTTCACCTGAACTTTAAGATTTTATTCTAGTTAGTACTTGCACAGTAGGCAAAGTATAGGTTAAGTGTAAATTGTAGTTCACTAACTTCAGAAATGACCTGTATTTACTAGAGTACAATGTATTCCTGGCCTCTCTCTAGACAGGTCAGAAGATATGAGGCCTAAAATTGTTATTTTTTAACATGGTCCTCAGGTGATTCTCATGCACATTAAGAATTACCTAACTATAGGATTACCTTGGACTCTGGTGAGCTCCTGCAGCTGTCTCCATCCAAACTGAGATTTTTATACATCAAATTTAATGATGTTACACAAGGAATTCAATTACTCCTTAATCTAATTTTTGTGAGGACTACTGTAGCAGAAAACAGGAGATTGAACACTAATGCAATGTATAATTTCAGGCTAAACATTTACCTTGAAACTTAATAAAAACTGGTCTCATCCCTCCTTTTAATGTCGCACTAGAATACATAAATCTGAATATACACAATTTACTATTTGTTGTGCTTTACTAAGTTTCATATTCTTACTCCTACTAAAGTAAAAAAACAAAGTTGAATAAAGTTGCCTTCTGTCATTCTTATTTAAACCTCTCCAAAGACACAGAGAGTAATTATAAGTAAGCCTTATCCATGACTCACAGAAGACCATATTCTAGGCTAGGTCAGCGCTTCTAAGTATTTAGGATTTAAGTACTCTAAGCATTTAATTTTTCAGCCCTGAGAACATCATCCTATTCCTTAACTTCAAACCAAAAAGGGTATCTACATCTTAAAGAGTTGAAGAGGCCTAGAAGGTATCAAATCCAACTTTCTACTCAAAAAGGCAGTCCTTTCAATAGCAATTGATAGTCATCCAGTTTCTGCTGGAACGTTTTTGTTGATGGAACCCTCACTCATGTAACAGCACTGTGGGACTGACTGCACCTTGATATACAGAACCAAAATGTGTCTCATCCAACTTCCACCTGCTGGCTTGATACTTGCCGGCCTTCCTATATTTGAAGACCGTGGTCACGTCTCCCTTTATTGGTCCATTAATCTTCTCTTCTCCGAGGTCTAGATCTCATCAACTATAAGATGTACATTCTTTCCATGCATGACATCTTTCAAACTGGTATGCATTTTCGTAATTCATGGTTTATCAGTTTAATCGAGCTGTTTTCTTCCTCAGTGGTACATGTAGGTTGTACCTAATGGCTGGCAGTTAGGTTTGCTAAAATACTCATTATCCCACTTGAACATTGTCAATTAACAGGAACATTCAAGGTAATCCAGTTCAACTCCTTACCTTATGCACTGTCCGGGTCCGTCTCTCCTTAGTTATGTTCTGAGGTTGAATCTAATGCATTATAAAGCAACTCCTTTCAAATCTTAATTACCTCAGTTTTAAAACAGCACTGAAATCTTTTTCTGTTTGGTACTAGTTGTTCTTCAGACCCGCAAATGAATCTTTCACAACTCTCGATTTTGATACCCTAGACAGATACCGTATTTCTAGTTTATTCTCTTTTAATGCTAATCTTTCTGACTTCCGGGTTTGGGACGGCAGGGGTGGGGTGGGGTGGGGTGTGTATTTTAAATGTAATGTAAGATGAGGATACTAAAACCTACCTTATAATGCTATGCTAAAGACAGGACACAATGATGCATGTAAAACACTTGGTATAGCTTGGCAGCTAGCAGGCACGCTAAACCCTTTTCTTCTGCCTTCCCCAGTCAGGGCAGCTCTTGAAATACAGGAGACTTCCTACCTTGTTCTGAGCACTATACTTTTAATGTAGCAGAAAGTTTTATCAGTATTTTGGGCAATAGTTACAATTTGCATTGATCTACATTATGAGCCACTCTTAAGACATGTTACATTCCACCATCCTTTATTCTTTTAGTAACCAAAGTGGTAAAGCAATGATCTGGACTCGGTGTATCCTATTTGATGCAACTCAACACACAAAATTACTGGGTTAGATTTACATCCCAATTTTGACGTGCCCCGTTTATTCGCTTCATCTCCTAGATCTGTCATGTATTCACGATATGATCCAATTCACTGCCCATGCTAATGGCAAATAAAGAGCTTTCTGATGTGCCGTTAGGACCTAGCTTTTAAAAAGACATTGAGATAAGAGTCTGGCTTTATCCACAGACTGTCTTAATGGAATCAATTAGCAGGTATTCCTAGGTCTTCTTTTTAGCTACACAAACTATGGTTAAGGGAACATTAAATATGGACATCCCTTTTCTGCCCGGGCACATTTAGGTTTTTAATAATCTGCAAAATTGATGCTCGTAAGCAAATTTGAAGTTAAATGTGCCCTTCTTTGCAGGTGCGCTCAGATGCTCTGTATTTTACAAGCACTGGGTGTAACAGAATGGAAGATCTGTTTTTTGAATGACGGATTCAGAGGAAGGATCAACTAGGGAAAGGGTAGAGTGGGAAAAAATTTGACAGTTTTGAAAGTTAATTGAAAATGCTTTAAAAAGAATTTTGAAAATGAAATTACAGCAAAAAAATTGTAAATTATTTCAAAGCCCAATGCTTTAATTTGTACATTTTATTTTCAAATTGAAATGTCAATTTATACCATTCAGTCAACATGTATTTATTAAGCACCTACGGTGTACCAAGTTCAGTGGCAAAAAGGAAAAGACCAGTTAAGTGGTTGGCTTTATATTATACTGTAAGAATTCAAATAAACTTCTCAGTTCTTAAAATTTTTTATATCTAAGGAAAACTTTGTGCAGTGAAAAAAAATCCCTGAAGATGGAGATTTATCATATAAATTATAGTATCACCACAAGAAGCATAGAATATATATTTGAAACTGGGTGAAAGGACTTTCTTTTGCAACTAAATAACTTTTTACTCCCAGAGCCAATTATAGTATAATCACAAAAATTACTTAACAACGTACACATCTATGTCACTAGTTATATAGGGAAAATTTAACAGAATTAAACTTAAGAGAGAAAATGTGAAATATTAGTTCAGGTCAACTTCTGTACATGTATAACCACAAGTTATAAAACCAAAGAATATAACAGTGTGTTATATTAAAGAGTTTAATATAGTACTTTAAAGATTTCAAATAGACTTTTAAAACTTGGATTTGAAGTCAAGAGCATGGTAATTTCGGATATTAACAAGTTATAAAAAACTGGTTTACATGCAAGAGTTTTCTCATTTTGATGATTCAGGGTAAAAAGAACTTAGAAACTGCAAGAGTGTGCACTTAAAACTTTCTAAGTGGCCGTTAAACAAACAACTAGAGTCAAGACAACAAACCACCTCATAGGAACGCTCTTGGGTTTTTTTGAGTCATTCACAAAAGTACCAATCATGATCATGGTGACACTTTATACTGTTATGTTTGTATTCATAAAAATAAAGATCTCTTCCCTTTTCTTTTTAACTGTTTGATGGTTTTGTAGGAAAAGTTACACTTTACAAAGTCAATTATTGTGAAAAAATGTAATGCTTTTTTTTTTTTTAAAGAAATCAATGTCTAGGATTTGATTCTGGTTTGTGTCAAATATGTGAGAAGGTTTTGTGCACAACAGTTATTAAAACTACAATTATATAAGTGCCATCTTTCTTATAGAGGAGATGCTTTGGTTTAAATCTGAAAGGTTAAAAAAATCCTGATATTTTTATGTCAGTTTCTCCATTATCTCAAAATACATAGAAAAAGGTAAATCTTAAAGTTATTTCATATTCCTGATACACAAACACAGCAATGTCATACATGTTTCATTTTCAAACATGATTTGGTAAATGTCAACAAACTTTCACTCTCCATAGAAAAATAGGTTAAAAATGAAAATTTAGAAAATCAAAACTCACTGCCTTTTTTACTATCTCTAGTGTTTGTAGCTTCAGTCTTTAGACATTTTTAAATACAGTATTTGCCATTAGATGAAAAAGTATCCATCAACTTGTAAATGTGAAATATCCAGGCCAGCAAACCGGAGGTAAAGTCTACCCTCATCCCTGTTTTTGGCTTACCTTAACTTGCGTATTACTTCTTAAAGATAAATCCCAAAGGTTTATCAAGTTTTGTCTCATAAATTTCTCACAAACGTATTTTGACTGGGTTCCATGAGTGTTCAGGAAGTTTTATTTCTAATGCAGCCATAATTATTAAAAATTAATTTCTCTTTTGACTCAGTTAATAACTAAAAATACATCTCCATTTTTAATCTACAAGTAAAATGATGTATGGTTCCATCAAACTACTTGTCAAAAGCTGAAAAAAAAGACTAAGTTTTAAATTGTATAATCACACCATTTCATTTAGATGCTTTGTAAAACTTGAAGGTCTTAGGGGGTCTATTTTTCATGTTGCAGAAATAATTTCACAATTTCAAATCAAAGTCAACACTGCAGTGAGGAGAGCTTTTCTACTTTATTACAAAGAGAAGAAGCCTTTATGTGGTCAGAAAATACAAGATTGATCTTTTTTTTTTCTCTTCCTATGAAACGCTGCTGTTCAAACAGCCAGAGTGAATTGTCTCAGTTCACTTCTTTAAGTCCCATCACATTCACTTGGGTATGGATGTCCTTGGCTGCTGAAAATCTGGCCCTTTAGTGCACAGGGCGACAAAGTCCCCTGACCAGCAGTTCCAGAATGTCCCATTTTCATATATTGCATCCATGCACACCTCCTAAAAATGAGGTACAGCAGGGCAAACATTTTCCAAAATAGATGTCATATATATAATATATACACATTCGTACATACATACCTTTATTCATGTGATGTCCAAAAATTTAAAAAAAATGTACACATTTATTACAAAATCGTAACAAAGACTGGACAGTGTTTTGCTCATTCTGGAAAGATGAAGCTCAGTAATAACACAACCCTGGAAACCATCCAGAGATTGTGGCAATATCTTTCTTCTAAACAGTCAGATATTCTTGCGTTAAGCTTGGCGAAACTGCCTTTCAAAAACAGAAGGGGAAGTAAAATGAAGGAAGCAGACCTTGCTCATCTTTCCAAATGAAATACGAGAAGGATCTTCACATAAAAATGCACAAACATTTGTTATTTTATTACCAATAGTGCTACAATGAACAATGCAAATTTTGCGGTCTAATTCTGTTGAGTCTTTTGTGGGTTTTCTTTTTTACATTTTAGAAACTAAATGGTAAACTTCTGTCAGTGTACTTGCTTGTCTTTACAGACCCAAGTCTGTCTGCTGGCAAAAAAAAGAAAATAAATGAAAAAAATTCAGACCCTGCTTGAACTAGAGAAAAACAAATTACAAATTTAGTTGTTGGGCAGCACATAATTAGTAAGGCAGGACCTCAAATGGTGACCCTTTGCATAAGCCAATTGCCAGATCCTCAAGGAATTAAAACCAGGGTGCCTGAGCCACATCAGTTCTGCAGTTATGTTGAGTATTGTGCTGAGACAGCCATACCCCAAGAAAAGGGAAGTCTTTTTTTTTTTTTTTTTTTTTTTTTTTAGAAGGCTTGCTGAGCAGGGTTGTAGTTGAAGGTGGATGGCAGGTGAGGCCGTTCTTCTAATTTGTCGTATTCCAGATGAAACTCCTATAAAACCAAATTTAAGAATTTAGATGATTTCCTCTCCCTCTGATCTCAAATTTTTGTCAAAACATATTTTACTAGATGTACAAAATACCTACATGTAGGAGAATGAACACAAACACAGATGCACCAACTTCTTTCCCTCTAACTAAAATACAGCTTGAAGAAAAGTTATGTGCTGTAGCTTCTAGCTAATAAATGCAAAAATACAGATTTTCTGTGTAAAAGACTACTCATGAACATCTACTTTATAACCATTAACTAGGCACTTTTTTGCTCAAAAGTTAAAGTCTGAGCAGCAATTACTATATTGTTAATAAAAAGCACTGTAATAAAAATTACAGGATACTTAAAAGCCAACCTTCAATGACATAAAAAAATAAATTCCTTTTCCCCAAAATAGTTTTTCCAATTTGTAATTATTACACCTACTTTTTAAAAATAAAGCAAACATATAAGACTATGCTAACCTTATTAAATCTGGAGAATACAATGAACTCCCATATCTCCAGACTTCCCAATCTACAACACTGAAAAGATATAACTGCCACTCAAAATAGACAGATGTGCTGTTAAGCACATCTGAACACTATACAACTCATTTTAATTAAACTTTCAAAATACATGAACTTCATAAGAGTTTTAAAACTTAAGAACGGTGAAGTAATTTCTTCATGATGAAACTTAAGATCATGAGAGATGCAGAAGATAATTCTGCATTTTAAAGAAACAAAAAACTGGGACGCCTGGGGTGGCTCAGTGGTTGAGCGTCTGCCTTTGGCTCAGGGCATGACTCCGGGGGTCCCGGGATTGAGTCCCACATCAGGCTCCCTGCATGGAGCCTGCTTCTCCCTCTGCCTGGGTCTCTGCCTCTGTGTCTCTCATGCAGAAATAAATAAAATCTTAAAAAAAAAAAAAAAAAAAAGGAAACAAAGAACATACCTTTGCAAATCCAAAAAGCAAGAGGTTCTAAAATCACTAATTCTATAATTTGAATTCAATTATAGTACAAACTAAATCAATCCCGTTTAAAAATTTATGAACCTCAATATATACTATGTATTTTAAAAAGCCAACCAGTAGTTAGCACTATGGGCTAACATACTTTGCCATGTCTATCTTGTTTCAAATGGATTCTAAAATGGATAGTCGTCACCCCCCACCCCCCAAAAATTAAAATGGATAGTCCCAGTATTAAAGTAAAATGAAAACTTAAGAAAAAAAAAAAAAACTTAGGTCATAATGATTAAATTTTAAGATCTAAAACCAAGTCTTTAAAATTTAAGAATATTACAACTGAAAACCTAGTTAAGAGGTGCCCAAACTAGAGACACAGCTAATTTTATTCTAATCTTTCCGATGACTCTGTAAAATAAGTATCAATATCTTCATTTTGCACCTGAAGAAGTGAGGCTCCTAGGTAACCTGCTCAAATCATTCCGTAAATGGAAGATCAAGGATTAGGATGATCCTGACCTTTGTGGCACCAAAGCCCATGACTTTCTGGTGTTAACACATTATTTTTAATAGTTCTAGTGCAAGATCCAAATAAATTTACTTCATTACATCCCTTATGCAGAAATGTTCAAAAAATTTAGTTCTGACAAATGTTCTTAAATAAGGGACACTATAATGACCTTAATCTAAAAAGGTTTACTTTATAGGACAGAGTTAACTAAGGCACATGGGTTACGTGCTCATCATTAAAACTAACAAACTCTAAAAAAAAAAATAAAATAAAATAAAACTAACAAACTCTAGAATCACCATCACCCAGCTAATACACTGTGTAGGCACCACTCTCTCTCTTCCTACCCCTAAGTTTTAAAAACAATTTATTGTCTGGCTTAAGAATATCAAAATGAAAAAAAAAAAAAAGTATCAAAATGAGTGAAGAAAATATTGTTATATATTACTCTTTAGAAATTAAAATTGGCAATTTAGAAATCAAAATATGTGTAGTTGCAGGGGGGAAATGTCTATTTGTAACTGTAACAAATCATAGGCCCCACTAGGTTACATAAATCCTGTTCAGTTATCCTGTCTGTATTATACATTGGTGAACTACACAGTATTATAGGAATTTAAACTAGAGTAATTTGACCAATGCACATATTTTTCACCCCTAGGAAGGTCAGTTTAAACCTAGGGAGCATAATAAATGTCTTAGTATAATTTAAAAGCTCATATATCACATTCAGAAATTAAGTTAAATTTTGTCTTCCTTTTTTTTTTCATCTTTGTTTTGGTTTTCTATGTGTTTTTATTCTTTTTAAAATATATGAATCTTAACAGTATATACTGGTATCTCTTTGTTCTCTAGCTTTTTGATTATTGGTAACACCTCTTGTACACTTTTGTTATATGTACACACACAACCTCTGTATCATCAGTAGGGACAAAAAGAGGTTTTGTAGACCATTACATACTGCCTAGAATAGTGCCATGCCCCTAGCAAGTGTGTAATTAATGGCTGATGAATTAATAAACACAAGCTTTTATCATTTGTTTTAGGAACAAAATATTACAGTTTAATGATTTAAAAAGGTGAAAAAGAGCTTTAGATACTTCTTTAAAACCACTCTTAAATCTGAGTTTTTCTATTAATCATATTAGGCTACACATTTTCAAAAGGTCACTATACGCAGAACTGAAATACATGTACTGGATTCAGATGATCAAATGAAATTTTTACAAAAACATTAATGTCATCACTGACTGACAGAGAAATATACACTGGAGGAATATTTTCTCAAATTCTCAAAAATGCTGGCTTTCTCTTTAAGATTAATCCTCCAAATTTTAGGAAGTTGCCAACTATCTTATACTTACTAGAAATAATTTTTACTGCCTTGAAGAAAAGTACATATTATTGATTAAAGTATAAACACTAATGTGTATCTAATGGGGAAAAAAATCACATTTCCATCCACCTGTGATATTATAAAAAATTCTGCTGAGTGAAGTCAGTCAGTCGGAGAAGGACAAACATTATATGTTCTCATTCATTTGGGGAATATAAATAATATTGAAAGGGAATATAAGGGAAGGGAGAAGAAATGTGTGGGAAATATCAGAAAGGGAGACAGAACGTAAAGACTGCTAACTCTGGGAAACGAACTAGGGGTGGTAGAAGGGGAGGAGGGCGGGGGGTGGGAGTGAATGGGTGATGGGCACTGGGGGTTATTCTGTATGTTAGTAAATTGAACACCAATAAAAAATAAATTAAAAAAAAATTCTAAGCATTAATAGAAATCCTATTCACTGCTGGATCCACAAGGTAAAGTCAGGCTGAAAGAATTCTTCAATTTTTAAGTCTTTAGTATGAGAAAGTTATTGATCATAGAGTAGCTTCCATCACCTGAAGATTCTGTGGATGAAATTATTTTAAAAATTCTACACTTAATTAAGAATACATGTACAACCTGAATGACCACTATTTTTAAATTAATGAGATACTGAGTAATTCTAGTTAAATTACATAGAGTAGACCACATAGCCTGCTGACAAGACTAAAAGGGGAGAATAAACAATGTCAAAACTTTTATGTACACATTACTGACATAAAAAGCACTTTAAATGAGGGCAGCCTGGGTGGCTCAGTGGTTTAGTGTGGCCTTCGGCCCAGAGCCTGCTTCTCCCTCTGCCTGTGTCTCCGCCTCTCTGTCTCTCTGTCTCTCATGAATAAATAAAATCTTAAAAAAAAAAAAAAAAAAACCACTATAAATGAATAATAGGGTAGATTCTAATTTTTAGGGGTAAAAAATACTTCCAATTTAAATCATTGAATTTCTAACAATTCTTAAATTCTCTGAAAATATTAAGTATTTGCAATACAGAAAAAACTCCTATAAGACACTGTGAAATGGAGACCTAATTACATTCTAGATCAGGTCAATACTTTTCAAAGACAAAATGATAACATCAAGCTATTACTTATAATACTAATTCAGACTGCACACTTCTTACAGTAAGTTGAAGTTACTTAATAATTCATGTTCTTTACCTGTGAGTAGTAAACCACACCCACTTTACAGGTAGAAACTCTGAGGTTAACTTGGGATATGGCCTTTTAAGGGATTATCTGTAGTTTGATAAACTCTGTTAATACATTATAAATTGAACTTAATTCCTAAACAATTTCTGAGAAAACACTGAAAACATCTTTAAAACAAACAAAAAAACCAGAAGCCATTGGGAAAAGTTTATTCTGTGAATACAACTTAAAAGTTTTAAGTTCATGAATCTGTATTTTAATATAACAAAGAAGTGAGCTCCGTATAATACTTAAACCAATAATCTTGTATGCTTTCATTGTTAGGAAATTATTTTGATGAAAAGTGTCAGTACCAGTGGCCAGCAATTACTTCAAGAGAGATTTCTTAAAGAAACAGTTTTATGGTATTTCTCAAATTTTATTTTCCAACTTCAGAGCTAAAAATTATAAAGGTAAAAGGTTAAGAAGACAAAAGTTCAACTGTACAGATCATCAGATAAATCTGGGTAAAATTACTTTATATACGCACACTACATATTTACACACATGTGCGCATACACACATGCTTTTCTTTAAAATGACATTTACTTGACTGGGGAATTCTTTTTGATGGAAAAGTAAAACAGGCCTATTAATGTTTAAGTTGCTTCTGAATATTTAATTTTGTGGGAAAACTTTTTTTCACATAGGAAGATCTGTCATATATATTGAACTAAAAGTTAACTAAAGTGATACATCAATCTACTCCAAACATCCATTCATTTTTGCATATAGAAGTATGGAATAACTTAAAGTGATATTGATCAAAAAGCTTCACAGAGAATGGAGAAAACGTCAGTTATTTACTAACGGACTCTTTTCCCCTCCAAAGATACATTTTTCTTTCCTGTATACTCAAATGACTGAGAAGTTCTCCAAGTATGGCTCTAAAGACGAGCTAAATCATTGGCATCACTTAGGAACTTGTAAGAAATGGAAATCCTCAGGTCCCATCATAGACTTATTAAATCATAAACAATAGAGGTATGACTCAGCAACCTATTTTTTTAATAAAGCTGACAGGTAATTCTGATGGAAGCTAAAGTTTGAGAACCACTGACCTGACCTAACAACTGTTATAATTTTTCCATCTTTGAAGAGTAATTAGCTGTAATAACAACAATAAAAACAGCAACAAACTACCACAACTACTCCCATGTATAAAATACCCGATATGTACAAAGCACTGTGCTCAGTGTGTGTGCACACGTGCAAATGTGTGTGTGGGTGTATAAAATCTCATTTAATCTTCATGACAATCTAGAAGCAAATATGATTTCAACTGAAAAGAGAAGGAAACAGGCATGGAAAAGAAACTTGCACATGGTCAAAACATAAACAGCCAAAACAGGAGTTAAATTCAAATCTATGATACAAGTTATTGCTTTCTACTACACTATACATCTTAACAGGTAACACACAATGTGTCTTGTGCTATTTGTAATGGAAGTAATTATTTCTACTTAAAAGGTGAGATCGTGGATCTACCTTTTGAAATCAAGATATGTGTATTAATTGTTAAAATAACTTGAATACAGTATTGTGGTATATGGACTTGGTTTCAGATGGACAGACATTTACCATTGACACCCAAAAATAGTAATAAAAAAAGATTTAACCTTTTGTATGTGCCTGGTCTGGTGTTTTTAGTTGGGCTCATGTTTTTCTATCTTTTTTCAAGTTTTCCATGAAATCTTGTGATATAAAACATCTTTGCGATAAAGATCTGGTAACCATTTCAGACTGTCTTGTTAAAAATTTTCCCATATTAATTTATTGAAGTTAATTCAAAAGATAAAAAAAAAAAGCCCAAGCCGACAGCTAAAGAATCATCCAATGAACTACGAAGAAATAGTTTTCTTCTATTTAAATTTATTGAGAACAAATAAAACTACCTCTTTAGTTTTTAATCCTAAGGATCCTCAATGGAAAAGGCATTCAGAGAAATCCTGGAGTAATGAAATGACAATACTTGTTACATTCTCTACTAGGTAGACTAAATGTATACATAAAATACTACATACAAATGTGAAATCTGTTACGACACTGATGAAAATTTCGCAGATGGGTCTTTGTTAGGTGTTTTTGTAAGGAAAAGTTGCAAACCAAAACATAAACAGCAACTTTTCCACAGCCCGCCTCCCTCCAATATTCAGCTTAGTAGTCATAGGAACAATCATGGTTACTACTTAGAATTTTCTTTCTTTATATCACTTGCAAATAAGCATTTTTCTTGCAATGAGGCAAGTATTATAAAAAGCCTATTTATTATGTTTATATACCAGTTTTAGAAAAATCTCCTACTTGCTTAAAATAATATAAGAATACATGACGGGGATGGCAAGAGGGTGATCTTTATTTTACAACTGAATTGACATAAAAATATTTCAAATGTTACCAAAGCTTGTGAAAAATTACAGAATTTCTTACCAAGTTCAATCATTTTCCTAACTATGGGTGAATTGAGTTGTTTCCGTATACTCTCCTAGAGTTTAAATCAAGCCAAGGAAGTGAAGACAAAAAACTCATTAGCAGGTATCTGGCACATTATTGGGATGGATGTATTAGTAAATATAAACAGATAAAAGAGGATACTTCTTTTTAAAATCTAGATTTACACATTTACACATTTGCACATGGAAAAAAATATACCTTAGCTACTTTCCTCCAGTTAAGACAGTCAAAGAAGTAATATGTTCCCCTCTCATACGTATTGGTTTTCATTGTCGGCTCCATGCCTGGTGCCCTGGTAATCCATACTCGTTCTTCTTTGTGGTATCTCCAATCACGGTTAAAACTTCAATTTTTAAGAGAAAAAGACAATTAATTTTTCCTGTGGCTCACACCAAACATTTTCTACATTTTAAAAAAATTTTCTCAGAAAATAATTATACATAAAACATAAATATAGGTGCTTTTTACCCTGACTTTTATTGTTATTAAATACAATTCTAGTGAAATACAGGAAAATACTTTCTTAATTTGTCCAGAAATCACACTTGTTACTTAATACATACATCTTCATTTAACTGAAGAGACTTTTTTATGCAAACATAACGAGATATTAAAAGCTCTATAAGCAATGTGATAAAAACCTAGGCAGACCAAATAAAGATACATTGTGTTCCAGAAATTTCACTCCTTTCTCATTCTTAACATTCAATAGAAATTGAGATAATCTATTAAAACAAACAAAAACACCAACTATTTCTATTATTTTATAAGAACAAAATCAGTCTTTTTATCTATTTAAATTCATATAATTTTGTAACTATGTTGAAAATACAATATCCATTTTAAAAATTCTTAATGAATGTATTACTTTTAAGTTTTATTCAAATCTCATTGATCCTAAATTCTCAAAAGCCAAAGGATATCCATTAGAATTCATGCAAGAATCAACGAGGATTTATATCACTTGTAAATTGGGGAAATAACATCCAAAGGAAGTAAATGCACCAGAAAAAACATCTCTGGGAGCACAAACCTCCATGTAAACAAATACCTTCCTACTAACACAGTGAGGTAATTTTTAGGCATAAATAAGATATGAGACAGAACTGCCGGTATGGGATCGATGAATGACTAAATGAATTTATTTACTTATAAATAAATTAAAAAGAACAGGTAACAATTGCTATGTTACAAAAAAATGTAAGGGAAAACATGGGAGAAAACAAATTCTCAATAGAGAAATAAAAAACAGCTTATCATCAACACAGTGAATTTTACATAAAAGCATCTGATCCAAGTCCATCTATAGAAATGTTATTAGGAATATCATAAAATACTTAAATCTATAAAAAGTAGGTCTCTCATTCATAACATCATAAGTTTTCTTTTTGTAAGCTCTATGTCCACCCTGGGGCTTGCACTCATGACTCCAAGATCAAGAGTCACATGCTCTACCGACTAAGCTAGTCAGGTGCCCCATAACATCATAAATTTTTAAGAACAATTTACTTTACTATAAGCATGATTAATAAAATAGTCTATGGCAACAAAATATATTACCAATGGGACAAATGAGCAATGACAAAATTTATTCTTAGAGCATCAGGTAAAAGCAGAAATGCTCAGGAATAAAACATATCCAATGGACCAACTTCTTAATGCTAATATTTAAGTTGGCCAAAAGGCTTCTGATAAGGGATGTGGACTTCATCAACACTTAAAAATACATAAGATGTATGCAGTGCCTTGCCCATATAATACTCTAAATAGATGTTCAATAAATGATGAAATTCACCATCATTAACATGTAATTCCACAAGAAGATGAGCCACAGTTATGAACCATATCTTATACTTAACATATTTATAAAAATTAGACTCACCAAATTCATGAGTCAATTCTGTCTTCTTACAAATTTAGGATTATTAAATCTGAAGTAATTCTTTTTATGTATACAGTGACCATTAACCATAATAGTATCAACTTTCAATCTAAATTAACTTTATTTTTCTGTTGTAAAAACAAACAAACTATTCCTTGATGGAAATATTTCTGCTTTAAGAATGAAAGATAAAAACTATCACCATCATTTAAAAGAAAAGCTTTCAGAATAAACAAGATCCACTGTAATACAAAAGTGTTTAAAAATACTTTGAACATACAGCTCTACTGCAGCTAAAAGTTGTAATACGTCTCCTCCATTCATGTAATAGAGATAGAAGAGCAGGTCTTCTCCATATCGGCCAAGTTTTATTGCAGCCAGCTGGAAAAGAGAAATCAATTATTCTGAAGTGTAAAATAAGTTTGACAATCCCAACACATTGCTACCACTGAAGTACAAGTAAAAAGATAAACAGAAACTCTTTTCTTTGTAGCAGGTAACTGTCATTACATGATTCTGCAGGTAGTTATGCTTTTAAGGAAGGGTTTTACCATTTAAATAACTGAGGTCATTTAACAATTATTTCTGGTACATCTATTTTATGTACTAATAGGATAAAAAGGTATATAAAAACTTCCAACCAAGACCAAATGTTGGTTTACTCGAGGTCTTACTAATACCCAACATGGTAGTAATAGTGGAACCAGTGCTCAGAGATGCAGGACTTATATTCAAGTTCCGGTTCCATTACTTACAAATATGACCATGTCCAAGTTATTTAAGGTCTCTGAACTTCCATATAAAATGCAGAAATGAGACCTGTAAGGTTGCTAAGAACGTAAATGAAATTGATAACATCTGTAGAGGAATGTACCTTACCTGATACATAGAAAACTTGTAAGAAATGTTATTGAATTTATAGCTGACAGGGATTCACAAACCAGTTGGTTATGTATTTTAGCAAATCAGAGACGGTAAGTACAAAAATCATAAAGAGCTAGCTCTTTATTTTGTTTAAATGGATGACTACAAGATAACTGCCTTACGTCCTTCCAAAAAGCAGAATCATTAACTGCCAACCAAACTACAGCACATTGAGTTTAACAGTATTGAAGTCTTGTATTAGGATAAACCTTCATTTAAAAGCTCACCAAAATGAAAACACTTTTTTCTCTTTGCCTGATTCTGTATCTAAATGTTTATTTAACCATTTTACAATCTCAGAATATACTTTTTCTCTCCAGTCATATGATCCCCTTTTAAGCAGCAGTTCTGAGGGTGACAAATTCTCCTAAATCGGTTTTTCTTAAATTGCCCTAAGTAAGAAAAGGTTCTGGGACCTTCAGGTAATTGGAGCAAAAAAGCCCTACGGGGGAGATGGCAGAAAAATCACACAGTCCACAAAAGAAAAAATTAGTTCTATCTCATACTTCTTGTCTTCCATCTACTCAAGTATTAAAAGACATTGAGAAATAGCTCTTTACTTGCCTGTCCACAAAATCAACAACCATTTGACCACACAACTGGATGGTACAGACACAGAACACCATCACTTTAATATATATTTTATATGTAAAATACATTTCAGATTTATTCATAAACATATAATACATATTGTTACACATATTAATATACATATGTATAACATGTAATTTTAAATAAATTCTATCCTTCCACAAGGCCAAAATCTAGGGATACAATTTCTAACAGAAATGAACACTGAGTTCTTCCCTATAAACAAAAGTATTTAACATTTTCTTTTATAGAGTAAAAAATTTTTTAAATTGCAATCTGATAATAGTTACTTTAGAACTAGAATTTTAGGGGATCCCTGGGTGGCGCAGCGGTTTGGCGCCTGCCTTTGGCCCAGGGCGCGATCCTGGAGACCCGGGATCGAATCCCACATCGGGCTCCCGGTGCATGGAGCCTGCTTCTCCCTCTGCCTGTGTCTCTGCCTCTCTCTCTCTCACTGTGTGCCTATCATAAATAAATAAAAAAAAAATTTAAAAAAAAAAAAAAAAAAAAGAACTAGAATTTTAGGTAAGAAGCCAAATGTCATAGTTTTTAAATATATAGATCTCTTGAAAACGCTGTAATATTTGTAAAAAAAATTATTTTATTGATAAGGGTATGAAAGAAAATATCAGAAGGAAATTTACCAAATTTTCCAAAACTGTTTATTCCCATCAACCATGGTTATACCATTATTAATAATAACTCTAAGAAATATTTTACCAGTCCTACCATTGTTTTGTTTTTAAACCATATTTTTTAAATATAAACCAGGATCTTATCAAAATATTTAAGATAAACAAAAATAGAAATAAAATTGTTTTATACAATTGAATGGACACATGAAAGCCACCCCTGAGACCACTGCTAATTATTCCAAAAAATTTTATGCCATCTGAACTGAAAAACAGTGCCTGAAAAATAGATACATTCATGCTGACTGAGGAGAATAATAAACTACACTCACCTTATCCCTAATGTGAATGTTCGTTAAGTACTCTGATGGAACATGGAAGTCTGGATAATAAAATGAAAAAAGCCTTATTAACTGATTCTCAGTTAAAAACATATTTTTAAAAGGTCTGAACACAAAGAAATTTTCCTACCTATGTCTTGAGGTCGACAAGGTGAAGATGCCCAGGGTGATGCAAATTTGGGGTAGAGATTTCTGAATAAGAGAGAAAACAAAACAAAACAAAACAAAACAAACAAAAAAAAACCTCAAGTCTGAGTATAGAGAAAAAAAATTCCTATTTTTATTTCAGGAAATCAGGAAAAACAATGACTTTAGAAGTAAAATGAGCATCTTTTTCTAATTTCTTTTCACGTGTCTACTATGACTTACACAGGAAAAATGAAGCAAGGTTAACTAGGTGTATATATACACATATATTGTATATATCTTGTTATAAACTATATATATAAATGTATATATATTTACATATATATTTAACTTCAATGCAGAATGCTTTAAGTTCATTAATAACATGGCCCTAAGTAAAATTACTTTCCCATTTATATGGCCAGGAAAAAAAAGTCAGTAATTATTAAAAGCAAAAGTTCAAATTCACCAAATATTTACTAAGTGCCTATTATATGCCTGACACTGTTCTAGGTGCTTGGGATGCATCAGTGAACAAAATGAAGGTAACTGACAACATGTACCTTATTTTCTGATTGAAGATGATAGGTAAGAGAGAGGTAGATGAAATAATTTGCATAATAAATAACATTCTATGTTGGTGGAGGGGCAGGGACAGGAGATTAGCTGCATTAAATAAGGTAGTCAGGTTAGGTCTCATTTAGAAGATGAGATCTGAACAAAGATTTGAAAGATATGAGGGAGTTAGCCATACTAATTATCTGGCAAAAGACTATTGTAGGCAGGGGCAACTGTTAAGTAAGGCAGAGACAGGACGGACATGTCTGAAGTATAGCAGGAAGGCCAGAAGCTGGAACACAGTGAACTGAACAAAGGGAGAAGCTGTTGAGGTGGGGGTAGGAGATCATGCCTGTAGAGATGAACAGGCCCATAAAGATTTTAGGTTTTTTATCATAATGAAACCACAAACCCTCACTGAGCATTGAGCAGAGGATCAACCTATTCAAAAAGGACTGTCCTGACTCATAAATAAAGAAGAGACTGTGAGGGACACAGAGAGAACCAGGCACATCTGGTGATTGGCTAATGGAGTAACCCAGACAAGAGAGGACAGCAATTCAAACCAGCGTGGCAACCGTTAAAAGCAGTGAGACGTATGGAGCAATGCATTCACTATGTCAACCTGCTGACAGGTCAAGGAGGATAAGTTTCTACAAGTGACTACTGAATTTAATAACATTAAAACAGAGAAATTTTAGTGAAGTGGTGAGGCAAAATCCAACTGAAATGGATTTAACAGAGAATGGGAGAAGACAAATGGGAGATTCAAAGATGGCTTTTTTGTAGAGTTTTGCTCTTCAAGAAATAAGAATAAAGAAATAAGGGCAGTAACTCACAGAAGAAGTTAGATAAAGAGAAGGCATTCTTAACATAAAGGAAGTAATAGCACCATTTGTATGTTGATGGAAATGATCCAACAAAAATATAAAAAACTGTTTGAGCCATGCCCTTGAGTTTTCAAGAGACGTTTTATGTAGAAAGCATGGATCAACTATAAAGACAAGCTAAGGTGGGTGCAGATAGTGGTAGACAGATGTGGTGGCAGGACTAAGTTGACATTCTCTTCTGATTATTTTCATCCTTCTTAGTCAAGTAGAAATAAAAATGCAAGGTCTTAATTCTACACCTGAAACTAATATTACACTGTTATCTAACTGGAATTTAAATAAAAACTTTGGGGGTAGGAGGGGAAAAAAAAGCAAGGTCTTCATTTGAGAGTAAGGAGGGGTGGTGGTGGAATTAGATGTTTGAAGAGATTCAGTGTGAGAGTTGCATAGGAGAACAAAAGAATGCCAGTACGAGTGGCGGAATTAAGGGCCACTTTTGAGGTTCCTGGCCATGAATGTAAAGTGAGACCAGGCAGTGAAGCTGGGTTTTTTTTTCTGTAGCCATGCTCAGTAGCCGAGGTAAAAAATGGAAGTCAGAGTATAACTTCGGTTGTAGTTTCTGCCATGCAATCATGACAAAGAGCAAGAGAGGGGCAAAGTAGCCAAGGGTATATATAACTAAGCAATTATGAGTGACCACAGAATTTAACTGGGTACAAAGGAAGTGAGTTCTGAGGGAAAGAGAAGGATGTTGAGGAATAGTGAAAAGGCAGAAGAATCAAGGGACTGAAGATCCCAAGGAGTCAAATGATTATAGGAGCCAGAACAAGAGAAGGATGGAAAACAGGAAGTGGCAAGGGAGCATAGACAAAATTACAGTGAAACTGAAGTTACTGATTATGGCAAAGTCAAATGATGACTAAATCGGTGAGTAGCTAAGATATGGTGGAGGGTAAGATTTTTGGAGGTAAGAAACTCAAGGAGTTATGATTTCAGGATTTTGGAAGGATCATACATATATATTATGAAACTGCCAAAAAGAAATGATATTGTCAAGTGATAGTGATCCAGAAGCTAACGTGAGAGGGAATGACCGAAAGAGTCAAAATATAACAGCAATAATGAGTGACTGCAGGTGATACAATCTGACCACATGAAATTAAAAACTAGAAATCTGCAAGTAATTATTATATACAAATGTGGAAGAAAAGGGAAAAAAAAACTTACTCAGGAGAGTTCAGATTGAGGCCTAATGTTGTTAAGTCACTTCCTAACGCAAGATGTACCATTCCTGGGTCCGTCTCTGCTGCCCTGATAAACGTTAACAGGCCAATCATTCCAAATTGGTCCGTCACCATCCCTTGAGGAATGTTAGTAACCCGACCTTGATAAAAAGAGCACAGGAATTTTATCTTTAAGGAAAAAGCAAAGAAATGAATTCTATAATATCTTTGACATATTTTATAGAGTCCCACCATCAGGTAACACCTGGATCCCTTTTTTCTGCTGGTTATTATTTTGTGTTGTTGAACTTTTATCTCCAGGAAATTTGGGTCCATCTGTACTTGAAGTTGTCTTGCCAGATGTATTCAAATTCTAATATGAAAAAAATTAAATGTGACATTAAAATTTGTTAAGTGTAAAAAATTTCAAGTTCACATTAGTTACCTTTCTATTCATTCTTTATATTTAAATTGGTAGTAAATTATTACCTGTTTTTCAAGTTCTACATGAAATTTTATGTTTCCACAACTGTCCCATCGTTTATGAATAAATCCTGTATTTAAAATTTTTGAGTATTTAAAGGACAAGAAATATATGGAAAATATTCTTATTTATCTCTGATCTTCAGTCACAGAAAAAAAATCTCAGAACTTTCTGGCTCAAGTTTCACTCTTCAGTACTTTAATTTAGAAGAGAAAATAATATAGCATGTTGCCTATAATATCACCATAAAAACCTCCAGGATAAGTCAGAATATATAAACTTTTTAAATTCATATTTAATTCTTACCCAATAATCTTCTTTATCAATTATTTTAATATATACAAACTCCCATCACACAAAAAAAGCTATTTTCAGTGAAATGTGGAAGAAATAAACACATTTGTTAAGTCAGAAAGAAGAAGCTGAGTTGGCTGAATCAACACAGGAATAAAAATGTGTATAAAGATTCTTCAAGGAGAAAACTTACTCAAGAAAAACACAGCTCCTTAGAAGGCTATAATATCAAACTTCATGGGATCCAGCTGACAGGGACTACAATAAAAGTCTAAATTAACTCTGAGAAGTTCAACAGAAATTTGCAAACCTATATGAAATAGGAAAAAAATAGGCTATCTTCTAAGTTATAAAGGTTTTCCACATTCTTCAGAAGTTAGATTATTACAGATATTCAAGATAAACAATTTTGTAATAGTATTTAGTAAGTCCTTAATATGGTCTATAAAACTGTTAATACAAGAGAAATCTGAAGGGAAAAAAACTACATCACTCACATATGTAATTCTCAGTTACTTACAGATTTACTGTCATCATTACTTGATGTTGGATCTTTATAGCTGGAACCAGGTAATGCTGGAAAATCTTCATTGTGTATTGAGAAGTCCTGGGATTGCTCATTTGCTGGTTTTGTTACCATTCCAACTATGTAATGAAAATAATCCAGAGAATTGCAATTCATATTTATGATATTTTGCTACAAATTATAAAAGCTTAACTTTCCTTATGATAATGTACCAAAAGGATTTTTTTTTTATATTACACTATAAAAGCACACTTCAAAAAATTAGTATTCAGGACAACAATGAAGAACTAAACTTTTATATACTGATTAATAACTCAATATACAAAATAATACAAGGGAAGTAAGTGGTAATCCTAGAATTCTAAATCTAATGTCATATAGAGATGCTTAAAAACATAATTTGATATTGGTAATAGTTATTAAAATTTTTTTAAAGCTTGATTTAAATATTTGACTAGCTATTATAAACACCAGTTAATTGTCAAATACAAATGAACAAATAAATTTTAAAAGAACATGTCAGTATTCTACTTGAAAGTGACTTACAGAGTGAGCAAATTGCAATCAATTATAAAACAACTCCATATTATTTCAGATTTTCTTGGACTCCATGTAATAGATGTAAAACATGCAAGAACTGGGAAGTAATCCTCCCACTATACTTGGCATTAGTCAGGCCCTTATTGGAGAACAATATCCAGTTTGGGGCTCCACAATTCAAGAACGATATGGAGAAACTAGAGTTGGTCCAAGGAGAGCAACGGGAATGATTAAAGGGATGAAAAAATGGACCTATGAGGAAAGGTTAAAAACATTAGAGTCTGAACTGAGAATCAAGTAGCTAGGTACTCAACTTCCAGGGCAGATCATTTTTTTGTTATTTTTGGAAGACTAATTTGGAAACCTTAGAATACTAACAATATAAAATTTCCCTTTTTCACATATTATTTGTGTTCATATTCTGAAAGGCACAGAAATCCTTCTTGGATGAAAACAGGAAAAACAATACTCTTAGAAAAGTTATGAACTGATCCCTTTAAGTTCATTGTTTCTGCTACTGGTCTCTAGCAGATTCTTCCAAAAGGAAACAACTAAGGATATAAGAATATGGCTGCATTGTTGTTATGTTATTTTCATGTCTAAACTGTTACCACACATATTTCATGCCCCCTCTTTTCACTTAGTCAAATCTCTTATTAGAGACAGTGAGGAAGGGTTTTAATTGTGACCAAGAGTCTACATAAACTATCCATGAACAGCAGCAGTCTTCAACAGAAGGCACTTCCCCCCCATGGGACATTGGTCACTGTGTGGAGACACTTATAGTTGTCACAATGATGGGGGGGGGGGGGGCGGATATTATCGGTATCAAGTAGGCAGAAGCCAAGGATATTGCTAAACATTCTATAATGCACAGAACAGTCCTTTATTTACAAGGAATTATCTGACCCAAATGTCAGTAGTGTGGAGGTTGAGAAATTGGCTTAAAAAAAACTTCAATGTGTGGTCAGTCAGTATTAATCACTAAGAATGTAGAAGTGTATTATTTAAAACTCTGATGAATTAAGAAAAGGCAGACCACAAATGATCATGAAGGTGTACTAAGGCAGAAATGCCAGAAGAAAATAACCTCTGAATACCAATGAGGATTTCTTTTGGGGTTTCTGTACAAACTGTTTTTCCCATTTAACTTTGCTATCATGGCATTCTGGGAGGAAAACACACATTGCATATATCAGCTTTGACAAAACTATACTACTCTGATTAGAAAACATATATATGTGTGTGTGTTTGTGTGTGTGTGTGTGTGTGTGTGTGCGCAATGGAAAGTTTCCATTAGCCATCGTTAAAAAGCTTAATTACCATAAGGAGCTCTTCCAGCCAAGGGGTTTATTAATGGAGTTGGGTTACCACTTCCTTCCCTTCGGTTTCGGTCTGCTAATGCTGGAAAATCTGAAAGGTCCAACCCTGTCACGTTTTCACTTCCATCTAAATAATGAGAAAGAACATTAGTTATTGATTCTACAAATATTTTATTTAAAATAATCTCTATGCCCAATATGGGGCTTGAACTCATGACCCAGAGATTAAGACTATAAATTGATCTCTACTGACTTGAGCCAGCCAGGGACCCAGATTCTACAAACATTAAAGAGATTATTAAAGACCAACCATAATATAATTTGAAATGACAGTACCTTCTTCCTAAATAATGCACAGCACTGTACTAGGTATGTGTAGGTGTACAACGAACACTTGTGGACTAATTTCATGCAAAAGAATTTCATGAATAATGCAGCAAAGTAATATGTAGCTAGCATAATAAAAATCTCAAATCCTAGAGACTTAAGACAGACAAGGAGTAAGGTGGTACATTATTTCTCCTGTGAAGGATGGCACTCTGAAGTTACAGCTTGTTAGCTAACGAGAGAGTGTTGTGGTATAACTGCTCTTTTCATTATATCCAAAAGTAGAGGTAGAATCTGGATGCTTGAAGCTTTAGTTATACACAGGATGGTAACATTTGCCTCCTGCATATGACCAGAAGCATATCTGAAACAGGGCAGTGGAAGCAGAAACTCTAAGAACTTCTAATCTTGTGGCCTGTCTCATACACAAATGTGTGTGTGTGTGTGTGTGTGTGTGTGTGTGTGTGTGTGTGTCGGTGGTGGTGGTGGTGGTGGTGGTGGTGGTGGTGGTGGTGGTTAGGGAGTATAAGTAGGGTGGTGTAGATAGGGTTCCCATGTCTGGCAAGTTGGGAAGCATGGGAGTATGATGCAAAGCCCAGTTTATGTTACCTATTACATAGTAGGCGCTCAATAAATATACACTGAATGAATAAAGTTAATTACTGTTCATTTATAAATGAGAAAAATCAGCTCGCTTCCATTTAAAAATTAAAATTTAATCCAACAGTTCTACTTTGCCTATTTTATTTTTTTAAAGATTTTATTTTTTATTAATAGCTACACCCAATGTAGGGCTCAAACCCACAACCCTAAGATCGAAGAGTCACATGCTCTACCAACTGAGCCAGCCAGGTGCCCCTCTACTTTGCCTATTTTAATCATCCCCTGGATTTCTTCTCAATTCTTATTATTCTATTATTCTTACAATCTTATATTCTTAACTTTTGAAGAATTTAATTTTCTATCTTAGTTTTGGCCTGCATTATAGCTTTTCTTTAATCTTTGTTTTATATAATGTGTTAATGTTTTACACCATTTCCAATTTATTTGGCCTTTTAGTTAATTTTTTATTTTTCTCCCAGTTCCATAATTCAAAGAATCTCAGAAACTATCTCAAGATTACTTTGGTGATAGTAAAACAATACACTCTTAACATTCAAAGTCAGATTACAATTTAAAATTATGAAGAGTGAAAGATAAAATTATGTCCACTATTTCTAAACCAACTATAATTTATGAATTTTTAATTTAAAGAAGATACTACTAATAAAAAGACAGCAGAAATTTATACGGCGTCTCAAGTTACGAAAGTAATCTTTCCTGAATTATTTACAGTTATAAATAAACTATAAACTCTGAATATATATCAACTTTTAATACACATCTTCAGGTCCTCTAAGATGGGATTTAAAATTGTCTTATCGGAGAATAGTTTTAACCTAAAAATTAGTTAATAACCTCCCAAATTATATTTTTAGGTAAAGACTTGGAAACAATTTTCCTAAAAATAGTTAAAATTTAGTTAAAACTCAATTTTAAAAATAATTTAAACATTTATGGAAGTGTATGAAAGCATAATTCAGAATATAAGATGGCACTGTCAGACACATTGTTACTTAATGGTCCATTTAACCAAAAAAAAAAAAAATTAACTTGCCAATTAAAAACTATGATACATAATTTGATTTCAGAGATAATATGAAAAAAGTGCATTTCAGACAATGGGAATATGGTATTTTATAGCATTTTAACATCTTGAACACAAAACTATAATTTTTAAATGCTAAAATTTGGAATTTTAAAGTCTAATTTGATTAATCTATGCTGCTAAACATGTAACACTTAAAAATTACAAGCTCATAGTCACAAATGACATTTCATTACTAAATCCTGTCTCCTGCTTCCACATATGCTCCATTTCACTGATCATTCTTTCCCTTCCATTTTCTTTAAAAAAAAAAAGTTCTCTCTGAACGATCACATTCATTTTTGCTCCCATGACCATACAACATCCTTTATTTTTTTTCTCTGGAAAGGGTCTGGAGGCAAAAGTGGAAGAGGGTGAAACCTGAAGCTGAAAAGAAACAAAGCTTCTTGTTCTCTTCTCTCTGAAGCAGTTGATAAAAGAAATAAGCCAACAGACTATAGGATTCAAAATCAGAATTTTATGTAATTAAAATTTACACATAAAACTGGATTAAAAAAATCCAAGGGTTAAATGCCACAATTAGTATTATTAAAATTATTAAGAAAAACTGTTAAATGCTCCAATATAATCATAAAAGTTTCTTCAATCTGGGTCTCTATAGCCAGAATGCTGTCCCGCTCAGCCTAATTTAGACTGTAGTGACAGGACTGAGGATAGGAAAAGCTCCTGAAGCAAAAGAGATTCTGAGGCATAAACACAGACTAAGTTAATGTTTAGGCCTTCTCCGGGTGTTAAGGAAACAGTCCTAAAGTTGTAACACTATCCTATTACCATGTCCAGTGAAAAAGTGTATTTAAATCTGTCAACTGTTCACTCACTGATTTAAACCCTATTCCTGTCAAATTCTCACTAAATTAAATTCTACCAGTTTAACAGAAAAATCTTATAATATTTTAAGACCAGTATGTTGAATTGCTTTATATTTCAAAGATCTATCATATTTTTATAGGGTACTACCTCCGAATAAGCTTACCTGTTCCATTAAAAATGTTACTTGATAAGGAGTTATTCATTCCAAATGCCTGATTCCTGTTCATTCCAAATCCAGACATACTGGGTACATAGAAAATAATTTTAGATATACAGTAAGAACACTAACTTTCAGGTGAAGAAAAACAAAAGTGTATACTTTTGATCTCCTCATATAACAACAGTATGTTTAAAAACAAATACTAATTTTATTTTTCTGAGTTTAACCTTTATTTAAAAACTCTCCTGAAGTCCTTCCATGAACTGAGAACCAAAATGTCTTAAACAGATGATTTTAAAAAACAAAAAGCAAAGAATTTACCCACAAGCCTTAAGGAAAACAGAGATTAAGGGTACTATTTTAGGTACTTGGAAAACCAACTTACTGGATACACTGGTGGAAGTAACTAATCTTAAAAACATGCAGTTTATGGCATAAATATTATTCCTGAATACCTGTTTTCCTTCCATTACTGATAAAGTATGCCATTAACACTTTCCATAAAAGATCTTATTTCATACAGTCTTCCTCATCTAGAATCTAAACTCCTCATGGACAGGGTCTGCATCATGGTCATTTCTGTATCCTCTGCCTTTAGTGTTCAGGAGGATACACAACAGGCACTCAATAAATGTTTTGTTTACCTGAATTACGTGGTGAATTTAGTGTTCTAAAAAACACGTCATTCTAATATAGTTTATCTTTCAGCTACTTAAAAGAAAAAGCAAATCTCTCCATAATACCCTCAATTCCAAATTAATGCAGCACAACTGGTACTTGGTAAATAATTACAAATGCCTCCCTTTTCTGCACAAGGCTAAACATGAGAGAACAGAAACAAGTTTGAACTTAAAGCAAGGCCAGAAGTAATTAAGAATGTCAAAAGAGCTGTTAATGCAAATTCTACAATGAAAGTATGCATCTTTAACATCAAATAATCTGATAAAAGACAGTGTATCAGTGTTATGAGTAGGGTTAAACTGTTTGAAGATGATGGGTTTTTTTTTTCTTTTTTTGGTCTAACTGTAAAATTAACCATGGCCAAACAATACTTTCACAAAATATGGAGCTGGTGAAACAATACTCTAGAGAAGAGTAGGAAAGCCATTAAAAATACTTGTTTAATAGCATGTTAGAATTGTTGGTATAAGTACCTTCATATATTGAAAAAACTGAGGGATGAAAACACTCTAACAAATACAATTTATCAATGGTAATAAACAAGAAAAAAATAGTAATAAACAGGGTTTTAGAGACCCATGTTTCATTGACAATTTACAGGCACTGTATTTTTAAAAAAAAAACAATTAAAATGTGAAAAAATATGGAAAGGCAAAAATTTAAATATACATCAATGAACAATACTTTAAGAAAAGATGTGATAAAGCCCAAGAAGTACATGATTAGGAAGAGCTATCAAGTACTATGAATTCTGATAACCTTTTACAAATAATATTTATTTTTAAAATTAAGAGCAGTAAAATTATTAAGAGAAATATGCATAAATCTAAATAAAAGAACTAGAGCTTATAGGATGAAGATCAAACAGGAAATGTGCTAATAATCTATTTTTAATCCAGATTTTACAAGTAGTAGATAAAAGAAAGTGAATTAAATGGGTAAGATGATAGCAAATAGATCAAGATCCTTTTTCCTCATACAATTCCCCATTTAAAAAAAAATTGGCGAACTTTAAACACTGTTTTTGTAAGATACAAAGCCTTTTAGTCACCACTCTCATTAAATTATATGAGCAGCTTAAAAATCCTAATAAAATGGACAAGTGGTCTTCATATTGTCATTATCACTTGCATAGTGAACAAATGGACAGTGCAAAAAGGAATGAAAAAGCACAAGAGCTCATCTTCTGATTTTAAATCCCAGATGTGATACTATTTTCAAGTATTGTAGATGTGGTCTTAAAAATTCTTTGGTCAGTAAGTCTCCAAAGCACAAAACTGAGTTTCAGTTGAAATGGTACTAAACCAAAGAGTGAAGCAAGGCAGTAATAGTCAAACATATTCCAAGTACTGTTCATTAGTCTGGCCAGCCTCTTTTAACAGAGGAAGGACCTTATCAACAAAAATTTGCCTGGTGGCAACTTAAGAACAATTTTCTGACAACAACAAAAACCGTTTATGTGCTTTCCAAAATCAAACTGGTTTTCAAAAGAACATGTCAAAATTTTAAGTTTGGGGAGGTTAAAGTTATAGAATTTAACAGAAAGAGAATCTTTGGTCATAAAAATATGATGAAACAAACTTATGAGACAGAAGACTCAAGAACAGAACGTTGAATATGAAAAGGCACATTTAAAAATACCCAGAAAGACAATTATACACAGTATCAATAAACATCTTACCTGTTCACAGTAAAAGGCTGTCGAGAAGGCTGCTGCTTTGGCATACATATTATGCTTGGCGAGCTTCTGTTGGGGCTACCTAACCCTGAACTGCTCATGCTATTTGTCCTGCTAGGAATTCCAATGCCCTGACCAACCTGGGAGTGGTTCATCATATTCCTAGGATTCATAGGCAAAATACCCCTGAAAAAGAAGTCCATTATACTAAATAAGCTCTCTACAATCACTCATTAAAATTCTCTGTAAATAATCAATTGGCCTAACCCCAGCACCTCAAATATACTTTCAAATTACACTGCTAATTTTCATTAATTTAATTCTTTTGTCTAGTCATTCTAGCTCTTTGAAAAATCAAACAAACCAACAAGAAATTGAGTACATTACAGCAGAACTAAGATAAGGTGGTATTTAAGATGAGAAAACTAATGGTGTGACCAGGATATAAAATAATCAAATGTGTTTCACACATTTATTTAAAGTAAGTTCATTCCAAATGTATGTCATTCTACCTTCTTCATACTAATATGCATCACCTATGTAATTTTGTTTTATTTTACTCACTAGAGCAATGGATGTGTGTTGAGGGAGCAATAATCATAATCACCTGAGGAATGATTTTAAATTGCACAACCTCTTTTGAGGAAGAGCTGGCTTCTGAAAAAGCTCCCCAGGTGGTGATTAATCCCTGATATCCACCCAGCTGACAACCAGTATGCTAGATGCACGATAAAAACATCTTACACTATTCTTATCAGTTTGCAATGAAATAAAATGAGCATAGGGTATTAACTTTCTTTTCCTCAGTGAAAGGCACTGAACCAGAAAAATGAAATAATTAGTTACCTTTTAAAAAACTAATACGTTTGCTTACTCTACAAAGATACATTTTGAGAAATATTCTGGTCCATCAATAAATACCTGCTTGGAGATGGAGGCGTGTGAAGTGACATTGTTGGTACCCCTGTTGTTGGCGTGACGTGGCTCGGTAACTGAGTGCCTTGTGATAAGCTGCGATTTAACTGAGGGGTATTGTTGCTCATCCCCCTCATTGGAAGGCCTAGTGCACCTATTAAAAAAATTCAGAAGAAGGAAATTCATTGCCATCAGGAATGAAATTGTTATCCATCTTCTGGAGTGGCAATTTAAAACATTTTAAAATGACCTAACATAATATAATATGCAAATTTTTAATGGATATATTCAATTCACTTCAAATGGACAAATTTAACAAAAATGTTCTAATCTGAAATTTAGTATTATGAATGGATTTTTGCCTTCATATTTCTAACTTCTGTTCATATTTCTATTCTACGATAAACTATGTCTGCCAATGGTTTTAACAAATCAGATGGTTTATGTTTCAATGAAAACACTTTATACAAATATGGCTTTAAGAAATTTGCAATCTTGTGTTCTTATGTTTTAAATCATAACTGAGGTACACATTTAACCCCACTTTGAAGTAGCTTTAATTTTTATATGATCCTTTTAAATGCATTTAGAAATCTCTATTTATACACACATACTTCTAAACATTACAATTTTTACAAACCCAACATAAAGTGTAACTGTTAAAAAAAAAACTCAAGCTGATAAAACTGTAAGAGGCAAGAATTTAAAACATTTAAGTTTTCAAAGTACAATGACCTTCTATTTATCTAGTACTCCTAGGGCCAGATGCAAGAGGATGAATGTGTTCCAAAACAGGTATATTTTACAGACTACTGAAGTTTCACCATTCAGAAACAAGACATTTTAAAAAATTGGGATAAACTTATTTCAAAAATGTATGACATATTTCCTAACTTTTATTAATATGATATATCCCCCTTCCATCCCTCAGAGTAAGGATGTCCAGTTGTCACCAGTTATCGTATCTGCCTATGGATGCCTCCATTTCCTGACCCACACTTTTTGGTGCTGTTTCTAGTCAGCTGTGAAATGGCCTACCAGTCAACTAAACCTATTCTGAACTGGAAGTTAAATAAAAGTGGTAAGACGGAGAGCTAATGAATACATAGATTACTTTAGTGCTAGGGATTTAAAGTGACTCTTTTCTTCCCTTTTTGTTCTAATTTCAGGAGCAAGAATTTCAAGGACCTGAGTATTTTGAAACTATGACCTCCAAAAAACTGGAGTGTATATATGTTCTGAATGTTTTACTTCAAGTACCTTTGGCATAACAATGTAATAACTAACCTAATGATAACAGTGGATCACAAAGATTCCACTGGAATCTGCCAGCCACAGAACTCAGCTATAGCCTAACTTTGCTTCTCAACTGAATGAAGCCAATAAATCCAACTCAATATAGTTACACTATTCTGTGTACTAGGTGTACTCTTTTCAGTCAGATTCCATGAGGACCAGAGGTTACTTCTACATTTCTTTACGTAACATGGAGGGAACTAAAGGGCCTACATTATATGTTGGTTTAGTTCACCATATTTATGTTTGATCCCTCCAAGTTTTATGACCGTATTATCACTGGCAGCAGATATTTTTTCTGAATCGGGACAAAATAAGGAAAAAGATGATTAAAAATTAGCCATATAAAATTTCTTCAGAAGAAATCAGTCTTTTACTTCTCTTAAGCCACTAGTTTTCTTGTAAGATGCTCCCACAGTGAACCATCAAAGTGATACTTTTCATATCTTGCATTCAACAAACATTTATTGAGTGCCTACTATGTGCCAAGTACTGCGCTAGCTGCTGGGGATACAGCAGTGAACAAGGTAGAAAAGGCTCCTACCCTCAGGGAGTTTACATCCTTCTCCCCAAATAATGCTGTCCTAAAGTCAGAGACAGCTGCAAATTAACCACAGGAATGTGTTTCACACAATTATTGACCACCAAGAAATACAGAATTTTAGAGCCAAAAGGGACCCTAAAGATCACCTAGTCCAATGTTCGCATTTTACAGATGAGGAATCTGAACCTCAGATGAGTTAACGGACTTCTCCAAGGTGATACAAAGAACCAAGACTAGAATTTAGATCTCTTAACTCCTAGTATTCTTCATAGCAGCCCTATGGGAGAAGCCCAATATAACACTAAGTGAACACCCCATGTGAGTGTTTACCAATTTGTAACACCTCTTATCTATTTTATGTTTTCTCGTGGTTTCTTTTTAAAAATATTTACTTCTCAAATATTTTCTAAACCTCCCTCTCAGTTTTTTCCCTGCATTTTCTTTTTCCCTCTTTCCTCTATACCTATGCAAGTTTTTTTTTTTAATTTTACTTTTTCACTCTCTTATACCTTTATCACTATAAATAAACATACACTTAAAAAAATCTAGTACCTTTTGGCTGTTTTCTAATAATATGCCTTACAAAAGACTGAGATTCGTTTACTTCAATCCTTCATATACATAATATTCTATGCTGTATTATGAAAATTTGTAACTTCAGAAATATCTTCAAGATTATCTGAACATTAGCAAAAAACTTGGAGATGGAAATAAGAATGTGTATGGTTTATTTAGACAATTAGAAATTGGCACATGAGTTAATTTGTAGGGCTGAGAATGGAGGAAGACAGTATGAAAAAACTGAAAGATTAGTGTTTACTTTTATTTTTCCTTCAACACTCTTGATTTCACAAAACAGCTAATTCAAACAGTCTGAGTTGCATTTTGTTGAACTAGGTAGATATGAAAAAAAAGAAGAGAGGAATGTATTAATTGCAAATAGGATCATCAGGTTTTGAATACCTTAATAATCAACCTATTTCAAATTCAATTAAAAATTGAATTCTTTTAAAACATAAAGAATATTAAAAAATTAAAAAATAAAGAATATCACTGAATAGAAACATGAAGATTTTATTTTTAGGAAATAAAATACAATAATCATTAAATTTGAGTTACTTGAGTTAAATAATTGTAACTGGATATAATCAAAAAGAGAGAGAACTTTACTCTTTTAGTAATATATTTAGAAACAATCACAGAAAATCTTCAAAATACGATACCAAGATGATGTGCAGGCCAAAAGAAAAAAATTCACTAAAAATTTTGGCATAAAATAACTACAACAGGTAAAAAGTATTATAAATGAGGAATAAATTTTAAAAAGTTAAGAAGCAGCTTAAAAAGTTATAGCTCTGAATCAAATTTTTCTTCCAATTTGACAAACTAGTTATATGAACATACTCCAAGTAGATTCCTACCTGGCAGGGCACCAAACAGAGAATGAACTGACCAATTTTCAGAAATTCAAAGGAATATGATCTAACAAATGTTTCCATGAATTATTCCCACTGCACAAACTGATTAATAGCACCACACCTCCCTTACATATCTTATGGCAAGATATGCCATCCTTTATTCAATCTTTTGCTAAAAACAAAATAACAATACAAATTATAGAGGAAAAAACTCCAATCACAGCAACCAAATCCTTGAATACTCACACTTAAATGAGTCTTTTGAAATCTTTCTTAAGGAAAAGGTGGAAAATCCCTAATTGATGCAAAAGAGCTTCAAGCGTCCTCCCTTCCAAAGCAACTAGCTTCTCCTAGGAACTAACTCACTGTTCTGCCCACACTGATGAAGAATAACCACCTTCGAACCTCCAACTTGTCCTCACATCTTCTTACCTCCAATCTGCCCTGCACTTAGCTGCTCAATCTTTTGTGTAATATTATTTTGTTAAGTATGTTCCTTCCTTAAAAATCAAAGGATCTGGGCAGCCCTGGTGGCTCAGCAGTTTAGCGCCACCTTCGGCCCAGGGCCTGATCCTGGAGACCCGGGATCGAGTCCCACGTAGGGTTCCCTGCATGGAGCCTGCTTCTCCCTCTGCCTGTGTCTCTGTCTCTGCCTCTCTCTCTCTCTCTCTCTCTCTCATGAATAAATAAATAAAATAAATCAAAGGATTTTAGAGAGAAGAGTCTCCAGAGATCATCCAACTAAGTTACAGATAAAGAACATTAGGAATTAAGTTACTTACCAAAAATCACAATGAAGAATAAAAATAATATAATTTCTTAACTCTTACACTCATCCTTTTTCAACCAATCACTTTCCACTTCTTACAGTAGTTGCAAACTTGTATCACCTATGGAACGTTAATGTCTACATTCCATGCCCAGAAATTGTCACTTGGTCTGAATCGAGGCAACGCATGGCCAGTGGGATTTGAAAGCTCCCTGGCTGTTTTTAGGAGTACAGTCAAGAGTACAGAACCACTGTCCTATGAAATCCAATCACCATTTAGTCTTTTAAAAATCTTTCAGGATTGTGCTTCTAATCTTTGTTTTTTTTAGCCCCCAACTTTATTGAGATAAAACTGACATGTAACTCTTCTATTCTTAATTAATATTCTACTCACTCCATTATAAACTCTTTTTACATACCACATATTTTACTTACAATCTTCCTTCTTTCCCTGGTCCTCTAAATCTGTCCCTGTTCTTTTATTCATATCCCCCTCTCCACCTAGAATACTTTTCCTTTCCTTCATCCTATAGAAATACAGAAGAGCATCTTTTTTTTCTTTTAAAGTCACGATCCAGGTGTTTACATGCAGTACATGTATAGTGTGCTTTGATGTATATGGGAGGGACTGCTAACTCAGACGTGAAAGCAAAATGGATTTGGAATCAGAAAATGTTTCCTGGAGAACAGTACATGAATTAAATAATGAAAGAGACCTAGTTCAGGTATTTGATGGTGGTGATGAGTTAGGAAGGTAAAAATATTCTAACAGTTTACGATGAGAAAACACCAAGATGTATGAAAATGACGACAAGTGATCTGCCTAGAGGAGGAGTGGGTTTGCTTTGGGGTATTAAGGATGTAGACAAGAAAGAAACACGGATGGATGGAGTTATTGGGCTGGAGTTAATGGGCTTCAACATCCTCAACTATGAAAAGCTGCTATTATGTTAGCACCAGCGGAGAGACAATGTTTGGCTGGATCTTTACAGCAACTGGCACTCTACCTATGGAACATCCATGTGAAGCTCCGAAGTGTACTTTGTACTCCTCTTCAACCTAAGTTTCCATTATAGATTCGTGGCACCCATTCCCCAAGTAATGCAGGTCTCAAACCTTAGAAATCCTGGGTCTCTCTCTTTCACATCCTATGTCACCAAATCATATTAGTTCTGTCTCCAAAATATCCTAATCTGACCACTTCTAAACACCTCTACTCCTACTCCAAGTCATCCTATTTTTTTTTTGCCTGGGCTACTGTAGCCATAGCCTTGTCTTTCATATCATTTGTCCCTCCCCACCCAGTCCATTTACTACAGAGCAAAGTGATCTTTTAAAAATAAAACTGTATCTTAAAATCCTTTCCAATTAAACTTAGAATAAGTTGAAATTCTTTACCAAATCTTTACAAGACTCCATGATTTGACATCTGGTACTCCATCAACCTTCTACCTTTGTTCATTATACTAGCCCTCTCACTCATCCTTCAACACTAGGTTCTTTCTTATTCTCATGAGTAAGCACTTGTGCATTTGCTGTTGTCTGTACCTAAAAAGCTCTCCCTCAGATCCTTCCAAAGATCTCCCTTTCTCAACCTCAGGTTTCCATTCAAATAGAACTTCCTCAGAGATAGCCTGTCTATTCCATGTAAAGTAGTAATCCCATCTACTCATTCTTTAATCTGACTTAATTTTTATAGTACTTACTAGAATTATATGATTTACTTAGTTAGCTGCATGATTATTCTTTCTCCTTGAAAATGTAAGCTCCATGAAAACAAGATCTCTGTTATCTGCCATTCTCTTAGCTCTTGGAATAATACTTCATTCATGGTAGAGGTAGCTAACTAAATACTACCAAAATGCTCTGGTCAGTAGACCCTTGAAATCTGTAGCTTTAACATTTGTTGTTTCTACTATGTGCTAATGGTCCTCTAGGGTCATGACATTCAGTAAGTAATAATGTAGCATTCAGGATTCAAAGAAACTTCTGTTCTCAACTCTTGTTATCATAACTACACTTACTAAGTAATGTAATCCTGGCTCTATTACTTAATCCCTTAAAACCTTGGCCATTAAGATAGGCACACTTCTCTCTCTTGGGGTAGATGTGACGATTCAATGAGTTGATTTATATAAAGTACTTAAAATAGCACCTGACACACAGTAAATACATAATAATTATCAGCTTCTCAGGGCTGGGTAGGGTGAATGTGAAACATGCTTATGCAGAAAGGATTAAAAAAAAAAAAAAAAAGTCCAGATGGTCCTAAAGGTGATGGTGAAGACTATAGTCTAACACAGTAATAGTTTTCACCAGAGAAATCATTGTTTCCTGTGGGAAAACTGTATGCTATAGTTGTTCTTGGCCTTGGAAAATGCTAAAGATCTTGAGATATATCCCACAGAATTATAAAGACTGTACTTCTTGCATGAAACCAATATAACAGCCTAATAAAAGGTTTCCCTTGCCTTCATAAACTAGACCACTTTCAAATGTACCCTATGCTGATGCTGAGTGCACTGTTCCCACTACTAGAACAACTTTACCCATAGTTTCTTCAAGGCCAATGACAAACATGACTTCATTTCTAAATCCCTTCTTGATCATTCTCCAAGATATGTGCTGACTCCCACCTCTGAAACATCCAGAAAACTCTGTACTTTTTCCTCTGCTCTGCAGTAAAATAACTTGTGTCCTTATCTACTACATTATACCTAAGGACCATATCTTGCACATCATGCATTCAATAAACATTTACTGAGTGCCTATCATGTACAAAATACTGAGGCTACAAAAGCAAATGAGGACATGCAAGAAATAAGCAAGGCAAGGTCACAGAAGTATGTACACTGTAAGGTATGGCATAAAAGAGCCTCTTCTAACACACATCTGAGCTATGCAGCATAATGCCATTATGTGGTAGGTACTTAGTAGCTATTAAACTCAATGCCTAAAAAAAAAAATCAAATAAACAAAACCCCAAAAAACAAAAACAACAAAACAAAACAAAACCTCAATTCCTCTCCTTTTGGAAACTTTTCCTTTTCACTGTAGCTTACTGGGCTTTTCTCTCTAAACCCTAAGCTTGTCCATACCACTCAATATGATACCTTTTAATCCATGTATCAGCATTATAGGCTGTTATTTAACATTTTATGTATAAATATCTTGACATGTGTTTCTTGAGAGCAAGAACTCCCATAGCATTCAGTATTAATTCAACTGTTAAATGTTCCTATAATTTCTTGAAACTATTAAAATATGTCATTCACCTAACCATAGTGATGCATGTCAGTAGCATCATTTCTGAATCACTCCACCTGTGCTCTGGTTCTCCACAAAACAAGTAGCCTTCACCTCTGTATTCTTAAAACAGGAGGCCAAAGGAATGTTGTTGAAAGCATGAGAAAATGCCACTGCTCTCAAGCCAGGAGTCCAGATCCCAGAAAGACAAGTTTCTTTCCCCAGCTAGATGCCCAGGTCCTCTGAGAATTCAGATACAAGAATGTACCATGGATTCATCCTGATAGCTTGTTAACCTATGTGCCTATAAGACAATAAATAGTAGAAGCACTCAGTAAATAGCAGTTTCCCTTTTCTCCAGTTCTCCAAGGTTCTAAACTGTGTTGGTAAGAAAGAAAAAGTCACTACAACTTTATTGCCACTAATTACAATGTACTGAATATCAAGGAGAGATTAATACCTGGTTCCCTGTTAATTCCAATCTAATAGATAGTTTCAGGGAGTTGAGGGGGTCTTTAAGCCTATAAAGTATACCTAAAATCTTATGCACACTTGCAAAGAAAACAAGTAGAGAACATCAAGCAACTTGAGTACAAGATTCCATTCAATGGCTTCTATAGTTATCATTTGGTACACCGCATTCACATGAATTCTTAGATGCAAAGTTAGATGTATCCTATCATATACTTGGATACATTCAGACTATATAGGAACCTGTGATCATACAAGTCCCCAGTCCAGCATCTTCTAGGTACCCTTATGTACTACACAATTACTTCCACCCAAATCTGGCAAAACATAAGTTTCAGCAGCCCTATATCCATTCAAAGATGAAGGTCCTCCCTTGTTTAATCTCAGTGAGATTACCCTCAGTTTTGGAGAGCACTCTTCCTTCTCAACCTCTAACTTCTGTAATCATCAAGAACATAAAACAGATGGTAGACCTCCATTTTAATGGTGCAAATTCCTGCTGAACTTTGCCAATCTGAATACAGAGATAATGGCACTATTCAATCCACTTGGGAAGCAAAAGAACAGCTGTAACAAGCCTACTGCACAATTACAATTTGTTGCCATAAGAATAACATCAACGAATCTATCCCACCTACCACTCCTATCTCTCCATTCTTTACTAAAATTAGCTCCTCAAATTTTATCATTCTGACTAATTTATACTACTAAAACCTGGACCTTCAAATCCCACAGGGCAGTTGGTGTTCTTTTGTCTGACAAGGTGTGTGTTCAGATTACTTATCACCTAACTGAGCGATCTGACCCTAAGGCTTATCCAACAGACTGGGTGGGAATCCAGCCTCTGTCTTTTTTACTAGCTTTAGCTTTTTAGACTGTACCCTAGAAAGGAATAACAGTACCCTGACTTAAGACATTTCCCAGTTCACCCAAGGTTCAATTTTTTTGTAGACTAATACCTACAATGCCAATTAAAAGACTGAACCATGCATTGAAAATGCTGATTGACAATTGCTACAGGAATACAGCCATTTAATATACCAAATTCCAACAAGAAATATCTGTCACATATGATTTCTTCTTAAACGGAATACCTTAAAATACTTTTCATTTATTAATCTTTGTAAATCCCTAATCATGAGCAAAATCATTTTATACAAATTAAGAAGCTAATAAATATCTGATACCAATAAAGTAAGTATATTTCAAACTTAACCCATTCCATATCTTAGCCCAATTACAATTTCATGTTTGCAGGTTAAAAAGTGACATCAGATTTTAGAAGTCCATAGAGCTGATTATATTGTAAAAACAACTGCCATTCTCCTTCGTAAAGTAACCTTACCTTCTCAAATATAATTTTTTCCTATTCTATATCTACTTTCTGCTGTGACAAGTTATGGGCTTTAAAAAGACAACAAAGTTCTTTGCAGTTACTCTATAGAAATAAGGGGTGGCTTAAAATAACTAGATATTTTCATGATAAGGGTTGCCAGAAAGGTGAAAGTAGTAGGTTTTATACTAAAACACAGGATAAATGAAGCAAACTAGTTAATAATATCCTCTCAACAATTAGAATGAACATTTGTAGATAAATAAGCAACACCTCTTTTATGCAATATAAAGCTTTTTAAAAATGTTTTCCACTTAACTAGAGGAAAACTGCTACTATGTACAAGCAATTAATAGTTTTATTTACTAATTCTATACTAACAAAATTGCATGCCACAGCAAAAATGGAAGGAAGAAAAAAGTATATTGAAACTACGTTTAACAAAATTAAGTTCCTTCCCCCAAAATAAATTTGAATAAAGTGGTCTGACAAACTATTCTGATACCTACCAAAACTCTGCTTTTTTATTATACTAATAGGAAAGGATTCTAAATCAAATAACTGATTTTTATTTGAAGCTGGTTAAGATACTCTATTGTCAGATTGTTTCATCCAGTGACTCTATTTCCTGTAATCTCTGATGGGAATTTATATCCCTTTTAACACCCTCCTCCCATTAACAGAGATGAGAGATCAGCAATCTCTGACATTAACAGAGATAATAAATAATAAAATCTTATTAATATTTAACAGTTTGAAAAAGTAACTGAAAAAATAGGAAGATTTTATAACTTAGTTTTATAAAAATTTTATGTGATAATAGCTGTTTATTGAGCGCTTACTATGTGCCAGGCACTGTGCTAAGCGCTATAAAAGCATTACCGTACTTAAAAGAAATAAAATCTTGTATGTAGAAAAAGCATTGAACTGTGAGTCAGAAACATATATTCTATATCCAGACTGAGCTACAGTAAAAGAAATATTTGCTAAACAAAGAGAACATTTCAGATTTTTAACTAATGGTCTTTCATTATAAAAAAGCTGAAAACCAAACAAAACAAGCCACTCAACTGACCAAACAAAAAAAGTTTTTTTTAACTTCCTCTAATTGAAAACATAGAGGATGTCTATTTTTTTTTTAATTTGTTTAGCAAATTCTTCTTCAAAAACACTGTACTGCAAAGGAACATACAAAGGATGTAAAAAAATTTTCAATCTACCCTATATCCAAATAATAGTAAGCTCTGAATTAGAAAAGTTCTGAAACAATGAGGTTTTCCTATGTACGTGAAATAAGGAAAACCGAAAATTAAAAATCTTTCCTTTAATCCTAGAATTGACCCAGGAAGGCAGCAATTGGTTGTTCTTTATTTCAAAGTTATTTTTTTTCTTAAATAAAGGATCCCAGAATAAATACAAAACTCTTACTTTGTTGCCCGTATAAACTTGCCCCAAACTGAGACAGCTGACCTGATGTAGATGGTGATGCCAGCATCTAGAAACAAATTAATTATATTAGAGCATAAAGAAAGTACACAAAGCAATGCATTTACACTTTATGAATCTGTACAATATACAATATGTGACAATCAATCCACATTTCTCATTCTTCAAAAAAAACATAAAGCAAACATTTAATAATAAATTCCATGTTTAAGAAAATATCATAATTGGATAAAATAAAAATGTACAAATAAAACTAATTTCTGATTACAAGTATTTTTTTAAGTTACTCTAAATGAAACATAGCAGCATCACTTCACTTTAAAAGAGCAAATAATCTAGGTTAACAAGAACATGAAGACAGTATCTCAAAAAGTCAGCCTCTATAAATTTATAAGTGAAATTATTTGATTCTTAGATATTATATTAAGCTAAATTCTAAACTCAGTTTATTAAAAGTTGAAAATAAAATTACTGAAATAGAGAAGATTTATATTTTATAAGAATACTTCCTAACATTTACACATGCAAATAGTTTAATGCATAAAACGGGTAGAAAAATCTAACAAATATACAATCATAGAATAAATGGAGAGATGACATAATACCAAAAGACAAGTCAAAATTACTTACAAAATTATACAGACATGGTATATAATGTATACTGTTAGTGATGGGACTTTCATGGCACTTTAACAGTGCCTTTCAATTTATTGTATCAGCATCTTTTTTTCCTATTAGAATATAAATTTTTGAAGGCATGTTACATTCATGGAACATGTTACTTATATTCATTTTTTATTTCCTCATAGAAACTGGCACTGAATACAGAAAGTAGATACTTAAACTGAGTAAATAAAAACATGTACATGCAAGTGTATGTTCAGGTACTATCTTATATTAAGCAACCACCAAAACAATTTAACTAAATAATATTTGGGCAATGTCAACAAAAGGATTATAATCAAGTAGATGAAGAAAATGAATTATGCACCTAGTTATACCTTAGCGCAAAATGTGATAAATGGTCTGAAGTATCACAAGAGGAAAAAAATTCTGAACAAGGGTAACAGGAATATTTTACAGAGCAATAACATATGATGAGAGATCTTCCAGGCTAAGAATATGCAGCAAGTGTTAAGTGTGACAAAAGTTAGTGACACAATTAGAATACAAACAAAATAAAAAACATTCGTGATTTCATTACAGGTATGAGTGAAAGAAGTTTAAGGCGTACACCCCTATGCACATGTGGACATACACAGAATGAGAAATTTAAGAGTGTGCTGGGGCCATTTGTAAATGGCAAATGACTATCAACTATGGCAATAATGAGAAAAAAAAATATTAAGCAAAAGAAGTGACCTGATCAAACTGTGTGTTAGGGAGATAATTCCAACAGCAAAAATGGATGGAAATGGTAAGATACTAAACCAGAACAGCAGAGGTGGGACTACAAAAGAGAGACCTTATGGAGGTAGAAGCAACTGTATTTCATGACCTGCTGAAATGGTTGAGGTTTAGAGAAAAGGAGGAAGAGTAAAGAATCACCAGACAGGGAACTATCAGAGGCCACTCTGATAGTGAAGAATGGTGCTGACATTGACTACATTAGGACAACCAGAAGGAGAAATATTTAAACAAGAAAGGTTTTATGATATACATTTCATGCTATATTTTCATGTCAAAATTCTGACTTGTTCTAATTATTCAAACATTCACAAGAATTTTTATACAAGAGTAGTTTTAAACTAATGATATAGATCACTCTTCTGAGGCAGGGCTGAGTAACACACTACTCTAAAACTATTAGTATTCAAATAGTAAAAAAAAAAAAAAAACTTTTAAATATCCCTTCTCAAATCCAGAGGGTACACAATCTAAACAATTAAATTGATAGAATACACATTTTATGCCTGATCAAGTTCTTCTGTTAGGTAAAACCATCATTACTATTACCATGTACCCAGAAATATTTTAAGAACTCAAAGGCTCATTTCCAAATTGCAAAGACAAGGTCAAAGAAAATGTGTAATACATTTGGTGACAGAAGGTAAAAGGCTTATAAACTTAAAATCATGATTTTCTGTTATCACTGTAAGTTACAAACGAAAGTAAAAGAGTAGTTTCCAAAAGCTTCAACTGTATGAGATTGGCAAATATGAATGCATGTCTTAGAGTGATCCGCAATGTGAACATTTTAGAATGGACCACTTAAAATTTTACCTTTCCCAGAAATTTATGCTTACTGAATATGTAACTCCAAAGAACATTTTTAGTCCACTTTCTCACAAAGGTTGTACATGCACAAGGAGTTACAGTGTGCCAAGATATCAACCCTCTCAGCACTAGGAAGCTAAGAGAAGGAGGCACAACATGCAGCCATCCAGGGCATGGCTCCCTGGGCCAATTACTGGTGATCAAGAGCAGTATGGTGACCCATTTACCAGTGTGATATATTAAACACTCCATTTTCTCTGAATGTGAGAGTACGTGAAGAAGGTTAGTAAACAATACAGGAATATGAAAGTGATTTATTAAACTTGAGTTTATAGCCTTCAAAGCATCCATGTAAAATAAGCATTAATCAGCTATGCAAACAGATGTTAAAACAACTGCCTCAAAACATGTCAAAAATGCAAATATATAATTTTTTTCAAATACATAATTTCTTATAAAAGCAGTCCTTAATAGTATGTATTTTTAAACTTTGATAGTATGCTTTATGAAATATGTCAGTGCTAAAAATGTTATTTAACACACAATGAAGGAATGTGAATGGGATATAAATGCTATTTATGAAGGCAAAGAAAATGCACAAGAAATGCACCATGGCACAGCAATAACTCCAATTAACCAGACAACAGAAAACTTACATATTTTTTAAATGCTGAAAGTAATAATATAAAGATAAATTTCTTAAAGAAATATAAAGCTTTAGATCAAGAGCGACATTATGGTAGGGCATACAACATAAGCCCAGCTTTGGAGTCAGGAAAAAAAACAACAAAAAAACAAAAAACTCTAGGTTTGAATCCTGGTTCTGCCACTTACCTATGGGGAGGGCCAGGCCTCTGTTTCTTTCCTGTAAGATGGAAATAACACTACCTACCTCACAGAGTTGAAGTGAAGATTAAATAAGATTAAGATATGGCACACAGTATGTGCTCTCTAAATGGTAGCAGCTGCTGCTTAATAATCTAATTTTCCTCCCAATGCAGGACTCCCTTTAACAGCAGTCTCAGAGGGTCCTTCAGTCTTAGGGGAACTTATTGAATAGTGCTCTACATTTATATTAATTTTTGTCTGAGAAGCTAAAGAAAGAGGTTCATCATCACAAACTCCAGGTAAACTAAGTAGAACTTGTGTTTGTAGATGGGGGAAATGGCAAAAAAGAATTAAATGTTACACAAGTGGTAAAACACTGAAACCAACAAGGTTACCATGTTCCCAGTCCCAAACCATCATTTCAATTAAACTCTTCCTCATTTCTCAGTCTAATAAACTGCAGACAAACAACAAAAATCAGGAAGCAACTAGAAGAAATAGTAATAGGATTCAAGTTATTTCAGTGACCCAACAACAAGCCCATTTATCTTTGGTTTATTATATAGAATGTTAAAAAAAAAAATCAGTAAGTTAGAAACTGTATTTTTAAAAATTATTTCCACTGTTGCTAGATACAATTCTGAAATTCATGACCAAAAATAAAAAAAAAGTTTAAAAATTTGTTTCAAAAATATATATATTTGGGGCAGCCCCAGTAGCTTAGCAGTTTAGCGCTGCCATCAGCCCGGGTTGTGATCCTGGAGTCCCGGGATCGAGTCCCACATCAGGCTCCCTGCATGGAACCTGCTTCTCCCTCTGCCTGTGTCTCTGCCTCTCTGTGTGTACCTCTCATGAATAAATAAAATCTTAAAATATATATATATATATTTGAAAACTTAACCAAATTCAGTTCCTGTCCTCAATCCATAACAACACAAAGGTGTTATTCTATGCTTCCTAATAGTGATCATTTCTCAATTATTCCCTCCAATTAATGTACCTTCAATCACAAAACATATTTTGGAAACATTAAAATCAGTTTAGTCAAGAAAATATTTTCTTGGGCAGCCCGGTGGCTCAGCGGTTTAGTGCCGCCTTCAGCCCAGGGCGTGATCCTGGAGACCCAGGATCGATTCCCACGTCAGGCTCCCTGTATGGAGCCTGCTTCTCTCTCTGCCTGTGTGTGTCTCTGTCTCTCTCTCCTCTCTGTGTATTCTCATGAATAAATAAATAAAATATTTTAAAATATATATATTTTCTTAATAACAAAGGACTTCAAAATGCAAGAAAGTTTGGTTAAATAGAAATTCCCTGACCACAAAAGCAATTAAAAATTTGAACTAGTTTAAGTATCCTCTAAAAATCACAAGTTATAACTTTGACTATATCATATCTACCAACGGGAGGTGGGGGTAGAAAGCCACCCACAAAGGAAAACAAGTTCTAAACCTAGGACAGAATCTGAAAAACACTTTAAAATTAAACAGTATGGTTTATTTTTTTTAAAGATTTTATTTATTTATTCATTAAAGACACAGAGAGAGAGACAGAGACAGAGAAACAGAGAGAGGCAGAGACACAGGCAGAAGGAGAAGCAGGCTCCATGCAGGGAGCCCAACGTGGGACTTGATCCCGGGTCTCCAGGATCACACCCTGGGCTGAAGGTGGCGCTATACCACTGAGCCACCCGGGCTGCCCAACAGTATGGTTTAAAAAATTAAACCATGGAGTCACAATGAAACCTTAACAGACACAAAGAAAGACTACAAGACAATACTTTAAAAAAATCAAAAGAAGAAAGAAGAAAGAAGGGAGGGAACAGTCAGAAAAACAAAACAGTAAGTCATAGGACCTTGTAACTTATGCTTTAAAATGAGCAGTTTTTAAAAAGTTTAATACATGCTGGAATAGCCAAGTAATTAATTCCTTTCGGGCATTTAACATTCGAACTCAAAATGTATCAATGACCATCTTTATATTATACTGTCTAAATCTTAGGTTAGAGACAAATAGGAAGGCATATTACTGATTCAAGAAATGTTCACATTTTTAAATTTATTTAAATTTTATTTTTTTTTTATTTTTAAAAAGATTTTATTTATTTATTCATGAGAGACCCAGAGAGAGAAGTAGAGACACAGGCAGAGGGAGAAGCAGGCTCCATGCAGGGAGCCTGACATGGGACTCGATCCTGGGACTCCAGGATCACGCATGCCCTGGGCCGAAGGCAGACGCTCAACCGCTGAGCCACCCAGGTGTCCCTAAAAGCCTTTTAATATTCATTTCTAAACTGTTTTTGAAAGTCTACATTAATTATAGTTCTCCAGCAATTATTTCAATGCTCCCTCAGACAGTGACTATTCTTCCATTTAAAAAGCACCACCTTACTATTACTAGTATGAGAGAAATAAAGTATCATTTTCTAACTATGAATTTTTATTGTCATTATTGAGATTAAACATTTTGTGATTCTTTTTGTACATATCACGATTTATCTTCTAAGTGTATCATTTTAACTCCCCTTTAGAAGTAGGCTTTTATCTTTAAAATACGGAGTTTGAATATTATGTGAATGTCAATGAATTTCAGAGGTCTTAGAACATTTCCTTCAAATGATTTGACATTTAATTCCAGTTTCTTTAGATACAGTCTGATTTACATTTAACTCTATCAGGTTATCACTGCCATAAGAATTTCCACATTTATACACTCCATATTTTCTATTTTTAAAGCTGATTTTTTTAGTTTTTCAGGTAAATAATCATATCATTTGCAAATAATTTTTTTTTTCAGTATCAACTCCTTTCCCTCCCTTTAACAGACTCCCTGATAGCCTACTATCTTCTGTGATTATATACAGGTTCAAGAACATAGCAGTAAACTAGATTGGCAAAGTCCTTGCCCTTGTTAAGCCTAAATTCTGGTGGAGTAGAGAGAATAATAAACAATTGATGAATATATAACTTTTAGGTAAAGAGGTGCTATGATTGTGAAAATGCAAGAAAGAATTTAAAAGGATACAGTAGTATAGTATATACAAGGCTACTTAGGAAAAGAGAGAAGCCTTCTGGGGGAAGGTATTTTAGCATATACCTGGATAGATAGAGAGAGAGAGAGAGAGAGAGAGAGAGAGGTATGAAGATCTGAAATACAAAACAAACAAACCGTGTCAAGGTCTTCAGGTAGAAAGGAATGTGAATGCAAGGAGCTGGAGACTCCACCAAGTATGACTCCAAAATGTAGGTAATACTAATCACAACAATGACAACAATAATGGTAATAGAAGGTATCCTTATTTATAACATATTTTCATGAAATACTGGTTCTTAATTGGCCTGAAAGAAATCGTAGCAGCCACAATTGTTGTAGGATAACAAAAGTACAGAAACTAGGCAAGAGTTCAGAATGGTTGTTGTCTCTCAAAATAAGGAAGTGGTCTACTCTTAACCAGTTTTAAGAGTTTTTTTAAAAGTAAGGAATAGGAAAAAACAAAAAAAGTAAGGAATAGGTGTCATACTTCATGTTTTTACAGCATATATTAAAACAAGGGGAAAAGATTTCCCACAAGTTTGTGCTTTTAAAATAATTATGCTTAAGAATCATGGAGTAGTGCACAGATATGACTAGAAAAATGTTAGCAATTAAAATACAAATATATTTAAAGACAGCAAAAACTCTAAGCTGAGTAAATTATATAATCCTCAAAGAGCTGTCTATTAATACCTTATATGAATGCTTTTAATTGTCTATAATGTCCCCCCAAAAGAATAATGATAAAAATGAAATCAAATCCACATCTGCCTGATTTAAGCTTATGAAAACACTGAAATAACATCTGTAGAATTTATTAAGCTAGTTTTATACTTCAAAATAGCAAATTCAGCATTTTTTAGGAAAATACATACATATATAGGAATCTCTTGAAATAAAATGCCTTGGAAAATAAGTAGTCCTAAAGAACTACTTAACAATTTAATTAGTACAGTCACATGAAAAACAGCTTCCCAAATACTTCTACAACCATGCATGTGATAGAGTTACATTTTATACTTTATGGATAGGGTAAATCAGGATGTTTTTTAATAAATGGCTTATGATTGACTCAATCACTGGCCAGATTTTTTTTTTGAAAAATTTTTTTTAATTTTTTTATTTATTTATGATAGTCAGAGAGAGAGAGAGAGAGAGAGAGAGAGGCAGAGACACAGGCAAAGGGAGAAGCAAGCTCCATGTACCAGGAGCCCAATGTGGATTTCAATCCTGGGTCTCCAGGATCATGCCCTGGGCCAAAGGCAGGCGCCAAACCGCTGCGCCACCCAGGGATCCCTCACTGGCCAGTTTTTATCATAAATTATAATTTGAAATTATTTTGTTTCCAGAGAAAAAATTTACAAAATTATACCAGCCATTTGTTATGTTTAAAAGCTTTCTTGTCAATAGTTTTTATAATAAAATTGTTATTTGCAGATGATATACATTAACTATTAAAAAAAAAAACCCAAGACAATCAAATGGAATAATATTACTATTGTTCATATTAGTAGTAAAATTTACTTAATATTTACTTTCTGGTCTTCTAAAAGTTTTGCATACAGTTATTTATTCAATCCTTATACCGACCCATGAGTCATGTACTATTTTTATTTTATAGATGAAAAAGCTGAAACACACAGGGACTTAGTAACTTGCCCAAGGACAACTAGCTAGTAAGTCATGTGAGTGAGATATAAAATCAAATAGCAGAACCTACAGAACCTATGTTCCTGTTCCCAATTCAACAAAAACTAGTAAGTGTTTTCTTAGGTAGTTGGTTATAAAACAAACACAAACTATTCATTACATCAACAAAAAACAATCAGATAAATGTAACAAAAGTGGCAGCCATAAAACTCTACTTATTAAAAAAGCATAAATAACAAAAGACAGACTTCTGATAATCAGCATAAATGTGCAATAGTCAAAAATATTTTTATAAAGAAGGATGTGAAAGACCTTACCTAAGATGTGAAAATTGTCTATAAAGCTACAGCAATGCAACTATGTTGTAGTTCTGCCATAGAATCAGTGTGAGAAACAGAACAAGAGTTTAGAAACAGGCCCAAGAATACATCAGACATTATATATATATATTAAGAGAAGATTTCAAATAGCCTTAAATGGGGCAGTCTGGGTGGCTCAGCGGTTTAGCGCCACCTTCAGCCCAGGGCGTGATCCTGGAGACCCGGGATCGAGTCCCACGTCGGGCTCCTTGCATGGAGCCTGCTTCTCCCTCTGCCTGCCTGCCTGTCTGTCTCTCATGAATAAATAAATAAAATCTTAGAAAAAAAAATAGCCTTAAATGAATGGTGCAACTCAAGGGTGAACAAATTCCTCCCTATGTGAGAAATCTAGCACACTACTTGTATTTGTAGGGCACATGAACTAAGAATATTTACTTTAAAAAAAAGTTTACTTTTTAAATGGTTATATAAATACCTACATAATTATCCTTTATTTAGCCTCTTGGCCCATAAAGCCTAAAATATTTATTACCTGGTCCTTTTTGGAAAAGTTTTCTAACCTGTGATCTAAAATATAACTGTTGTTGGGACAACTGGATATTAGACAACCTCACTAAGAGGGTAGGAGGAGTACAGGGGTAGAGATCCAGGCACTAATATTCACACCTTAGACCAAAATACATTTGGGGGGGGGGGGGGAGTTTGAGTGAGGCGTGAAGAGAGAGAATCTTAAGCATGCTCCACACTCAACGCACGGCCCCAGGCAGGGCTCAATCTCACCACCCTGAGATCATGACCTAGGCCAAAATCAAGAGTCAGATGCTTAACTAACTGACTCAGCCACCCAAGTGCCTCAACCAAAATACATTTCTAAGGGACCTAAGTTATATCTGAAGAATGAAGCACAAAACGCTAAAAGAAAGTAGTTGGAAAAAGTCTAAAGTATGGTCTCAAAAACGGAAACCACAAAAATAAAAAGACTGATGAGTCAAATTCAATAAGAATGATAAATATTTTTATATTAAAAAAATCACTCATTAAACTGCAAGCAAAAACACTCGAAAAATATTTGTAACAAAGCACAAGAGACTATTTTTTGTTGTTATTGTTGTTGTAGAGTCCCTAGTGTATTATGAAAGGATTCTTCCAGTATTTACACAAGAGACTATTAATTTATGGGAAACGCTGACAAATAAACAAGATTTACCATCTCAATAGAAAAATAGAAAATGGCACCATGTGATCCCAGGACTCTGCATCAGGCTTCCTGCATGAAGCCTGCTTCTTCCTCTGCCTGTGTCTCTACCTCTCTCTCTGTGTCTCTCATGAATAAATAAGTGAAATGAAAGAAAAGAAAGAAGAAAAGAAAAGAAAGAAGAAAAGAAAAAAGAAAAGAAAAGAAAAGAAAGAAAAGAAAAGAAAAAAAAAAGAAAAGAGAGAGAAAGAGAGAAAAGAGAAAAGAGAAGAGAGAAAAGAAAGAAAGAAAGAAAGAAAGAAAGAAAGAAAGAAAGAAAGAAAGAAAGAAAGAAAGAAAGAAAGAAGAAAAGGAGTCAATCCCATTTACAATTGCACCCAAAAGCATAAGATACCTAGGAATAAACCTCACCAAAGAGGTAAAGGATCTATACCCTAAAAACTATAGAACACTTCTGAAAGAAATTGAGGAAGACACAAAGAGATGGAAAAATATTCCATGCTCATGGATTGGCAGAATTAATATTGTGAAAATGTCAATGTTACCCAGGGCAATATACACGTTTAATGCAATCCCTATCAAAATACCATGGACTTTCTTCAGAGAGTTAGAACAAATTATTTTAAGATTTGTGTGGAATCAGAAAAGACCCCGAATAGCCAGGGGAATTTTAAAAAAGAATACCATATCTGGAGGCATCACAATGCCAGATTTCAGGTTGTACTACAAAGCTGTGGTCATCAAGACAGTGTGGTACTGGCACAAAAACAGACACATAGATCAATGGAAGAGAATAGAGAACCCAGAAGTGGACCCTGAACTTTATGGTCAACTAATATTCGATAAAGGAGGAAAGACTATCCATTGGAAGAAAGTCTTTTCAGTAAATGGTGCTGGGAAAATTGGACATCCACATGCAGAAGAATGAAACTAGACCACTCTCTTTCACCATACACAAAAATAAACTCAAAATGGATGAAAGATCTAAATGTGAGACAAGATTCCATCAAAATCCTAGAGGAGAACACAGAACACCCTTTTTGAACTTGGCCACAGTAACTTCTTGCAAGATACATCCACGAAGGCAAAAGAAACAAAAGCAAAAATGAACTATTGGGACTTCATCAAGATAAGAAGCTTTTGCACAGCAAAGGATACAGTCAACAAAACTAAAAGGCAACCTACAGAATGGGAGAAGATATTTGCAAATGACATATCAGATAAAGGGCTAGTTTCCAAGATCTATAAAGAACTTCTTAAACTCAACACCAAAGAAACAAACAATCCAATCATGAAATGGGCAAAAGACATGAACAGAAATCTCACAGAGGAAGACATAGACATGGCCAACATGCACATGAGAAAATGCTCTGCATCACTTGCCATCAGGGAAATACAAATCAAAACCACAATGAGATACCACCTCACACCAGTGAGAATGGGGCAAATTAACAAGGCAGAAAACAACAAATGTTGGAGAGGATGCGGAGCAAAGGGAACCCTCTTACACTGTTGGTGGGAATGGGAACTGGTGCAGCCACTCTGGAAAACTGTGTGGAGGTTCCTCAAAGAGTTAAAAATAGACCTGCCCTATGACCCAGCAATTGCACTGTTGGGGATTTACCCCAAAGATACAGATGCAATGAAACGCCGGGACACCTGCACCCCGATGTTTATAGCAGCAATGGCCACAATAGCCAAACTGTGGAAGGAGCCTCGGTGTCCAACGAAAGATGAATGGATAAAGAAGATGTGGTTTATGTATACAATGGAATATTACTCAGCTATTAGAAATGAGAAATACCCACCATTTGCTTCAACGTGGATGGAACTGGAGGGTATTATGCTGAGTGAAGTAAGTCAGTCGGAGAAGGACAAACATTATATGTTCTCATTCATGTGGGGAATATAAATAATAGTGAAAGGGAATAGAAGGGAAGGGAGAAGAAATGTGTGGGAAATACAGAAAGGGAGACAGAACGAAAAGACTGCTAACTCTGGGAAACGAACTAGGGGTGGTAGAAGGGGAGGAGGGCGGGGGGTGGGAGTGATTGGGTGACAGGCACTGGGGGTTATTCTGTATGTTGGTAAATTGAACACCAATAAAAAAATATCAAAAAAAATAAATAAACATTAAAAATTATTAAAAAGAAAGAAAAAGAAAAAGAAAAAGAGAAAGAAAGAAAAGAAAGAAAGAAAGAAAAGAAAAGAAAAGAAAAGAAAAGAAAAGAAAAGAAAAGAAAGAAAGAAAGAAAGAAAGAAAGAAAGAAAGAAAGAAGAAAGAAAGAAAGAAAGAGAGGCACAAAAATAGGTAATCCACAAAAGAAGAAAAACAAATGACCAGCAACTGTATGGAAAAGATATGTAACTACATGACTGCATGTGTGTAAATTTAACAATGTCTTAAAGTATTTTTAAGGGGGGGTGGGGTACAAGGAAAAAGAATCTCAAGCAGGTTCCAGGTCCAGCACAGAGCCCCAAGCAGGGCTAGATCTCATGACCCCCAGATCATGATCTGAGCCAGAATCAAGAGTCGGGCACTTAACTCACTGACCACCCAGGAACCCCTGTTTTAGTGTATTTTAAAACAGTAAGTTTCTTTTGTATACTGCAAAGACTTAAAGGTAACAACTGATGAGAGTAAAAACGGGTATATTTTTACTTTCTAGTAAAAAATATGTCGGGCAGCCCGGGTGGCTCAGCAGTTTAGCGCCTGCCTTTGGCCTTAGGAGTGATCTTGGAGACCCAAGATCAAGTCCCGCGTCGGGCTCCCTGCATGGAGCCTGCTTCTCCCTCTGCCTGTGTCTCTGCCCCTCTCTCTCTCTCTCTATCATAAATAAATAAAAATAAACCTTAAAAAAGGGGGGGGGGGGTTGTAAAGCAAATCACTGTTATTTTTGTGACAAAGCTAAACAGGAATGGTAACCAACATATGTAAGTGTATTTAATCATTTTGACTAAGAACCTCTGATATACAGTATTTCTACTCTCTAGAAGACAGACATCTTTGTCATTCTCTATACATACTTTATTCCAGATTTCAGTGTGAAGGCTTATCTTCCTAATCAGAATGAGTGCTTTTCATCAATAAGTAATATTCCATTACTATTTTTTCCACAAAACTTAACTTGCACTATAGAATCACAGTAACATACACATAGATAAGTTTTATAGTTTTTGCAAAAACTATATCCCAAATTCTTTAACTACAAGATCAATACACAAACATAGAAACTTAAGTAAAAACAAATTCAATTATAATCTATATCCAAGAGCATATAGATGGGCAATAAGGTAACAGAAATTAATTAGAGGACATTAGTCACCACATATTTGGAAAACTCCTAAGAACACAACTGATACATTGTTGCCAAAATAACAATTTTTCAATTAAAGGGGAGTAATACCACAATGGGGGGGGGATCACCAGATTAAACCAATTTGTGAAATTCTAAGACATAGGAAGTGATTTACTAATGATCAACTTTAAAGAAAAATGAGAGCATTTGTTACATATCTTACAATTTTATAAATGCTTTAAATATCAGTAAGAATCTCATCAGGTTAATAACTAGAATAGATTGTTATAAAGAGGGAAATTTGGAGCAGCATAAAGGGTTGAAAGGAAAAAAAAAAGTGGGTGGGTACAAAGTACAAAAATGCAACTGGTTTGACTACTACAATATATAGTGTATAATTTAAAGAGGCATATTAGAATTTGGAAATAACCATTAATTTATTTTAAAATATTTTATCAATTTACTAATTATGACTTAGCTATGTTAAATCCTTTCAATCCAAATGGGATTACTGAACTAGTCGCCTTCCAAAGCACTTAATTAATCCACACCTCTATATCACCTTCCATGTTTTGACCATAGTTCTTCAAAAATTTTTCTGTAGTAGCAACCCTATAGTTGAACAGAGGAGATGCTCTTACTAACTAAAGTTTAGGATTACAGCCTAAAGATTACACAACAAAGGTAAAATTGCACTGAATCTTCCTATTTTATCTTTAAATCTTGCAAATCTGCTTTCTACTCTATAGGCATATTTTAATATAAAAATACCAAGTTACTAAAAAAAATAATAAAAAAATAAAAAATAAATAAATAAAAATACCAAGTTACTTCACAAGTTAAAAAAAAAACAACTGATGATCGAGAAGTGATACGATGTTTACCTCTTGTCTTTGAGTTGTTCTTACAACAGTATTAACCACATCCCAACTTCAGAGTTATAGGACATTTTATCTCCCACTAATATGTAAGGGCATCATTTCTGTATCCCTAGGACCTAGCACTGCGCCTAAAACACAGTCCCTCAAACAAAGATGGTACTCTGCATTTCACATACTGCTTTTCAGGAGCCAGAAAGAAACAGACATACACTGCTGAGTAAACACAATATAACTGATTAACTTACATCTTTTTCTGACCGATGTGGAAACATAGAAGACTGGCTGTAGTACATGTTTTCGTCATGGTAGTCACTGTCGACCCCCTCTACAAACTTCTTTCTTGAAGCACCAAACATGCTGTTTGTCACCTAAACAAAAAGATTGCTTTTATCAAGAGTTATATTTTGGAAGATCCCAAGTTTTAACAAACTCCTATGTGGAAAACAGAAGATAAAAGAAGCAATGCTAAGATAAAGAAACAGATCAACTAAGGGAGGGATAATGGGGCATGTGAAAAAGTCATAAATCTAACTATAAGAATATAGTATTATATTTTTGTTTCCAGGCTCTAAAAAGCAAGAGGAGAAACTTAATAAAGCCTATTTAATATAATAATTCCACTTACTTTAAAAGAAATATCATTTATTCTTGAAATCTGCAACCTCAAATATAATTTTCCCATACAAAGATCTTTAAAAAATTAACTTCAGGTTTAATTATCCAAAATCTTAACACATATCTTCAGTATTAGTATTTTGTCATCACTATGTCTAGTTTGTAAATGATCTGTTTTCCAGAGCATATCATCTTCACTCACAATCTAAGTTTATTGAGATGTATAGCACTTGAGTCAGCGAATAATGGCAAACCAGAAACTTTATCTCTAGCCACAAGTACCCACTTCACATAACAGTGACGTTTCATTTACCATCCTGGTTTAACTTTACAGTTTCTGTTACATAACCTGCTTATTACTCTTTTGTTTTTTAAGTCTTTACCACATCCAATATTAGTAATTTTGAACTAACACCAATACAAATAATGACTAAATCTATGCTAATTATCTTTTTTTAAAAGGCAGTGTTAGAAAATGGTCACATTTCTTTATTTTTTTAGGTAATTTCTCCACCCAATGTGAGGCTCGAACTCATGACCCCAAAATCAAGAGTCGCATGCTCTACTGAGCCAGGCAGGCACCCTGTGCTAATTTTTTCTCCTTAGGATGACCTCTTTATAAGGTTTCCAAAACTATCAACTGACTAGGTTATTTCTGGTCAATGTGTCTTCCAACAATGGTACTTTGTAGTCTGAAGTAAACTGAAATGTCACGATGGAAGACATTTGTAAAGACTTGACTACATAGTGACTACATCTTTTCACAAAAATTGTGGGGAAAAACTCACATCATATTTGACATCTGTCTTGTACACTCATAGTGAATAAGGGTATTTTCTTCAATTATAAATAAGAAATGAACAACTTCTTTTACTTCACATTTCAAAATCAAACGTGTAGTTACTACTATTTATGGGTAGACTGTGTGAACCGATAAAGTTGCAGTCTTTAATGACCATATTTGACATACAAGTTTGTTGAAAGCACCAAACTATTTAATAATTGCTTTATATCTTATGATCCCCTGTTAAGTTTTTAAGAAACTCAAATATTTAGCCATGCTTCCTTTTGAGGTCTGAGAAAAAGGTATTTAGTTAAATATGAGCAACAGTCTGATGACAATTTAGTGACTGTTTTGGGGTTATTAATTTCCTTAGGTGTGAAATACAGAAAGTTATTTTTAAAGGGTTTATTATTTTGTTAGAATATACTTAAACTTCTTTAGTAGTAGACTCCCTGGTAAATCTCATAGAAGCTCTTCTGTAATTCTGAATGTAATTTCAGGGAGTAGAATCCCACATGCCTATCCATCAACCCCCTAAGTAGTCTTTAACAGGAAAAAGAAGTGTTTTTTAAGGAGTTTTATTACAGAAAAGTAACAGTGGAAAAAGCACTTTAGTCTGCAATTAAGAATCTTTACAGATGAGATTTTAAAAGTTTATTTTGCGAAAGTTAAGGATATATTTAATTCTCTTTAAAGGATCATTACTATTAAGTTCTAATTCTTAGAAAGGATAAACATGTGGAAATGGCATGATACCTAGAAAATTCAGTAAAATATCAGGAGACTACCAGGGTTACCTCTCATCAAATTATACACATATAAATCAACTCAAAGGATACAAAGTAAACTCTCCTTAACAATTTTTGTATGACATTTATCATCAAAACCATTATAGACTCCTAGAATTCCAAAATTGAAATTAACTGTATAGAATAAAAAACTTCATGTTAATATTGTGTAAAAGGCTTTACTGTTTGAAAGTAAACCATATGAAATCCCTCAAAGGAGAGCAGAAATGTTCCTCGTTCATTAGTATAATTTTCCCACACTCACTGTGTGTGTGTAAGAGAGAGAAGAAGGGAGGCAAGAGAAAGAGAAAATACCAAAAAGCAGAATTTCATTTTTGTTTTGTGTATTTCAACACAGAAATTACATAATCAGTTCAAATATGAATTATTCTTACATGACTTCAGCAAAAAAAGAAAGGTAAGAGTGTTAATACTTTGCTTGCTCTCCAAACGCAACACCAGTCCAGGAATAAGTACCAAAATGAAATAAAGAATTATCTGATCCTGGGCAGAGAGAGAGAGAGAAAAGGAAAGAACAGAACTACACAGTAAGTTTTTCATAAAAGCTAGTTTACTTAATTTTTAAGAGTCTGTGCTTTATTCCACACAGAATGAGGCACTGGGGTAGTAAAAGTATTTTAGAATAGCCATGAAAGATGAAACTAGGAATTTAACAACCAAGCAAAGAAGTAAGGGAACCAACTACACAAAGACCTATAGGAAGATTATTCAACAGACACAGAGAACAGCAAGATCCTCAGTGGTGTGACTCAAGCAGTAGGAACTTAGAAGTCAGTTACTGGTGGTCCCAAATCTTGCTGTGCCTTGCAGGCCCTGAGGGACTTTGAATTTTATTCCATGTGAGACAGAAGTCTAAAGGGCTTGGGGATAGTCTGAGTAACAATTTGGCATATGTATTTTTTAACAACTGCAGTTATTCTGTAAGGAATGGACAGAAAAGAAGAAGGGAAGCAGGCGGTGAGAAATAATAGTAAATTAGACCACCGAGGTAGTGGTAGAAATGGAGACACATAGTTAGAAAAAGGATATATTCTGAGAGAGACCAGACACTAATGGATGGATGGATGGATGATACTAAAGGCTAAGGTATTTACATTATTTCCTGGAAGAGAGTAAGTAGTAACCAAAGGAATCTAGAAATCAATTTTTATCCATTTCAAAGAGGATATGACAAGAATATATTGAAATTACTGGTAATTTTAGCCATATATATTAAAGTCAATTTGGTAAATGGAAATTTAAAAAATAAAATCATACTACATTTTACATCATATAAACCATTTGTGAGAATCTTTAGTATATACCAATTTGCCAGCATTTTTTCAAGCAAACATATCAAGGGCTTACATCTACTTTGTTAACCGACTACCTTCTCTCTGGACTTTCATATCAGATGCTATAACAAAGGAGAAGCAAAAAGTGAGATTTTACCAAGAAAGAATTTGATATGACATACGTATGTACCAAAAGCAGTTTCTTAAGCCTTTTTTGAACACAGATCTAAAAGATTTAATAAAGACATTTTATCTTTCCTTTGATTCCACAAACTCTAATCAGAAAGATAAATATATAGGTTAGCTCACACTAATCTTACCATCCTAAGCACCCCCGCCCCGAACCTCCTCCCACCACTCACCCTCCTTGCAAAAGAGTAGGTCTCAAAATGAAGTAGTACAGAGAGGGGAATAAAGTGACAGGCAGAGTGGAAGCACCAAGCTGGCCGGATTTTCCCAGTATACTTCTTCATAATTTAATTTAGCTATGAATTCCTAAGGTATGACACCCTCAACATTTAAATACAGTATTTCAAACATAAATAAAAAAATACAGTATTACAAACTCAAATACAGTAAATCAGAATCACAAAAAAAAAAAAAAAAAGTATTTGTAAAACCGCATACTTAAGATAATCTAAACCAGTAACTTCAAAAAGTAAAGTGGCCAAATGTGGAATGGATGACAATTAAAGAACAGAAGAAATAAAAAGCAAGGCCTGGAGCTTTTTAAAAAGTTCAGGGAAACAAAACTAGGACATCTTATAAATGAAAAACTTGAAAATATACATCTGAAAAAACCACATAGGAAAGGGTGAAAAACAGACTCAGATCATACCCAAGGCAGGATGAGATTTAATCTTACACATATTTCCTTCAGCAAGGCCTCTGGAGAGGAACTTACTCTGAAATCATTTATTGTCTATAATGCTGGCAAATGTTGGCCCGGGCATGGAATCCTATTCCCAGGGACAGAAACACATCCATGGCAGAGTGGTCCTTTTCCTGATAGCAAACAAATGTAGGCTGATTTCAAAATCTATCTCCAGGATTAACTCAAGGTTCTAGCAGCAAATTTTAAGGTACCCTAGACATCTCTACCTAAGAAGTACAATAAACTAAATCAGTATTTAAAACTGATTTCCCAAGTTATTTTCTCTTGTTTTGTTCTGTACATCCAAAGTTCTGTTCTTTCTTCAAAGTGGCTTTCACATCTTTTTTTGCCATTCTTCCTATCATCATCTTAGTTTAAGCTCTAGATTAGTTTGGTTTAGCCTCCTGACTAGTCTGCTTTCACATTTCAACGAACATGCTGAAGGGATACTATATGAACTATGCCAAAGACTGTGGTACAGTGAGGCACACCTGGCTGGTTCAGTCAGTTAAGTGTCTGCCTTCAGCTCAGGTCGTGGTCCCAGGGTGGAATCCCTCTAACCCCTCGACCTGCACTAGCTTATGCTCTTTCTCTCAAATAAAATCTTAAAAAAAAAACAGCTGTGGTAATGAATACAGAAGTAACAGCTCCGAGTCTTTTTTAAAAATTATTTTAAAGATTTTACTTATTTATTCATGAGAGACTCAGAAAGATGCAGAGACATAGACAAAGGGAGAAGCAGGCTCCCTCTGGGGAGCCCAATGTGGGATTTGATCCCAAGACCCCAGGATCACACCCTGAGTGGAAGGCAGTCGCTCAACCACTGGAGTCCTCAGCTTCAAGTACTGAACAAGTTAATAGTCTAGCTGGGAAACATACCTGTGAATAAACAATTACAATATGAAAATCTACACAGGTACTGAGAGCACAAATAAGGGAATATTTGTGTCTGAGGGAAACCGACTATACGATTTTATTATCAAAGAACTTATGTTTGACAAAGACTTAAGAAATTTTAAAAGCTGAAGTGTGGGGGGTGGGAGGTTGAAGCAAACTTTTCCCGTAAGAGACAGCATGTACAAGTGCTCAGAAGTGAGAGAAAGCCCAAGAAACAAGACTTTCAATATAGCTAACACAAAAGATGTTTGGAAGGATGGTGATAGGTGGTAAGGAAAAGTAGGCTTGGTCTTCAATGCCAGGTTAAGAGGGCAAGAGTATAGGCAGGAAAACCAGGTACAAAAATCGAGGTGATGAACTAAGCCAGATTTCCCTTGACTAACAGTTTATTACGGCGCTATACTAATAACCACTACACTGACTCACTTTCATGTTCTCATCTCTTGTTAATTTCTCCTACCCAGAGGATACAGACCAAGAATCCTGAGATCCTGACCTTAACATAATTTTGTAGCAGTAATTCTCTCAAGACCCCAAACAAAACTTATGCCTCAGCTTAATTTGTTATTCACAGTTGTTCCTATTCATGTTAATCTCTGACAAAATGCCATCTTTAACTTTTATGATCTTCAACAATTAAAACTCAAGCTGACTAGACTAACTTTAAATATTCACTGAAATTATCCTTATCTTTCCTAGCATAAGCATCTCCAATATTCTCCAAACAGATCTTTATTAGCCCATTCTTATCCCCCTCAAATCTACTCTCCCACATTAACCAAACTGAATTTTTAAAATGAAAATTTAGGGACACCTGTGTGGCTCAGTGGTTGAGCGTCTGCTTTTGACACAAGGTGTGATCCCAGGGTCCAGGATCGAATCCCACATCAGGCTCCCTGCAGGGAGCCTGCTTCTCCCTCTGCCTAAGCCTCGGCCTCTGTGTCTCTCATGAATGAATCAATGAATAAATGAATGAAATGAAAATTTAATTGTTGTAGCTCTATTGATCAAAATGCCTCAACAGATTCCTAAAACAATAATAAGGCTTATAAGGTCCTCTGTAAACTCTCTGACCTTAACTCTCTCCACAGGTACCCTTCCACAACTAAATTTGCCACACTACACAAGATTTTTTCCACCTCAGGGCCTTTGTATACGCTTATACCTCTATTTAGAATGTTCTTTCTTCCATTTGAAACTTTCACACTAAGTTAGGGCTCCTGATTTACAGTCATTGAAAATACTTTACCATAACTACAATCATACAATAATAAAAAAGAACTTTTATTGATCACTTACTATGTGCCAGGCAATATACTCTAAATGCTTTAAAATGTACTGCCTTATGCAATCCTCAAGTATTTACTTGTGTAGTCCTCATTTTTAGATGAGAAATGGAGAAGCTGGATAACATGCCCAAGGTCATACATCTGATGTGCCCAAGGTTCCATATCTGATAAGTGACAGAAATGGGATATGAATCCAGGCAATCTGCTGGAGTTCCCCTTTTTAACCACTATAATACAATGACTCTCATACATATAACTAATACTTTAAAGTGTGTATTCCCCCAAATTATAAGCTTCATGATGGGAATAGGAGTTAGGGGCAAAAAGAGCAGGGTGCTCATTTTGCAGTGAACATAGTAGCAGAGGATGTTAGAATCAAATATCTGTGCATGTCAAAAAGATCTCTTTAGCTGAAAAATGAGAATAAACTGACTAGAAGAGGTATGTAAAATAAAAGCCACTCACTACCAAACTACCCATTTTAGAGAAAGTTCCATTAATTTTAGAATAAAATTATGCTTACAAGAACATGATTACACCAATTAAAAAGTAATTAAAAAGTAAAAGTGTCCATATTCCAAATGAACTAATATTTTAAGCACTTTCTAAATACAGTGAAAAATAATACAATCCTTCAGGGAATCAGGATTATAAAATCTCTAAATTTCATTATAAACTACTGAAATAGACACTGCAGCACTGAATGTGTAGCATACATCTATTAAATCACTTCAAATAAGAACAAATCCCTAATGGCAACTTCCTGTGGGTTCTCTAATGTAGTCAGAAATTTTACTGTTAACATGCTGATATATGTGTCTCATTATAAAATCAACTATTTCACATTAAAGTATGAAGACTTTTCAATAGCCATTAATTTTTTTTTCATTTCTAGCAACAGAATTTGCTTGAACTTTGTAATATAAAGGAAAAATTTGCCAAATATAAGTCATTCAATGCCTTGGAGGAGAGAGGAAGAGACTGTTCCTTTCTTACAGTTTCCCTAAGGGAGTTTTTATTAATCCACTCTGCTGAATACAGAATTTGACTTCTTCCTTTTGTTTCCCTCCCAATTTCCCATTCACTATCAGTAAACACTTCACAAACATATACACACAAAATTATCTGTTGTCTACAAGGTAAGCAGAAACTGGTAAAAAAAAAAAATCAGTCAATTACCATTAATATTTACCAGCTTTATCAAGATGTAGTGAATCAATATTTGAAACCAATCATGAAAAGCCATAATATCTGAAGATAATCTGGTATTTCTTCACAAACATATACACACAAAATTATCTGTTGTCTACAACATAAGCAGAAACTGGTAAAAAAAAAAAAAAAAACCAGTCAATTACCATTAATATTTACCAACTTTATCAAGATGTAGTGAATCAACATTTGAAACCAATCATGAAAAGCCATAATATCTGAAGATAATCTGGTATTTTTATTATCTATTACAGAGAAGAGTGACAGACCAAACCTCACTGAGATACTGCCCAAATTTTGTGAAACTAGAACATTCCTAAATCAAATATTATACATGACAACCTAGAAAATAGTGAGAACCCAGGGAATTCTTGTTTTAGGAGTATTTTTCAGTAACAGGATTCTGAGCTACCAATTCTGTTTCACAACTATTAAAAATAATCCTTATTTTATTTCATTCCTGAAAAACACTAAAAAAAGAAATGGGCTTAAGTCAAGGACAAAAGGATACATACACTGGAAAAAAATTAAAATCTAGCTTCTCAAAAAACAAAGAACTCAACATCTGAGTATCTTTAAAAAAAAAAAAAAAGAAAAGATCTTTCTCTACTCATGTAAGAAACATACCACTCATGAAGTCCTACTCGTTCTAGAATAATGAATAATTTATGAATCTGCTTAGGATAGATCTAAGAAAAAGTGAAAGTTTAAGTAAATTTTAAAGGTAGAATTTCTAAACTCATCAACTTGAGCCAACAGCATAGAAATACATAAAAACAATTCACTTGAGTTTCAGCAAATGTAGAATGCTCAATAAATGAACAGTAAAAACCTTAATGAATACTGAAAAGACAGTTTACAGGTAGATGCACAGGAAACATAGGACTCTAGCTATAGAAACATGATTCAGCAAAAAACTAGGGGGCTATGTGAACATATCCACAGTCATCATTTTGGACAGCAGGTAAATATTCTGGCACAGAGTCCTTTCCTGGGGTTACAGGGATATTTTGTAAAAGGTCTTATCAAAACAAAACAAAACAAAACAAAACAAAAAACAAAACAAAACCTAGGTGGCATATATCCAAGAAAAAAACAGAGGGCAAGCAAAGAGTGAGAAAAGAACACATTACTCTTCCTAATCCAAAAACCATCTACTAAATTCTCGTGTCTGAAGCTGCTTTACTCAGATCATATTCCCCAAAACCATGTACACCATGTCTTAAAATACACCTCTAAAATTTACAAATTCTCTAAAGTGTGTTATTGAAAGTCTATAAATGCCCCTATCAGTTTGACAAGTGAAAGGACATACAACAGTAGAAAACCTTTACATTTAAGATACAAAACAAATCCTGTAAGCATAAGGGAAACTTCTTAATGAGAAGAACTATCTTAAACCAATCTTAAAAACCTTAAGAGAGAGGATCAGTCTAATAAAGAAGGGAGGAAGGGAAATCCAAAAGAAACTGGATGTATGATCTGCTTTGCCAAGATACTATGCATTTCTACAAGGCTCCTAGTAAATTTAAAACAAAAACAACAAAACAAAACACACAACTCTAGAATTTAAGGGGAGAAAAGGAGGATAAATTGCTGAGGATTCCAGATTTTGAGGACCTAAAGTGCCAGTCAGCATCTCAGTCCCTTTAAGCATGACATACTTTCTCTGAAGAAAGTTTAGCAATCATAGGCCATATTAAGTCTACTTTTCCTGGATATAATTTTGAATGTCTTGTTACGTGCAAAACAATGTAGAAATCGCTTAATTAAGAATTATACAGGATCAATCTGGGAGAATGAAAGAAACAATATTTGAAGGCTTTCTGAAAAGCAAGAGCCTAAAAGAATAGTATTAGTAGTAAGCAAAGTAGTGCAGACCTAGGGTTACATTGCTACGAAATTATTTCCAATAAGTATACATTAAGGGAAAAAATATGTGATGTTAGATCATGATTTTCAGTACAATACAAAGAGAAAATGCCTGGAGTGTTAGAATTTCTCACACACACACACACACACACACACACACACACACAGGTGACCTTATTCATTCAAGAAATCTTTGAACTTTTGTAGCAGACATTCATTGCTCCTACACTCATTTTTGTTAATCTCAAACCCTACGATGGTAGAAATGTTCCACTTTTCTGGTCTAGACTTCAGAGAAAAAGATATTTGAAGTTTCTATTCCTGCAGATAATAAAAATGCAGCTACTTGCCTAAAATCTCAAGAAAGAAACAGCATGTATAAAAAGCTAGTGGAAGGGAACTAAAACTTGCCTCATTCTGAGACCAACTTACACGTAGCAAAATTTTAAGTCTATGAATTTCTACCTCCCCACTTTTTTCTTAACTTCCTTTCTGAAAACAAATTTTCTGGTCCTGCCATACACTGTGGAATATATGAAGTTTCTAAAAAAAAAAAAAAAAAAAAAAAATCTAATAACCTTCCTTTGTATTATCACATTAATGGTTTATTCAGTTTAAGTTTTTCTCTGTTTCACATCTAACTAACAAAAAAGTAATTTCTTAAGACACTAGACTCTTTTATTTAACAATTTCTGGTAATTTTATGAGAAAAATAATTTACAAAAGCATTTTATTTTTAAACTAATAAAATGATTCACTGATAAATGGCCCAACACCCACCCTCAAAATACTGATGACAGTACCATTTTTCCCCCAGACTTTCCCACCACATACTTACCTGTGCAACTTCTTTCAACATTTGCTACTCTGGGGATTGGAAAGCTCAGAGCTGGAGGCTGAAGTGAAGAAGGAAAGGTTGGAGGGTGAGCCATGACACCAGCCCCACACTAGGAGCTCCCCTGAGATACTACAGCAGGGTTGACACCATAGCTCTGAAGTTCAAACTCCAGCAAACGATAAGAAAGGAGTCCAACCAGAACATGATAAACGATGGGATTCTTCTGCTCTTTGAAAAATAAGGAAATCATGCTATAAAGATCTGAATGTCCAGTTTCAACATTATGACTCCCTGTTCACATCTTCATTATTCCCAACCCCAGAATCATCTCTCAGACTGACTGAAAGTATGAATCAAAAAAAGGACAGCGGGCAAAAGCTTTCTATAAACTTGAACACTTTTTTTCAGAAAATGAAAGGACAGGGCTTACCTGGCAATCATGAAATCATCTAAGATAGTATGTTAAAATACTTTGCCTATCCACTCCTTGTATACCTTGTCTTGTTCTCCTAAGCATTCAACATTAAATCTTAGACTCTCATGTATATTAACACCATCAACCAGCAGAATGACAGAGACTACATGGATGTATTTAAATTCCTAAAAATGGACCAATGAACTTTTTGAAAACCAGGGATAACTTCTGGTGTAAGTATATTCCTTGGGAGGAAATGATTTAGAACATTCCATCCTAAAACAAAATACACATTCTTTTCAAGTGCACATGGAACATTCTCCAGAATAGATCACACATATTAGGCCACAAAACAAGTCTAATTAAAAAAAAAGGAATTTTAAAAAAAGTGTTCCACTCTGATAAAAACAAATAAGGACCCTTCAATTAAAATAACTTGAAACAAACTAAATGATAAAGAGAAAAATGAAAAGATTTTTAAAGAAATCAATCTAAATATAGAACTTAAATGTGATTTATTTACTTTTATAAAAATGTGAATTTTTGTTTTATAATACTAAGTGAATTATTGATTCAGAGAAAGCTAGATTCCATTATGAATACTAAGGCTAATAAAAATAGATGTTTAAATTATTCAAAGATAACATCTATTCAATAACATATTACTGAAAGTGGCAAATATTTTGAAATTGTATTCTAAATATAGAAGAGTATCAGAAAAATTGTTACATGAAGTAGTTAAAAATGAAAAGTATTCCATCACCAAGGGAACACAGGATCTTTAAAATACTTCTAAACACCTCGCCATATAAATTAATGCAATAAACATTCAGTAGGCATCTACTATGTGCTAGATATCACATTTCAACTCTTACTTTATCCATTTGGTGCTCAGAAATAAAGGAACATTACAAATCAAAGGGAATAGAGGTGAAAACACATTTACAACAGCTTCCAAAGTATTATTTAAGTTACCTTTACTTCTAAATCTCCTACCATTTCCACTTCTCTTATCGTGTTCTTGCCACAGTACCCCCCCACCCCCCACTCCAATCTCCAAGGCCTTTACATTTCTATTCTCCAGGAAGGCTTTTCCCCTACATATAGATCTATATGGTTTCTTACCCCACTCAATTTCAGGTACTGAGTCGTCTTAGTGAGGACTTCCTTATCTATTGAAAATTACACTACTTTTTCCCCCAACCCCTTAGGCACTCTCTATCTCCTTTCTTATTTTAATATTTTTTTCTCCACATTATCAACATGTAATTTATATTGTATTTTATTACTTTAATGCCTCCCTATGCTCTAAAATGTCAGAAATTTTTGTCCCGTGAGAACAGAAGTTTTTGTCTTTTTGTTCGCTTGTCTTCTTAGGATCTGGAATACTGCCCTACAGAGTAGGCTCATAGCATGAATGTGCCCTCATCTTACTCCATGCATGCCATTACATGAGTGTTATTTGACACCAACTGATCAATGCATTGCTTACAGCACAGGGCAAAAATTTTATGACACACAATTATTTTTAAAGCTAATGGAATTATGTTGAAAATTAATGTTCTTTACATTTCTGAAACATATATGAATAAAACTGTTGTATGCCTTTTCCCACTGAAATTGACAACCACTTCCAAAATACCTAATAGACTGCCAGAAACCTTCAGTGGTTCGAGTGCCATACTATGAGAAGCACCAGAAAAGAACTGGGAGATTAAAAAAATTTCCATTTCCTTAATTTGTTTCTCAAGTTAGATTTCCTTTTTTAAAAAGTTGTTTTTAGAGTATTTCAGATTTATGGTTCAATATTATGAGACATGACTCCTTTGTATCAGAAAATCCCACTAGAAGAATTATACTACTTAGAGCCACTGGGTTGCACTGTAATCCATGGGAATATGCACTCTTTGGAGTTAGCCAAACAGTGCACTGCCTGAACAGTCTCATAAAGTGGGCCTGCTACAAATTAAGCACTAATAATTAAATACTCTTCAAAGTACTATGTGTGTGTATATATGTGTGTATACATGTTACACAGGCACATATATATGTATGTATCCATATAAAAAGGCACATATATATGTATGTATCCATATAAAAACTCAATCATAGCAAAACCTGTATAAGATGATTACTTTTACCTCAAATTGAGCACAGAAGGGTAGAATCTACAGACTCTAGACAGATCAAGGATGTTTCCCTATCACAGCTATCATGGAGAACATCCACACCTTGTGACTCCAGTAAGATCAAAGGTTTGTTCTCCAGAAAAAACCGAAGTACATAGGCTCTAAATCTTGGTACTTAGCCAAAGTGCAGGTGAAGGGTGCAGCATGGACCTGAAACCTAAAGGATGAAGACTTACATTTGTAACTGTAAAATCAATCCTCCTCTTTCTTCCCTTAACTTGCTTACAGAATGCTATGAATGAAAATGTAAGAACCACCTCTGTCATGCCTTTGAAACTATGTATCTTCTATGGAAAATTGAAACTGCTCAAGAGAAATGAATGTCACCCACAATCAAATGAGGTACCTCCCCAACAAAAAGACTAATTTAACTACATAGTAATAAGCTCTTTCCACAAACACTGTCCCCATGTTTTACAAATTTGTTATTTGTAAATAATTTTAGACTTACAGATTACTTGCAAAAATAGTATCAAGTTCCCATATGCCCCACTTCCCCCTAGTGGCAACATCTTAAAAGACCATAGTACAAGTACCAAAACTATAAACAACTTCATACAGATTTCACCAGTTTTTCCACTAATATATTTTTTCTATTCCAGGATCCACATTACATTTAGTTTTATGTTTCTTCAATCTTCTCCAACCTTGGACTTAACCAGTTTTTCCTTGCCTTTCACAAACAACACTGATGTCATTAGGAATACTAGTAAAATTATTACCTCAGTTGAGAAAAATGGCTACTGTTTTTACGGGTCTATTAGATTCTAGGAGATCTTGAGGAAGGGAATTCAAGGGAAATCATGCAACTGTTTAGGTTAAAGAGAATCATGAGTTATGATGACTACATGTATGAACTGTAAAATATTTACTGACCTATACTCTTTTATGTGTCTTTCCAAAATGACCTTAAGTGCTGAGAACAGGTCTAACGATATATTTGTGTATTACACACAACATAGTGTCTTACACAATAGAAAATATTCAAGCCTTAACTGAATATTGACACAGAAGCCTTTTCTCTTTATCAGAAATGGTTTCTCATCTATCTTCTCAACCAAAACATAATTTTTAAAAAATGAAATCTTATGATTTGTACTTCTAACCAAGATGTAGTAGTAAGAACAACCTGCCCTCCTGCCTAACCTGAAACTTTAAAAAAGGACAAAATACATTAAGAAATGGTTTTCAGACATAGGGCATAAGGCAGTTCAAGACAATAACCCCTAAAGAGAAGAAAAGAATTGATGTAAGCCCTACAACTGCCCTTGCTAATACACTAGAGGAGTTGCTGGGCTGCACTGCAGGGGGAGGGAGTCCTGGTGGAACTTAAAAATCTCCATGAATTGAGGAAGTATAGCTCAGAGTCTAGGTAGGCCAAGGGAGCTACAGTAAAAAGTCTAGAGCACCAGACAGAAGACAGCTGCAAAGAAAAAGAGTTATAGATATCTGAACAAGGTTCCTCTTGAGTCTTCAGCTAAGTACTGACCAACATATGCACAAAGCAAACTGCCAGAGGCTGGAAAGAGACAATGGAAACTCCAGGACTTACATGGGGCTGTTTCCACAAGTCAGCGTACTAAAATAAAATTCACATGGCACTGTGTAGAGTACTCAGAAGAGTACAGTCTCAGTAGTTTGGAAAAATTAGCCCTAGGCTAAAGGCTACTAGTGTTCCATGGAAAACAAAAATAAAAGAAAAAAAAGGGCTCAAGCAGCTTCTAAGTAACTAAATTTTGTCCCCAAGGAAGCTCAAGAATATTAACCAAAAAAACAAATATACAGGCCTGAAAAGGTAAAATTTCCCAGGACTGGCATCCAAACAAATGCAAATCAAATTCCCTTGGGAAAAATGTCCTTCCACCTAGTCTTCAACAAATTCCCAGAGTTCTAAGAAACATGAAACAATAACTTAACACACACACACCACAAGGAAACAAAGTACCATAAGGAGAACCAGCAAAAACAAAAGACATTAAAATGATCTGTACTAACTTCCAATTGCTCGATTTACCACACATTAAATTCAGGAATGTATAATCAAATAGAAGAGGATATGACAAAACACAGATCTAAAGAAAGGAATGAATAATGATAATATGTGAATAATAATGGGTAAATATGTGGGTAAAGAAGATAACAGACACAAGATTAACAAAGAGGATCTAGTGAAGAGAAACACAGGCAATACACCCATCAATTGGTCAATATGCATTTTGTTCAAGTTCGTAAACAAGTAAGTGATATCGTTCTAACCACACTCTAGCTACAGTGGAATTATGTGAGAAATCAGTAACAGAAAGATAACTAGAAAAATCTCATAGGTTTGAAAAATTAAAACAAATTTAAGATTAACAGACATTAAAATAAATCCTAGAAGTAAAAAAACAATAAAGATTAATGAATAAATATAAAATGAGTATAAAACTTAATAAAGTAAAAATAACAGCTAAAAATTCCTAGTAAAACCACAAATTTCCAGCAAGACTGACAAATAAGGAGAAAAGAGTTATGATCACAACCTTAAAAATGAAAAAAGGTGTTATGTTCCAGAGGGGAAAAAAAATTTATTTATCCTGATAAAGTATATCTATCAAAAATACTACATCAGGGCAGCCCCGGTGGCGCAGCAGTTTAGCGCCGCCTGCAGCCCAGGGCGTGATCTGGAGACCCTGGATCGAGTCCCACATCAGGCTCTCTGCATGGAGCCTGCTTCTCCCTCTGCCTGTGTCTCTGCCTCTCTCTCTCTGCATCTCTATGAATAAATAAATAAAACCTTTAAAAAAAAAATACTGCATCAAATATCATATTTATGGGTGACAACTTAAATTTTAGGACAAGTGACAAGAGAAAGATTTCTATTATTAACACTTCTAGTCAACAATGTATGAGAAGTATTAATTCAGAAAAGAAACTCAAGTTGTAAAAATTATGAAACTATCAAAACTGTAACTTCCAGATATTTATATGAAAATCCCCAAAGAATCTACAGATAAATTATAATAAAGAGTTTAGCAACATTGAGACAATAATCAATTAAAAAAGTTAACAGTATCTCAACACAATAACACCTATAAAGTATAATTTTAAAAATACCATTTATCAAAAAAGCAACAAAACTGTGTACATAAGTCTAATCAAAGATTTGTGGGTTCAGTATTAAAAATACAACAAAACAAAAACAAAAACAAAAAAATACAACAAAACTTTACTGAAAGAAAATACAGAAGACCTGAATAAGAATTCAGGAGAGGAAGAATATCATAAACATATCAATTCTTCCCCAAGTAAAAATGAAGTCAATGAAATCCCGCTTATAAATTCAATGTTTTATAGGAAGACCAAGGTGAAAAGAAAGACAGACATCAAGATTTAGCACAAAGGTACGGTAATTAAAATTCAGTACTGGTGCAGGTGTAGGCAAACACATCAAAGTAACAGAATAGGAATTTAAAAAACAGGTCCATGAATATAAAAATAACGATTTAAAATAGAGTAGTCCTGTTACTTAGTTGAGGAAGGCAGAAAAATATCACTACTACATGATGCAAATTATCTATATGCCAAGGAAAGGGAATTGGACTCCTTACAGTATAAACAAAAATCAATTTCAGATAGATTGAATGTAAATATGAAAGTCAAAAAAATCTTTAAAAAGATAATAGGAGAATATCTTCATTTACTTGATTTCAATAGGGAAATATTTCACAAACCTCCATAAATTCTTTAAAAAAATTAAAACTTTGGCACCAAACATCAGGTCAATATAAAACACTGTTGAGAGGACTCAAAACAAGTAAAAACACTCCTAAAAATATTCCTGAAAGACCTTTTGTGAATTTAATTTTCCTAAATTTTAAAAATATGGCTTGGTTCAAAAAACTGTTCTAACTTCATAAAGCTCCCTCTTGTTATCTTCATGTGATGTTTAAAAATACAATGACTTGTTTTCTAAGATTTTCTGGTTTTTGTTTTCTGAGACCTTATTTTATTTATTCATGAGAGATACAGAGAGAAACAGAGACACAGGCAAAGGAAGAAGCAGTTTCCCTGTGGGGAGCCCAATGTGGGACTGAATCCCAGAACCCTGGGATCACAACCCGAGCTGAAGGCAGATGCTCAAACCACTGAGCCACCCAAGCATCCATCCTCTATCATTTTTATTGGAGGTTCTCTTTCCTCATCTATGTTGTTGTCTCTCTCCTGTTCCATTGTGATTCCATTCCAGAAACTTCTCAGCAGGGTCCTGGAAGGGAGCACTGGTAGGCCAGTCTTGAGAGTTCACAGAGCAAGACTGCTGAAGTTACTTTAGAACACAAGTCCTCTACATGGATCTAATATAATATAGTAGGCAAAATCTCTCCCACTTTCAAATTGGACAATCACACTTAATCATTTTCAAGCTGGTTGTTCACTACTTTTGAGATACCTCTATTCTCAGGCCAGACACCTCAATACTTCTTTCTACTTTCTTATGCACTAAAAGTGATATATGTAGGTTCTTTTGGTTAGTTCTCATCTGTTTATATTTGAGGGTTCGTGGTGATATCTCACAACCAAGTTCTGTTACAAATGTTTTCATGGGTTTGGTTTTACTATCTAGTATATACTAGACAATAAGTAAATAGTAGTAAATTATATTTACTACCTATTTTGATGTGGAAATTCAGAAAGATTTAAAAAACTAAGCGCGGGCAGCCCGGGTAGCTCAGCGGTTTAGCGCCGCCTTCAGCCCAGGGTGTGATCCTGGAGACCTGGGATTGAGTCCCACATCCAGCTCCTTTGATGGAGCGTGCTTCTCCCTCTGCCTGTATCTCTGCCTCCCTCTCCGTCTCTCATGAATAAATAAATAAAATCTTAAAAAAAAAAGATTAAAAAAATAAATAAAATAAATAAAATAAAATATAAAATAATATAAAATAATATAAAATAAATAAAATAAAAACTAAGCTGCCACCATAGATGCAATCATTCCAGAATCTAAGAAAGGCCTAAGAATTCATTTTTAAAAAAAATTTTGCCAACTTCTATATTTTTTCTGATTCACAGAAATATCTGCACTAATGTTTTAACTTTCTGTTTAATGATTCTGTATTATGATTAAAGCAAACTACTTAAATGAAAATGAAAATACTTTTCTGAAAGGGAACATAGTACTTCATGTGTAAAACCTAAGGCCTACATTCTCAAAAGGAGTACCACAGTAAATACAGGAATGTTGTCAGGTATTTTAAATCTTGGGGAAACCCAGCAGTATCTGTCAGATTCCATGCTAACTACTACTATAAACGGCTCAGAACTAGTAACTGAACAGAGCTGTTGGTTCCCTCTTTTGGACTAGGGACACTGAAAAAGTTACCAAGACACCAGGGGTGCCATAAACCATGTATCTTGATGAGACTTGCTTTGTAGAAAGAAATCACGTCATCTGATGATTTCAGAAGATGAAGAAAAGAAGTACCAGAAAATATAATGCAATTAAAGAAAGGCTAACATTATTACTGTCCTGTAATAATGAGCCAACCAATGAGTACCTTGGGAATTCATTTAACTTTATGTTCTTGGTTGGCCAGAGAAGAAAAAAAAGAGAGAGAGAGAGAGAGAAGCCAAACATAACAAATAAATGTCAAAATCTATTAAGAAAATATTTAGGTCATGGAGTCTAAAGGACTTCTAATGTTGATAATGTGATCATGACATAAGCAGAAGCATCACATTCAAAAATGTAAGAGCAACCTCTTTGTGTAACTGTAAGTGAACTTAACAGTCATTCATTTTGAGGTTTTTTTTCTATCCCCTTGCTTCATCTCTGGCTACAGACAATAGGTTACAGCCATTTGTTTACAAGCGTTTCAAGAGAGAAAAAAGAATAAGCTGTGAGCCAGTTTATTGGTTTCAGACATGTTTTTCAACTAATTCCTTCCTCAGCTACCTCTTTACCTTAACCCAACAACAAACAGCAACAATGATGACACCTGACAACTCTTCAATAGCTAAGTACCCATTTTTTTAAATTTCTTGTTTATTTTACTAAGTGTTCTTTATATTATGTATCTTTAACATACATTAACCTATTACAAATTCTACAATGCTTTGATGTTGGTGCTGTTTTCAAACATACTAGAAGGTAACCAATAATTAATAGTTATAAGCTACTATGTTACACTATGATTCTTAGATAACATGTTGTAAGATGTATTGACAACAGAAAGACATACATTTTCAATAAAATGTAACTCCGAATAAGAAATATAGGCATTTCATTCCTTATCTACATTTTTATTGAAGTACAAAAGATAAAAATGTAATTTGTAAATAGTTTGTATAACTGCCTTGCAAACCGAATAGGAACCTATCTACTGATGATGCATCTGTATGTGTTAAAATAACTAGGCAACTTGTTTTTAAAATGCTTTATATTATGCAGAAATACTTGGGTGAATAATCAGATAGGTATTGAGTTTTTAGCACTATCTGGGAAATTGTTCTGGGGGGCTAGAAGTTTTGTCCCCCCCTCTTTGAAATAATGAAATATACAGTACCACTTTCCCCAAAATTACCACCTAACACATAAAGAAAGATGTACCTGTATGTATTGAAACACACACACATATAACAAAAGTATAAAAATAAAAAGCAAATACAAAATTCAAACTAGTGATTACTTGTGGGAAGGAGGCAGGGGAAGGGTGGCACATGCAAACTTCCCCATTAAGTACAATATGCAAGCTGCAGAAAAATGCATATTTGTTAAAAACGAAGACAACAAATTACATTTCCACCAAGTCATTAGAAAAGATCTGAAAAGATACAAACACTAAACAATTAAGGTAAACTTTCACATTCTGTTTTACATTTCTTATTTTTCAGAGTTTTTGCAATGCACCTCTATAACTTCCGAGATTTAAAAAAAAATTAATAAAAAGGAAATAAAGTATTTAACGACAGGGGGAGGGAGGAAATGGCAATACAATCACTGCCTTCCTTATGTGACATGTTGTATTTCACAAAGTTAATGTAGCATTTTAGATTGTAAGGTATTTATTTCTTCAGGAACATATGGACTGGGACGCAGTAGATCCAATTTATAGATAACACTGAACTTAAACAACATGATAAATGACCTCATGTAATAAAAGTCCCATTTGGAGTAACACGTAAAAATCTTGGAAATATCAGTAGTATGTTACTCAGCACACACTACAATTTCTTCCTTTCATTTATTTCCTTGTTTTATTGAATTTTACTGAAAAAACATGCATTAAACACCTATTATTTAACCAACACCATGGTAGGTATTGGTAGTACCAAAACAAAAAAACATGGCTCCAATTTTCAAGAAGCTTGTAACATACCGTAGCACTGTCCAACACAATTTTCTGCAATGACAGAAAAGTTCTACATCTGCACTTATATGGTAGCCATTAATAGAATGTAGCTGTTAGGCATGTGAAATGTAGTTAATGCAACTGAGAAACTAAATTTTTCAATTTTAATTCAAATGATATTAAATTTAAGTAGCCACAATGACTAGTGCATACAATATTAATACAGGTCTACAGGAGGACAAGGACAAATAAACAGATAACTACCATGTATTATGGTCAACACTAAACTAGAAGTATTAAGGCTATGAGAGCAAGGAAAAGAAGCACTGAGCTCATCAGAGAATGGCTTCTAGGAGTACTGATACCTAATTCACATAAACAAAGTGAGGCATTACATGAAGAGGGACTACAAAAAATAAAGGCTTTAAAGTGTAAAAGTATATAGTAAGAAATTAAATAAGTTTTATATACCTAATTGGAAAAAAAATTCATACTAGGGAGTCAGAGGAGAGACACTGGATGGATAAAAGTATGTTGGGGTCAGAATGTGGAAATACAGCATAATGTCAGGAGCTTGGTTTTATTATAAAAGATAGGGAAAGCCACTGATGAGTTAAATTAGTAATTAACCCATGGTTAGATTTGCACATACTTACAGCTGAAGTAAATTAGTGTAAATTAAAGGAAGAAAATACTAGCAAAAAAATACTAGTTATATTTCCCAGGAAAAAGCCTGACAATCCTTCCAAAAGAGAATGAGCAATGAATCATTTAAATAATTAAATTCTTACCTGACCTAATACAGCAGTCTAAACAAATAAACTCCTCTATTCAAACTCCAAAAACTTAACTGGGCTTAAATTTATAGAAAGAAATGAAATAAAGTAAATACCAGCATAAAAATGAATACTTCAACCAACACCCATTTAAAAGTCACTAGTGGAGATCCCTGGGTGGCTCAGCGGTTTAGCACCTGCCTTTGGCCCAGGGCACGATCCTGGAGTCCCAGGATCGAGTCCTGTGTCTGGGTCCCAGCATGGAGCCTGCTTCTCCCTCTGCCTGTGTCTCTGCCTCTCTCTCTCTGTCTATCATGAATAAATAAAAAATAAAATAAAGTAATATGACGATAAAAAAAATAAAAGTCACTAGTGTTTAGCACAAAGGTGAGGGAATGCATATTCTTAAACTAAGTTCCTATGGCTTTAATCAGGTCTTTTAGGAAATGAGAATTAAACTAGCCTAGTACTATATCAGGATGCTTATATATCACTATAAGACATCAAGTGCCCTTCAAAAACAAAAACCCTCAAAAAAATAAATTGAATGCAGGACACCTGGGTATCTCAGTGTTTGAGCGTCTACCTTCAGCTTGGGTTGTGATCCCAGGGTCCTGGGATCCAGTCCCGCCATCAACCTCCCCACTGGGAGCCTGCTTCTCCCTTGGCCTGTGTCTCTGCCTCTCTCTCTGTGCCTCTCATGAATAAATAAATAAAATCTTTAAAAATAAATAAAATAAGATAAAGTAAAATAGAGTGCAAACATCGGTAGAAAGAATCCTACTTCACCCATGAAAAACAACAAAATGCCTCAAAATGGAATTTTTAAAAATCCAAATCCTGTCATCTCAGCATACACAAACTTTTAGTGCAATCCATAAAAATAAACGTAATGTAATATTCCTTTGAATTTCCCATATGCTTTTAGTATATGTATCAACATCAGATGGGAAAATTTATTTTTATACATGTACTTTTTGGGAAAAGCTTCAAAAATAAATTAATTTTACAATGGAAATTTAAACAACTGTTTCCAAGAATAATTTCAACATGCACTAAGTGTCACTAAGTAAAAACAAAAGAGAAAAAGGGAAAAATATTTTCAGCCAGAAAAATGCTAACCAAGAATTTTTTCAGGTAAGTAAAGAACCCAGATTGTTTGTAAATAATGTAACTGGAACAACAGAGTCTTTTTAGAATACAATGAGTAGAAATTAGGGAATCTCTTCATGTGTATATATAATTTCATTTTATTACTTCCTCTTTTTTTTTCATTTTATTCTTTTCTTAAATTTTGGAATTCTGTATTAAGATGATTCTATGAAGTAAATTAACTATACCGTGTAATCATAAAAAAGTCCTATACTTAAACACTACAAACTTGATTATGAGCACCAAAAAAGCCACATAGCCTAGAATCTCAATATTCTTAAAATAATTTAGCAGAACCTATCAAAAGATACAACAGCCCACGGAGTGTGACCAATTAAAATCCTATGAGTCAAGGTAATTGGAAGTGGTTGTGAGGCAGGAGGAGCTACAGCAAGTAAGAAAATTAGCAAAGGCCATGCTGGGCTAGTCTCTGAGAACTCTGAATAGAAAAGGTAGAGAGAACTGATTTTGCAAAGCCACAGCTGTGGCTTATTAAAATCCTAACACTGGCAAGAAACTTTAGACATGAAGTGAAAGGAAGAATAATTTGACACTATTTTTATTAGGCACAGTGCCCAAACCAGAACTAAATCTTCTAATCAAAGGCTCTTTGCTATTAACACCATCAAGATCCATTCACAACTTTTCCCACTACTTATTTTTCCAATTTGAGGGAAGATAAGATTAACTGGGCTAAAATAAATAATTAGCAGAAAAATGGTTAGTGTCAAAGACTGCCTTCAACAGTCTAGAGGGAAGGAAACTGGTAGGTGAAAGGGTCTGAGAGAAGTTGAGTATGTATCAGTGCAGAAAACCTAAAGCTTATTCCTACTTGAGCTTTGAACCATTCTGTATTCTGAGCCACTGCATAATTTGGTAATAAGTTAATACACCAAATAAAAAAGGGAGATTTTCTTAGAAAAAATCGAATTTAAAAAATGTTTTTTAAATCACTATTTCATATCACTATCTTTAAAATTCACCTTCTTTTAAAACCTAAGATAGAAAGGAATATTATACTTCAATCATCCTTTCAGCATCCTTACATACTACATAGGGAATGGATATTATTAACCAACTAATTGGCAAAACAAGAAATCTAGCATTATAAGGATAGCAAGCTAATGAAAAATTCAATAGAATTTGAGTCTCTGAGCGCCCTGAGATTTGCATTTCTATTTCCTTTATATTTTAATCAATTTTATCTACACTTCTGTGTTGCTCTATTACCCTGAATATAGTCTAAGAGTTCAGGTTTAGTCTTCTAAGGATAATACATGTAAAAGTAATCAGCACTTTGTTTTATGGACTACTAGCTTGGAACCATTGTGTATCAGGTAATCTAAGTTTTGAAATAGACATAAAGCACTAAAAGTTATGTTTTGACATTAGAAGAATATACATTTATCACAAGCATGATTTATTTTGAAAAATGTTCCCAACTATTTCAACTGTCAAAGCCAACACACATATTTTAAACTATAAGCCAAATTTTTCAAACTTAAGTGTATCCAATCTGCTGGTGTCAGTTAAATATAACACATTAAACAGTTCAATGCAGCTATATGAACAATAGAGAAAAAGGAAAAAAAAAAAAACTGATCTTACCTGGTAGTTTCTTTTCTCAGATAATGTATGTCCATCAGTCCTCACCATAGAGTCGTGTCCTTTCCTCACAGTACTGGAGGCAATCAAATAGAACTGTCACTCAAGGGTCGTGTCACAGGAAGGACCGCCCACCAGTTCTCCCTCTAGAGTGGAATTATCCAAAAGCCGTCAAAATTACTAACATGTAAATATATGAACAGTAACAAAAAATCCAATATGATACACAGAAAACAAACAAAAAGTACTTTTTTAATATCATAACTGATCCTTTTCTTAACCACCTAGGGAAAGTTTGAGTGGCAGATGCTTTATCTGAGAAACTGTTAAATATAAAAAAGTCTTCCCTCCCACTTCTCTCTCCAATTAAAACTGTCCGCCAGACCTCACACACAAGGAAGACACAGTGAATAAAAAACCTGACAAAAAAGTTCAGCCCTCAACTCACATATTTTTTCTTTTCAATATTCTATTAATCCTAGAAATATCCAATTAATTTAGATCCAGTCATGTAATTTCAAATCATTTTCCTCCAAATGCTCGTTTATACGGCTGTTATTCATTCAGTTTATTCCTATGCCACAAGACTGGAATACATCATATATTGTCAGGATGATTAACAGATGTGAACTTAATTCAATTTTCTACTAAAATTTACTCCAAGGAAGAGTAGCAACACATGCCAACTTTCTGGATGCCTCTGTCCTTCAATCTGACAATTTTACACATACTCTAATAGATTTTTTTTTTTTTTACATTAAAGCAGAAAAATAATGGAGCTCATTTCTTAACCTGAACACATAAGTAAATCCAAAATGATGAGGCACTGTATATCGCAGGTACGAAAAGCAAAGCAAAACAAAACAAAACACTGAAGCAGAGGTAATAGTCCCTAGAGATGCTAATTCAAAAATATAAATTGAAAATGAAAGAAAAAATTCAAAAGTGCTATCTATAAAGAATTTGTAAATATAATCTTTTCAAGACCAATGTCTTCCATCCAAGTTTTACCCTAAGAAAGTAATAAGTATACCAATTAAATTAATATAATAATAGTTGCTAACCACTAAAAATCATAGAGCAATCATTTAACATCATAGGAAATTTACTTTGGGAGAGGATAATAAAAACCTCTAATTTAAATTCATAATAAGTATGAATCAGTTTTTTTTATTAAAACCAACACACACGCGCGCACACACACACACACACAGATTACCTCTAAAAAGCAATCTAATAAGGATAGAAAACATTTTCAATGAAAATAAATCATTGAAAATATTACATTTAAGTTTTAAAAAGAATCCACATAATGAAAATCTGTATTTCATCTCTGGTTTTATGTTTGATCACAAAGTGAGTGAGTGCTATACTTTTACTTAATTTTGACCACCTTATGTTGTATGTTTGGCTGAAATACTTTAAGATACCTTGGCTCTAGGCCAAAATGTTAATTGTTCATTACCAATTTATATATACCACTAATATTATGTCTCTCTCAAAAATAATAGAGAAAGGATTTTTAAGCCATAAGTATATTTACTGCCATAAATGTAAGCTTTACCATCTGTCAAGGAAATAGGTTATCCATAAAACAAATTATCAAGTGAACTGATGTCCAAGAATAGGTAAGTGACACACATTCAACTCCAAATGAAATTTTCATGATTGTTACAAAATGATAGTGAAACTAAATTATGCATCCCCTAAAAAAACAATCATCTCACTTTAATGTTAGTGTTTTATAAAATTAGTAATTTAAAACAGCACTTGCCTTAACTATTAATCTACTCACAACAACTCTGAATTTAGTGGATAGTAATGTAAAACTTCAGTTTTTTTCTTACACGGTAAAAATGTTCCCTTATTAAATTAGTTATGTTTAAACTGAAGTGCATACATTACCTTCACATTATGCCAGTTTCATCAAAAGATGTTAGAAATCTAAAATCAGGCAAGGCAATTTTCAATGTAATTTAATGTATCTGAGCACAATCTAACGGTATAGATTATAAAAAACAATTAGGACTTTACATGCTAAAAAAAATAGCTTAATAAAAATAGAGGTTATTATTTAATCTTTAAACTTACCAGCTAAAAGAAAAAGTTTAACTTTGGAATACTATGAATTTTAGTACAATGGGAAAACTTGTTCTTGTTTCTTTTGTTTCTCCTTCTCAGGATAACTTCTAGTATTTCATGGCTCAGGGTTTCAGTCAACAGTCACTATATGCTCTAAGCAATATATGAATCAATATTCTATACTGATCAATAACTCAGACATCATCTCCTTTTGGTAAACAAAGGGAAAAAGGAATAAAGGCATTCAATTTTCTTCTAGGTAATCACAAAGAGCTAACATCTGTCACCATTATCTTGTATTTAATAAAAATATTCAGTAATAGATTGCGTTGATACTCATCGGGAATTAATGCACAACAAATCAAAGAGGATATAGGTATATATGTAAGAGTATGTGAAAAAAGGAACAGATATGGGAAAATATGCCCACTACCTGCCTACATTCATTGAAGTTGTACACATTGGTTTTCCTACAAAGTCCTAAATATTCAAAAGTCAGAAAAGACAAATATATACAAAACTACAGTGAAATTTTCTATAAGGCAGGATGCCTTTCAAGATGGAAAAACAGAGACTGTATTTATCCTCCTGCCTTAAACAGCTAGAAAATTAGATAAAATATATAAAGCAATGACTTTCAGACAATGGACACATTTCAGAACACATATCATCATAAAAACACCAAATGAAGTAATAAGCCCCACTGTCTGTGGAAGCACGACGCCAAAACACAGGGAGGGGAAAGGCAGTAACCAATCAAAGCCTAATGGTTTCGGGGAGTTAAAGGAAAAGAATCCAGAGTTAGGGGAGATAACAAGACAGCTAGAATTTGCAGGGTGAATGAAGAGAAGGAAGCTGTGAGAAAGAGCTTCAAAGATCTGAAGACAGATTGCCTTCAAGGTTTTAGCTGAGTAATTATCTGTATACGTATGTGAAAAAACTACTGAATTAAAAAAAAAAGAACTACTAAATCTAAAAAGCCTCTACAAGAACTCACGTTGCAGTCAACAGGAGTAGGACAGTTTTAACACAAGGAGTATTGAATAGAATTTAGAAGCTAATAAATGCATGAATAATAAAACCAAATAAGCTTTAGACTAAGGATGTTTTGGACTAGCACTAACAAAGTTAAAACCAGCCTCAAAAGATGAAACTACTTCCAACTGCCATAACCGTAACCCAGAACAAACCCCAACAATATTTAAAATAATACAACACACTCCCAGCATTAAGTAATATAAAATTACCAGTCATGCATAGAAGCAGGAAATATATCCCCAAACTAGGTGAAATATAAGTGAAGAGACCAGCAGTGATAACAAGTGATACAATTAGTAGACAAAGAGATTAAACCAGACACTGTAAATACATCCCATACTTCAAGAAGATAAAGAAAACTATGAATACAGTAAGAGAAATACAAGGGCATGGAAAACACAGAAGTTGGCAATGCAAAGGAATTTATGGTGACAGAAAACGTTTACATCTTGCTTGTGGTGGTTATAGGACTCTCTCTACACATTTTCTAAAATACGACCAGAATGAAAAAGACACAACCAAAAAAAGTGAGAGCTTGCAAAACTGGTGAAATCTAAGGTAGACTTGTAGCCTAATTATACTGTGTTAATTTCTGGTTTCAATAATGCACTATAGTTATAGAAAATGACACCATTGGAAGACAGGTGATGGTCGTATGGGATTTCTCTGTACTATTTTTGCACCTTCTTATATGTTAATAATTATTTGAAAGTTAAAAAGATTTTTTAAGAGGCTCAAACTGATCCTCCAGAAATAAAAATTCAGTATCTGTAATTAAACATGCACTGGGTAAGATTAACGGCAGTCTTTTCTAAACTTTATAAAGTTTAATGAATTGGGACACCCGGGTGGCTCGGCTGTTGAGCATCTGCCTTCGGCTCAGGGTGCGATTCTGGGGTCCTGGGATTGAGTCCCACATTGGGCTGCCTGCGTGGAGCCTGCTTCTCCCTCTGCCTGTGTTGTGTGTCTGCCTCTCTCTCTCTCTCTCTCTCTCTCTCTCTCTCTCATGAATAAATAGAATCTTAAAAAAAATAAAGTTTAATGAATTGAAACCACAGCTAGCAATCAAAAAAAAAAATCTAAAGTTAAACACAGTGAGAAAAAAAGGAACTGTGGGACAATGAAATGTTAGACAATATCAAGTTAGACAGTGAACTATTGGACAATATCAAGCAGCCCAACATTAATGTCAAGTAGTGTCCCAGAAAGAGTGAAAGAGAGGAAAGGATAGAAAACAAAGGCCGCATTTTTCCTACATCTGATGAAAGCTATACTCATAGATTCAAGAACTTCAACAACCTCCAAAAAGAACAAACCCCTCACGTTTTAAAAGTCAAGTTGCTGAGAAACAGTGGAAGAGAAATCGTAAAGCAGAGGGAAAGTACATACACAGAGAGAGAGAGAAAAAAGAAACACAAGGGAGTAACATGAGACTTCTCATTAGCACCAATGCAAAGCAGGGAAGAGTGGGTCAACATTTTTAACTACAGAAAGAAAAAAAAAATCTATCAACTAAGAATTCTAAATCCAGCTAAAATACCCTTCAAAAATGAAGACAAATACAGCCACTTTGGAAGAGTTTGGCAGTTTCTTATAAAGTTAAACATAGACTTACCATGCAACCCAGCAACTGTGACCCTGGGTATTTACCAAAGTGGACTAAAAACTTATTTTTATGTGAAAATCTGTTCATGAATGTTCTTACCAATGAAGACGTCCTTTCAATAGATGAATGGACAAAATGGTATATCTGTACAATAAAATTCCACTCAACAATAAAAAAGAACAAGCTATTAATTTAATTCATGTAACAAATCTAAATGTATTTGCTAAAGGAAAAAATACAAACCAAAAAGACTATAGTACATGTTTCCATTCATATGACATTCTGGAAAGGCAAAACTACAAGGACAGAAAATAGATCAGTGGTTTGTAGCGGATAAGAAAGGGGTGGGAGAAGTGAATGACTACAAAGGGGGGACACAGGGAAACTTTTAAAGAGATGGAACTATTCCATATAGCACTGAAGTAGTAGATACATGATGCTATGCATGTGTTAAAATTCACAGAACTTGACAACATAAAGAGTGAACTTGAATGTATGCAAATTTTTAAAATAAACTGGGAGGTTAGAAATGCAGACCTGAAAAAAAGACTAATAGTATTATAAATGTATGCTACGGCCACACTAAAGAGGGTATGGGAAATGTGCTGACCTAAGGAACTCTGGAAAATGATGCTTTGACTGCTAACTGTAAGAGAGAAAAAGAACATTCTACATAAATAATGTATTCTCTATTGGTAAAGTGATTCATCACAGAGCTATGGGTTAATAATTCTGAAACTGCTATGCATGAATACTGCAGATAAACATGAAGTAAAATAGACGGGTTGGTGCGAACCACGTTTCTCACTATTAGAATAAACTATGCAGTACTAGAGTCAGAAACATCTCTATCCTATGTTTGTTCTCAATTATAAAATATATTTTAAATACAGTAATTGTTCAGATTGTTACAGAATAGATCTTTTCACCGGTATGTTATAGGTCATATGAAAATAAATTAAAAGTTGATAAAAAGCCAGGTGATTAACAGGTATGTCAAATTTTTAAAACATAAACTTGATAAAAGGGTATTTAAAAGATTTTTTAACAATGTAAAACCTAATTTTTAAAAGACTCCAAATTTTACTGAAAATTTGCAACTACGTTGAATAAGTTTATCTCTAATCTTTTTAGCAGACTGGTAATAGAATTAAATGTCAGGAATGCACAGTAATCTCTGTAACACATCTGTATCACTAATGTCTACTCATATGCAAAAACTCTCAAACTCAAGACACTTTTAGAATAAATTATTAGATACACGAGTATAAATGCTAAAGGATAAACATTTTACATCTCCCTTTTCTGTGCTAGAAACCCTTAAAACAGTTAGTCATGCAATCTCTTAAAATATGACAAGAAGCAACTAACGGGGGAAATAAAAACCAAATCTTAGTATGAGAAAAAAAACAAGTAGGCTATTCATTCTGGGTGTTTCCCTAAATCAGAGCCTAATAAAAATAAAGCATGTAATATCCAGAATAAATGATAGCTAAACCGCAATTTTTCTCTCAAAAAAATTTCTCAAAACAAGAAATCACTGATCATGAGTAAAATCCCTAGAATATATTTTATCAGAGAGTGAAAAGATATCAGCTTTATTCTCTGTGTTCTATTAAACTTAGGATATGAAATCATCCTATCCTGTTCTTAAATGGAACAAGAGCCAGAAAATCTGAATTCTAGTATTAGCTTAATCAATTTCTCCTCTCTGGCCTCAAGTACCTAAGGAGTTCAGGAATTGCACCTAAAACAACTCAACTTTTCAACTATCATGTGAATTTGGTCAGGTTAGGATGGTTAAACCAGTTGGACAGGCTTAGTTTGTCTGTTTGTTTGTTTATTTAAGGAGACATTATATTCCAGGTTGGCTATTAATTAAAACAGACTGATAGATGGGACCAATTTCACTGGAGTTCAATAAAAGCTGAAGTAAGTACATTTAGCCATTACCCTGAAAACCTTAGGGTTTTTCAAATTAAAGAACTATGTCAAGAAACTTCTTGTAAATAGGTAATTGTACATATAAAATGTTATGAACTTATTTTCTGAACTAATTTTTGGTTCAATTACATGGATAAATGTTTTTAATGTTCTGAGTTGATGACTTGTGGTACATAAAAGAAACAGGGGCAGATAAAACAGAAATAAGTAAAAAAAGAATTTCAGTTTCAGATCAAACTGAGCCTAGGAAAATTGCCACATTACCTAAAAATAGTTTTTCTGAATGTTTTAGTAATACAGGTTTCATGGGTCTATAATTATCACGTAAAATGAAAAGCTGCCTATATTTACAAAGAAAAACAAATAAAAGTGAATTAACACTACTCCCCTGAAATCAATCTACTTCCTGGTTGTCGTAATTTCATATTTTGTAAATCAATTTGGTATGTCTTCTATTTTCTGTAGTGGTAGCCTTCTAAATATTCTGTGTCGGTTTCTCACATATATGCCAAGGAGGATTCTGGCCACCTGATATGCAGAATTTATTACAAGTAGAAAATCAGTAAATCATCTAAAACACTCAGCATCTCAAGATAAGAATTTTCTACAAGATAAGAATTTTCTACTACCAAGTCCTAAAAGTCCCAAACAAAATAAAATACCATAAAGACAGTCCCATTAAATTTAAATGACTAAAGCTCCATAATTTTTTTTTGAATTTTTAAAATTTTAATACAGTTCAAATCAGCGGGCCAGGTTCATTTCAGCTCCTTCACTGCCAAACCTGGGGGCAGAGACTGCTTGAGTTTCTCTGCCTTCTCTTTGTGATGACCAAAGTATAAAGATATCGGCTACACTGAACTTTAAACTTCACATTATCCTTATTCTTCTTGATCTTGACAGACTGGGGTCCTTTCACCTGGCTATGAGCAAAATGTCCTTGATTTTCTCGATTTTGCGAGGCATGGCTATGGGGGGTACCGGGCAAGGCCAGCACAGCAAGCGGCAAGAAGGGAGAAGAGAAAAGCAGTTCCATAATTTTTGAACCGCAAGCTTGGGAATCAAAACCTCCTAATTTATTTTAGGCTTAAATGAAATTTAAGTCCAAACTTAAGACAATCAAGGAGAGCCTTCTAATCTTCCTGCGACCTGAAAACTTACACACATTTGCACAAAAGTTGTTTAACCTCTGAGTGATTCAATTTCTTCACAGGAAGGTAAGATCTACCCAATCTAGCTCATGACTATGATCACGTAAGTTTGTAAACCAGCTTTATGATACATAAAACCTCATTGAAGTAACTGTTTGAATTACCTGACCAATCGTATGTGTAAATGGTCAAACTATTAGTACTTACTAATTTTCTGCTGGTGTAGAGCTTAAAAATTTTACAATTAATGTTTTAGAACTTTTCATTATAATTAGCTAAAAATCCACAAAGGTCTTGAGGGTTGAAGTAGCTTTTGCCAAAGCAGTCCCTCTAAAATAAGACCAAGTCATGGGACGCCTGGGTGGCACAGTGCATGAGCATCTATCTGCCTTTGGCTCAGGGCGTGACCCCAGAGTCCCGGGATCCCCTGGAGGAGTCTGCTTCTGCCTCTGCCTGTGTCTCTGCCTCTCTGTGTCTCTCATAAATAAATAAAATATTAAAAGAAAAAAAAAAAGACCAAGTTATATTAGCCTCACAACCTACTGTGGAACAGACACACTAGTTCTATTAAATTCAACAAAGAAACTTGCCGAAGTTATAATCTATAATTAAAACCCCTTAAAATACATAACGACTCCCTACTCTGCCTCGTAGAATGGCTGTAAGGTCATCAGCAATTAAAAATACCATATGTGAACCAGAAATCTAAAGGCTGCAACTCTACTATACTAAAAATTTTTATAGGTAATATACATTTCTTCTTAATAATTTATACAAGTTGTTGACTAGTGATAACGCGGTATCAAAAACTACCAGCTCATATCCACTGCTTAGACCTCCCTAATTCATAGGAACTGATGAGGCTTACTAAATTATCTCCGGCTTACTAAAAAAAAAAGGATAACTAAGTGATAAAGGGAAATCATGTGGCTTCTTATAAAAAGTTGCTCCTAAGGGGCGTCTGGGTGGCGCAGTCGGCTGAGCAGCCAGCTCGTGATTTTAGCTTAGTTCATGATCTCAGAGTCCTGGGATACAGCCCCACGCTGGGCTTCCCACTCAGCATGAAGACTCCTTGAGATTCTCTCTCCCTCTGCCCTCCGTCACTGAGCGCATGCACACGCTCTCTCTCTCTCTCTCTCTCTCTCAAATAAAACATTTTTTGAAAAAAGTTAAGGGGCACCTGGGTGGCTCAGTGGTTAAGCATCTTCCTTCAGCTCAGGGTGTGACCCTGGGATCCTGGGATTGAATCCCACATCAGGGTCCCCACAGGGAGCCTGCTTCTCCCTCTGCCTGCAACTTTGCCTCTTTCTCTCTGGGTGTCTCATGAATAGTAAATAAAATCTTTAATAAATAAATAAGTTTTAAAAAGTTGCTCTTGACATAAATCTAACAAACCTATTATATATATTTTTAACACTCAAAACATTCTTTTTCCAGTTTTCATAAAAGAAATAAAGCTTAAAAAAGAACAGAAACTAATTATAGCTGCCCATATAAAAAAAATAATAGTGAACACTAACTACATAAACACTTATTTCCCAAACCCTTCAAAGTTTAGTTTTTATACAAAAGAGGCAAATTGTACACTATCTTTTTGTGTGATGGGCAAGGGAATGGCCAAAGGTGCTCTGCAGAGGCCTGATACATGACTGTCAAGGGCATTAACACAGAGGAAGAAAAGAAAAGTGAGTATATTATTGAGAACAGAAATAGGCTAAAAGATTTATACTGTCTTTTATCACAGGATACAAATAAAATCACCTGGGAATTTTTTTTTTTTAATCCTAATGTCTCCTCCTCCTTTGCCCCTACTTTCATTAATTGAGCAGGAATGTAACCTGGTCATTAGTGCTTTTGAAAGTGCTCCCGATGATTCTAATGTACAGCCAAGGTTACGGTTATCAGGGCTAAGAAGGTACAGAAAAGTGAAATTCAAGTTTTCATCTCAGCATTAAGTACTGAGCAAAAACAAAACACCATAAATTAAAGGTAGTGTAAGAGAATTATTCATTTCCTTTGCATGCCAACGTGCCCTTTCCTTGCCTCTGACAACTAATGGTAGGTCTTAAACATAAATTATTTTTTAAGATTTTATTTATTTATTCATTAGAGACCCAGAGAGAGGCAGAGACACAGGCAGAGGGAGAAGCAGGCTCCCTGTGGGGAGCCCGATGTGGGGCTTGATCCCAGGACCCCAGGATCACGTCCTGAGCCAAAGGGAGATGGGAAAGCATTGAGCCATCCAGGTGCCCAAACATTAATCTTTACAATGTTTTATAAAGATGTCTTTGATTGAAATACACTCATTCTTAAGTTCCGGAGTGGCTAATACAAGATAGTAGATGCAAACGTTACAATAAAACTTCTTTGTTAGAAGAAATTTCTAACAGTCAGTACGGGTTTCCCTCACTATCTGAAAGATTGTATTATGCTATTTTGGTTTTACAAAAGACCTACATTAGTATCTGTTTTTTGCTAACTGAAAGAAATCCAAAGAGGATTTTCATTTGTAGGAAAAAGTAATTGTTTCCTTGCTTTATGTTGTTTCACTTAGGTTTAAGAATGCTCTACTTTCAGAAAGCAGGGGAAACCAGTACTTAGGTTTTATCTTTATTTATTTTTTTAGATTTTATTTGAGAGAGTGAGAACACAACTGGGGGGGGAGGGGGCAGAGGGACAAGCAGCACCATCACCAGCCCCACCACCACCCCCTACCACTGAGCAGGGTGCTGGAAGAGGGGCTCCATCCCAGGGCCTTGAGATCATGACCTGAGCCAGTCAGACACTTAACTGAGGCACACAGGCACCCCTTATCTTTAGGATTTAAAAATATGTCCACAATCTTAACATTCCTTCCCAGAAATGTAATATTACCTATCATTTGCCAAGTATTAGCACTGTGCACTAAATACCTTACCTGTGTAATTTCCTTCAATACTTAGAATGCTTACCATAAGGTAAATATTACTATTCCTTTTGTACAGATGAAAAAACAAACTAAGAATAAGGTCAAGCACTAGTAGTAAGTTAACTAGAAGTAACAAGCCCAGAATTTGAGTTCATGTCCAGATGACTTGAATCCATGTCTTAACCACTATGCTTTACTAATTCACATGTTTTTTCATGAACAATGATTTTTTGCATGAAACCATTTCAAGAAATGCTAGCAGTCAAATAATACATCTACTCAAAAATCTCACTCTTCTGCTACAATGAAGAAATCAGCAATGGTGAGAAAAGAAACAAATATTACTCAGCTGGAAATTTAAAGTTCAGCAAGAGCCTGATCAGAAAGTACCCACAATACCATTTCAGACAACTTCAGAAGCTAAGCAGGGGGAAAAAAAAAATCGCGAACAGCTCAACTGTTTTTGTTTAATGTTAAGGCCAGCAGATTATTCTGGTCAATGGAGGTCTTGGTGTCTGTCTCAGCCACAGAAATCAATAAATTCAATATATCTTTATCTTTACACAATTCTTTAGGAAAGAATTCATAAATTCCTTCAGAAATCCACTTTCCACATCTCTATTCGCCACCACCATAGTTCAAGTCACAATTATTTGTCTAACAGGTCTCAGTCTATTTCCTCTAATATAACCATCTACCAACCAATTTGGCCTAAGTATCTCCACATTTTGACATCTAGGAGTCAGATGAGATGGAACAAGCAAGGTAAATGGAAGAGCAGCAGTGAAGGAGATGAAAACCAAAGAGCGTATATAAACATGTTGAAAGTTGACCGAGGAAAGTGGTTCAAGGAAGAGTGTAATGAATCGTTTCAAACTCTGTTGATTAAAAAAATAATGAGTACCGGGGTAGCTCAGTTGGTTAAGCATCTGCCTTCAGCTCAGGTCCTGCGCGATCCCAGGCTTGGGAGCAAGCCTTCTGTTGGGCTCTCTGCTCAGCGGGGAGCCACCTTCTCTCCCTGCTTGTGCGTGCCCACACTCATTCTGTCAAATAAATAAACTTTTTAAATCTTGGGGAAAAAAAAAAAAGTAGTTAATCTTTGGATAACAACATGAAAGTCAATGGAAAAATTATTCTGACAAGAATAATTTTGGTGGAATGGTAGAAATAAAAGCACTGACTGAATCAGGTTCATAAAAAGATAGAAAGAAAAAAATTGGTAACAAAATATAGACATCCTTTTGAAGGCAGTTTTGCCATAAAAGTGAGGAGGGAAATGGGAAATAGCTTAAGGAAAACGTGGAGGCCAGAGAATCCTTTCATAAGATAGGAAAACTTACAGTATCAAGAGTAAAGCTGATGACACAAATTAGAGGGAGAGGTATTACTAGAATGAGGAGTAAGTATGAAGGGAATTGTGTAAGAGATATTGGTCTCAGACAGGCAAAAAGACTTATGAGTACCATCAGAGTGAAGATAGTAAATGGGTACAGATTCAGGTATGTGGATAGAGCTTTCCCTGAGTACGAAATTTCTCATCTGATTGCTTGTTTTCCATTTTTTAAAATAAAATAAGAAGTAAGGTCATCAATTCAGAGTGAGGATATAAAAAGAAGTATTAGAAATTTGAGGAGGGAAAAAAAGGTATGAAACAGTGCTCTAAGAAAGTAAGAGAGTGAAGAAATCAGAGGAAACACTGCAGAGCAGAACTGCCAAGCAGCACCATGAGCCCACCGAAGTTGGTATTCATCGCTCCGCACTTCTCCAGCCACATGCAACTGCAGGGAGTGCAGGCCAATGGTTGGCAGCGGTTGATTTAACCGAAGCTAGTGAGTACAATGAAACATGAGAAAGGAAAGGAGATTAAGGGTATAGGCAAAATAGGAATCATAATGACAGATAAGAAAAGAAGTGAGGATGTTATCTTATCATTTGCCTAAATTCTAGCCATACTGACTTTCTTTTTTGACTCTCAAACACACCAAATCAGTTCTCATCTCAGGGCCTTTACTTCTGTTGCTCCTTTTCTTTCTTTTTTTAAAGATTTTATTTACTTATTCATGACAGGCAGAGAGTAAGAGGCAGACACACAGGCACAAAGAAGCAGGTTAGCCCGATATGGGACTCAATCCCGGGACTCCAGGATCACACCCTGGGCCAAAGGCAACTGCTCAACCGCTGAGCCACCCAGCTGTCCCCTGCTGCTCTTTTTCAATGATCTTCTCAACATTCGTATTTCTGCTTAACTATATCTTTCCTCAGAAAGGTCTTCCCTCTCTGAACATTCACTATCTGAATTTTGTTCTTATGTGTTTACTGTCTATATTTACCCCTTAGAATGTAAGGTCTTTAAACAGAAAAATCTTGTTTATTTTACTTACCATTTAAATACCTAAAATAGTGTCACATAACAGATACACTTTATTGAATGAGATAAAAATATACTAAATTCTTCATTAAATTTAATTTATGAAAACACTACTTTCCTAAAAAGAACTGCAGTAAAATTAGCATCTTGCCTGATAAGAACATCAGTAATCACAGGTTAATTTTAAAGTTGGCTGTTGCAGATTCCACTCAAAAACTACATACTTTTCAAATATAATGCACATTTATTCCCCTTGATATTTTCATACAACACTAGGCCTTTTCTTTGAGTTTAGGATTACTAATTAGGTTATCACATGATCTTTTCCTATAAACCACATCTATAATGCATGTCTTAAGATTTCCAGTTTTAATCTAGTTTAAAGTTGAACATGATCTTAGAGATATTTAAATAATAATCTTTCTGAATTTTTATAAATATTTTCCAGTTTTGTTTTTTTGTTTTGTTTTTTGTTTTTTTAGTAATTGTTTCACCATTTAGTTTGTTAAGGACATCAGTCACAAACACATTTTGCATATGAAAGATTTGATATATAACAGTCTTTGAGAGGAGGACAGCTTTAAAAAAAAAAAACCCTATAAAACTGAGAGGACATATGTTTCCAGGAGAGAAATTAATATTATCACTTTGAAACATAATTCAGTATTAAAAGTTGAAAATCCTTGATACTACTAATAATCATACTCCTCTAACTTCCTTCCAAAAATAATTACTGAGTTCTACCACATTCCAGGTAGGAAACAAACAGTAATAGTAAAAAAAGAATTCAATGAGAAACACCTATGAGGGACACAAAACTAGTGAATTTCTGTAATAAAAACTCTATTTGTAAACATCCTGGGGTCAGAAGCCATGTTTCCAAATTATTGTCCATGGAATTATAATGCAATGAATAACAGAAAGTTACAAATGGCAATTAATATTCATGTCTTAATGATAACATTCCTTCACTCTTCACTAAAAAGTGTCCTTAACATGTTTTTTTTTTTTTTTTTTTTTAAGCCAAGTCTTTTTTTTTTTTTATGATAGTCACAGAGAGAGAGAGAGAGGCAGAGACTCAGGCAGAGGGAGAAGCAGGCTCCATGCACCGGGAGCCCGATGTGGGATTCGATCCCAGGTCTCCAGGATCGCGCCCTGGGCCAAAGGCAGGCGCCAAACCGCTGCGCCACCCAGGGATCCCCTTAACATGTATTAAACATAATTTAATGTTTACCTAACATAGTAAACAGTAACTTAAATGCCTTGATGGCCTGATTGGGGCAGGAGTACTTAACCTGGGTCTAAAATCCCCATTCTGTTGAGGAAATGCAGAGGGTGCGTGAGCTTGAATAAGAAAAAAATCACATCTTTATTTTATTAACCTCTGATTGAAATTTAGTATTTCCTTAATTAAAAATGTAAGCAATAAGCTGTTACAGTATTAGTTATACCTGTGACTTTGTTACCACTAGAGACCACAGATACTTTTCTATTACTTTAGATGCTTCAAATCTCAAATTATCATTTATGCTCACTACTAGCTTAAAAATTGTACATCGCTGGACTTTGTTGATATGTGCATTACAAAATGCATTTGATGTTAAAAAAATATTCTAATACATAAATACATTTCTCATAAGCATAAATACCAGGAGCATATTTAATTGAACTCTCTTGTTTCAGAGATAAAGAAATTGTGGCCTGGTGGGACTTAAATGCCTTCTTCAAGGTCACATACACAGCTATTTAGTGACAGAGCCAGAGAAAACATAATCTAGGTTTTCTGGTTCACAAACTAACGCTAAACCAACTTTGATGTGACTGGGTCATAAGAAAGCAAGACAGGGAAAAGACAACTCTGCAAATACATGTCAAAATTATTAGGAAAGAGATGAATTATACAGGAAGAAGAATGGTTTGAAAATGAAAATGATTCACTGAAGGATTAGAGTGCTTTAAGTTATATTCTAGGAGCTCCTGTCTGGCTCAGTCAGAAGAGTATGTAACTCTTGATTTTGGGATTATAAATTCAAACTCCGTATTGGGTGTAGAGATTACTTAAAAATAAAATCTTAAATAAAAAGAAAACCAAATTCCACAGCATGGCATGCCAATGCAAATGTTGAATAAACTGGTCAGAAAACAAATGGGTAAGGCTCTCTTTGCATATTGAAAGCATAGAAATATTCTGAATATCTGAATATCCTAAACATTATTAAAATAGATTGTCTTTCCCATTTTTCCTGAAACAGGACCTTCTCAGTCTGTTTTCCCACTTTATAGAGAGAAATGGGTAGAGTAAAAATTTTACTTCCTTCCAGATGTACAATAAGAATTACAACAATAAGCACAATATTGATATTTACTATCAAATAAAAGTCTGAATCACTGGCAAAGAAAGTAGGAACTATGGCAAATGAGGAAAATCTGTGAACCGCCTAAAGGTAGTTGCTACTGCTCAACTCTAGCTAAATACTAAAATACTGAACTGTCAGCCCAGAATTCCATCTAGAGCTGGAACAAAAGTATCCTTCAAAAATGAAAATGAAATAAATATATGTTCAGATTAAAGAAAACTAGATAATTCATCATAAGCAGACCTGATTTGAAAAAAGGAATTTTATTTGGACAAAGAGAAACAATGCCAAAATTTCATGAACAACAAGAATGGCAAGTATGTGGATATGTAGATAGACCAGGAGCTGGCAAATTTTTTCTGTAAGGGGCTAGCCAGAGCAAATATTTTAGGTTTTGCAGGCCAAATGGTCTCTATTCTGCACTGTAGAGCAAGAAAAACCATAGACAATACATAAACTAACAGGTGTGGCTGTATTCCAATAAAATTTACAGAAGCAGGTGGCAAGCTGAATTTGGCCTGCAGTAACAACTTGCCAATCTCTCCAACGGACTATGTTTTTCTTCTTATATTCTTTAAAATATGCGAGATAATTGAAGGCAAAATTTATATCATCATCTGAAGGGATATTTGAACCATGTGGATATAATGCAACAACTACAACACAAAGGAGGGTGACAAAAGGAAAGAATCTTATCACATGGTGACAAGATTTCCAAGTAGTAAGATATAAACTTTTAAGTACAGTGGGTAGCCTTTGTAGTTGCAATCAAGTTAAGAAGAGGTCATATTAGATTTGGGTGGGCCCAAATCTGATGACTGGTATTTTTACAAGGAAGGAGACACAGAGATGTACACAGAGCAAAAACGCCTAAGTGAAGATGAAGCAAAAATTGGAGTGATACACTTACAAGCCTAAGAATACCTACAGTTGGTGACAATCACCAGAAGCTAGCTACAAGAACAAGCAAGCAAAGGATTCTTCCCTAAACCTACCAACACGTGACCCTGCTGATGCCTCAATTTCAAACTTCTAACCTCCAAAATCAACACACAAATATGAATTACATCTACTGGGGGGAAAAAACTAAATTCACAGTTAAAATACTCCAGAACCAGGTAGTTTGACCAGTGACTTCTACCAAACATTTAAACAATACTAGTTCAAGACAAGATCTTTCAGAAACAGAACATGAGGGATTACTTCCAAAGTCATTTTTATGAGGCTAACATTATATTGATACCAAAATCAAAGATAATTCAGGAAAAGAAAAGCCTTAAGAAACCTGAACATAGACACAAAAATCCCCAACAAAGTATTAGCAAATTTAACAAAATACCCAAATATTAATAAGCAATGAACAAGGGAAGCTTATTCTGAGAATATACTTGCTCTCCTTTCTTCCCTCCGTTTCCTTGACATGAAATCACATGAAGGAATAACAATATACCGTTGGGTTTGAAAAACATATGCCTACATGATGTGTAAAACACCAACAGCACAAAAAGGGTGAAGAGAAATTAAACCTACACAGAAATAAGATTTCTACATTTCACTGTAATTAAGTTAATGTAAGTGTGGCACAGTAAGATGCATATTGGTAAGCCCCAGTGAAACAACTAAGAAAATACAAAAGAACATAGTGAAACCACCATTAAAGGAATTAAAAGCTTACACTGGGGACGACACCTGATGCAAAAGAAAGTAAAGCAGAAATAAAAAAACCCACAGAAACATACAAGAAAAGAAAGCAAGATGGCAGCCTAGTCACACAACTTCAAAAACAATATTAAATACAAATAATTACACAATCCAACAAAAAGCACTGCCAAATTTCATTGTCAGATTGCAACAAATCAGAACAAAAAAAAATCTACATGCTATCTACAGAAGACACACTTTACATTTAAAAATGCAAATAGGGGATCCCTGGGTGGCTCAGCGGTTTGGCGCCTGTCTTTGGCCCGGGGCGCGATCCTGGAGTCCCAAGATCGAGTCCCACGTCAGGCTCCTGGCATGGAGCCTGCTTCTCCCTCCTCCTTTGTCTCTGCCTCCCTCTCTCTCTCTATCATAAATAAATAAATAAATCTTTTAAAAAATGCAAATAAATTGAGGTGCACTTGGGTGACTCAATCTAAGCATCTGACTCTTGGGTTTGGCTCAAATCATGATCTCCCTATTGGGAGATCAAGCCCCATGTCAGACTCCCTGATCAGCAGGGAGTCTCCTTCCCCTCTGCTCCCCCCATGTGTGTGCTCTCTCTCAAATAAATAAACCTTAAAAAAGATTAAACTAAAACATAAAAATGCAAATAAATTGCAAGTAAAAGGATGGGAATGATAAATCATGAAATTTTTCTACAGCTGATGTGAAAGAAATGGTTGCCTATGTTCTTCTAGGACTTTTGTGATTTCAGATCTCATATTAAGGCCTTTAATAAATTTTGAATTTATTTTTGTATATGGTACAAGAAAGTGTTCCAGTTTCTTTCTTTTACACATATCTATCACATATCTATCCAATTGCCCTAACACATTTGTTGAAGAAACTATCTTTTCCCCATTGCATATTCTTGCCTCTTTTGTTGTAGATCAATTGACTATGTAAGTGTGGGTTTAATTCTGGGCTTTTCTAGTCTGTTCCATTGATCTATGTGTCTATTTTGATTACTACACATCTACAGTATGTCTTGAAATCCGGGATTATCATACCTCCAGCTTTGTTCTTCTTTCTCAAGACTGCTTTAGTTATATGGCTCTTTTGTGGTTCCATACAAATTTTAGATTTATTCTAGTTCTATGGAAAATGTTTACATTTTCATAGACTGTATTAAATCTACAGATTGTTTTGAGTAGTACAGACATTTTAACAATATCAATTCTTCCAATCCATGAGCATGAAATATCTTTCCATTTATTTGTGGCATCTTCAATTTTACTTTCATCAACATTTTTCTACTGTTCAGAATACAGGTCATTAAGACCTTTGGTTAAGTTTATTCAGAGACATTTCATTATTTCTGATGCAACTGTAAATGGGATTGTTTTATAATTTCTCTTTTTCCCAGATTTCCATATATTAATTTTGTGTCCTAAAACTTTACTGAAATCATTTATCAGTTTCTAGCAGTCTTCTGGTAGAGTTTTTAAGGTTTTCCATTACAATATCATGTCATCTAGTTAACTTTTACTTCTTTCTTACTGATTTAGATGCCTTTTATCCCTTTTTCTTGTCTGACTGCTGTGGCTAGGACTTTTAGCACTATGTTGAATAAAAGTGGTGAGAGTGGACATCCTCATCTTTCACTTATTTCTCCTCCAATCTTTAGAATTTCCTTCCTTCTATTTGCTGTGGGCTTTATTCTTTTTCTAGCTCCCTTAAGGTATGAGATTGGGTTGTTAGAGATTTTTCTTGTTTCTTCAGAAAGGCCTGTATTACTATTCTTCCCTCTTAGTACAGCTTTTGCTGCATCCCAAAGATTTTGGGCCATTTTGTTTTCATTTTCATTTGTCTCCATTTATTTTTTTATTTCCTTTTTGATTTTTTGGCTGACTTATTCATTCTTCAATAACTCGTTAATTAGTCTCTATGTATTTTCATTCTTTCCAGCTTTTTCTTTTTCTTTTTTTTTTTTTTTTTTTCCCCAGCTTTTTCATGTGATTTATTTCTAGTTTCATACCATTCTGGATAGAAAAGATCCATATTATGATTTCAATCTTTTTTAACTCATGGACACTTGTTTTGTGGCCTAACATGATCTATTCTGGAGAATGTTCCCTATGTACTTGAATGTATATTCCACTGTTTCAGATGAAAGGTACTGAATATATGTTAGGTCCATCTGGTCTAAGATATCATTCAAAGCCAGTTTTCTTGTTGACTTTCTGTCTAGATGATCTATCCACTGATGTAAGTAGGGTGTTGAAGTCCCCTACTATTATTGCATTACTATTAATTTCTTCCTTTATGTCTCTTAATGCTTGCTTTATGTATTTAAGTAGTCCCATGTTGAGTACACAGATATTTATAATTGTTCTATCCTCCTGTTGGACCATCCCTTTTATCATTATGTAGTGTCCTTCTTTGTTTCTTATCATAGCCTTTGCTTTAAAGTCTATTTTGTCTGACATTAGTATTGCCACCCCAGCTTTCCTTCCACTTCCATTCACACAGTAAATGATTTTTCATCCCTTTACATTCAATCTGCCTGTTCCTTCAGGTCTGAACTGGGAGTCCCCTATAAGCAGCATATGGATGGGTCTTGCTTTTTTAATCTACTCAGTCACCCAATGTCTTTTGACTGGAACATTTAGTCCTTTTACATTTAAAGGAATTATTGATAGGTATTCATGGTCATTTCATTTGTTTTACAGTTACTTTGTAGCTCTTCTCTGTTCCTTTCTTCTTCTCTTGCTCTCTTTGTGATTAAAAACATTTTTCTAGATACCTCTCCTCAGGTAAGGAAAATAAAGGCAGAATTATACTACTGGGCCTACACCACAGTAAAAAACTTTCACATAGCAAAGGAAATCATCAACAAAACAAAAAGGCAACCCACCAAATGGGAGAAGATATTTGCAAATAACATATCTGATAAGGGAGTTAATACCTAAAATATGTAAGAAACTGTTCCAACTCAACACTATAAAACCACAAATAATCTAACTAAAAATTGGGCAGAGAACCTGAATAATCCTTTTTTCCAAAGACATACAATGGCCAACAGATACATGAAAAGATGCTCAAAATCACTAGTCAGAGAAATGCAAATCAAAATAACAACTGAGATCACTGTTTATCACCTCACACTTGTCATGATGGTTAAAATAAAAAACACAGTAACAAGTATTGGAGAGGGTGTGAAAAAGGAACTCTAATGCACTGTTGGTAGAAATCCAAGTGCAGCCACAGTGGAAAACAGTACGGACATTTCTCTAAAAGTTAAAAAATGTATTACCGTACGATTCAATAATTCCACTAGTATTTACCCAAAGAAAACAAAAACAGTAATTCAAAAGGATATATGCACCCCTATATTTACTACAGCATTATTTACAATAGCCAAGATCTGAAAGTAACCCAAGTGTCCACCAAGAGATGAATGGCTAAAGATGTAAAGTATATACATACAACAGAATATTACTCAGCTATAAAAAAGAACATCTTGCCATTTGCAACAACATGATGGATCTAGAAAGTGCAATGCTAACTGAAATAAGTCCAAGGAAGACAAACACCATATGACTTCACTTGTGGAATTTAAGAAACAAATGAACAAAGAGAAAAAGAGACAACCCCAGACTCTTAAATACAGACAACAAACTGGTGGAAGAATGGATGAAATATATAAAGGGGATTAAGAGTACACTTAATGAGCACCAAATAATCTGTAATATGTAATCTGTAATAATATGTAATATGTAATCTGTAATATGAATATGTATTTGTGTCTTCAACAACTCCTTTTCTATCATTATAGACCAACAAAATTTGCAGGGCTTTAAGGGATTTTAAAAAGACTTCTAGTTCATTCTGTTACCACATTTGAGTCTGCACGAAAGGATTCTCTAAAAATGACTCTTTATTAAGCAATAACAGAAAAAACTTCTCTAGAATTCCCTAATTAAACAATCTAGACAACATGGTTACCATTAACAAATTCTTACTTCTATGTATCTAAAAGACGTATCTTCTTTAGTATTCCGTGAAAGAAAATATTAGTATTACATTTTACACCTCTAAAGTTACTTTAATGGTATTCATCAGGTGTTGCCCAAAATATGATGCAGAGTAAACAATTCCAAAACTCAGAGACATAACAAAAGTATTAGTTTCTTGCTTTGGTATCTGTGGGATGTTAGACTAATAACCTCAGCTAGGCTGGCATCAAGCTGTTAAGATGGACATGGGCTACTTCACTTGTCTCTCATTCTCTTCTAATCAGTGGTTTCCTAATGGTCTTCTGTTGGGGAAAAGCAAGAGTACAAAGAACAAGCCCACCTCCTCCATTGATGCACTTAAAGTCTATGCTCACTCTGTGGGTGAACTGTTTTTTGTTTTTAGTCTAAATAATAAGACTTTTTTTTGGAGTGAGAGAGCACACAAATAGACATGCACACACACACACATGCAGGAGCAGGTTGGTAGGAAGGACAGAGGGAGAAAAACAATCTTAAGCAAACTCCTCATTGAGCATGGAGCCTGACATGGGGCTCACACAAACCCTGATTATGATCTGAGCTGAAATCAAGAGTCAGACACTTAAACAACTGAGCCACCCAGGTGCCCCAAGATTTATTTTAAATGAAAAAATAAAAATAAATCCTATGTTCACCTGCAATCTAATAACATTCCTTTGGCCAAAGCAAATTTCATGTCCAAACCTAACATCAATGGAGCCAAAAAAATAAACTCTACCTCTCACTGTAAGAACCATACACAAAAGGCAAAAGGTATGGAATGGAAGATAAGTGGAAAAATAATGTGATCAACCTACTCTTTCTCTTTTAAACAAAAGTAGCAATCCATACCCTCTTGGGAAACTCAGAAGACCCCACAGAATCTGATACATCTTCTGAATTTGAATGTTAGCTCTTCCAATGACTAGCTGGGAAAATTCTGGGAGAGTATTCATCCTTTTCAGGCCCAGATCCTGAATCTGTACAAGAAGAGTAAGGAACTTCTTATGGCTGTTGGGATAACTAATTCATAGAGTACGTGTATAAAGCTGAGCATAACGTGATGCCCATAGTAAAATGTGCTCAGTAAACAGTAGCTTTCAATACTAGGTCATTCAACATGTGTTAAGAAAAAATCTATTATGAAATAGCAATCACATGAATTCTGGAGTAGCTCTACTAATATCACACAAAATAGACTTAAAACACTTTGAGAGATAAACAGAAACATTTTTCCTATCATAAATGGGTCAATCATCAAGAAAATATAATTATAAACATAGGAGTCGAACAGAAACCCAAATAAATGAAGCAAAAACTGAAAGAACAGAAAGAAAGTAGTCAATTCAACAACAGTGGTTGGGAGACTTTAATATCCCACTTTCAATAATAGATGAAGCAAGATAACAAGCCAATAAGAGACTTGAATACTAATATAAAAACTAGATCTAACAAATACATCTGTAACACATAACAACAGCAAAATATATGTTCTTTTCAAGTACTAATGAAACATTCTCCAGGATAACCATATGCCAGATAGAAAACCTCAACAGATTTTAAAAGACTGAAATTATGCATGTAAGACATGTCCTCCAACCAAAACGTAGTAACATTAGATATAATGACAAAATGAAATGGGAAATTTATAAACCTGTGGAAATTAAACAATACTTCTAAATAAACAGTGGTTATAGAACCACAAGGAAAGTTAGAAAATCTTTCAGGAAAAATGAAGACAAAAATAAGAGATACCAAATTCATGGAGTGCAGTGAAAGCAATTAAGGGGAAATTTATAGTTGTAAATATACAAAGAACTCTTACAACTCACTAATAAGAAGACAAACTAAAAATAGATATAGGTTTGGGATCTGGTAAGATATTTCTTCAAAGATATACATGTAACCATATACACTCAAAAATGTAAATGTCACTAATCATCAGGATAATGTAAATGAAAACCACAAAAGAGATCATACTCAGTAGGATGGCTATAATAAGAAAGATAAAACAGTAACAGTTGGCCAGGATCTAGAGAAATTGAAACTTTCATACTCTGCTGGTGGAGGTGTAAAATGGTAGGGCTGCCCTGGACAAGAGTGTGCAATTCAAGAGGTTAATACCACCATATGACCAAACAATTCCACTATGTATGTAACCCAAGGGAAAAGGATATATACAGCCACACAGAAACTTGTACAGTAAAGCTCTCAGCAACATATTCAAAATACCAGAGTAGAAACAACCCAAATGTCCATCAACTGATATATGCATAAATAAAATGTGGTATAATCACACATGGAATATTAATATTCTTCAGCAATAAAAGGAATAAAATACAGATAAATGCTTTCGCCTGTACAATCTTTGCAAATGTTATGCCAAGTCAAAGATGCCAGTCAACAAAGAGCATGTATTCCATTTACACAAAATGTTCAAGACAGGCAAATGTATACAGAAAGAAGGTAGATCTATGGTTGCTATAAGGCTGGATGAGGGTGGGGGTTGAAAGGAAATGAAGAGGGCCAACTAAAAAGTGTAAGATTTCTTTCTGGGTTGATAAAAATGTTCTAAAATTGATTGTGGTTAACAGTCTGAATATACTAAGAACCACTGAATTTCACATCTTAAATGGGTGAGTTAACGTATAGTATGTGAATTATAACTCAATAAAACTGTTCTACTAAGGAGTGTCAATCAATACTCTACCATATTAATAGGCAAAAGAACCAAATGATCATACCAACTGACAGAAAAATTATTTGGCAACATTCCTGCATCAAGAAAACTTTCTGTGAACCAAGAACAGAACAGAATTTCCTTAACCTGACAAGCTTACATCTATCATTATACTTAATGGTGAAAAACTGAACTCTCATAATTTAAGACTGCAAATCAAGGATGACCCACGCAGTGTGACAATGCAAGAAACAGAAACAAAAAGCATAGATTGGGGATCCCTGGGTGGCGCAGCGGTTTAGTGCCTGCCTTTGGCCCTGGGCGTGATCCTGGAGACCCGGGATCGAATCCCACGTCGGGCTCCCGGTGCATGGAGCCTGCTTCTCCCTCTGCCTGTGTCTCTGCCCCTCTCTCTCTCTCTCTCTCTCTCTCTCTCTCTGTGTGTGTGACTATCACAAATAAATAAAATAAAATAAATTTTTTAAAAAGGCATTGATTGTAAAGACAAATAAATCTTCCTTATTTGAAGATGATATGGATTGCCTGAGTAACATGCAGAACAATGTACAAAAAAAGTTCCTACTATGTGAGAACTGTAAGGTCATAAACAAAATCAACATATGAAAAAAAATTCTACTTCTATATTCTAGTAACAGCTAGTACAGCTCCAAATAATTCCTCTAAAATATGGTATTTAAGTATAAACATGAGATACCCTATTTATAATTCTATAAAATTTGTGCTGGATCTGTATACTAAAAACAAGAACACTGACAAGTAAAATAAAAAACTAAATAAATGGGGAGATATATACACCATGTCCAAGAATTAGAAAACCCCAACTAAGAGATCAACTCTCCCCAAATTTGTTGATTAATACAATGCCAATCAAAATCCCAATAGGATTTTTTTTTTTTTAATGAGAAACATGCTCATTAATCATTAGGGAAATCCAAATTAAAACTAGTGAGATCAAACTCACTAGAACGTGGCTATATTCACAAAAACACAATAACAATTTTAAGAGAGAAGTGGAAAAATTAGATCCCTCATACCTTGTGGGGGGGAATGTAACGGGGAATTTAATCACTGCTCTAGGTGGATACTAGACAAGATACTAAGTAAAAACTAAGGCAGGCAAAGTACCAGCTCTCATGGAATTTTCATCTAGCTAGGAAATAATTAACACAAAATGATTTCTGATAGTGGTAAATGCTAAGCCAGACAGAGGGTAATACGACACTACAGTGAAGAATGGAAAAAGGTATAGTACCAGATAAAAGTAATGAGGCATGACCTTTCTGAGATTTCAACTGATATGTCAGTGGAAAGATGAACTGATAATTTGTTTTATATTTATATATAAATGGCTCCCATGTTCAACAAGGACTCAAAAATATTTCCCCCTATTTATGATTTTATTAGATAAAACGGCTTTTTTATCTTTATTAAACACATGTAACTACCAACAAGGCATTCTAATCTATAGAAGATGACTGCAGTTACCATTAATTGAAATATTTTTTATGAAAAGCCAAGGACAGTAATTTTAATTAGCCTGTTCAGTCTCAAAGTAAATTAAAATTTTTACTTAGGTTTGCATTTCTGAAATACTAAAAAGTAACAAATACGCCCCTATCTTCAATGACCCTGTGGGTTCTAAAGCACTCAAGATTAAGAATCACAAGCCTAAATGAAAGCGTTTCCTGTCTATTTGAATGCCTAAAAACTGAATACTAGTGTTTAAGGATCTTAACATTTTTAGACCTTCAAAAGCACAATTTATTATCTAACCCACATTATCACTTACAATCTCATTTTAATATCCCCTTTGAAATTTTTCTACTAAGTTCTATCTTCTTTTTCTTCTACATTATACGTTCTCAGACTGTGTAATCCTGTCTTCTATTTTCATCTAATAATTTTTCCTACTGAACATGCTGTTGCTACAGCATGTTTGGTTTAGCCAGTTATCAGCAGGACAATAAATCAATTAGACTTAACCCATAAAATTAAAAAAAAATATATATTAGCAAACAATAAATTTTTGTAGTGGAGAAAACTACCAAAAGATACCTTTCAAAATTTAGTGACCCTACTCTAATTTGTTTTAAGTTTTTATTTAAGTAATCTAAAAAACATATTCTCTTCTGCTCCAAGGCCAAATAAAAATATTACTGCATTCAACAAATATACATTTATATAGTACTTAAATACCAACCAATAGGGGCACCTGGGTGGCTCAATGGTTGGTTGAGCGTCTGCCTTTGTCTCCGGTTCTGATCCTGGGGTCCTGGGATCAAATCCCACATTGAGCTCCCCACAGGGAGCCTGCTTCTCCCTCTGCCCGTCTCTGCCTATCTCTGTGTGTCTCTCATGAATGAATAAATAAAATCTTAAAAAAAAAAAACAAGCAATAGCCTGCAGGACTAAAATAAAGCATGAATTTCAAAAGCCCACAAATACTGAGGCATGTCCTAGATACCTAGAGTAGGCATTAAATCAAAATCTACTAAATGAATGAATGATATGTAGAAAACAACTACTACTACAGAACCTGACTCAAATAAATGTTAGTTTCCTGGCTGTTTTCTCCCCATTAGCATTTTTATATTTGAAATAGTCATCTGCCAATAATGAAGAGTATTACTGCTGTTTATCTTTTATTTCACTAAACCTTTCAATCTATAAAAAACATTTACAAATTATCTTTAATTATAATTTTAATTAGCAGAAACCTGCAAAACTGTTATGACCTAAAAAGTAAACTAATCAAGACCTAAAAGTAATCCATTTCACTAGATGAAACTTCTAATAAGCATAAATGTGTTTCTTCAAACCACTAATGAATCCTAATAAAAAATATAAAACTGCAACTCAATGGGTAGGCACAATTTTCTTAGTAGATAAAGAGTAGACACTGAACACCACTGTGCAATACATCTGCTTTACTTAGAATAATACTTCAACAATGATAATTACCTTCCACTTAGAAAAGAGGAAATTAAGCTTCAGAAAAGCTACATAACTTGCCTGTAACATATGGGTGGCAATACAAGGATTCACACCAAGGTCATTTAGCTTTAAACCTTAAATATTTTTCACTATTAAATCATCCCTTTTCATAACATATACACATATTTAAATATAGCAGCATGTATATTTGCACAATCTAGAAGAGGTTTTAGCATCATGATAGAAATGCAGCAAAAGTATGGAGGGAGGGATATAACTGTGTGAAATATGCATTCATCCAACAAACATGTTTTAGGCACCTTTTAGAATAGCACAACAAAATACTAACCAAAAGAAATAAATGATTGATACATAAAACAACACTGATGAATTAAAAATGTCACAATGAGCAAAAGATGTCAGACACAAAGAATGCATATAATTCCAATTGTTCGAACCTCTAAAAAAAAAAAAAAAAGAAGAAAAAAAAAACCCTAATGTATCGTGACAGAAAACAAATTACAAATTGATGGTTGCCTGTGGCCACAAATGAGGACTGCCTAAACAGAAAACTTTGGATTAGATGAGAACATTTTTACTTGGATTGTGGTAATGGTTACACGGGTGTATGAATTTGTCAAAACTCACTGTTATAAGGGACACTTAAATGGGTGCCTTATGTTATATGTAAGTTTCCTTAATAAAGTCGACTTAAAAATAAGAATGGTAATAAAGCACTTAAACGGTACTCATTCCTATAGATGTCAAACTGAACATGGGTCCTGCCCTAAGAAAAACAACTGTAATAGGAGATATATGTATTTTTTAAAACTTCCTAAAATATTTAAGTAGCATATTAAATTGCTCAAAAAAAAACTTAATATAATAAATGTTTGGCAGACATCAGTGGTAATAATAGCAGCACTAGCATTTTTTTTAAAGATTTTACTTATTTATTCATGAGAGACAGAGAGAGAGGCAAAGACACAGGCAAGGGGAGAAGCAGGTTCCCTGCGGGGAGCCCGACGTGGGACTTGATCCCAGGACCCCAGGGTCAACCGCTGAGCCACCCAGTGCCCCAGCATTTTGTTCTTAATTGTCCTGTCTTCTTGCCACAAGACTAATTCAGCTATCTAAAGTTTCCTAAGTTGCAGTTTTTCTGTAAGAAAAATTTAAATCATACGTGAATTTTCAAATATTATACATATATATAATCTACTGATTGCATTACATCTTGCTTCCCAATCAAAGAGCTATAGCTCTATAGATATAAAGCTTTTTCGTAAGTAAACAAAGCATCCACTCATCATAATTCAGAGCCATGGATAAATTTGGAACTTCTGGAATTGTAAGAAAACTGTGCAGTGATTTTCAAACTATGGGCTCCAACAGCTGGACATGAAACCAATACAGTGTATTAAAACTAGCATATTTAAAAACAGGTTTTATACTATAATAGAAAGCATCTGAATATATTTTGCACTAAGGGAATTGTGAGCCTTTTCTCCCCCCAGTCACACAAACATCCACCCTGGGTCCACATTATAAATCCTGGCTTAAGAGGGGAAAAAAGTGAAAGCCTCTACGAGTATGCCAGGGCAAGAATGACAATGTAATGAAACAGCCATAAACTCCGAAGCCAAAGACCTAAGTTCATATCTTAGTTCTGCCACTCATTAGCTATTATGACTTTGAAGAAGTTAACTACAAGCTCTCTACAGCACCTCTGTTTATTAACTGTAAATGGAAAGAATTCAACCAGTGGTGTAACAATTGTGCAGAGTATATATGAGAACATTTTACTCAGAGTTAAGGCCAAAGTCCTTTTGATGGCTTACCAAACCTTTCCTGACTTGCCTCTAGCCCCCTACCTTTTCTGCACCTGCCTACCATTCATTCTCCCCTTTTTCCATTGCACTCCAGCTACAAAGACTTCCTTGTAATTTTTCAATCATAAGACAACAAATCCTAAGACATCCGTTCTCAAGGCATTTGCTCTTGGTTGTTGTCCCTTCCTGGAACCTTTTTCTCCTGGATATGCGGAGGACTGCTTCTTCACCAAAGGCTCACTCAATCACCTTCTAGGAAGGACTTCCATGACCAAGTCAGTTTAAATCTGCATCCCATACATATTGCATACTCCCCTGGTCTCTTTTTCTCCATACCCCTACTACCATCTGTCATGCCCATCTTATTTTTTATTTTGCACACTGTATACTCTCTCAGAACAGTGCCCGGCACACAATGGGAGTCAAATATTTGCCAAGAGAATAAATGAGTAACATACAGAAACTATCAGAGTACTTAAATGTTACTTTGCCTAACCCCCACTACCAAACCACTTGTTCTTTTCAAATGCATATAGGATATCAATTGAAGTCCTCCAAACAACATAAACTTAAGAAGACAGTAAAAATACAACTTTATTTTTGCGTTTAGCATAACATCTTAGCTACATTTTTACTGTTATGGCAGATTAAATTGGGCAAAAATCCTCTTAAACTTTTGCATTATGAGTTTATCCAATTTAAACTACTTTTGTAGTCAATTTTGGTATAGAACCTCTATACGTTCACCTCACTTCATATTTGTGTGATATAGGATTTGCTTTTCACCTAGGATATATAAAATGATGCTTGAGAGAGGACCAGAGGCAAGATTAGAACACATTTTTTTACTCTTATTTTTATTCTTAGCGTTGAGAATGAAAGTATGAACAGAAAATATGTTAAACAAATTCTACAATAAAAAGATCCACTCTTTGAAAAAAAATACAAAGTTTTAGAATTCTAAATTTATACAACTTCAAATTTTAGGACTATATATATATATATATATACACACACACACACACACGTTTATATATATGTATAAATGTTCAATTTATATATAAATATAAATATACATATATATATAACACCATACTGTGTCATTAATAATAAAGTGGAAAAGACAATTCATACAAAGCTGGTGGGAATGTAATTTGGCACAGCCCTGCTGTAGGAAAAAACGGAGACATTAAAAGCTTTGGAAAATAACATTTCAGACATTCAACAATTATTTGTCAGGCTCTGTATAAGGTTTCAAATACACATTAGTGAACAAAGCTGACAGAATCCTTTTTCTTGATCTAGCGGTAGAATGAGAGACAAAATTGTTAAAATGTCTATATGATAAATGCTACCGGAAAAGGAGCATACTTATGAAAGGGCAGTGGGGAATGCGGTAGGCTGTGCTGACTGCTATATACAGACTGACTCACTCCTAACAAACTTAGGAAGTATCAATATTACACCTACTTACAGAAGACACTGAAGGCTGAAAATTTGGTTAAAAACATAGCAATTACTTAATAAGCATTGGAGCTACCTCCAATATTTTCAATTACACTTAGCTTTTTTTTTTTTAAAGTACATGCCACACTGGGCATTAAGCCCAAAGCAGGGCTTGAACTCATGACCTTCAGATCAAGACCTGAGGTGAGCTCAAAAGTCTGACACTTAACCAACTCAGTCACCCAGGTGCCCCAGAAACATTTTCTAAAGAAATATTCAAATGTGCAAACAAGAATTCAGGTACAGAAATGTTAACAACAGTGCTATTTGTAAAAATTAAAAAATCAAAATAAAATTAGATGTTCAATAATAAGGAATTAAGTCAGTTATACTCTGGCCATTAGGAATGTTTTGGATAAATACTGAATGACACTGGAAAATGCTTATGATCTAAGTGTATTAGTTTTTAAAGATACAGGTTGCCAATCAGTAAGTATGGTCCAATTTCTCTATTACAAAAATGGGAACAGTTGCTGTCTCTGGATGTTCTCCCTTTCTTTTTACACTTTCCAGCATTTTCTAAGTATTCCACATTACCCTGTGTTGCTTTAGTAATCAAGGAGATATACAAGAGACCATAGTGTTTTACATACACACATGCGCACGCGCGCACACACACACACACACTATAACATTTGCCCGGGTTAAGAGTTCCCTACTGTGCAAGACTGCCAAGTAATTTTTATTTTCTTCTTCTCATCTTTATTTTCCAGTTTTCTATAGTAAGTATTTGGTATTATTACTTTTTACCATAGGTTCCTAAGCATGAAATGGGAACAGGAATTTGCTTCACCTAAAAATTTAAAGCTAGCAAATACTAGTATCATTTTTTTTGCTTCACCTAAAAATTATTTGCTTCACCTAAAAATTTAAAGCTAGCAAATACTAGTATCATTTCCTCAGTATACTAACATGTATCTATATTCAAGAATCCAAACTTATAAAATAGGTAAGTTATAAAGAAATCATTTCAGTTACAAAAGTCTTGTTTAAAAAAGTTCAACTTCTCAATACATTGAGTAATTTTAGAAATCAAAAGAATTTAACTTTTTTTGTTCTAAGCCATGTCTTAAAATTTCAGCATACTATTTGCCCAAGGCTGGCATATATAATTAAAAATAAAAGCCCTTGGGACGCCTGGGTGGCTCAGCAGTTGAGCGTCTGCCTTCAGCTCACGGCGAGATCCCAGAGTGCCAGATCCAGGCCCATATCCAGGTCTTTGCATGGAGCCTGCTTCTCCTGTCTCCGCCTCTCTGCCTCCCATGAATAAGTGAATAAAATCTTTAAAAAATAAAAAAATAGGGATGCCTGGGTGGCTCAGTGGTTGAGCGTCTGCCTTCAGCTCGGGTCGTGGTCCCAGGGAGCCTGTGTCTCTGCCTCTCTCTGTGTGTCTCTCATGAGTAAATAAAGAAATCTTTTTTTTTTTTTAATGAAAAATAAAAATGAAAAATAAATAAAAGCCCTTTAACCATACAACTTAGAATTTAGACTATTCTGAAAAAATGAATTCTCTAGCTACTCCTAGTCAATTCCAATCTTATAAGGGTGACAGTTTCCCTTCAATGAACAACAATCATTTTCCAAATTTCATTAGTCTGTGATTCACTTTCCTTACTCTGCTACTGCAACTACTTAGTACTGCTTTCCTTATATGGTATTTAATGCTTCAAAGGACTCAGTACCCAAGAGATCTTACAGATTTAAGGGAGGAAAAAAACAGTAAAAGTATTCCTACACCTTACATAAACAAAGAACATACAATAGTTTCAAACTACCAGGCTGACACTCTCAATGCTCTAATTGTAAATTACAAATGAATTTCACTTGTAAGGAAAACAGGCATAATGTTAACAAAAATGTTTGACTAACCATAATAAAGAGAAAGCACACAAATAGAGTTACAAACAATAGGAATAACCCAAAGAACACTCGCCACCTTTCATCCTTAATGAAGAGAAAATGAAGATCAAGGTGGACTTCCTACCATATACATTTGTAGAAAGAATCAGGACTTCAGCCTGCAAAAATAGCCAAGTGTTAACTGCCCTACTGTGATGAACACACTCCACTCTCTCCCTCCTCCCAAAAGTCAAATAAGCCAGATACTTTATTATATGAAAATAAAGGGAAAACTACATGGACACAGCAGTACCACAAGGTAAAAATAAAATTCATGAATGAGTCACACAACTTAAAGCTGCTAGTTGCATTGCAGCCATTAATAATCAGGAATCATTACCGTAACACTTTCACATTTAACCAAATGTTTTTGCTTTCATTATCTCAATTCTTATCAGCAACATTAAAAGATATAAATCACTAAAAAGCTGAGGCTCTTCAATACCAATTGATTTGCCCAAGCACATAGCTTATAAATTCATGGAACCTAGACTACAAACCCACTTTCTGAATCCAAATGTGGTAATCTTTCCAAAACAATTATTATCTCTAGGTCAAAGATGAGCATATACCCAAAGGTAAATAAATGACCTGACTTTCTCGACTTTCAAAAAATAAATTGTAACTTCTATGTTAATTATTCCCTCTAAATTTCCTCCAGTATTCTGGAATATTTACTCTGCATAAATTTATTGTCTGATGTTTTACATGATTCTAAGAAGATATTTTATTCATTTTAAGGCTATGGAAACTGAAGGAAAAAAAAGGAAACTTGCTATAGATAACTCGACATAACTCATATTGTAAGTGGCAGACACAAGTACGAGTCCTAAACTAAGGTTCTCTCCATCAGATTTACCCATTTATCGGGACGCCAGGGTGGCTCAGTGGTTGGGCGTCTGCTTGATCCCAGAGTAACAGGATTGAGTCCCACACTGGGCTCCCTGCAAGGAGTCTGCTTCTCCCTCTGCCTATGTCCCTGCCTCCCTCTGCATCTCTCATGAATAAATATATAAAACCTTGGAAAAAAAAAAAAAAAAAGATTTACCCATTTATCAAAGGAATTACTAAATGCCTATTTTATGCTATACACCATGGTAAGACCTTCAGATACAGTGATGTTAAGAAGTATTTATGTTACTCAAAATACTACACAAAACACTTAACACAATGTCATCTAAACAAAATTCCTGGTAGAAAAAAACATGTGTAGGCACTTAAGAACAAAATTGCATTCTCCTTGTTTACATTTACAAACTTGACACAAAAAGAGAGCATAAAGCACTCTGAAAAACTGTGGCTAATTCTCCTCCACTTCAGAATCTGATCTTTAAGTAGCAATCCCACTACAAAAACAAAACAAAACCCCAGGAGGAGCTTTTATTCCTTACATCAAGTCTATTTATTCACATTTTTTCAAATGAGAAAACTAAAGTTCAGGGAGAATAAGTCAGAATGCTAATTAAAAGTGGTACAATGGTCACCCCCTTTCAGACTGGCTAGTAGTACCAGAGACTTCAAGGACATCATGTAGAACTATGGCACAATTTAACTCTCTTCAATAGGAGTTATTATCACTTCCATCTCATTCAGCCAAAAATTAACTAGACAGACAATTAGGTAACTTGGGCAGCTCCAGGACGTAATGGTAAATTCATTAACTTCTGCTATGAAAATCGGTATATAATGCATACTATCAAAGTACTAATTTGCTCAAATTGCTTTCCTAGAGAATCAATTCTATTTAAAAACATTCATTTGAGGGTGGGTTTTGTTGTGTTTTTTTTTTTTTTTTTTTGCATTTTGGAATTAACAAATAATGCTAACAACCTTAAAATGAGTAGCTGTTACATGTAGTATTTTGAATAACATACACATACACATATATCTAAGCATTGTAAAATAGGCCTTGTAGTAATAACATTAATACAGATTTCTCCACCATTCAAAAGTAAAGCACTCCTATGAGACCTTTCAGTAAAGAGAATACCAATAATTTGGAAAAATTTTTTAGCATTCCCAGAGCACCCCCCCCCCCCCATTTTTCTTAGGCTTTGCTTAGGACACTTCTTGCTAACAAATGCACAAAATAAATTAAGATAAAGCAGTTGCCCACAGACGCAGTTCAAAGCTACGGCAGCTTGATGCTGAGATGCTGAGTATAGCTCCCGGGGAAGGTGCGTGCCAAGGCCCCTCTTACTGCTCAGAACACATGCTGAGAGACTCACAATAAAACACTAAATGGTACTTTCATTTTCCACCTTTTCTCATAAAGCAAAAATCCTCTTCTTTCAGTTAGGGAAAACAGGCACTAATGTAGGTATTTCATAAAAGCGAAGGGACATAATATGAACTACTTTTTTTGAAAAGCAGGGGACACCTGTATAGGTATCATTTACCATAAATGATTCTACCACTAACTCAGATTTTGGGGGTTAATTTATCCAAGTAATGTTAAATCTCATCCCTGCAAATTATGTCAGTAACAATATTTACTGCCCTAAATGTATGTAACGAGTCTCATCCTCTTAATGTAAAACTTCTAACTACTGGTATTGACTTCTATGCCTAACAAGTTTTCTGGAAGAAAGAAACTTAAGAGTTTCAGTCCTATCTTTTTTTTTAAAGATTTTATTTATTTATTCATGAGAGACACAGAGAGAAGCAGAGACACAGGCAGAGGGAGAAGCAGGCTCCCTGCAGGGAGCCCCACGTGGGACTCGAGCCGGGAACTCCAGGATCATACCTTGGGCCGCAGGCGGATGTGCTCAACCACTGTGCCACCCAGGCATCCCATCAGTCATATAATTCTTAATAAATAAAAATCCTGCCAGTATGAATAAGAATACTCAATTTTTATAAAGAAGAAAATATATTCCTTCAAGAATTTCACATCATCAAGGTCATAATTTTAATTATAATTTGACTGTGGAATCTAACCCTCCCCCCAAGCACAAATCTGATTATCACTAGCATTGCTAAAAAAGTGGTTAATTACTCATCATGTAAAAAAGTGTCCCATACTAAGGCAAGTTCATTCTTTCAACCAATTTCTCATTAGGTCCTCGAACTCCATTCTATAGCAGATTACTTTGCCATTTTCCAAGTCCTATATATCCCCCACGCTCATTTGCAATGCTGACCGTGCACCCTCCCCACCGAGTGAACACCAAATCACCCTTCAGAACCCAATTCGAGGACCTTCTCCTCCAAAACTCATTAACTCCTTCAAACTAAGGCTGCTCTACTCTAACATGTATCCACAGCATGCAGACAGTAAGTGAACTTCAAGCATGATGCAGTCGCACCCATGACAGTGCACAACAGCGTACGGAGCCGTACGAGGAAATGAGAGTAGACACGAAAATCATTACTAATTAATTTCTAAGAAAAATCTACTATGTACAGCTTTGCAAAGCCGAAAACTCTTAAAGCAATTGGTTATTGTATGCTAATACAAAGAAAATCTAAAATTTGCTCTCCTTTAGAATTTTCCACTAATACAGAAAGACTCCCAATTCCATCTGATCCAGAAAATATTAGCATGGCCTCTTAGTAAAAAAATAATTCCTCCCCCATAACTTTCTATAAGTTATTACAAATTATTGGGTCCACACAATATTTTCAACAGTTGAAAGACAAGAATTGTCTTAATCATCTTTTGCCCTCTAGAATTTACTCCTATTTATGCTGAAAGCACTAAGTAGCTGTTTATAAAATTTGTTATCACCAAATGTGCAAAACTTGACCCCATCTCAGGGTCCTTTGTTCTTTCTAAAGTCTGGGGAATCATTTACCCAGATTTTTGCATGGCTTCCTTTTTTTTCAGCTTCTGCTCAGAAGCTACCTTTAGAGAAAGGCCTTCCTTCATCACGCTACTTAAAATGCTCTCCTTCTGAGGCACCTGGATGGCTCAGGTCCTCTCGAAGTCCTGCATCGGGATCCCTGCTCAGGGGGAGCCTGCTTCTCCCTCTGCTCGTGCTCTTTCTCTCTCAAATAAATATATTTTTAATTTTTTTTTTGGAGATTTTACTTATTTATTCACGAGAGACACAGAGAGAGAGGCAGAGACACAGGCAAAGGGAGAAGCAGGCTCCATGTAGGGAGCCCAATGCGGGACTTGATCCCGGAACTCCAGGATCATGCCCTAAGCCACAGCCAGAAGACACTCAACGCCTGAGCCATCCAGGTGTCCCTAAATAAAATCTTTATTATTTTTTTAAATAAAATCTTTAAGTAAATAAAATGCTTTCCTTCTTTCACCTCTAATCAGTTGTTATACCCTTATCCCTCTTTATTCTTCATCACAATTACTATCTGAAATGGTTTACTTGTTTATTTTCTGTCTCCCTCTCTCAGAAGTTAACTCCATTAAGTTAGAGACTTGTTTTGTTCACCGTCTTATATACCCAGCGCTACAGCAAAGTCTAGAAGAGAATAAACACTCAAATCATTAAAGAATTTATGTGAAAATATTTATAATGCTAACATTGAATCACTTGAGCCTGAAATTTAAACTTACAACAATTTCTACCCAGATGTTATGCAAAAACAAATTCTGGGACGCCTGGGTGGCTCAGTGATTGAGCATCTGCCTTTGGCTCAGGCCATAATCCCGGGGTGCCAGTGTCATCGAGTTACCCGCAGGGTCTCTACCTCTCTCTCTGTGTGTGTCTGATGAATAAATAAGTAAATAAAGTCCCTTTGGGGGGGGGGGGGGCTGATTCTATGAATTCTGTATCTGGAAAGAGATGAAAACGTCTGGACTTCCTAAAACCACAGAATTTTAGGGTGGAAGTGAGAGATCAAGTCCACTGGTTTTCAAACTATGCTCAAGAGCAGGGGGAGGTCAGATTCTCCGAAGCACCGGACTACGACTGTTTTATACATACACATCTTTTTTAGGATCTGATACATACATACAGAATACAAAAATACGTTTTACATCAAATTTAACACTTTGGAACTGCTCTCTGCTGCCAGGTAAATAGTTTTGCCATGGACCTCAAAGGTTGGTTGGACAGGTCTACAAATACAGTCACAATTTCTCATAAGTGGGCATAGATTAGAAAGGTTATAGCTCTACTTTTTTTTTTCTAATCTAAGGCCAGACACGCTTACTCAAATTATAAAAACTATGCTGCTAAAGCACTATTTTGTGCACTAGCAAATCAAGGCGAAGCTTAAGGCATATGTGCTCAGCACATGATGTCCTTGCAAAATAACAATGTGATATAACATTAGTACCTATTCTTATTATAACAATATTATTTAAAGTTCTGGCATTTCTTGATAAATATGTTTGCAATATTTAAAAATGTGAACTGTTGTATTTTGCCAAAGTCAAGCTTGAAACAAAAAATTTCCTGCTACTTCCCTTTCAACTGTCAATATTAATCATCCTGAATCTGCAAGATGACAAGTTAAAAACAAAAACTTTCCACTTAAACCTACTTAATCTGGTAAATCAGGACAGAGTTAGCATTATCATAGCATTAAATTGAGAAATATATCAGATGCTGAGTCCAGTCTAAGAATAAAATGGTCTTTATGATTCCCAATTACTAACTTTAATAATAATCAGAACAGCTTGACTGTTCCATCTCTACGTTAATGTTAAAACATAAGCTTATTTAAAAAGTAACCATCAAAATGACAACCATGTAAAATTGAGATAAAAGGAGCACCTGGCTGGCTCAATTGAAAGAGCACACAACTCTTGATCTTGAGAGGTCTGCAAGTTCAAACTCCATGTTGGATGCAAAGATTTTAAATTAACTAAAAATTGAGGTAACATATATGAAAGTACTCTGCAAGCTGCAAACCATTTTCTAAAATATTAAGTAGTGAAATTAAGCCAAAAGGAATCAGGTCCTTTGAATAGCATTAATTATTGACTATTGTTATGATATCTCTCTGAAAAACTCTTTTACAAACAGAAAATACAAAATCTGTATGAAGGATAAGCATAATTTACAATGTAAAAAGGAACACAAAAACACATTCCTGCCAAATATGACACAAAACCAAATGTTCCTCTCCCAAACACACTGTATTACATAATCAATCATTACATTTTGTCAAGATGCTGATACAAAATGGAGTTATGTTTCAACACCCAAATATATAAATGGGGGGAAAAATAGCATATCAATATGTTTAAAAAGCAGCAAGTCTACTCATTGTTACCTAGATTTCCAGGACACATAATTTTTTTCCCATGCTTATTTTATCATTCCTTAGCTGAGTAAAAAATTACTAAGTGTGACTCTCATCTACTTTCATATAAAAAGAGACATTTCAATTCAGTAAAAGCAGAGAAAGGATTGGTGTCCTGAAGACTGGATCATAATCTTTTAAAAAAAACACGCTGTTTCTTTAGTTTTCAATCATTAAAAAGTCTCTGGTAAATTTAACATAAAAATAAGATTTCTAAAATCTTAAGTTAAATGTTAGCATCTCCACTAAATGCAATTAGTAATGTCATTTACTCTGATTTCTACCTCTCGAAAATGGACACAAAAAACTGGTGTACAATCTCTTATTCAAACCCTTAAAGGGCCCATGTTTCTCAGAATTGGAATTTTTCAGGTTTTAAAAAGATAAAATAGGGTGTGTGTGTATATGTGTGTGTATGTATGTATATATATACACACACACATATATATATATCATTTATAACCTAAAAATTCCCAGAATGGCCTAGGCAGCGCCAAAAATCAAACATATTAATACTTCTGCTGCAGAATGTTGGAAAATTAAATAGACCAATAAAGACTATGGTTAGGTCACCAATTTGTTAGAATTAGCCACCATGCTTACAAAAAAAAAAAATCAGTTTCAAAGTTTTTTAGGTTTTAGGTTACCAATTAACATACACTACCTAATTAACATACACTACCTAATTTACCTAATTCTCATATGGAGAATGATATTTGAACTAGAGAACTCCTAGGCACTCAACCATTAGGAATAAAAAGATGAAAAAAAAATAACAATCTAACTTCAAAAGTGCAAATCTACTAGGAGCTCATGGTTAAGCAATGGCAAACATATATTACTGTATAAATAAAAATACAGATCTTCCTCAACTTATGATGAGGGTTACATCCTGATAAGCACACAGTAATTTGAAAACATCGTTATGCTGAAAATCATTTAATATACCCAACCTACTGAAGGTAACAGCTTAGCCTAGCCAAAGTTAAATGTGCTCAGAACACTTACATTAGTCTACAGATGGACAAAACGCTACAAAGCCTCTTTCACAATAAACTATAGAAAACCTTGTGTAATTTATTATTGTTTTACTGAAAGTGAAAAACAGGACGGTTATATGGGGGGACAGAATGGTTTTAGGAGTACTGGTTGTTTACCCTTGTAATAGCAGGGCTGACTGGGAGCTGTGAGTGGCTGCCTCTGCCCAGTATCATGACAGAGTAGTGTAAATAACATAACTGCTAGCCAAGGAAAAAAATAAAAATTTGAAATACAGTGTCTACAGAAGGAGTATCGCTTTTGCACGGTCATAACGTCAAAAAATCGTAAAATTAACCACCGTAAATCTGGGACTGTACAAAATAACTCCTTCAACCAGTAACCTTAGCCATACAAAATACAGCAAAAAATGGACTTAAACACTCCGCCGGAGGCACTTTATCACTAACACCCTTCCCTTTCCTACACTTACTCTACATACACTTCTCTAAGAAGCTGGTTACCTACCTTCCCGTAGGTAATTAAGATGCAAAGCTGTACGAAAAAAATCCAAGGAAGCAAAAGAATACGGGGTGCCCTTCTTCCCATCCCCTTTTCCAGTCTGTTGTTCAGGTCTATGGACTGGGAAACAGCACTCTGAAAGCACTGAGTCAAACGACGATCCGGCACCAGGTCAGTTCACTGCATATTTATTGATAACCTACTGAGTACTACGCACTATAAAAGGTACTAGAAATAAAGTAAACATAAAAAAACAAAGTCTTAGGTACTCTTAGGTAGGAAGGTACTTACAGTCCCCTGAAGGTTATGGTAGGTAGGGACGGATGGTAAATTACAATGCAGCATGACACAAAGAAGTTTGAAAACTAAAAGCAGTACAACAGAAGGATCTGGGGACTCAGGAAAGGTTTCATTTAAAAAGTGACACCACAGAAGAGTTTTGAAGAATAAGAAGTTTGCCAAACAGCAGAGAAGTGGTAGTAAAAGTACACCCACCCACACAAAAACATATGCATGAGCCACGTACACACACACCACACACACAAAAAGGAAAATTTTCACAGCAGCAAATATGTCCAAAACATCTAGCTATATCTAAACAGACTTAGATCCCAAGTAAGCAAATACAAAACATTAACATGTATCCAGAAAAGGGAAATTTTTTCTCCTACATAGCTTATATTTCCATGTTATATAAGCCATGAGTTGTTACCAAAAAACAAACACTACAAACCGTTTCATTACTTCATAATGTGATATGCCAAGTGATATGCCAAGAGATGTGCATCTCCATTTCAGAGAACAAAGTGTTAGAAAAACATAATAGGAATTCTTTTTCCAGGTCATCCCTAAAGTATAGACAAAGTAAATAAATGAACAAGCCATATCAGCATGACCTATCAGAGAGAGGAGTTTTAAGAACTTAAATGATGCCAAACAGAAAAACTAAAGCAACAAGAAAAAATTTATATAGTATTTAAATTGAAGATGGAAAGGTCCAATGAACAAAACCAAGGTAAAGATTATAATTTTAAAAACTGAAAACCCTAATATTCATTTTATTTTTTTCAAAGGCAGACTTTCTATAACAGAAGTCAATTCTATAGCTCTTTCAAAATATCTAGTGAAAGTCACAATGAAATGCAACTCCTGTTTAAGTATCACAGTTAGAAATTATCCTTAGTGAGGCAGAATGAGCACCTGGATCATCACCCAGAATGATTCCTATCACAGCACTAGATCCCTTGTATCAGTATTGTATGCAATTATATATTCAAAAATTACAGCGCAGGGGGATCCCTGGGTGGCGCAGCGGTTTGGCGCCTGCCTTTGGCCCAGGGCGCGATCCTGGAGACCCAGGATCGAGTCCCACGTCGGGCTCCCGGTGCATGGAGCCTGCTTCTCCCTCTGCCTGTGTCTCTGCCTCTCTCTCTCTCTCTCTCTGTGTGTGTGACTATCATAAATAAATAAAATTAAAAAAAAAAAATTACAGCGCAACTCCGATTAACTCTGTCCATAAAACTACCCTACCTGATGACACCTTGGTTTCTTTTGCTTCTTTGTGTCACAAAATCCACCAGAGGTCTAGGTAACAAATAAATCTTATTTAGTAGTATCTTTTCCTAAGACTGTATCACTATTTGCATAAGTTGTCCTTACTGCCTATTCCAGTAAGTACACAGAAAGTTTGCTTTTAAATATGCAATAACAGAGCAAACTTGTAAGTTAAAAATTTTTTTAACTTTTATTTATTTATGATAGTCACAGAGAGAGAGAGAGAGAGAGAGAGAGGCAGAGACAGGCAGAGAGAGAAGCAGGCTCCATGCACCGGGAGCCCGACGTGGGATTCGATCCCGAGTCTCCAGGATGGCGCCCTGGGCCAAAGGCAGGCGCCAAACCGCTGCGCCACCCAGGGATCCCAAAATTTTCAACATAACTTGAAAATACTATTTATCAGTGACTTTAATGCAAAAAACACTTATTTTCCCTAGTCTATTAACGTCTACTCTACTTTCACATACATAGATGTGAAGCATGCCATTACTTTTCTATAACATCAAGAACTCTTGTGATGCAAATGTCACTAAATAGGGCAAAATTATTGCTTCCCACAGATTGTGAAAAATTCTCTAAAAGCTTTTAAGAAGTACCCTTTAATGCCATTATCTACCAAAGAAAAACTAAAACAACTGTTAGAAGTGCTCTAAGGAAATCTATTCATATAAATCTGAAGCACTTATTTACTTATGAACAAAAATATTTCAGATTATAACTGTTAAGTATCTCCTGAAAAATCAAAAAGTAAATTAAACATCCAAAGTTATTAAGTAAAAATATAGGTAATTAGTTCTCTTGGGGAGGAATATCATTCTGAGTTTTATTTTATCTTCAAGATCAAGTACTTCTCAAACGAGGGGGATATAAATACACTCTAGCATTTTGCCCTAATTTTTCCACCACATAAATTTACTTTAAAACGGAAGTATCATAGAAACTGAATTTTTTTTAAAGGCTGTATTTACTGCTTGGTTGAGCATACAGGCAATTCTCCTTCCCCAAGAGTATCAGATTAAGTTACAGATACCTCTATACAGTGTACCTAGAATAAAAGGGTTCTGCTTAGGACAGTTCATTTTTATTGATGTAACGTTAATTAGGATGCAAAAAAGTGTGAAAACTTCTCAATTCCTGTCTAAATTACAAAGTATGCACAGAAGTCACTGCAATTCACTGCCCTGGGGGGGGGGGGGGGAAGACGGAGAGAGAAAAGCACCTTTTTAAAATTAGTTGAGAATCTTACAAAGTCAAGAAAGTGGAGCATTTTTCCCTTTTTTTCCTCTTTTACACATACATTGTTATTTTCCCTTTAGATTCAATATCACAGAAGAACTGCGATCTCAGAACAAACTACAGAGGAGTTCAACATACATACAGCCAACTAAAAGCTCTTGGCCCGTTAAGTAGTATTTCAGTGAAAATACCTGAACGCAGGCAGACCTCTAAGCATTTCAATGTAGACATTTTAACCACTGCGGTCCACTGTGATTCTCGACTAACCCTTTAGATCCGGGGTAGGGCAATCTTACAAAACTGCGGAAGGTCACGTGCTCGCTGACGTCTGAGGAAGAAGTGCTGTCCAACAGACGAAGGGCTCCCCCCAACAGTTCAGCTTAGACCCTGAACGCACCTAGATACTCTGACATCTCTATCCAAACCCCCCCCCATATGCTGTTTCCACTTACGTTATTTCATGAGGGGGACCCCGAAAGTCACTCCGGGCGACTCTGGAGCTCTAAATATCCCGCCTGCCACGCGTGGCAGGGAAGGCGTTCACTTCTGAACCCGAGACGCAGGGGCAGCCTCCCTCCCTCGGGAGCAGCGGACCTTTCTCACTCGGTACTTTCTACCACTCGGCCGAGAACGTTTACGGGGCTCCGAGCCGTGTGTACCTTTCCCAACCATCAGAAACGGCCCCGAAGACCAAATTATAAGGAAGGAATAAGCCAGAGTCTTGGAGCAGAAGTTCCACGAAGATGAAACAGAACGTGTTGCACGCGCCCCCCCCCCCCTCCTTCCCTCCCGGGGGATGCGGGCGGGCGGGCGGGCGGGCGAAGGCCTCTCCCAGGGATTCAAAGGAAGTTGGTGTTTAGGTTCCTCCCGACAGGGTGGTACCCGTATGTAAGACCTCGGGCGGGGGTGGGGGGTGGGGGACGCCGGAGCCACCGGGGCCGCAGCGGATGCACATTCTGAAACCTTCCAAGTGCGCTTTTTTTTATTATTATCAAAAACAAAACAAAAACAAAAACACGGCGAGGGAATCCTCATTCCCTAAGAACGAACCGTGCAGACGACGGGCGGGACTGCAGCCTCCACGAACCACCAGTGTGTGTGTGGGGGGGGGGGGGGGCCTCTCTGAACCCCACTCGGTTTCCTCCGTGAAACTTTTAAGGCAGCCCCGAGACAGCACAAGGTGGGGGGACACGGGGGGGCGGCGGAAGTGGAAACGCGGGGACTAGCAACTTGGCCCAACACAGGCCGCCCCGGGACCATCCCATCGCTGCTGCTGCCGCCGCTCCCTGCAGCCGCCCCCTCGGTACCCCAGGGCCCGGGGGGAGGGGGCTCCTCGAGGCCCGTTAGCCAGCCCCGCGTCCGTCTCATTACACACACACACACGCACACGCACACGCACAAGTTGCAGGTGATGGGAGTGCACGGAGGGAGAGACGGCGGCAGCCTGCTCGGAAGCGGCCCGGGCCCCGCCGCCGCCCGTCCTTCCCCAGGAAGCAGCGCGGCGGCGGACGCTGCTCGGCGCCGGCGGGAGCCCGGAGGAGCTCAGCCCGGGGGAAGCCGCAGCTCCCGCCGGGAGGGCCCCGCGTCCAGGGCCGCCGCTGCAGCCGCCCGAGCACCGCGACGCTTTACGTCCCGTCCACCAGCCTCCCCACACACACCCCCTCCCTCCCCCCTCCCTCCTTCCCTCCCTCCGCCGCCGCCGCCGCCACCCCCCCTCCCCGCCCGCTCCGCTCTCCCTCTCTCGATTGGAGCCCAGACAAAAGCAACGGGAAGCGGCGGGCCGGGACGCTGCCCGCGGACCCCGGGCGCGCCCGGCCCGGCCCCGAGGCATTCCCCAGCCTTGAGGGGGCCCCGAATCCGCCGCCCCCGCCGCGCGCCCCGCTGCCAGACTTCCGAAAATTTGCCAAAAACTCACCGCATGAATTTTCTTGTCCCGCGGATCCAAGATGGCGACGTATCCACCGCGGAGGCTGCTGGGAGCAAGACCTTTACCCTCTGACCCCCGCCGTGACCCCCGCCGTTCCGGCTTCACTCGCGGCTGCGGCGGAAGGTGGGAGCGGCGATGGCCGGCGGGACGGGGGATGCGGGGGGCGGGTGGGCGGCTTCCCGCGCGTTCCGGGAGGGGTGGGGGGAGGCGCCGCGCTGCCTCGGCGCCTCCTGCGCCGCTCCCGAGCCCGTCCCCCCGCGTCCGCCGGCGGGAGGCGCGCAGCTTGTCGGCGGCCGTTACAGCCGGCGGGGCCTGGGCGGCCGGGGTCCGGCTGCGGTGCGCGGGGTCCGGGGCGGGGGCGGGGGGTGGTGTCGGCCCGCCCTCCCCGGGGCGCGGAGCGTGTCGGTGTCGGACACCACGCCCCTCCCACGTCGGCCCTGCTGCCGCTCCCGCACCCGTTCCCACTTCTGCACCCGCTCCGGCTTCCGCACTCGCTCCCGTTCCCGCTCCGGCGCCCGTTCCCACTCCCGCACCCGTTCGTTCCCACTCCCACTCCGCACCCGTTCGTTCCCGCACCCGCTCCTGCACCCGCTTCCGCTCCCACTCCCGCACCCGCTCCCGTTCCCACTTCTGCACCCGCTTCCGCTCCCGTTCTCGCACCCGCACCCGCTCCCGCTTTCGCACCGACTCCCGTTCCCGTACCCGCTCCCGCACCCACTCCCGTTCTCCTCCGCCCCTCGATCCCCGCAGCCTCCCGGGCCTGTCTGTGCGGGCACTCGCAGGGCCCGGCCACCGGTCCCCATCCCCGCCTGACAAGTGAGTCCCCCCTGGGCTGAAACCGTTGCTATTTGCTGCTCACCACCCTTCCTTTTTTTCTTTTTTCTTTTTTTTAAACTTAGTGGACGGGAGTTTACTGGGGAGCAGGTTCTAAAAGCACTGAGCTTGCGCTCGCTGCGTCGGGCGGGAGAGCATCTCCCGCTGCTGCTGCACTGTCCGCACGTGACGCCGGAGCGACCCGCTGCGCGGTGCGCTTGCCGAGGCTTCGCTAGAAACTTCAGGAGGTGGGAGTCTCTGGTTTGTTTGGTTTTTTTGTTTTTCAGAAAAGCGATTGTCGCTCGAAATCACATTTCTGTTCTTCGAAATAATTTCTTGACTCCTTTGTGTATCCATAAATGATTTCCCTTTTTTTTTTGTCCCTGTCCAGCATTTTTCTTTCTTTTTTTTTCCCCCTCTTTTTAAAGATTTTTATTTATTTATTCATGAGAGACACAGAGAGAGAAGCAGTGACACAGGCAGAGGGAGAAGCAGGCTCCATGCCAGGAGCCCGACAGACGTGGGACTCGATCCTGGGACTCCAGGATGACGCCCTGGACCAAAGGCAGGCGCTAAACCGCTGAGCCACCCAGGGATCCCCCTTGTCTGGCATTTTTGAACCTAAGTCGTTGCATGTGTTTTGGAATTGTGTAGTTTCATACAGTGAATTTTTTTTGCTGTTTTGTTTTCTTATCACGACCATAAGCACTTCTTGTAAAGTCAAAGGCATCTGCAGCGAATAAAATTTCTCCTCCCCTTGTGTGTTTCTTATATACAGTCCCTTTTTACTTCCCCCCAAAAGTACCACCGTGTTCCAATTTAAGACCTATCATGGAAGGGCAGGCAGAGAGCATTCATCAGCCTCCCAACAGAGGGAAAAGCATGCAAAGGAAAGGAAAGGGGACCGTTACGTTTTTGGAATGCAAGGTATTTGGACACATCAGTAAATATGTGAACTGACTTAAACTCCAAAGGGTGCTGAGCTAGCCAGGAGAAAATGTTTTGCCTGATTATCCATTTCATTACATGTCATGCCTCACGTTTTTTTTAACTTCAGGAAAATTCAAGGAGATACAACGCCTCTGCATGTCCTTTCCTCCCTGTCCCCAACAGCTCCTTCCTGACTCTTCGGGGTTCTCTTCCACTCAGTAAGATGGTGTGTTAGAAGCCTGAACATGCCTCTGAGCACATGTAGTCCAGCTTTATCCAGTTGCCACCCTTCTCCCTGCATGTACCAGGCTCTTTCGGTATGTAGCAGGGACTGTCCGTCATCCCCTAGAATTTCTCCATTTTTTTTATTTTTTAAAGATTTTATTTATTCATTCATGAGACACATAGAGGCAGAGACACAGGCAGGGGGAGAAGCAGGCTCCATGCGTGGAGCCCGTGGCGGGACTCGATCCCAGGACCCCGGGGTCACGCCCTGGGCTGAAGGCGGCATTAAACCACTGAGCCACCTGGGCTACCCTCTATTTTTTTTTTTTTTTTTTTTTAATACTAATAGACACAGACACTTGGCCGTCGGAAATAAAGAGTATTTTCCAGGCTCTCTGTCGCCATGCGGTAGTTCTGGTCAATGAGATGAGCAGGTATGCCCTGTGGCACCCCTTCAAGACCATCCGTAGGGGACAGGCCTTCAGTCCTTTTTTTTTTTTTTCCTCTTAATCCCTGCACCCTAGAATACCGATGTAATAGCCTGGAACTCTTACTGTCAATTTGGGGGAAACGTGATCCCGTTAATCCCCTTACACAGCGTTGTACCAGCCCCATACTCTTTATGTTCAGATTTTGATGTGAGGGGGGAAAAAGTAAACTTCTGTCTTACTAAAGCCACTGTTTAGGGTCTCTTGTTCTCAACTGAATTAAATCTTAACTGATACTCCATCTCCGGACCCTTGCCCTTGGTGTTTTGTTTCCAGCTGGGATAGACTTTATGTCCGTATGGCTAACTCATTCTCACTCTTCAGTTCTTAAATCATCTTGACAAGGCCTTCCCTGGCCACCATATTTAAAGTAGCTCCTTTCCCCCATTTATTCGGTTTTTCAATAGCCTTTGTAACTTATCATTATCTTTATTATTATCTGGTTCCTTTCATCCTAATAAAAATTTTAAGCTCCACAAGAGCAGGGACTACATTTGCTTTGCTCATTGGTTTATTCTCCACACATAGTAGACATTAGGTAAGTCATGTTGAATGAATGAGACAGTGAATAAATCATTGAATGAGTGAAGTAGATTCTTACCTAAGATTAAGTCAACTTTTTTTTTTTCTTTTTAAATGTCTTGAAAGATTTCCTTCACAGAATGTGTAAAATCCAAGCTAGGAAGCAGCTAGGAAAACTAGTGCTGAACTACTGGAAAATGCTAGCTTCCAACCCTAGATAATGAAGATGTATACCTTTATCTGGGAAATTGATAAGGCTATTACACGAAAAACAGCTTAATTGGTGAGGCACACTGGCAAATCAGAAGAGTATTCCATGTCATATCTGGAGCAGAAATTCCCACTAAGTAGTTGTCTTCATCTCCAGTGTAGGTAAGAGGAGCGCCTGGGTAGCCTGGTTGGTTGGGCATCACGTTCATCTCAGGATTGTGAGATCAGGCCCTATGTTGGGATCCACGCTCAGTGGGGAGTCTGCTTGAATTTCTCTCCCTCTGCCCCTATTCCCACTCCACACGCTCTCTTCTCTCTAAAGTAAATAAATCTTAATAAAATGCTAAGTAAGAATCTTAAGGTTTGGTAATATAAAAGTTTAATAGTCTAACTTATGAGTGATATAACATGTTATACATTAATTTGGTTACAGGTGTTATTTTAACAAGTGATTATTTCTTGATAATACCCGCAAGCATTCAGAGAAACGGGGCTTCTTAAATGTCTGAGGATATAAATCTCCACACTTCTGGAGTGCAGTTTAACATATGTATCAGAAGCCTTGAGCATGAGCATTTGATCCTGCAATTCCTCTTATAGAAATGTATCATACGGAAATAAGAATATGTGTAACAATTCGATTGCTAGAGTGAGGATATTGGTTAAATAAATTAAGCTACGTGCATAGTATGGAACAGTATTCAGGCCTTAAAAATGATGTGAAGGAGGAGCACCTGGCTGGGTCAGTCAGGAGGCCAAATGACTGGGTGGTAAGTTTGAGCCCCACATTGGATGTAGAGATAACTTTAATAAATATAACTTTTTAAAAAATGATGTGGACGGAATTTTATTGATATGATCTATTCAGTGTGAAGAGAAAATTTAAAACGTACAGTTGACCCTTCAAATAACTCAGGGGATAGAACACCTAACCTCCTTTCTGTGCATGGTCAGAAGTTCCTATTAAGGAACTATTGACCAGAAGCCTTACTGATAATATAAAGTCAGTTAACATAAATTCTGTATGTTACATGCATTATGTACTGTACTATAATAAAGCAAGCTAGAGAAAAAATACTAAGGAAATCATAAGGAAAATACATTTACAGTATTATATTTGTTGAAAAAAATCTGTATAAGTGGACCCATGTAGTTCAGACTGGTGTTATTCCCAGGGTCAACTGTAATTCCAATTTTGTGAAAATTTGTAAGTCTCCCAAAGAGCTAACATGATATGCACAAAGCGTTAATTCAGCCTTGCTGAACTGTTTTTATTTACAACTATCTTTATCTCATCATTTCTATTTTAATGGTTTTTAAACTTTCATAGGATAAAAATATTGTATAATACTATTTAAAAGGCTACTTCTCTCTTTGTAGAAACAAGTGGATAATTTGGGGCAATAGTACCACATACTCAGTTGCCAAGACTGAAATCTTTTATCCTTTCTTCTTCCCTATGCCCCACAAATAATTACCAATCTTGTGTATTTTACCTTCTAATTAAGACATAGTAATAGCAGCAACAGATGTACCAAACACTTAAGATCCACTACATGCCAGGCACTATTGTAAGCATTTTACCTAGATTGATTCCTGAAATCCTTGCATCTACTCTCTGTGCTAGGAACTGCTAAAATCTGTAGTACAAACTAAATTCTCTGTTAGGTCAGAAATGAGGACTGGTATGTCAGGGATAATTTCACCCAGTGGCTGTTTAAATTCCATGTTGAATGACTGGATAGATGTGGATGAAAGGAAGGGATGTTTTCAGTGAGGGGAGTAATGTGAGCAAAGGCAGTTTGTATTTGCAGCTGCCATACAAAGTACCACAGACTGGGTGGCATAAACAACAAATTCATTTCATCATAGTCTGAGACAAACTTGTTTTCTTCCCAGTGCCTCTGTCCTTGGCTTGGAGACGGCTCTCTTCATGTTTACATAGTATTCTCCCTGTATGTGAGTTTGTTTCCAAATTTCCCCTTTTCATAAGAATACCAGTCATACTGGATTGGGGTATACTCCTATGACTTCATTTAACATTGATTACTTTTAAAAATTCCTATCTCCAAATACAATCACGTTCTGAGGTACTGGGGATTAGTACCTCATAAGTATGGGGGGAACACAATACAATTCAGGCCAGCTGAGAAGCAGAAATGAGCATGGGCCAGCAACTAGGAGCAGACTAAGATAAGCAGAAGGAAGCTAGTAAAATTTGTGTAGAATCAGGTGGCAGGTTTGGGAGTGTTTTAGAATGCAGAATGCAGAAATGTTGATAGATGGCCTTTAATAAGTCACTGCTAATCAGTCCATTCCTAAGGTTTAGTCAGTACCAAAGAAGGAAAAAAAATTAAAAGAGGCGCCTGGGTGTGATGCAGGTCATGATCTCAGGGTCCTAGGATTGTGGGATCAAGCCCCACATTGGGCTCCGTGCTCAGCACAGTCTGCCTAGGTTTCTCTCTCTGCCTCTCCCCACTGTGTGCTCAAGCAGGTTCTCTCCCTCAAATAAATAAATCTTGAAAAAAAAAATAGAATCATTTGTAGCATATGTTTTATCATATCCACTCTTACCACCTAACATCAGCATTCTCATCTTGCAAAGATAATTAAGTTGTTATGAATCAAAAAATATATATATCTATGAATCATCTCTAAATTAATGTGATGTAGGGACGCCTGGGTGGCTCAGTTGTTTAACTGCCTGTCTTTGGCTCAGGGTCCGGGGAGAGAGCCTGTTCACAGGAAACCTGCTTCTTTCTCCCCTTTTGCCTGCTGCTCCCCCCTGCTTGTACATTTTCTTTCTCTCTGTCAAAATCTTTTTTAAAAAGTAATAATCTGACCTAAGTTTTTAACCATTCAAATCTCTTTATACAATAGAAGTTTTGAAAAAAAAAAAAAAGAAGTTTTGTCCCACACATCATGCAAAAGAATCAACAAAATACTTTTTAATTTGCTTACTCAACTACATCAACTGTTAAATATTTAAATACATGGTTAAGCTGTTGTTTTTTTTTAATAAAAATGCCAATTAACTCTATGTATGAGTTACAAAGTATCTTCCACTTAAAAAAGTAAAATAACTCCCCAGAAAGTTTCAAGATTCAATGAATATACAATAGTAAATCAATTTAAAACACATGTAATCAGCCAATACATTTTTTCTGGCAATGGAAAATTAACTGAAAGCTGTTTAAAAGAGAAAGGGATTAAATGCTGAAATCATAGTAGGAATGAAACTAATATATATATACACATACAATAGCTTGATGAAAGAGTTCTATGTGCTTTTTAAATAGTAATGGATTTAGTGATAACCATTCAAATGCTGAATGTTAACCTGTTTTGTAACTGAGTAATTTAAAGTGAAAATACATTCAGTATAAAAGAAAATGAAGGTTATGAAGACAATGAGACAGTAAAGATTATAAAATATATAGATCTCAAGAAAACCTTGGTCCTGGAAGAAGCAATCTAAACCTGCTCCCATACTTCAACTGATTCCATCCTATTCAGTAATTCTTGCTCTCAGGAACTGTTTTATGTTTAACCTAAATTTTTTACACTGCTTTTTTGTTTTTGGATTTTACTCTTATTCCTGGAAACTGCCCACACTGCAAATTGTTCATGGATGAAATACAGAGTTTAACAGATTTTTTTTTCTACAAAATTATGGTATAAACCTGCTTAGTTTTCTATTTGATTGCTAATAAATGTATACCACAGAGTTTGTTAAAGAAACCCATTAATAACTAAATGTGTAGCATGCTGCAAAGTACAAGAAGTAAACAAAAAATGAGCATATAAACCTGCATCTGGACCACCACAGTACTGAGTGCTGACAAAATTATAACACAGGAAAAAATTTTTAGAAAGTTGTGGTTTAGGGGCACCTGGCTAGCTCAGTCGGTGGAGCATGTAACATTTGACCTCCAGATTGTAAATTCAAGCCCCACACTGTATGTAGAGATTACTTAAAAAGTTACATTAAAAAAAATACACAGTTCAGAAAGGGTTAAGTGGAAACCTTAACATGTTGTTATTGTTTTGAACCATCCATCACACATTACAGTGCTTGAAAATAGCCACAAGTCTGGCACAAAAAAATTATTCACGTTCATTGTACATCAGTTTTTGAAATCAAAAGTAAGTAACTTGGTTAATAATTGAAAAACTTTTTTTTTTAAGATTTTATTTATTTATTCATGAGAGACACAGAGAGAGAGAAAGAGGCAGAGACACAGGCAGAGGGAGAAGCAGGCTCCATGCAGGGAGCCTCCCAAGTGGGACTCAATCCTAGGTCTCCAGGGTCAGGCCCTGGGCTGAAGGCAGCACTAAACTGCTGCACGACTGTGGCTGCCCAACATTTTGTTTCATAAAGGAACTGTCGGTTACCCGGTTAAACATGAATAATTAATTCTCAAAAACTGCATTGGAACTTTTCTATGAGTACACATGATGCCTGTTACATGTTAAGATTTATTTATTTTAGAATGAGCAGGAGGGGCAGAGGGAGAGGGAGAGAGAATCTCAAGCAGGCTGTGTGCTGAGCATGCCAGGCTTGAGATCACAACCTGAGCCAAAATCCAAGAGTCAGTCACTCAACCCACTGGGCTACCCAGGCACCCCCATAGCAGTTTCATTTAAAATGATTGTTCAGTAAGAGGAACAAATAGTTTACTAGTCAGGTTGCCTTAAGTTGCCAAGGCTTAGAGAAACTCAGCAACAGGTTACATATATTAGTGTTCAGCTCTGATGTCTTTCAAAAATAAAGCCTTTAGCTAGCCTTCCAATCTGTGATGAATGCAATAGAACTAATAAAAACGTATTGGATCAACTATGCATATTTTTAAAAATTTAAAAATAAGAGCATAAGATCTAAAAGTCTAAAAAAAAAAAAAAGTAGAACATACTGTACTTGAAGCATCCCCCATTCCAAAAAGTCATTGTGAGGGGTACCTGGGTGGCCCAGTGGGTCTGACTCTTGGTTAAGTATCTGACTCTAGGTTTCTGCTCAGGTCATAGTCTCAGGGTCATGAGATAGAGACACCCACATGGGGCTCTGAGCTCAGTACAGAGTCAGCTTGTCTCCCTTCCTCCCTCTCTGCCCCTCCCTCGTGTGCTCATGCTGTCTCTCTCTCTCAAATAAATAAGTAAAATATTTAAAATGAGTCATTGTAATGATAAATGACCAGCATCTCTAATAATGCCATAATTGGGAGGAAGATATGTTCCATTGTATGTATTCTTTTTAAGATATTCTGTACAATTGAGGTTACTGTTTATAAAAACATTTCATATTAGAGAATCAAACTTAAGCATTTTATGAAATCTCATTATGAAGTCTATAGTGACACTATCTGAAATACAAAGTTTTTTTTATCTTCAACCTGTCACCTATACATTTCATGCAATATGTGATGCTTAAAAATACCAAAACAACCATGAAAATAAAGGAATTTGGACAGTCCCTTAGGATTTGTATAATAAGGACTTCTCCTATAATTGTGTTTCCAAAGTTTTGCATTATTTTCATGGCACTTTTTTTGAACTCTTCATAAGTTTTCTGTATCCTGTACAATTTTTACCAGATATAAACATAAAAGGATGCTTCTAATATAACCAGTTCTGAGAATAATAGAATAAATGCTTTCTCATATGAATATATTGTTCTGTTCTCACTTGGTATCCATTTATTATTCATTATTCAAATGTGATCAAATCTCAGTTATGTGCCACACATTGTGTTTTATTATCATGTAATTCTCGAAGAAACTATGTGATATAGGTGTAATAGTATAACTTCCTCCATTTTCTTGTATGCCGCATGTGTGTAGCAGATCTTCTCCAATTTATATTTGTGACCATATTTTGCCCTTCAAATATCCTTATCCTTATCTTGAATTACTATTTATTACTCATCACCTTTGGAATGGATCACAGTAATGTTAAAACTGCTTAGTATTCTGACCCAAACAATAAAGACGTTATTACTCTCCAGTGCTTTTATGGATCACTATCATCTGTAAAAATAGGTAGGTAGGCTAAAAAGAAAAACCAAATAAGGTAACCAGTGGGAAGAATGTAAGAGTCTTAGAAACCAGAAAGTAGCTGCAACAAACCAATCAGGACAAGAAAACCTCAAACAGTAATTAGAGATAAAATAGGAGGTCAATATTAGCCTGGTAATAATTATAGCTACTACTTAATTTGGCATCTACTGAATTGCAAGTACCATAATTATATGATTTCACTCAGATGCATAACATGATGTAGGTAGTATTCACATTGCACAGGTGAGGAAATGGAGGCTCAAAGAATGGTTGCCTTCAATTACACAGATTATTTTCACCTTCACAGCCTGTTCTCTCTTTTTTAAAAATGCAAGTAGTTTATAATATTGTGTATTTTATATATCTATGTATATGTACATATTTTGTGTGTACATATACATATACACACATTTGGGTGGGGGCAGTGAGGAAAGAGCCCAAATATTTCACAAGATTCTTTAAGTGCTCCTTAGTGAAAAAGTTTTACCAATCACTAAAATTCACTGTTGGGCAGGCACCTGGGTGGCTCAGTCAGTTGAGGCCTCCAGGTCTCCATTGCAGCTCAGGTATTGATCTCAGGGTTGTGAGTTCAAGTCCCACATTGGGCTCCATACTGAGTGTGGAGCTAAATAAATAAATAAATCCATTTCTAAATTAAAGTCGGACTTTAGGAAAAAAACCACCTCGCTGTGAGCTCAGTGCATTTATTATGAGGAAAGAAACTCTAAGACAGCTTGGCTGAATCAATCAAATGAATAAATATGGAGAACCTAGATAGGTAATTAAAATTCTGGTTCAACTAATAATTGTTGACTCCTATTAATGCACCAGCTATACAGATTATATAGCACTGTTTCTCAATCTTAAATAATGTAGGAACACCTTATAAGAATTTTTGTGAAAAAAAGAATTTTTGTGTATTCACAATATGATAAATTATTTTTATTATAAAGTTACTGAAATATGTGCTTTCTGAGCATAGAAAACTCAGTGTAAATCTGTGCTGATAACTCTTTTTTAACTATTAAACTAGAAATAGAAATTAAACTAAAATATTTGAAATTAATAACATTAATTTTAATGTAACAAAAAATACTGTTTTACTGAGCACAAATCATCATTTGAAGTCACTGGAAATTAATACAGCATACATTTATTTTAGAATACCTATAGCACTATGTGATAATTCAGTTTTCCCACCAGTTTTCTCTGTTACAATTTTTTAAATTATATATCTTTAAAGATTTTATTTATTTATTCATGAGAGACATAGAGAGAGAGGCAAAGACCAGGCAGAGGGAGAAGCAGGCCCCATGCAGAGAGCCTGATGTGGGACTCAATCCCAGGTCTCCAGGATCACACCCTGGGCCAAAGGCAGACACTCAACCGCTGAGCCAACCAGGCGACCCTCTGTTACAATTTTTTTTTTTTAAGATTTTATTTATTTATTTGACAGCACAAGTAGGCAGAGCGGCAGGCAGAGGGAGAGAGAGAAGCAGGCTCCCTGTGGATCAGGGAGCCTGTCACAAGGCTCGATCCCAGATCCTGGGACCATGACCCAAGCAGATGGCAGATGCTTAACTGAACCGCCCAGGTGCCCCATTACATTTTTTTTTTTTTTTTTTAAGATCTTTGTTCCAGAACCAAGCAGTCTCAATATTTGACCTTTACCTGGCATGTATGCATCATTCATTTGTTTGTTTTTATTCTTTACTATAGCCCAGGGCAATTTAAGTTTTATAGCTTGGCTCTAACTCAGTTCTAAACACAAAAACCTGGCATTCAAATCAGGTGAAACTATGTATTTATATAATGGTCTTTCCTGTGATCCAAAGTACAGTTATATTTTTAAGTTATTTTTGAAATGAGACCTCAAAACTAAAGGTTTTTGATAAGAAATCACAAATATTCAAGAACATATTACTGAATCACCAGGGATTCGACAAGCAAAGGTTAAGAGCTTGGGGTTTTAGAATAGTTCAAAGTTGGAATTTTATCCAAATAAAACACATGCAAGCTGAGGTCCCTTGGGTAAGATGCTTAACCTCTCCAAGCCTCAGTTTTGTTACCTGAAAATTTTACATAGAAATATTACCATGCCTTTCAGGGTTGTTAAAATTTTTATGAGATGACCTTTGTAAATCTTAGTATAATGTAGAAAGAAGAAAACAATCACAAAATATAATGATATTTTTATATTAAATACCACATGTAAGCTAATAATCTTAAATAGAGAAACTAATTATTAAGGCAGCATCTGAAGGGGAAAATGCAAGAAAATGATAATGTGAACAACCATTTAAAAAAATGACAACAGACATAAATATGCTAGCTGGCTGTTACATGTTTTCTGTTGAGAAAAATAGGTAAGAAAATGAAACATATTCTTAAATTATTACATTTCATAGCATCAAGTAGTGATTATATTATACTTTGCTATTCTAAGAATAATTTTTTTGAATAGTGAGGATTTTTATAAAACAGCAAATTTTTCAGTGTCTGTGATGGCATCCCTTCTACAATTACTAACAGGATTTTAAAGGGCCTATGACTTCTTTTTTCTTTAAAGATTATTTATTTATGAGAGACACAGAGGGAAAGGCAGAGACACAGCAGAGAGAGAAGCAGGCTCTCTGCGGGGAGCCCGATGTGGGTCTCGATCCCAGGACCCCAGGATCATGACCTGAGCCAAAGGCAGACGCTCAACCACAGAGCCACTCAGGTGCCCCTATCACCCATGACTTTTTAAAGACAGTGTTTACAAGATGATAGTTACTAAATATTTACAGTAATTTTCAAATAACTTTGTATTTTTTTTAGTAACTTTGTATTTTTAATAAGGCCTGTCTGGTGGGGTGCCTGGCTGGCTCAGTTGGTAGAGCATGGGACTCTTGATTTCTGGGTTGTGAGTCTGCCCACATTGGGTGGAGAGATTACTTAAAAATAAAATAAAATAAATAAATGAATGAATGAATGAATAAATAAATAAATAAATAAATACTGCTAGAATAGAGGGATACACTATATGAAATACACTTGTATTTCACCAGTGTAAGTAAGATTAGTTCCTATTAGCGTCTAGATTTTAATGGTTGCTCCATTTGCTATACCTTTGACTGGTGATGGTGCTGATCTGGGAAAAATATTACCTCCATACCTTCTCTTTTCCTTTTAATGAAACAGCCTACAATTAGGAAATCACTCTTCATAAGTGGACACAGAACAGTTAAATGGCAAAACCCAGAGAAACAGCCAATTTTAACAGCTAAAATTTTAAAGATTTTAAATCTTTAAAAATTCACTTACCAGTTCAGCAGCTACTACTGAGGAGATATTTGACAATGCAGCATTAAAAAGAAATCACGAGACTTCTAAATAGGAGGGAAGACCTTTTCTGGTAGCCTCATCCCGAAAGCCAGTTTTTCCTGCTAAAAGTCAAGGAATCTTTCTTCTTTCTTTCTTTCTTTCTTTCTTTCTTTCTTTCTTTCTTTCTTTCTTTCTTTCTTTCTTTCTTTTTCTTTCTTTCTTCTTTCCTTTTCTCTTTCCTTCTTTCTTTCTTTCCTCCTTCCTCCTCCTTTTCCTCCACTATAGTAAGCAGAGGTAGGAGAAAGCCTCTATTTTGAATGAACAACAGACATACTTACTATACTTTTTTAAGTTTGAAGAGCTTACATGGATCTGTGTAGTTCCTTGTGGACACAAAAATTAAAGGAAAAAGAAGAAAGGATCCAAACTAGGTTCCTCAGACTAGTTTCATGAGATACTGGTAAGTATTCTGTTGAAAAAAAGATTCCATGTAAATTAAGCATAGAGAATGCTGAGTTAAATCAAGTAAAAGAAGTTTCATCATTGCAGTGTTCACTGGAATTTTTAATATGCTAATACATGTGTCTCAAAGTGCCTTAGTTGATTTTAAGATCTAATGCCCCACAAAACTATGAACTGTCTTACTACATTTAAGAAAATACTTGAACAGGGGTGCCTGAGTGGCTCAGTCCACGGAGCTTCTGCCTTCAGCTTGGGTCACGATCCCCTAGGGTTCCCTTGCACACTGAGGAGCCTGCTTCTCTGCCTCTGCCCACGGCTCTGCCTGCTTGTGCTCTCTCTCTCTCTCTCTCATTTTCTGTCAAATATATAAATAAAATCTTAAAAAAGAAAATACTTGAACAGCTTGAGTTTGGGATTCCTGAAGACGGAGACTGAGGATTCTCCACCATCAACTTTGTTATAAGGAACTGACATGGAATGTGAATTGGATATCACAGTTGTTTTGAAAAGGACCAAATAAGAACTATTTCTCTTATCCACTGAAGTCTAAGGTTTACCAACATTTTAAGCAAGGACTGGCTGACATTTAATGTCACAATACAATAATTATAGCTGAATATTTTTATAGACACATTTACAGCAATGTTCCACATTATAGATTAAAATAACTTAAAACAACCCACAGTCTTAACTGAGTAGTGTCACCACCACCACTACCACTCCTATCCACTTTTAGTCAAAAAAAAAAAAAAAAAAAAAGGGAGTGAGAGAGAGATAAAGGAGGGCTGTTGGAGAAAGCAGTGTTTATGGACAGGCTGTTCCCAATATGTAGTTGGAGTGAAGAGTGCCTGAAGAGAGGCCACTCCTAAAGATTGGATTTCTAAAACAAGGGGAGACAGATCTTTTCTCTGTTGGGACATTTGCTTAGCCACAGGACCTGCTCATCTCCCAGAGTGCAGGAGGACAAAGAGGATTTGAATGATGATAGACTGAGAGAAGGGCACCAGAACAGCAGGGAGGTAGCCCTGTGCCCATCATTTAGTGTGGCGAGAATAATGAGGTTTCCTATGGGTGGTGCGAATCCCAGGAAAGGTAAGTGGGCTTGAGCCACTCTCATTATGAGGACTGACCGCAGCACGGGGGAACCACTGCAGCAAGAATGAAAGCCGTCCAGTAAGCTGGAACACAGCTTTCCGACACCATCACACAGATGTTATCAAATCCAGTCGATGAAGATTGCATTCTTAAGCAAGTAGGGAAACATTGCCCTTTCCTCTTTCAAGTAAGGAAGACTTTGTCCTTTTCTCTGCCCCTTCTCTTTGCCTTAAACAAGGGCACTAAGTCTGGAACAGGGAGGAAAAACAGGTGTCTGAGAGCCAGATATTCCCCCCCTCCCTCCAAGTCACTAGAGCTTTACCTGTCTTGAGGTTGGGGGGTAGGCAGAAGAGGGGAAGAAGAGGTTTGAACTGAGCTAAAGATTGAAGCTTTCAAGTTAACAAGACTGATTCTGGGGATCCCTGGGTGGCTCAGCAGGTTGCCTTCAGCCTAGGGCGTGATCCTGGAGACCTGGGATCGAGTCCCATGTTGGGCTCCCTGCATGGAGCCTGCTTCTCCCTCTGCCTGTATCTCTGCCTCTGTGTCTCTCATAAATAAATAAAATCTTTAAAAAAGAAAAAAACCAACAAGACTGATTCTTTAATCTTAGGTTGTTATGTTTTAATAAAGTGGCTAAAAAATCATAGAGTATATATGTAAGGTATCATTAAAGGAGCCACCCCTCTGAAGAAAAGGGAAGTTTTACCTGGTATTGTTGGGGATAGTTACTGAAAATACTAAGGACATTTCTTGTTTATTCTCTCAAGAGTTTGCAACATTTTAGTAAGGAAGACAAATACTTAAAAACACTTATGCCTGGGTCACCTGGGTGGCTCTGTCGGTGACGCATCTGCTTTCAGCTCGGGTCGTGATCCTGGGATCAAGCCTGGGCTCCCTGCTCAGTGATGTGTCTGCTTCTCTGTCTGCCCCCACACTGCTACTGTTCTCTCTCTCTCTCCCTCAAATAAAGAAATAAAATCTTTTTTTAAAAAAAAATTATACTTAAGTTGCATAAAAAGTGTGATTTCTGTAATTCTTCTGTGAACTTTATAAACTTCTGAAATTTAAAACATCCCTACAAATATTTTAGAAGTGTATCCACAACTGACAGTTTTGGTGAAGATTCTGGGGTCCAGACAAAGTAAGCAACACCCTTTACAAAATGTATTTTTTAAAGTCCTCCTTTTTACATTCGCCATCCATTACAAAGACAGGCAGCTATGTCATCCAGTCCTACTATTGTCACCCAGCCTAGATTTTAAACTGAAAAGTAGGGTTAAAAAACAAAGGGATCTAAGCTACCTCTTTAATTTTTACACCTGTCTTCCTTAAGTTTTTAAGTCAAATGGAATTTCACAGAATTTTAGATCAGTGTGTTTACTTCAAATTCAATAAAATTAATATAGTTTCACTCAGAAAAGAGCAAAAAGTAAATCTAAGACTTTTATTTAATATGATTCAAGATGTAATCTTCCAAGTCAGGAGTGAACTTCATTGATATTTGTTGGAATAATATCTAGCATATACCTGTTCAAACCTTTTAACCATCTCACTCAATATGATATGAAAGCATATTTATTTATTGAAGAATTATTCTTTGTTTGTTTATTTGTGAGGGAAGAATACAATACAAATGACTGCTTAGCAACTTCAGATCTGGGGACAAACAATTGGATCATTCTCATATGAAGAACATGAGGGCATACAAATTCCCAGTGCATTCATGCTGACAAATGTTTACTATGTACCAGGCACTGATCCAAACACAGGGAAATAGAGCAGTAAGGAAGGCAGATAAGTTCCCTGTTTTCCTGGAGGAGATAGACAATAAACAAATATTTATCATAAGATTATGCGACGATAAGAATTATGAAGGAAATGAAGTGAGATAGGGCTAGAGTGACAGCAGGGTAGTATGCTCTTTTAGATAAGGTGGTCAGTGAAGACTTCCCTAAGGAGGTAACATTTGAGCAAGCGATCCACAGAAAATGAGGTTGTACAAGTTCATTTCATAGACACATGATTTTGGTATCAGCTGTGTTAGCTATGAATTTAATATTCCCTAAAGACTCTCTCTATATATAGACACAGGTAGGTAGGTAGGTAGGTAGATAGATAGATAGATAGATAGATAGATAGATAGATAGATACCTGTATATATAAAATCAACAGCCCCATCCAAGAAACACAGTTAACTTGTCTTTACAAAAAGAAGCGCTTTGTTATGTATAGTCATATCTTCACAGAAACTGATTTTTTTTTTTTATTGCTTCTGGTCTCATTCATGCCATTTTAATTCAACAGATCTTTATTGAGTGATTGCTGTGTTCAGGCTTTACCATAGGCATTTGCCACATGCCAGTAAATAGATAAAGATCCCTGACTATGTGGAGATTACATTCTAGCAGGAAAAGATAGACAATAAATAATAAACATAATAAATTACATACCATGTTAGAAAATGATTCATGCTACGCAAGAAAAAGTAGACCAGAGAAAGGGGGATTATAAATACAAGGAGAAAGAGAAGTTTCATTAGGAAATAGGCTAATCAGGGTGAGTCCCAAAGAGATTAGACCAGAGCACACACCTGAAGAGGTGAGTTAGCGTTAGCCAAACACCTGTCTGAGGGAACAGCTCTCATTGACATATACCTACAAGCACATACATATACATTTGTGCATTTGCTGTCAAGAAAGTTACTTTTTCTCAAGAATCTTTTTTTTTTTTTTTTTTTTTTTTTTTTTTTTTAGAGGGAGGAAGGAGGGTAAAGGGAGAGGGACAGAGAAAAAAAAATTTTAAAGGCTTTATTTTTTCTTTCCCCCAGCTCTGAGATACTGACATATAACATCCTGTGAGTTTAAGGCATACAGCGTGTTGCTTTGAAACACTTGTATACTACAAGGTGATTACCATGCTAGTGTTAACTAACACCTTTATCACATCACAAAATTACCATCTCTCTTTTGTGGTGGGAACATTTAAGATCTATCAATTACCAACTTTCAAATATACAATACTGTATTATTAGCTCAGTATTATTATCACCCCAGTATACAATAGATCCCTAGAGCTTATTCATGTTATTTTTATTCAAATTTTTATTTAAATTCAATTAATATATAATGTACTATTAGAGGTAGAGGTCAGTGACTCATCAGTCTAATATAACACCCAGTGCTCATCACATCACATGCCCTTCTTAATGCCCATCACCCAGTTGCCCTCCTCCCCATCCCTCTCCCCTCCAGGAACTTTCGGTTTGTTTCCTATGATTAAGAAGAGTCTCTTATGGTTTATCTCCCTCTCTGATTTCATCTTGTTTTATTTTTTCCTGGAGAGAGAAAATCTTAAGCAGGCTCCATGCCCACCATGGAACCTGATGTGGGGCTTGATTTTAAGACCGAAATCAAGAATCAGATGCTTAACCCACTGAGCCACCCAGGCGTCCCTCAAGATTTATTATTAAAAATAGAGTGAATATGATATATCATCACTATATACCTACTTGAAGGTATAAATCTGTTATCCTTTATGTATTTAAATGATAGCCAAGATAGATAGATAGAGTTTTTGTCATCTGAGATGAAGAACTACCATTTTATTTTTTAGTTTTGTTGAAGCATTATCACTTTTTTAAGATTTTTTTTTTTTTTTTTTACTTTTTAAAGATTTTATTAGTTTATTTGAGAGGGAGAGAGGACAAACAGTGGGGAGGAGCAGAGGGAGAGAGAGAGAAAGGGAGAAGGAGATACCCACTGAACAGAAAGCTTGATGTGGGGCTCAATCCCAGGACCTGAAGATCATGACCTGAGCCCAAGGCAGACACTTAACCAACTGAGCCACCCAGGCACCCCAAAGCATTACCATTTTAAAAAGCACTAAAAAATAGCATGATTAGAAATGTATATATTTTTATATACTGGCATGTGTAGGTCACATGGAAAATACACTATATCCTTTCTTTCTTGTTCATAGGTTTTGGTATTAGAAGTTATGTTAGAAATCCAAAATAATTTAATATAAGTTGGAAAACATAATAGATTACTTACTTCATGCTATAAATTGAATGCAGGCTTGACAAGCATCATGATTTGTTAGTATGAGTAGTTAGAAAAATAGACTCCTATGAGTTCATTCAATAAAATTAAAATAATTTAGATTCTTTCATCTTATTTTTGCTTCATTCCATCTGTTTTCCAGATATCACTAACTTTATTATAAATTTGCCTAAAGTCAACCCTCATCAATTTACAGGGATGTCTGTTCGGCAAAGTAAAATCTTTTCATCTTTATGTTCCTAAGACATGACTTTTTATTTTTTTATTTATAATAGTCACAGAGAGAGAGAGAGAGAGGCAGAAACATAGGCAGAGACAGAAGCAGGCTCCATGCACCGGGAGCCCGACGTGGGATTCGATCCCGGGTCTCCAGGATGGTGCCCTGAGTCAAAGGCAGGCGCCAAACCACTGCGCCATCCGCTGCACCACCCAGGGATCCCAAGACATGACTTTTTAAAGAAATAACTAGTCAATTGCAACTAGCCATAGAGATATAGTATTTCTCTTCCATATTCAAATTGCTTTCTGTTTTCATTTTTTAAGGGCAAAATTACATCTCACCTCATTGGTTTGTATATGTGAATCAGTATTGAGTAAGAGGCAACTTTATGTAACTTTAATTTTTTTAAAGTAGGCTCCACATCCAATGTGAGGTTTGAACTCACAATCCTGAGGTTGTCACATGCTCTACCAACTGAGCCAGCTAGGTGCCCAACTTTTTCTAACTTTAGACACCATATTTTTCGCTGAAAGGTCACAGATGTTACATAAACATTTTATGTACTTCTTTCACTAACATGAAAATAATATGTTTGATTTTTCTGAAAAAATTTTAATTTTGTTTTCATAAAACTCCTTTTGATCCCAGTCTACAGTGTTCTCTTTCCTATTCTGAACTTCTTTTCTTTCTTTCTTTCTTTCTTTCTTTCTTTCTTTCTTTCTTTCTTTCTTTCTTTCTTCTTTCTTTCTTTCTTAAAAATTTTATTTATTTATTCATGAGAGACAGAGAGAGAGAGAGAGAGAAGCAGAGACATAGGCAGAGGGAGCCCAATGCGGGACTTGATCCCGGGTTTCCAGGATCACACCCTGGACTGAAAGCGACGCTAAACTGCTGAGCCACCCCGGCTGCCCCTTAACTTATTTTCTTAGCACTTATTTAACACTTACTTAGTAGATGCCGTCTTGTGTCTGTTGTACCTCCCAAAAACAGACTATACATTTTCCAAGGACAAAGATCCAGTGCTTATCTGTCAACATAATGATTTTTCACAAAGTAATTGTTTCACTAGCACTTTTTTGCTTGATTGATACAAGTATAACTTATATAGCTCAATGTTATACTATTGAAATATAGTGATTTTTAATAATATATATATTTAAAATAATAATATATATATATTATATATTATAATATAATATATATATAATAATAATATATATATTAATAATAATATATATTTGGTTTCCATCCCTATTCCTGGCAGAGTTCCTAAAACCCTTAGTGCTTCCTAAGTGATAAGAAAGATAAAGATTTCTTGTTATTGATAACAATCCCCTGTAAACCACATCTGAGTTTATGTTTATGAAACACCCCTAAAGACGGGGGCTGGTTGCCAGAGGAACCATGAATAGAACTTTGAGCACCACCCCCACCCCCAACCTCCAGGGAGAGGGGAGAGGCTGGGGTTTGACTCAATCACCAATGACCAATGATTTTTTTTTTTTTATGACCAACGATTTAATCAATTATGTCTACTGTAATGGATCCTCCACAAAAACTCAAAGGGATGGGGTTCAGAGGGCTTTCCAGTTGGTAAAGATATGGAAATACTGGGAGGGTGGTGCATGCCCCTTCTCCCATACCTTATTCTATGCATCTCTTCCATCTGGCTGTTTCTGAGTTGTATATCCTCTTATAATAAACCGGTAATCTATTAAGTAAACTGTTTTCCTAAGTTCTGTGAGCCACTCTAGCAAATTAATTGAACCCAAGTAAGGGATTGTGGGAACCTCCAATTTATAGTGAGCTGTTCAAAGCATAGATAACAATCTGGACTCGGGATTGGCATATAAAGTGGGGGCACTTTTGTGGGGCTGAGCCTTTAAACTGTGGAATCTGATGCTGTCCCCAGGTTGATATTGTCAGAATTAAATTGAATTGTAGGACACCTGCTGCTGTCCACAGAAAATGGCTTAGTGTGGGGGAAAAAACCCCACACATTTGGTGAGTAGAAGTATCAGAAGCAAAGTGTGTGTTGTGTGTGTGTAAGTATATGTGTATATATATGTGTGTGTGTACACTATAGTGTACAAAGTTATACTGTACTCTGAGTTTGAAAAATACTCATATAGTGTGCCTCCCTTAGCTATGGAAGAAGTCAAACTTTCCACCATTCCTCCTTCCTGCATGGCATTTGAGGTTCTATTACCTGGAAAATTGTGTAGCAAAACTGGTAATCACCAGCTTTTAGATATAAAAAGTTGGTCATGAAGAGTATTAAGTTTAGCTCCAAAATGTTTTTGTTTTATACTGACACCAAGATGTTTTTCCTTTTTCTTTTTTTAAGTAATTTCAAGCCCAACATGGGGCTCAGTCAGATTCATGATCCTGAGATCAAGAATCACATGCTCTATGGACTAAGCCAGCCAGGCATCCTGTTTTTACTTTTATATCAATAGTCTGAAGATTCAAAAGATAAGCAAATGAAAGGACAGCATTCTAATTTTTTTTCTGCTCTAATCTGCATAAATGTTAAATATAGCAGTAGAAACACTCTGGCTATTAAAATATGAGCATTGTGTTTTAAAGGCAGATTGAGAACTCTGCTGTCTGGTAGACTTAATCTTTGAATAACTAAGATAACACATTCCCTGGTTCTCCCGAACTACACATGCCCTCAGCTACTGATGCTAAACTAGATCATATGTCAGAATCAGTTATGTCCAAGATGTCCTTAGGAAAACAAATTAATCTTTGACTCCTACCTCTTCATCACTTTAGGTCCTCTTATCACTGATAAGTACTTTCTCTCCTGCAAGAGCACTCCAATTCCATGGGAGATCGGGGATGGGAGAAGATAAACCCCAATCTTGGAGAAATCAGGTACAACAGCAATTTATCAAGGCCTCAGGACCCAGCTACTTTAACTAGAAATAGTATAGGAAGTTGAAGAAGGATTAGCCAATTAACTCGATGCTGAATAATGGGATCCATAGGCCCAGTGCTCCTTCAGTTTTTCCTGACCAAGGATAACGCTGACCTACTAGCTTTGGGCAGAGCTGAAGGTTCACATGAAATTTTAAGTTTAGAACTGTGGGTAGTGGAGAGAGATTGAGCAGTCCGTACTGACTTCTAGTTTCCCAGAATTTTTTGCTGTCATATTTCTCCTCACTCTGCCTTTCTTCTACCTTTTCACATTCCCCATGGAAATTCACTTGTTCTATATATGATCTCCAAGTCAAACAATCCTTACTTTAAAAGGATATCAGGTAGTTAGTTAGTCTGATTAAACAACCAAACACAGAGGCCTGTACTACTGCACAGGTTGTGTGCCCATAAAACTGGTCCTCTGTATAAGTGCAAGATGCATAATGAAAATCCTAGATATCTACTGCAGCAGACACAACTTCTAATCTTGTCTTCGGCAAGAACTCTTAGAATATTTATGCTTATTAAGGTTTTATTTGGAAAGTTATTTGATGATGCAACTAAGAGTTGTCACTAGCATATTTTCTCATAGCCTATTTTCTCATGGTCCAAATTAAAACATATAGCTACATTAAAAATTCAGAAATCAATATTAGTTAAATCATAATTTTTTTTATTTTTCTAAATGACAGATATAAATTTAGGCTTTCTAAGAAGAAAAAAGTAATTTTTCAGATTCAATAAGAGGATGAAATTTTAATAAGTGGTCCTGGGTCTTATTTTCTATAAGTTAATGATATCAGCTATAAACTATCATAGTTTCAGTAGAGTATTCTTTTGGCCTCATTAATAAAAAGTTAGGCTGTAGCAAAGGAACCCTAGTGTTATGTCAAATAACTGCTTCATTGGCCTGATTATGAATAATCACTAGACAAATAACTAGGGTGAAAAAACCACACTCATTTCACATTTGTCAGACAAGCTTATGACTGTAGAACCTAAAAAGTACAGTAGGTAAATCGCAATGTGCTTAATCAAGTTTTTTAAGTTTACATATTCCTATAATGTGGAAAGTGGAACTTGACCAAGAACCTTTCAACTTAATCTATTACAACACATTTAATAGCCCTTCTCTCCTTAAAAACTTTACAATAGTTAAGAAAACCAAACTAACTTGGTTTTTTTTTAGACTTCTGGTTTGGAGTTTTAGGTTGGCTAATCTGATTCGTAGATGACATTGATAAACATAAATTCTCATTGTGACAGTTCTTTGTAAAAAATAATAAATAAATAAATAAATAAATAAATAAATAAATAAATAATGGCTATGTAACAACAGAACTTAAGTTTCAACCTTCCTAAACTGCTCTCTTGAATTTTACAACTTACTCTTGGCCTTTAGAAACTGGATCACTGAATGAAATGTCTTCTCATATTACCCTCTCTCTAGCAATCTACTACATGCCAGATGGAGATGCCTTAGTTAGCAAAACTCAGGCAGCAAAGCTGCTTCGTGGAATCAATTCTAGAGAGAGTGAGGCAGGCAATGGACAATAATACGTAAGCAAAATTTTGTTATGTTACATGTGGTTAAGTACTAGGAAGAAAGAGAAAGCAGACAAGGAATATAGGGAGTTCAGGGTAGGGGTGTTTATTTGGGGGGAGAGAAGGGTAGCAATAATAAATAGTACTCAAGGAAGTCCTCTCTGAAAAGTTGACTAAATGGAAACCTGGAGAAAGAAAGAATATGAGTCATTGACTATCTGGGGGAAAAGCATTCCAGGCAATAGAAAACTGCAAATGCCAGGTCCTGTGTATTCAAGGTCCAGCAAGAAGACCAGTAATAATGGAAAGGAGTGAGCAACTGGTGGTGCAGTAGGAGATAAACTAAGAGCAGTAATGAGGTGAGAGTAGACAGTGTTGTGGAGAAAGGTACAGGTTTTAATGACATAGTCCTTGTAAGTTATTTTGGTAGTTTTGACTTACTCTAACTGAGATAACAAGCCCATTGGAGGATTTGGAGTGCGTGTGTGTGTGGGGAACGTGATTTATTTTGTTAAGATCTGACTGAGAGGGACCAGTTAGAATGCCATAGCAATGGTCCAGATTAACAGAGATAATGCCTTGAGCCAGAGCAATGGTAGAGATGGCAATGAGAAATAGATTCTGAATGTAGAATAAAGTGGAATAAAGAGCTCCCAAACCTATTTAGTTTATCACTGATTAAACATTATTTTGTATAATCATTTGTGTTATGTGTTTTCATGGTAAAAGATGATCATTTCCCATTTAAACGTTTCCTATCACATAATAGTGTAGTTTGGATCTAGCATCGTTTAGCCATTGTATGGGTAGAAAAATTTATCTAATCAGTCTTCTGTTGTTGATCATCTATGCATTTTCTCTATTGTAAATACCATGAAAATGAACATCCTCACTGTTCTATCTTTCAAATATTATTTGCAAATATAATAACCATGTAATTTAGGGATCCCTGATTCTTGATTTTAGGAATTACTCTGCGAAATGTGAACTAGAAAGGAGAAACTAGAAAAGCCAAACTATTTATAAACCAACAACTTAGGTTGATTTCTTTTCAAATAATCTGTACACCCAACATATTTTTATAAACAATCTCTATACCCACTCATGACCTCAAGATTGAGAGTCACATGCAAACCAGGCATGGAAAGAAGATTATCTACATCAGATGTGCATTTGGTAGAGCTTTAAATGTTAAAAAATATTTGAATATGAAATATTTATAAATTCCTGCTTAAGGTTGAATGAACATTCTGTATTTCAGAATTTGTTTTCTATTTCTGATAGACTTAGTTATTAGTAGGAACAGATGACCAATTATAAGAATTGTCACCATTTTAACATTCTACATGAACTGTAGCCAGGCTGGATTTTTGGCACCTGAGCATTCACATCCATCTGTTTACAGGGCACTATGCCCATTCGCAAGATTTATGCCAGTTTCAAAAAGTCATATGTAAATCAAGATAGACAATGTATACTCTTTGAGATATAAATCATCTATTAATCTCTTTAAATTATGTTTTTAGAAAGACCTTTAGCCATTGTTAATTTAAGAGAACTTTCAATTAGGCATAAATAAGAAAAATATAAGCAAAATTTTAACTTTATTAAGTAATAAATAGAATACCAAGTTTTTTCAACCTGAGAAAGTTGAAATTAGAAAAAGGTCCATGACAAGTCCTTTAAAAAAGTTTTGACTATACTATTTGAGGAAAAGAAACTAACATTTACTTGGTACCTGCTGTGTGCAAGGTGCTTTTATATAATTTATTTCTGTAATTTTCATAAGAATCTTATGAAGTAGGTATCATTATCCCTATATTGCAGATAAGAAACCAAAAGAAATGACTTACCTATGATCACACATAGGAAATAATTAAAATAATTTCAAGCCCAGCTTAATCTGACTCCTAAACTCATGGTCTTTTAGCTACGCAACACTATGTAAGCGGTTGGGATTCAAACATAGAGGTGAATTTACAAATCTGTGATGTGGATTGAAAGGGGTTTTTACAAGGTAAAAAAATAAATAAATAAATAAATAAACTAACCAAATGATTGCTTTACTCTTAAAAGTCAACTAAACATATTCCAAAGTAAGTGTGAAGATATACATTAGCTCTCATTATCAAGAAGGCAATACCAAATACGAGTTAATTATTTTTACTGTATGAGAATATCCACTTACATGAAATAAGAGGAAAAAATCTGATAAGCTGTTTGCTTCCTTGTAGATCAGTGATTTTTACACACACACATAGCTATTTATTTTCCCCAAACAAAACTACATAAAATAAATGAGAATGCTTGAAGCAAGGGTGCAAGTGGGAGGTAGAAGCTGTTCCCTGTCCATTTTCCTCTCCCAGTATCGCTGTGACCTCTGAAGGAATGCTTATAAATCCCAGGACTCAGAATGTCATTTAAATCCCCCACGTTGTGGCTGGAACACTTGGTTGATCAGCTTACCTTTTCAGTATTCACCTGATTTATTTTGGCTATCTACCAATCACAGTAAAAATGTGACTTGAAATGGGTAAGAAAGTTCCTAGGGCAAAAACTAAGAACTTTTTATTTTATACTGAATTGTCTTTCCTTATTTCTCCCAGTTGAAATCAAGTAATTAATTTATCTCAAATGCTTGTGAATCTCAACTGAATGCCCAGGCACTATTTTGATTCCTACTTTCAGGAAGCTTAGATTCTAGTTGGTAGAGGCAGATAATAAAGAAGTGAAAAAAATAAAAATGTGCTATAAAAAAATAAGTGTTTTTAGCAAAGAATGTTTATTGTGTACTGGGCTATTTTATTTTTGTCTTATTAGTAAATGTTACTTGTATTAAGTTAAACTTGTTCCTCAAAAGTTCATGTCCACCCAGAATCTCAGAGTGTGATTTTATTGGAAATAGGGTCTTTGCAGATATGATTCATTAAGATGAAATCCTATTGGACTAGGGTGGGTCCTAATCCAATGATTTCTGTCTTTATGAAAAAGAAAATGGAGACACAGATAAATAGGGGAGAAAACCATAAAAAGGAGCTAGATTAGTGATGATCTGTAAGTCAAAGAACATCAAAAATTGCCAGCAACAACTAGAAGCTCCAAGAGGCAATGAGTGATTCTTCCTTAGAGCCCTGGGAGAGAGCAAGGCCCTTGATTTCAGATTTCTAGACTCCAGAACTGCTAGAGTAAATTTCTATTGTTTTAAGGCACCCAATTTGTGTTGTTATGGCAGCCCTAGGAAACTAAAATACTAACTTTATTATTTTTTTTGACTGTTAAGGATTTTATTTATTTTGGAGAGAGAGAGAAAGTTCGTGTGAGAGAGAGAGAGAACATGAGCAGTGGGGAAGGGCAGAGGGAGAAGCAGACTGTCCGCTGGGCAGGAAGCCAGATGCGGAGCTCCATCCTAGGACTCTGGGATCATGACCTGAACCGAAGGCAGACACCCAACTGACTGAGCCACACAGGCACCCCTAAAACACTACTTTAGATAGAATAATTAGGGAAGACTTCTCTTAGTATATGGTTATTTTTTATTTTATTTATTTATTTTTGAGATCTTATTCTTAAGTAATCTCTATACCCTTCATTAAAGATTTTATTTAATGGTTTGTGAGAGACAGAGAGAGGCAGAGACACAGGCAGAGGGAGAAGCAGGCTCCATGAGGAGAGCCTGATGCAGGACTCGATCCCAGGACCCCAAGATCACGACCTGAGCCAAAGGCAAATGCTCAGTCACTAAGTTACCCAGGTGCCCCTGTTTTCCTAGGCTTTTGCTAAGTAATTAATGTTGATGTTGTAATAAACTAATTCTTTCTAAAATATTGGATGTTGGATGAAAATGGGTTTAAGTTACCTTTTTCCCCAGATACCTTATTAGTATTACAACTGACCTAAAACCTCAAAGAGTGGCTATTATGGAAATTCTAAGCACAATCTGAGACACTTTTTGGAGGGGGAATAGAGAGATTTTGTTTTTCCTTAAATCTGAACGCATCATCTTTTGACCAGTGTCCTAGTTACATACCTGTGAAATTTCTTTCCAAGACATAGAAGCTGAATCTGTGACTGCAATTTGAATACTTTAGAAGAAATCTTAGATGGATAAGAAGAAAGATTAATATGATATAGAAAAATGAGCTCTGAAGTGGTCAAAAGTTTTGTGTTCTATTTCTTGTTCTGCCACTTACTAGCTAATTACCTCACTTAAGTCACCTAATCTCCCTGAGTCAGCTTTAGTAGGAGCATTAAACAATCTGCCATGCTTGACAGGATTCAGGTGAAGATCGAACGTGAAATGAGGGACTGTGATTTAGAGTGCTTTGCAAAGCCTCACGCGTGGTGCTTCCCATAGCCATACGAATAAAACTTTTACAATCACATTTCCATAAAACAGCTAATTTAATAGTGGATAGGGTAAAATGGAATATTCTGACCATCTGATGTAATAGGGAAGCTTCAGCGAAGTCGTTTCTGGAAAACTTTAAGTTAATAACCAAGGCTGCCAACCGCTTTATTCAAGCTTGTCAGGTCTCACCATGAGTTGAGTCAACAGCAATTTTCTTCCCCCTTTCCTTTGATCTCACTTTTACATTTCACCTCTCCTCAGTTCTAAATTTTGTAGGAACGCAACATGTAAGGTTTTACTTCTAACTCTTGCCTTAGAGTTTTTTTGCACGTCGCATCTGAGTTTGTCTAGGGATTCTTTGGCAACAAGAACCGCCTAAATGCCACATAAGAGTGTGAAGAATTTACTAGAATGAAAAATACGAGAGACTTTTCTCACTGATAACCACTTACCAATCGGTTGATAAGCAGTTAAGAAATGTTTTGAGTGGAGGGTTTGAGGAAGGGAGGGTGGGTGACAGTAGTTAAGTTCAGCTTTACTCTGGAGCACCACCTGCTGGTAAATTAAGTCTAACAGTGTTCCGCAAACAAAAATTAGAAATTATGCTGGGAGATGACAACAATCAACCTGTTTTATATAAAGCATATATTAGTTATTAGAATCATTGTGGAAAATGATTCAATTATTAAAGAGATTTTTTTCAGAGCTTTTTTTGGGAGGAATTTATTTTAAATCCTGAACTCTGATTAGAAAACCAAAAATACGAATCGAGGACCCATTATGTTAGTCAAATATTTACGGGTTTATGTATCACACTGTGCTAGACACTGGGGGTGCAATGGTGCAAGGAACAGATGGAATCTTCTGGCCCTTGTGGAATGTAGAAAAAGTAACAAATAGATGGCTGGAAGTTGATATGAATGAAACAAATAAAAGACAGAAGGAGAGAAGATAGTATAATTGATGGAAACTACGTAGGATGGGACTTTCAGGAAAGGCAGTTCTGACAAGACCTTTGTTAGAAAGACTTTTGTCAAAAGACTTGTTTTTTGCTGTACTCCCAGCCCCGGGTACTGTGCCTAATATACATGGTCAGTGCTCCATGAATATTTGTGGAATAAAAGAATGGATGACAGTGAATGATAACCTTAAACAGGGCGATTGAGCGGGCTAACGGACCATCAGCTTTTTTTTGACATGGATCATGCTGGTCTAATGAAACAATGATGTGGTAGGAAAGAGAGTACAGGAAAACCACTGGAAGTAATGTGTAGCAAGACCTTTTTTAATCTTGGAGCTGAGCCAGCTTATAAAATCTAGTCCAAGTTCAAAGAATGATGAGATGATGACTCTGTTTAAACTACTCTCACTTTATTTATTATTTTTTTAAAGATTTATTTATTCATGAGAGACACATACAAAGAGAGAGAGGCAGAGACACAGGCAGAGGGAGAAGCAGGCTCCACGCAGGGAGCCCGATGTGGGACTCAATCCCGGATCCCGGGATCACGACCTGAACCGAAGGCAGGCGCCCAACCGCTGTGCCACCCAGGCGTCCCTACTCTCACTTTAAACTATGAAACAAACAGCACTAGGGATGCAAATGACTGGATGCGGCTAGCTCCCTATCACCTTTCTTGTACTTCACAAACACCCAAGTTCCATAATTGAGGCAGCCCATGAGGAATCAGTTCTGTACACCTTTGCAACATTAGGCTGGGTGAGGGGTCTTACCTGATGCACCCCATTACCAAATAAAAAATGTATTGTTGCACGGTAGTGATATCTTGATGCGGTTTGTTTCTTGATGCACCATTGGCCCTACACTAGACGTGTAGGCCTACCAAACCTTCGGTGGATGCAAATCTAACTGCAGACCTAAGAGTAAGATACAAGCTTACATGGAGTCATTGTTGGCTTATAACACATTAGCTTATAATACAAATGGATGAGGCAAAAAAAAAAAAGGGAAACAACTTTTTAAAAGACCTAAGATAGCCTTTTATTTTTTGCCTTTGATCAACCCACCTATCATGCACATCTTTTGTCCACACATAAACACATGCAATAACATTCCTATCAATACAATCTATAAGCATTGATAAATCCCTTTCTCCAGTAAGAGAACTCTGAATTTTAGTTGGCCATATTGTTGGTCCAGCTAAAAGACTATACTTCCTAACCTATGGCTCTGCTAGGTAGGAGTGCCTATGTGATGAGTTCTTGGCCGTTGAGTTTTAAGAGGAAGTATCATGAGATATTTCTAGAAAATCTTGATAACTGCTGTTTGGAATACAGTTCTTGTGACTGGTGTTCCAAAATGCGTGTTAGACCAAGAAGACCAGAGCTGCCCCTAAGGCAAAACAACAGAAAACTGAAGGGATGTTGGTGTGGTGTCGAGCTATTATACCAGTGCTAGACCATCTCGTGTTTTCTTCTAAGTGAGAGAGAATAAAACATCTGTCTTGTTTATGACGTTGCTCTTTGGAGTTTCTATTACTCTGCTGAACTGTATCGTAACCAATTTGGTGAGTGACATAGATTTTGCCAAGGGTTTCATGACAAATGGAGGAGGAGGCACCATGTCACACTACAAAGCAAACAGTCTTCTCATTTTATTCAAGTTCTCTCTCTAGTCTCTTTCCAGATCCAAATTCTCTTTTGCCCGCCTCCCCCAGCCCCTGCCATCTGTTAACATTCTTTTCCCTTCCTTGGATCCCACTGTCATGTCTCTGATCCTATAATGACACCAGGGCAGGAATTCTCTTTCCTTTCCTTTCCTCTGTGAATATTTGGAGTACTGTGCAGTCTGCCACAAGATGCAAGTAACGGTAGCAACAACAACAACCCCCAGGATTAAATGCTGACTAGAGTCATTTAATTCTCAGGACAACCCTATAAAGTATGATCTTATTTTATAGAGAGGGCAAGGAATCCGCCTGTGGTAGAAAAGGCTATCTCTTCTGAATTCATGCTCCTCCTTCCCTAGAACGGAGTTTTCACTGAGAATTCGCTGTCCATCATGCTACATGTATATTTATAATTGTCATATTTTCCTAATATATTCATCCTGGATCATTATGAAGTATTCCTTTTTTGTCCCTAGTAATACTCCTTTCCCTAAAGTCTATTTTGTCTAATGCTAATACAAAAACTCCTGCTAAACCTATTTGTCTGTATTTAAAGTGCATCTTGTGTAGACAGCATATAGTTGATACTTGCCTTTTTAATGTTCCTATCTTTCTTTCAGATTTCATTTTTAAGCAATTTCTACACCCAAAGTGGGGCTCAAACTCACAACCCTGATATCAAGAGAGTCACTTGCTTCATCAACTGAGCCAGCCAGGTGCCCCTATGATGTATTGAATATGTGTTTTAATAGAAATAAAATTTACATATTAAACATATTTAGTATTTAATATGTATTAATATACATTTTATACTTATTCACAGGTCTGCTTTTTTGCTATTTCTAATTATTTTCTAATCCCATTGATTTTTTTTTCTTTTTCTGTTCCTTGTTTCCTTCCTTGGTGTTAATTGAATATTTTCTAGTAGCCCATTTTAATTTCTCTATTGACTTCCTAATTACCTTTCTTTTCATTATTTTTTAGTTTCTGTAGGGTTTTTTTTAAATGTATTTTTAACTAATCCCAGTACATAGAGCCATACCGAATTACTTCAGATAAAATATAGAATACTTGCAATAGTATAATTCCACTTACCCCTTGATTTTTGTGCTATTCTTTTCATATATATTACATCTATATTTGTTATAAACCTGTTTGCTTTAAGCGGTCATATGCCTTTAAGATGAGGAAAGAAAAGAAAAATATAAACTGGTTATTTTTTACACTCACCCACATATTTCCTATTTCTACTTTTTGGTATCATTTCACTATACTATGGGTGGCTCACTGGTTGAGCGTCTGCCTTCAGCTCAGGGCATGATCCCGGGGTCCTGGGATCAAATCCCCCATTGGGCTCCCCATGGGAGACTGCTTCTCCCTGTGCCTGTGTCTCTGCTTCTCCCTCTGTGTCTCTCATGAATAAATAAATAAAATATTTTTTTAAAAATCTTGAAATATATATATATATATATATATACATATATATATATATTTCAACCAGTAATTGTACTTACAAGAATTTTTATGGCAATAATTAAAAATGAGAATTAGAATAACTTTTTTTTATAATCACGTTTTTCTACTGTTTCTTATAATAAAATTGGAAATAATTTAAGTGTCTAAAAATAAAATCATTACATAAACTATGTTACATACATAAGATGATGGATAAGCACATTTCTTTTTAGGACATTGATTAACTTTGTTTAGTTTTAGGATATTGGTAATTTTGTTTAGTTTTTAGGAAAAAAAGACTGAAAAGATATATATCTAGATATTAATAGTTCTCTTTGGCTAGTGGATTCTTTATTTGCATTACTGCCTTTTGTTTATACTTTTCTGCATTTTCTAAATTTTTAAAATATATGTTCTTTTATAGTCAGAGGAAAAGTGCAATTAGAAAAATTCAAGATTAGAGAGGTCATGTTATGTAAACACTGGACAGGATCTTTGAAACTAGTTAATCATAGTATTGAGAATAAATAATTTCCAAAAATATATTTATCAACTTGAATTCAGGATAACATATGTCTTTAGTTTGACAAGTTTGAAGCATAGAAGGTAAGAAGGCAAATTTGCCAGGAATGAATTTATATATTATTCAATATATTAAAGCCTATTCTATTGGTAGGCTTAGCTTTTCTGGTGAGATTCAAAGATTGCCACAGATCCGTGTCTTAAAGTATCTCCCTCACTGACTTCATGAGTCCTTGAAATTCCTATGAAGCAACTCTTTTTGTTTAAAGTTTTTTTGTTTTCTTCCTCTGGAAAACAGTATGGAGGAGGTTCCCCATAAAGTTAAAAATAGAACTACCCTAAGACCCAGCAGTTGCACTACAAGGTGTTTACCCAAAGGACACAAAAATACAGATTCAGAGGTGTAGGTGTACCCTGACATTTGCAGCAGCATTATCAGCAATTGCCAAATATTCACTGACTAATGAATGAATATTTGATATATATATTTTTAATTATATACATATAATGAATATTATTCAGCCATCAAAAATAATGAAATCTTGCCATTTGCAACAACTGGATGGAGCTAGATTGTATTATGCTAAGTGAAATAAGTCAGTCAGAGAATGACAAATACCACATGATCTCATTCTTATGAGGAATGTAAGAAAGAAAACAAATGAACACACAGGAAAAAGGGAAAAACAAGGGACAGAGGAAAATAAATGATAAGAGACTCTTTCACAATTGAGAACAAACTGAGGTTGCTGGAGGGGAGGTAAGTGTGGGGATGGTCTAGGTGAGTGAAGGGCATTAATGAAGACACTTGTGATGAGCGCTGGGTGTTGTATGTAAGTGATCAATCACTGAATTCTATTCCAGAAATCAATATCACACTGTATGTTAACTAAGTAAAATTTAAATTAAAAAAACAAAAGAAAACAAAACTTCTTTTGTTTTCTTCCAATGAAACCTACCTTATTTTACCTAGCAGGGTAGCATCCACTGACACTAACCATGGGTTATTGTATCAGACTCAGGACATTTTGATAAAGAGTATTTTGACAGTTTTGGTAAAGATCTACAGATACTTAGCTGTCAGAGCAGGGCAATTCTAGGCCAAATTCTGTGGTAGGGTGTTCTAGACAGTTCAGTGGTGGGGTGAAGATACTGAGCAATTTGTAGGGTTAGCAGGTAGGTAGAAGGGACAGTAAAGAAGAAAAGGGGAGAGAATACCAAATGGGGATGCAAGAACCATCCAAAATTTATTCATTCAACAGACTTATTTGCATGCAGTAGCTATTAAGTTTATATTATTCCTTCAAGTGGCATTTGTCAGTGACCATTTACTCCCTTGGTTCCTTGCTGCTTGCTCTTTCATTGAGAAAGACATCAAAGTCCTTTGTAAAGTCTATAATTCTTTACCTCGGCAAGATATGTTTATTATTTTGTCCTTCACACCTTCAAATTCCAAAGAATTGCCTCAGTAGTTGAATCAATTAATATCCAATAAATGGACACAGTGAGTGAACCATACCAGGGAAAATATATAAACCAGTTAATCAGGGCTTTCCAAGGATTATACTTCTTATTCTTAGGCTGTCCCACATGGTGACAACTCTTTAAGATGTAATTTAAAACTAGATGAGAGAGAAGATAGGGATCTATAGATGCTTTTACTAGATGGACCTTTCAAAGGCTGGTAAGGCAAGTTGCATTGTCAGCCTCCGTTCAGTCTTGTTGTAGGACCAGTCCAAAGGAAGGAATTCTTAAATACACACACATGGAGTCAGAGATTTAGAATATGTAAGGACATAATAAATTTAAATCTAACCCCTTCATTGTACCAATGGAAAAAATTCGAGTCTTGACATTTGATCGGCTTAACCAAGATTATAAATAGTAATAGCAGTAATAGCATAATGTATAATAGTAATTATAAATAGAGTCAGGATTAGAACTCAGGTCTCTTAGCTGCTAATCTGATGGGTTTCCACAATATCACATTGCCCCAAGTCCAGGTATTAGATACACACCTTCAAAGCCCATAAAAACACCAAACAAAGCAAGGCAAAAAGCCAAAAGAAAGATCCTACAGGTCTGACATCAAACACTGGGGAAAAAATGTGTAAACCATAGGTGAATTAGAATCTCAAGCCATGTTTTCTTTTGTAAAAAGTGGATTCTGTCAACTCTACTAAATAATTTTTTCCTCCTAAAATTGCTAAGCAAAAGAAGGGAATATAGGTTGCTACTTAGTTGGGCCCTGATACATTTTTTTTTATATCAAATGATGAATACTGTTTGAAATATTGCTTCAACTGATTTGGGCAATATTTTTTAGCCATAGACAAAGAGTAAGAATGAGCCTGTTGTGTCAAGATGCCTGGCTGAGTGTCACAGGAGTCAGAATAAGGTCGTATTAATTCTACTGGACATTTTATTCTTTATCTAGACTCTAAGAAAGCAAAGAACATAATAATGAAGTCCATTTGGTGACCTAAATTGGGAGGTACTGTCAATGTGAATGAGGGCTGAGAAGTAAAATAAAGTAAATACAAGTTTAGACATATATGCCAGGGAAGATACAGCAGGACTTCACTTCAGAAGAAACCTAACAGTTTGGAATGGAAATGGGTTCCAGAAATCTTAGGGATAGGAAAATCACTGAAAATGATAGTGAATAAAAGAGAAAGGGGGAATTATAACAGTTTACAAAATGATGTAGGATTACAATTCGATGTCAAGAAAAAAAACATACCCTAAACAAACAGGTGCAACTATGCACTTCCGTACATTTTACATTATATCACATATATCTTCCATTTTGAAACCTATAAATAGAAAGATTTCTGTTATTATATTGGGAATATAAATATTTCTGGTGTGGAATTGTAGGTGGTACCAAAATAACCACGTAAAGAGATGAATTGCATATAAAAGGGACTGTGAGTACATTGTGAAGGTGTTTGTAGTTATCTTCAGGTCCTATTTAAATTAAAGACAAAAGAGGAAGGATTGAAAAAAGAGTATGAGAAGGAAACTGCCATTTCTGCCTCTGTTGTCTATTATGCTTTTCTCTCTGCTACTTCATCTAGAAAAAAACAAACGGATTTTTTTTTTCTTAATAATCCTTGCTAATGTCTAGGTCTAGAAAAGAGCAGCTAGGCCCCAGCTACAACCCCTGGTCAGGTGGTCAAGGTGAGGCTCCCTTTATAATCCTAGGAGTATTCTTACATCTCAGGGGGCCAGAGCCAGTGCTGGTCAGGTTTTATCATCCTCTCGTATTTTTGGAATTTGAAGGATTAGAATGCTTTCCAAGTGTTTCTATCAGAGCATATAACAGTCTGTTCCCACTATTTAAGTAACGTCCTGATGAAATTCAGCACGTGAGATCGCTATGTAGTGAGATTCTTTCAGGAGTCATATGTCACTGGACCAGAGATAGACTGTCCCTGCATGGCTGGATGGAGTAACTGAGGTGCCCTTTTCAGCAGATACTTTTATAGAAGGCTCCTCTTATCCATGGGGAAAGTGTTCCAAGACCTCCAGTGGATGCCTGAAACCACACCCATAGTACCAAACTCTCTTTGTATACTGTGATTTTTCCTATACATACATACTTACGATTATTTAACTCATAAATTAGGCACAGTAAGAAATTAGCAACAATGACTCATAAGAACACAGAACAAAACAGAATTATAAAAATATACTATAACAAATGTTATGTGAATTTGGTTTCTCTCCACCAAAATATCTGATTGCACTGTACTCACCCTTTTTCTCATGATGATGTGAAATGATAAAATATCCACGTGGTAAAATGAAGTGAGGCAAGTGACGTAGGCATTGTGATGTGGCATTAAGCTACTATTGACCTTCTGATATCGATGAGCATATATCTGGATATGTAAGGTTCACCTGCTTTTGGACTGTGGTTGATGGCAAGAAAGTGAAACCTTGGAAAGCAAAACTGCAGATATATGTGGGAACTACCTTACTTCACAGTAAGGAATCCATTAAAGATTGCAAGAAATATTTAAATTAAAAGCTGGCTTATCCCAAAGTATTGAAAGGCCCAAATATACAAATTCTTATTGAGTCATAGGTAAGTAGCAGTTTAATTGTCCTGCAGAAGTATAATAGAAATGATAAGTGATGTATGATAAGTAAAAAGGAATAGAAGTATAAAGGGAAAAAAAAGCATGGTTTTTAGTTAACAACCTAGCCCCCAATTTTAAGAGGTCAATTCACCTTGTAATGAAGTAGTAGTCATTATTAACCAGCCAGAACGCCTGGGATCTTCTTAAAAGCAACAACTTCAGATTATCTCCCAGGAGAAGATTTTCCATTTCTGTATTCTGAAAGGCTGGCTGTTTAAAAATTTCATAGCCATCTAATGTTCTGCCCTTCTCCAACTGGCACATATCTGTTGTGATAATTTTCTTAAACCAGCAGGCTATTTTGACAGAGGGCACTGTGTCAGCATTCATTTACCTCACTATATCCTTTCATGAACCAATCCAGGGAATCCTAAACCATATCTTTCCTTTGCCTACTCAGTTCTGTGTATCTGAAAAATTTATCTCATAAAGAAATCAGTGAAAGGCCACAACTCTTTAGATTTATAGAACAACAATATTACGTGTGCTGTAAGACAGTAAAAGGAACATTAATGTCTTGAAGGTAACAGTGGTGATTATAAGGAATTTATTAGATGCATCAGATAAAAGTCATTATTGAAAGAATTGTTTTTATATTCAAATACCTTCAAATAAGTGCTTTAAGGTTGAGGAAAGTCTGTTTCTGATCCAACTAACATTTGTGGGATTTATTAATGGGTACCTGCTACGTGGGCCAGGCATTTTTTACTTCATTTTAGTCTTAATAAATGCCAGTATTGTGCTTATGCTAAGGATACAAAGACAAAATGTCATCAGCACCTTAAAGAGCTTCATAGTCTAATAGGGGAGAGAGACTCATAAATAGAGAATTAAATTCAGCAACAATGTGGTAAGTGCTGGAAGAGGCCAGCACAGAGGGCTATGGAAGCACACAGGAGGGCTTAGGCAAAGTCTTTATTTATTTTTTAAAGATTTTATTTATTTATTCATGAGAGACACACACAGAGAGAGGCAGAGACACAGGCAGAGGGAGAAGCAGGCTCCCAAGGGGAGCCTGTTGCAGGACTTGATCCCAGGACCCCGGGGATCACCACCTGAGCCGAAGGCGGACATTCAACCCCTGAGCCACCCTGGTGCCTCTTAGGCAGAGTCTTCTTGAAACAAAGACTTGTTTTAAAGTCTTAAAGAAGGATAGAAGGAAAAAGAAATAGCTGGAGGCAGGGCCAAGGGCTAAGAAACAATGTTTCAGTGGTACTGGAGAACAGAGAAGGATGCGGGGAATGGCAGGAAATGATGGCAGAAGAGTCAGGAGACTCCAGATCATTCAAGGCTTCATGTGACATGTTAAGGAGCTTCCCTAGAAGTCACTTAGTGAAGTATTTTGTTCCTGGTGGGAGAATTCTGTGGGGAAAACAGTTTGGAAAATAACGGATGAAAAAGGCTTCCGTAACACAGAGTCTGTGGGAAGCTTAAATATGCTAATATACTGGTGACTTGGCAGGGACATACTATACAGGTTTCTGACTATGAAACACTTAGGAAAGATCATCTTTTGGGACTAGAGTTCTGAGAAGCATACCTTGGGAAATAATGGACACCCCTTTGGGGGAGCCACTAAGGGCTTTCAAATAGATGGGCGATATGGACAGTTTTGTGTTTTAGAACACACAGGTAGCATTCCAGAACTCTCTGGCAGGAGTCGAGGAGACAATTGTAGAGGGACAAAATTGATGGCAGAGAGGCCAGTTAGGAGACCATTGTTCTAGGGGAGCAAAAATGAAGACCTGCACTTGGCCGTAGAAGGAAGGCAAGCTTCAAAAAATGTTTAGAAGATTGACAGAACTTGATCATTGATCGAATGTTGGGAAAGTGAGGGATAGGAAAGATTCAGTTTCTAACGTGGCTGATCAGGAGGATTGGGTACGAACAATTACGTAATTAGAAGAGGGGGCATAGGTTAAGGAAGATACCATGACTTCAGTTTAGGGCAGAGTTGAGATTGAGAAAATCTATATCATATCTAGGGGAAATTTTAGGAGATGGTTGGAGGTGAATGTGTAATAATTGGATGTTTCTGTTAAATACCCAGATTTGGTAGTCAATAGCATTTAGGTGTAGTTAAAATTATGACAATATTAAAAATTACAGGAAGAGCAAGTAGAATTAGGAGAAATATAGAACAAGTAGAGAAACTTGGGGAATTCCAACAAAAGTGTTTACCTACAAAGCAATTTCAAAACCTGAGACAACTCAAACCATAAACACAGGCTGCTATTTAAAAACACCAACAACACGATATTAGATCTATTTTATTTATGTATTTATTTTTAAAGATTTATTTATTCATTTATGATAGACAGAGAGAGAGAGAGAGAGGCAGAGACACAGGCAGAGGGAGAAGCAGGCTCCATGCTGGGAGCCCGACGTGGGACTCGATCCCGGGACTCCAGGATCACACCCTGGACCAAAGGCAGGCGCTAAACCGCTGAGCCACCTAGGGATCCCCCATATTAGATCTATTTTAGTGATGATTTTGGATCTGCAGTAAGTTCATGTCTTTCTTTACGTAGACTTCACGTTTACGTTCTCTATCAAATATCTTAATAACAGATTTTTTTTTTTTAAACTTTGAAGTGTTTTCCTTCTTTTCCTTGATCTTTGAAAACAGATTTGGCAGCAAATAGAGATTTGAACCGAGGCCATCATATTTAAACCTATGATTTTGCAGATTGCTAGTGGTGGCTCCAACGTTTCTTTTTTTTTTTTTTAATTTTTTATTTATTTATGATAGTCACAGAGAGAGAGAGAGAGAGAGAGAGGCAGAGACACAGGCAGAGGGAGAAGCAGGCTCCATGCACCGGTAGCCCAATGTGGGATTCGATCCTGGGTCTTCAGGATCGCGCCCTGGGCCAAAGGCAGGCGCTAAACTGCTGCGCCACCCAGGGATGCCGGCTCCAACGTTTCTACACAGGAAGGGCTTGGGCTGGTTGAAAGAAGGTGCTAAAGCAAGGCTTATATAAGAAATGTTTTTTTACTAAGATTGAATGTTTCTCTGGGGAGACTTGGGGGTTGATGAAAATTATGCATGGGGTGGAGGGAACTAAATTTTCCATAGAGCCCTCCACTTGGCTCCATGATGGTATTTCACATAATCAAATATGTAGCAATTAATGTTCCATGTATTTATTTATTTGAGAGAGAGAAAGATAGAGAATGAGAGCATGAAGCAGGGGTGGGGCAGGGGGAGATAGAGGGAAAGAGAATCTTAAGCAGGCTCCATGCCCAGCACAGCACAGAGCCCGAGAGGCAGGGCTCCATCTTACTACCCTCAGATTATGACCTGAGCAGAAATCAAGAGTCAGATGCTTACGGACTGAGCCACCCAGGTGCTTCTGTAGCAATTAATATTTCCAGCTGTGTGGATCCTTGGGTGGCTTGGGGGTTTAGCACCTGCCTTCAGCCCAGGTCATAACCCCGGAGTCCCAGGATCGAGTCCCACATCAGGCTTTCTGCATGGTGCCTGCTTCTCCCTCTGCCTGTGTCTCTCCCTCTCTCTGTGTCTCTCATGAATAAGTAAATAAAATCTTTAAAAAAATTTCCAGCTGATGTTAAAACTAACCCTCTTAGATCTAACATCTCCTACAACTGAATTATTCTAAGACTCATCTTCATTGTGTATCTATTACCTAATGTATAGTGTTGATTAAATTACATATTAACATTCTATTCTTTAGTATATTGACGTCGCTTTTTTTTTAGCAGTGTGGTAGAATTTTAAAATACAATCACCCATGGCAAAACACAGCTTTGTTTGATATTTACCATTGTTATCTCTCAGTCCTTATATTGTACATACCAAGATTTTTACATAATCTTCTAAATCCTTTGTGGAAAGAGTCAAGAGTATAAATAAAAATGAGTAAATAAGTACCTGCAGCATTATGCCTATTATGATAAATTATATACAAGATAAATTATATATCTCATTCACTCTTATGTTGTAAATGACGTTTTGGCGTTTGTGTTGCAAATTTAAGTTATATGAATGTGTAGGAGTATTAAGGAACACAGAACAAACTTTAAAAAAATTGTGGAATAGTCTGTGTGTATATTAATTAACAGTAATTTAATAGATTATACCTCATTGATTTGAAGAATTAAAGCAATTAGTTTCCTTGGCACAGAGTTTCTTCCCAGGAGTAATTTAGGCATTATAAAATCTGTCATGTAGTTGTAACGTTGGAAAAAACAGAGACAATGTCTGCCGTACATGCCCTCTCTAAATTCAGCTTTACAGTAGGCTGTTTTGCCCGGAATCTTTGCAATGGGTCCAATTAAGTTAAAGCTTAATAAAATCAAGGTGGTTTTCAGTGCCCAGTTTCATGATCAAAACAATGTTTATTGTGATGTTCTGGGAACGGTGAATGCATGGCTACTTCTTTAGCATGAGAGATAATGTTTGGTTAAAAAATAAAACTATGGCAACAATTACTTTTTCCAAAGGCTCATTTCTTTCAAAGAATGACAAAGAAAGGACATTTTATAGCAACAGAATCTGCAAATTTAGAGCAGAAATAATAAATTGCATCTTTTAGGACCTCAAAGCTGGTGCTTAAATTTTTTTTTTTAATTTATGAAGAAGAAAACATTTAATAAATAAGAACAGGAAATACAGGTTTGAAGAAAAGATATTCTATAGCCTATTCCTTGTCATAAGAAATTGGAAGTTAGGTACTGAAGGTGAGGTTTTAGTTAATGAAATAGGTGATTACATTAATTAGTATTTATTAGGAAATTTAGCTCTGAGATATCTTTTTCCCCCTTATACGTGATATGACTTAGGAATTTCCTAAGAAATTCTCATAAGGTCTGCTTTTACAGATGCATAATGGTAATGTTTATGGGAACATATCTCCTTTGCAGAAAGATGTCAAGTAGCTCTTTGTTGTGAATTTTCTGACTTCAAATTGAAAAAGAACCTCAAAGGTAGGAATCTGTAGTTTAAGGATGACTAAGAAGGAGAAGGCCTCATAGAAAGGCTAAAGAAAATTTCAAAGTCACAAAGTGGTTAGAGGCACCATTTCTACATCCACATCTCCCCTGTCTCATTCCCAGAACATGGACAATCAAAAAACGACCAAGGAAAATATGCTTGAGAGTCAAAGAACAGCAAAATAATGTTAGTAGTGAAAAGAATTAAAGAAAATTCATTCAAGAATGCCTGGGTGGCTCAGGGCGTGATCTCAGGGTCCTGGGATCAAGTCCCAAAACAGGTTCCCTGTGGGGAGCCTGCTTCTCCTTCTGCCTATGTCTCTGCCTCTCTTATGAATAAATAAATAAAATCTTAAAAAAAATTCATTCAGATATGTGTGATGATTTTCTTATGGGTCTTCATTCATTAGAGACATAGATTTTATTTATGTCATCTTACAAAAACCAGATCACATGAATAACCAAGAAATCCAGGCACATGTTTGTGAAACAATTTTGATAGATTTTCTGTGTTTAAATATGTGCTTTTTACTTAATCCACTTTTTAGTAATATATAATCAATCCACAAAAATTATAGATTCAGTAATTGGTTGATTTGGTGGTAACATTTATAATCATGCATTCAATTTTAAGAAATGGCTGGTTTGTGTCATAACATGGTTCGCTTTCTATTTTTTTAATATAATTATGTGTACATATGTAATATGTATTACTTATCTATATTTTATATAAATGCTTGCATTAATATTTACTGTTTGTTCTCATTATAAAAAGGACTCTAAACTGTTATGTTTTAAAATGTTAATTGGCCCGATTTTACATATAAACAAAGATTACTTAGTTAATATCTGAATGCCGATGAACATCCTTCCATCCCTTTTATTTTCTCCAGTTCTCTCTGTAGCCATCACTTTCAGCCACTATTCTCACTCTATACTATATCTCCCTGTTCCTGCTAAATCAGGTTGAAATGGCCTTGTCAAGGATATTTTGAATTCAGACATAGTCAATTTAGATTTGGCAAAAGCTATGAACAATATTTTCATTAAAAAAGTCAAACATTTTCTAAAGAATCTAATTTAGAACAACATTCTTGAGAATGGATATTCAGCACATAGGGCACCTACAAGATGATCCATGGATTATGTGATAAAACTATGGGTGCTTCTGCTTATATTTATGCTTCCTTATTCTTTAAAAATTTCAATCTTTGTATATTTTACAATGCACACAATTGGTTCATAATATGTTAGTCTAGTAGAGCATATTTAATTTTTTTTCTTTTTTACTGCTGGGTGAAGATAAAAGAAATTAAGAAATCAGAAGAGGAAAGATTAAGAACATTTGCTTATTAATCTGATAGACATAGATTTGATTATTACTTCTAACAGTTACTAGCTACGTGATCTTAGGCAGGTTGCATAACCTCTCTATACCTCAGTGTCCTTGTCTGTGGAACAGTAATAATCTTGTATTACTTACCTTATAAGTATCATAATCACATAATGCTTACCGTCTAGGAGAATAAATTAAATGATGACTGTAAAGCACTTAATGCATAATATATATGCAAAGATTTTGGGTATTTGTATGATTGGAAAAGGTCACATGGAAACCTATAGAGTAATAGACCCAAACTCAAGGTTTTTCTTTTACCAAGACATGGATTAGAATTTTATTATGGTCTGAGAAGTTTCAATTATCACATATTATTCAGACAGATCTGTTCATAAATATATATGTATATTAAAAACTTTATTTATTTCCTTGAGATAGCACATACTGGGGAGAGCAGCAGAGGGAGAGGGAGAAGCAGGCTCTGGGTTGAGCAGGGAGCCTGATGCAGGACTCAGTCCCAAGACCCTGGGATCGTGACCTGAGCCACAGGCAGAGGCTCTGCTGGCTGAGCTACGCAGGCGCCCAGGTCTGTTCATATTTTAAGGAACAGACTACAAAATCACTTTTCTGAAACCAATGAACTAGCACATGATGGCCTGAGTTACATACGGCATTAATTTTAGTTCCATTAAAAAAATATTTATTCACTTAAAACAGATAGATAGCCTGTGCTGTTTTGGGCATAGAGCCTGCTTAAAATTCTCTCTATCCCTCTGCCCCTTTCCCCTTGTCTCCCCCTCCCCCCATCTAAAACAAAACAACAAAAAACTTTTAACTTAGAAAGTAAAGGTAGAAAATGTGGTCTGAATACTTATGGCAATTGACTTGACATAGGACTTTCATCTGAGTCAATATATGACTTTAGCAGAAATTTATCTCAAATAAATATGCAGTGAAAAACAAATTCAATGATATATCCATAAAGAGCTCAACATGCTCAACAAAAATGTATGAAGCACCTATTACAGACAAAATATTGTAAAATTCTGGGAAGCACCTATTACAGACAAAATATTGTAAAATTCTGGGAGTGAGTTTGAGAGAGATAAAAATAAGATACACAGATGAATAAGACTTGGTCCTTCACCCCAAGATGCTTACAGTCTGGTGAAGGAGATATACTTGTACAAGGTAGACATAGGAAATATTAAAACAAAAACAAAAACAAAAACTTGTGGGATAGTAGAAAGAAGACTACTGGGGTTGGATCTTAGGCTTGGACTCAGAATAAGTTTCTCTTACTTGCTGGTCTAGACTAAGTTGCCACATAAAAGACAGAACACTGAGTTAAATTTGAATTTTAAGTAAACAGTGAATAAGTTTTTTTTTGTTGTTTTGTTTTTGTGAATAAGTTTTTAATTGTAAGTATATTCTATTAACATGGGACAAACACTAAAAAATTACTTTTAAAATAATCTGAAATTCAAATTTAACAAGGTATCCTGTATTTTTTTTTTGCTAAATCTGGCAACCTTGTCTTAGGCAACGTGCAGGCTATTTATGGTTTGCTGAGTCCATCCATCCTTTTCTCCTCTATGTCCCTCCTAGAGGCTGGCTCCTTGTGATCTCTATTTCCTGTACTGCCTTACCCAGTTGGCTTTTTATTGAATTAACTCAGACCTGGAAGGAAGGTAGACAGTAAGAGGAGAGAGAGGTTAGGTTTTCTTCTTTGCCTCTTCCATGACTCAGCAAAGCATTGTTGGTGGTGCCAGGGTTCCTCTATAACTACAGGTCATGCCTGACAGTTCCTTCTACGTGACTTCAGCTTTCCCGAGACTCTGGTTACACTTTTTCCTCCCACTCCTCCTTCAGTGTTAGGAATAGCAACAGCTTTCCTCTGCTGCTAAGCTCTGGGTGCTTCAGTGTCCTTTTTGGTTTCCCTAACTTTGACCGTTTCTTTGTGGGTAGTCTATTATTTAGAGGCACTGAGTTAAGTTCTGTTTTCTTCCTGGACCCTAGTTGATAAAGCAAGTCTCTTTAATTTCTTTGAACCTCATCTTTTTTTTTTATAAAATGAGGAAAATAAACACCTCCCTCAAACATTTTTTTGTACAGAGATTATATATATGGATATTTTGCTAGGGGGCCCCAAAATTTGGATTTATATTTAGTACACTATATTACTGACTCTTTCCAGCTGTGACTGGCAGAGTAGTGCCTATTGAATCAAATCTTCTATAGATAACAATTATAAACTCTTGACTGAATATTGAAATCAACTCTCTGAAGGAATTGGATAATGACCCAAAGCAGGCAGACAATGAAGTGGAGTTAGTAACTGGATGAAGAGAAGAGCACTGGGTAAATTTCTCATTTTTTATAACTTTTGGACTGCACCAAATGGGGAAGCAAAAAATCCAATAGTCTTACTGACGGAAGAACCACAGGACAGAGTTTAGGGCAACTAGAGCCATTGGAAATTGAGGGAGGAAATCCAAGAAAGGAGAGTTCTAGAAAGAGGCAGCTCCAAATTACATGTATAGACTCTTCCTAAATTTCTGGCTGAACCCTGAATCATACCTATGTGGGGCAGACTCAAACAAGCCAACTAAAACTAAAGAACAGTACAGAGATTTAAGCTGCTACCTATTGCAGAAGAGTTGGTAGCTTGAATCTCACTATTTTAAGTATTTATTAAAACAATGGACACCTCTCAGAGAAATATAGCAGAATCTAGAGTCTCTACAACATATCACTCACTAAAATACAATCCGTAATTGCTTGATGAAGAAACAGAAAACATGAAAAATTTTAAAGAATAAAGAGGCTTTGCCTCTAAGAAAACACAGATGTTGGACGTATCAGACACATATGTTAAAACAGCTGTTATAACTATGCTTTAGGAAATAAAGAAAAATATGCTCACAACATGTGAAAAGATAAGAAATCTCAATAAGGAAATAGAAACTACAAAAAATAAAAATTCTAGAACTGAAAAACACAATGTATGACAAAAATATCCACTGAATGCATATGATAGAAGAAGGGATTAATGAACTTAATAATAAGTCAATAGAAGTTATACAAATTAAAGAACAGAAAGAAAAGATAAAAAAAATTAAAAGCCTCAAAGGCCTGAGGAACAATATCAGAAGCTCTAACATTGTATAACTGGAATCCCAGAAGGAGAGAAGAGAGAAAATGGGAAGAACAAGATATTTGAAGAAATAATGGCTGAAATTTTCTCAATTTGGTAAAGGAAAGAAATTTATAGCTTCAAGAATCTCAGAAAGCCCCAATCTGCATAAGTCCGGAGAAATGCCACACCCAGTCATATCATAGTGAAACCCAAGGTGTTTAGAAAATCTTGAGAAAAAAGCCTGAGCAAAATGACACATTGTGTAAAGAGGAACAACTCAAATGTTCAAATGAATTCAAACAATTTAAACAGCCTCATCAGTAACAATGAGCTTAGAAAACAGAAGAACAATATCTTTAAGGCGCTTTAAAGAAAGAACAGAAAACCCAGAATTCTGTAGTCAGCAAAACATCTGTCAATAATGATGGCAAAATAAGCACATTTTCAGGTAAAGGAAATCCAAGAGAATTCATTGCCAACAAACTGCAAGAAATGCAAAAGCAAGCTCTTCAGGTAGATGGAAAATGATAACAAAGAAATTCAGATCTTTACAAAAGAATGAAAAGCATTTCAAATGGTAGATATATAGGTAAATAAGTATTTCCTAGCAATTTCCTAGCACTAGACATGAAAATAATTTTTCTCAATGTAGTGTCACAGTGTGTATATTAATGTATATAAATATATGTGAAAGAATAATAGATCAAAAAGTTTCAGTGGAGACGCCAAGATACAATAGAGGCCATATTCCAAAGGGTATGGTAATCCAGACGCAAATTTTCAAAGGAAATAGCTCAGAGTTATGTTAGATGATTCACCCATGGTAAAAGTATAAAAGGTTTGGAGTTTTGGAAGGTTGAAAGATTTTTAAGGATAATTAATTTAGAGATAGCAATGCTGTGCTGTAATTATGTAATTATAATTTTTACCATCCAAAGAGAGTGGAGTAGGGGATCTGACACTTAAAGTCCAATGAAAGGGACCTCAGTGGGACCATTTGGCTGGCTTGATATGTGTTTCTCATGAAGAGAAAGCACAAGTAGGTTTATTGAATTTATTTTTTATCTGCTAATTCAGTTTTATTGAGATATACATACATATATACATAAAATACACCTTTCTTCTTTAGGTATATAGTCCTCTAAGCTCTGACAAATGTATACAGTCATATAAATAACATGACATCATTACCCCCAAGGGTTCTCTGTTGCTCTTTTGTAGCTAATTTCCGTATTCTCTCAGCTACTTACAAACACCGATTTGATTTTTGTCCCTATAGTTTCATCTTTTTGCAAATGTCATATAAATAGAATCATATAGAATGTAGCTTGTTGTGTCTGCCATCTTTCAATGATCAAATTGCTTTTGAGATTCACTTGTGTTGTTGCATATATCAGTAGTTTTATCGATGAGTTTGTCTTAATCACCCGTTGATGAATTTCCCCAGTTTTTGGCCATTATAAACAAGGCTGTTTTAAGAATTTGAATATAGATCTTGGTGTGAACATGTCTTCATTTCCTTGGGCTAGAAATGGGGTTTCTGGGGCAATATGTCAAGTATATGTTTGACTTTACTAGATTGCTGCCTGACTCTACTTGGGAAATCTGCAAGTTGGGTGCATCAGTAGCTTTAGCCAGTTCTAGAATGACCGAGTGTTATCTGCTCTTCCTGCAGAGGACTAGGTTAAGGAATACACAAGTACTTACCGTAAATAGGTGACTTCTGTATCCGTTATTTATTACTGCTAAAACAGAACCCAGTGCAAACACCAGCCCAAAACATAGGAACTTAAAAACAGAAAGCAGTAAAAAACAAAACAAAAAACAAAGCAGTAATTTATTTGCTACAATTCTGTAATTTGGGCAGGGCTCAGGGCTGGCTTGTCTCTGTGGTGTTGGCTGGAGAATCTCTGGCTCTGTGCTGCTGGAGAATCTAAAATGTCTTCACGTTGGTATCTGGTGCCTCAGCTGGCATGACTGGATTACCTGGTCTCTGGCAGAGCCTCCGTCTCCAGCAGAGTAATTGGACTAATTTACATGATGACTCAGACTTCAGAAGTGTAAAAATGGAAGCTGTAAGATCTCTCAAAGTCTGGGCCTGGAAATCACATAGCATCACTTTTGCCTCATTTTATTAGGATCATCCCAGTTTCAAAAAGGAAGGAAAATAGATCATTTCTTCTCCTCCTCCTCCTCCTCTTCCTCCTTCTTCTTCTTCTTTGAGCCCATTTCTTCATGGAAGGCATAGAAAAGTCACATTGCAAAAGGGAAGTGGGATGAGAGGTGAATGTTAAAGCGAGCTTTAAAAGTGACTCCTCAGCCAGCACGGCATCTGTACTAGATTCTATCCAATATTGCTACTTGGAAGGGTAATAAGGACCTCGGAAGAAGGGAAGTGGAGATGTGCTATGGGATGCTAGGAGCTGGGAGAGAGTAAACTGCCGGAACAAAATCTATTCACCCAGACCAAAGGCACTGAAGTTGGGAGGCCTTTTAACAAGGTTGGAGATTTCCAAAGAGCCAATAAAAATGGACCGTGTGAAAAAAGTCAGTTACACATCTCCAGTCCCAGAGAACACAAAGCCACCTCACAACGGTAATAGTCATATATGACTTTTCTCATTCTTTTCATATCTTTTCCCTGTCCCATACCAACATCAACCCTGTTGGAAACAGAAATCAGAAACCATAGTTAAGACACTAGGGAGGGGATCCCTGGATGGCTCAGCGGTTTAGCGCCTGTCTTCAGCCCCGGGGAGTGATCCTGGAGATCCAGGGTGGAGTCCCACATCGGGCTCCCTGCAGGGAGCCTGCTTCTCTCTCTGCCTGTGTCTCTGCCTCGCTCTCTCTCTTTCTCTGTGTCTCTCATGAATAAATAAATAAAATCTTAAAACAAAACAAAGCAAAAAAGACTAGGGAAAGAGGAGCAGAGAAGAAAAAGAGGACTCCTCTCACTCCCAACTTGTGTATGTCCAGGTCCTTGTTGGGAGAAGTGGAAAAATTTTAATGTTAAAACAATGTTGGGATTTTGATTTATTATCTATTGTTGATCACTTATGATAACGTACTCAGATTGTATTTGTGACCTAACATGATTATAGGACTTTACTTAAGGGTGGCCAGAAAATACATGGGGCCTGCCTAAGCTTTAATTGAAGGGTAGGAGAAAAACAACTCACATTGAAAAGCTTAAAAAGAGGAATGGGAAACAAAGTGTTTAAAATACCAGGTATCGGGGCAGCCCCAGTGGCACAGCGGTTTAGCGCCGCCTGCAGCCAGGTTGTGATCCTGGAGACTGGGGATCGAGTCCCATATCAGGCTTCTTGCATGGAGCCTGCTTCTCCCTCTGCCTGTGTCTCTGCCTCTCTCTCTCTGTGTCTCTCATGAATAAATAAATAAAATCTTTAAAAAAAAAAAAATACCAGGTATCGGGCTGCCTGGGTGGCTGAGCAGTTTAGCACTGCCTTCGGCCCAGGGCGTGATCCTGAAGACCTGGGATCTAGCCCCACGTCGGGCTCCCTGCATGGAGCCTGCTTCTCCCTCAGCCTGTGTCTCTGCCCCTCTCTCTCTCTCTCTCTGTGTCACTCATGAATAAATAAATAAAATCTTTTAAAATATATATATATAAGTAAATAAATAAAATAAAATAAAATATCAGCTATCTTGTTAGGTCTACAATAGGTGAGTTTTCACGATAGTTGAAGAATTATGTAAAGAGTAAAAAATTCAATTAACCAGATATCTGGTATCCCATGACATATACTAGAATGTTCCGTCATTTAACCAACTATATAATCACAGGCAAGTCAATCTCTCTGTGTCTTATATTTTTCACGTGTAAATGAGATAAATAATATCTGTCTCGTTGGTTAGATTAAGTGCTTAGAACAGTGTCTGGCAAATACTAGTTGTTCAGCAAATGATAATTATCATCAACATCGTCATCTGCCCTAAATTGTTTTGCTGAATTAAGTTTTTTAGCAAGTCAGTTTTTCATTTTCCTCTTATTAGTGGATACTCATCTTTGGGCTTTAAGAAACAATAATATTTTTATAATGCAATAATATCCTTAAAATGATTGACATAATGACTGGCACAGGGTAAGTGTTCAATAAATGGTAGTTGTTATCATAGTCACTTCAAAGCAAACACTTTCACCTTTCTTTCTTCCCTCCGTGTACTAGCTATATACCATGCTGGAGCTCTGTTTAATCTCTCTGAATCTCAGTTTCTCCATGTGTAAAATAGGGTTTTTACTTACGTTACCTACCTCACAGGGTTGTTATGAGGAATAAGATCATTTTTGTGAGAATGCTTATAAAACACTATACAAAGATGAATTAGCATTGTTGTTTATTGTACAGGTTACTTTTTTATATGGTTTGTAAATCTGTTTCAAATGATTTTGAATAATACTCAATATTTTTCTGTAAGGAAACAGAGCTGAAATCTCCATTTGCATATAAACTGCTTTCTACAAGTGGGTATGTGTTTCCTAGCCCTTACACATAGAAGCTGTGATTGCAGGGGAGGTATAAGATCTCACTAGCCCCCCCCCCCCCCCCCAGTTTTTCTTCTTGGTGCTGAGCTACTCTCCTACCTCACCTGAAATTTCTTGATGAGTGATTCTAGAAGGATCAACAAGAAAGGACTAACATCTAATAACACATTCATATTTTACCTCTCCTTACCTGGAGGTAAAATATGAGGTATGTCTCCTTACCTGGAGAGGTAAGGCGAACTTAGGCATTGAGAGAGGTGACTGTCTTCTAAAACTTCTCAGAATGAATTAATTGAATAACTGGCCCAGAGTTAGCTAAGAGCATCCATCCCACAAATGTGAGATTGTAAGATGGGTACATTTCAGCAGAAGAGCAAAACATGATCACAACCATCTAAGAATAAATAGCTCAACAAGCTTTTATTCTATTTATGTCCTACAGAAGGTGGCTGCTTCCCTAAGATGCCTCCCACCAGATGGTGACTTCTCAGTTCATTTTTAACTACCTGCAAAATCATGGCACTTGGCTCTGACCTCATTTCATTTTAGAATTCACCTTTGTTTCAGCACTACATCACTATAGCTTCTGATTTCCATCTGGGCAAAAAAATTCCTCAAAAGGCGAGAGGTCAAAGTCATGGGCAAACACATATGCACATGAATATATTTACTTTTATAAACAACTTTCTCTTCATAATCCATCTGTAATAACGGGCAACTGATTTCTTGTTTCAGATCAGGTTTCCCCTCTCTACATACATAATTACAGTTATTTCTATTGACTCAAGAATTGAAGGCCGATTTTAAATTATTCTAAAGAAAACCTAATGATGAAGACCTTGTAAGTTCTTTCTATATAATGCATTGTAAAATTGGTCCAATAGATTGGATTATCTATATCAATCCTCATTCCCCAAATTTCCCTTTGTTAACATTCATGACTAAGAGTTGACAGCACAATTATTTATTAAGCCTCTAAGAAAATCAGGGTAAGGAGTCACTAGGGAGCTAAGCCACCACTCTAATCAATTTCTTTGTTTTGCCTGAATTTATGACCATACGTTGCCCCCTTAAAATGAGCCTGGAGCAGATATCTTTTTCTTTTCTTTCTTTCTTTTCCTTTTAAAGTAAGCTCTCCTCCCAACATGGGGTTTCAACTCATACCTCAGAGACCATGAGTCACGTGCTCTGCTGACTAAGTCAGCCAGGTGCCCCAGGAGCAGAGGTATCTTAGAAGTGGGTGCTGCTTGTAGGAAAAGGTATACAGCCTGTAGAAGGATCAGGATATGCTCATCACTACTTTTGGGAAAATAACTTAAAATAAGCAAAAAAATGGGCTATTTTGTTATTTTCTTGGATGCAATTTAGCAAGTGATGTTTTGGAGAAATGACAGTGATATACTGCTCTGCCATCAAATATAAATTCATCTCAACTGTTTTCATCTTTCTTTCTCACGGTGAATTGATTATTGTACTGAGTACAGTAAATAGGTAACTGGGGAAAGGTGATATGTATATATGAAAAATAATATTAGCTAAAAAGAAATAATGAAAATACGGCATATATTCATAAATAATGATAATCACTCTCAGCATTGTATGGAGAACTTTTTGTGCTATGCACTTTTTAAAATTTCAGATTTTATAGTGCTGAAAATTACAGCTATTACTTCAAAAAATGTGAAGTTGGAAAGAACATTTGAGAATAATTAGTCCAGCATCGTAATTTTACATATGGGCAAACTAACGCCCATAAGGAATGTGTGACTTTCCCAAGAACACACAGCTAACTTATGGCGGAAGAGCATACCCAAGATCCCATATCTTCTGATCCTTAGTTTTGGATTGTTCCCATTCCCATGCACACCATACAGATAATTGCTTTAATAATAAAAATGAATTCACGCACATAGTTAACATTATACTAAAAATGTAGTCCTCCATCTTAGACACACATTACAGTTATTTGGAGAGGAGTGCCTGGGTGGCTCAGTGAGTTGAGTGTTGGACTCTTGATTTCAGCTCAGGTCGTGATCTCAGGGTTGTGAGATTGGGCTCCATGCTCAGCATGCAGTCTGCTTGAGATTCTCTTTCTTTCTCTCCCTCTGCCTCTCTCCCTGCTTATGCTCTTTCTCTCTCTCTCTCAAATGAGTAAATAAATAAAACCTTAAAAAAATGATCTGGAGAGCTGTTGAAACTACCAACACCAGACTGTATCCAGATCAATTATATCACAACGTCTGAGGATGGGATCCAGGCATCACTAATTTTCAAGGCTCCTCAGGTGACTGCAATGAGCAGCCAAGTTTGAGGATCACTGTATAAAAATAATTATAATAATTATAGTGAAAAGCAGTTGTCTTTTACCTAGCTCCTTCTAATTCCCTACTTTACTTTCTATAGTATATAGAAGAGTTTGACTAATATATTGAAACTGTACCAGGGACTGACTGAAAATAAATGCAAAGGGTAGATAGGTTTTTATTGATGTTGACCATTTAGTGGATTGGTTGCCCTTTTAAAAATTGATTTTATTAATCCCTTATATATTATGGGCAATAATAATAGCTCTCAGCTAACCCAAGAAAGCAGATTTTATTATCTCAATTTTATAGATGAAGAATCTTGAGGTCCAATAGGGTTAAGTAACTTGCCTAAGGTCAGAATACTAGAATGTGATGTAGCTAGTATTTGAATCTATGCAATCTCATTCCTGAGCCTGTGTTCTTAAATACCACCTATCCTGGCTTTATTTGCCTTTTATATATGTTGCAAATACCTTCTCCATTTTTCATTTGTCATCTTAACTTTGTGGTTGGCATCCTTCACTGTGTAGACATTTAAAATCTTTACGTAGTCACATTTTCAATATTTAAAAAAACATTACTCAGTCTTGTTTCATACTAAGAAAGGCTTAGTATAGAGAGTAATAGAAATATTCTTCTACTGAGCACACTGTCCATGAGGAGCACTAGGTTATATACAGATTGTTGAATCACTATATTGTACACCTGAAACTAATATAACACTCTATGTTAACTGCACTTAAATTAAAATAAAAAAATTAAAAAAATTCTCTTGCTGTATTTTATTCTGAAGTTTTAGCTTTCATTTTTAACTTTATGATAATTAATCTTGAATCTTATACTGTGGGTGTCTATGGCCTGAGGTAGGGATCTAATTTTATTTTTCCTCCAAATAGCTAGCCAATTGTTCCAAAAATATGTCCCTTCCTTAGTGAGTTGACTTGCCACCTTGATATAGCTGATGTTCAGAAATTAACCACGATGCTACACAGTATACCAATTAGTGTTTTATTCTAATTAAGAATTCTTTTAAAAATGTAACCCTGGAAGGAATACCAATTAGAAACATTAGAGTGTAAATTAGTTATTTAATGTTGGGTTCTTAATACTCAGCTTCCATAAATGTATCCAAGAACAGAAATTTTGGCTCTGGAGGTCAAATCTTCTTAGGGAGGAAGATGATGAAAGAAGAAATGTTGATTTTTAATTTAGGGTGTGGATGGAAGAAACTATTGCCTTCTTCACAATTTGGTCTTTTATAGGAAAAATTCTCACATTTTTGATGACAGCAATTGAAGAACACTTGGCACTAATTGAAGTAATGAAGATTATCACCTGACTTTTTAGTAAGCAAATCCTTCCAAATTTTTGTAATATCCCCCAGCTTTGGACCAATGGAAAAACCATCAAACAAAACAACCATAAGGATAAATAGTTCAATGAAGACAATTTCCCTGGAAATGTGAAATTAAGATGGGTTCTGCAGGGAGAAATGCCAAATCTTGTCATTTACTCCAGGACAACAGCATACATGTGTATCCGTGGTTTTTCTGTATAGAGTAGCAGGAAATCTATATGCACTTATTGAATAATTAACCCCCATTTCACTATATGTGTGCTCTAAACGATTAATGTCCTTACTTGCCTTCACAATGGTTCAGTGTGATCTAACACAGAGTCAACCATCTGTCTGTGTTTTCTTCCATTTGCAACATTTGTTCTTCCTGCTGATTTGACTGCTTCTTTTCTCTGCTGTCTGATTCAGACAGAGCAAGCTGTTCCAGAAATGTACTTGTTAGCCAGAAGTGAGTCCCTTGGACTACAGAAATATAAAATTCACCTCAGCTAACAACATTTAAGAAAACCACTGTTTTGTTTTTTAAGCATATTGTCTGGCAAGCATTCCAAGTTCTTAACGATGACATTTTTTTAACCTGTTGACAAAAATCAAATACATATAAACCTAAAACCATGCTTGGAAGAAATAGTTTTCTTTGGACATGGCCCTGAGGGTCACTAGCGTCCCATTTCAGTAAAGGTTCAACAGTCCTTCTTGAGACATGTTATCTCAGGGCATCCTACTGAAATCACTTACTTTCCTCTTAAGTACATTCTTTAGTTCTCTCAATGTGAGTCTTTTTAGTGGTAAATCCTCTCATGTTGTTTTTTGTGTTTTTTTTTTTTTGATAGTATATTTCATTTTTATTTTCAGAAGATCATTTCAATTATATATTTTGCTCTCTTCTGGATCCCATTATCATTAAGATATTAGCTGCCAGTTTAACTTCCTTGTGGGGAATCTATTTTTTCTATCTGGTTGTTTTTAAGATCTTCTTCCTGTCTTTGTTGTTCTGCAGCTTCACTCTATGTGTTTATGAGGGTTTTTTTTTTTTTTTAATTTTATACAGCTTGGGATTTATTGGGCTTCCTGAAAGTGACATCTGATGTCGTTCATCAATTTTAGAAAATTCTTAACCATTATTTCTTCATGTGTTGCTTTTCCTTATTTGAATAACCTCTTCCAGAAATTCTAATTAGCCCTTCTCACTCTATAGTTTATGTTTACAAAACTCTCTTTAATGTTTCACACCTGTTTGTATCTCTGAGCTGAAATCTGAATATTTTTTCAGTTCTATAATCTCATTATTTATTCTAATCGGCTGTATCTAATATGCTTTTTAATCCTTTGGTTGAGCTTTAAATTTTATTCATTACATTTTCACTTTTAGAATTTCAGTGTGGTTGATTTTCAGGTCTTCCTGACTAGTTCCTGTTGTCTTTTCCTCATTGTTCATGTATTTCAATCCTTTTTATATTTGTACAAACACATCAAGTATAGTTATTTTGTATTTTTGTCTGATAATTACAATATAAGAAGTTTGTCAGGGTCTGGTTATCTGGTATATTATTTGCTTTCACTGCTGGTGGATTGCCTCCTTTTGTGTTTGTGACTTTTAAATTACTATTAAATAATACTTAGAATTCTATCTGTAGAAATTTTAGCCAGCAAAAAAAGCCTACTCCTCCAGGGAGTGTTTGTGTTTTCTTTTCCAGGGGCCTAGAAACACAGCACACCAATTCCACTTAAATTTCAACATTCCATTGGAATACATTTAGGCTCCAAACTCCTGTGAAGGGCCACAATATTGTGGAAAGACTTTTTTTTTTTTTTTTTTTTAAACTACCCAGAGCGAATTCTGAAACCAATCATTGTACTATCAGCAGGGTTAGGTTTCTTTCTTAAACAATTTCATTCTTGGGCAGCCTGGGTGGCTCAGTGGTTTAGCGCAGCCTTCAGTCCAGGGCGTGATTCTGGAGACCCAGGATCAAGTCCTGCATCAGGCACCTTGCATGGAGCCTGCTTCTCCCTCTGCCTGTCTCTCTCTCTCTCTCTCTCACTCTCTGTGTCTCTCTTGAATAAATAAATAAAATCTTAAAAACATTTTTTTTCATTCTTGCCCTGGATTGTAGGCCTTGCAAGTTTCCAATTTTATACAGTGTGATCTCTGACCTACTCAAGACTGCTCCTACATACTCTCTGCATAGTAGTTCTAAGCCACCATGACTCATATAGTTGGCTAAGAATTTGATGACTTCAAGGTTCACATATCTTCCTAATCTTGTGTTCCTTGCTTAAGTCTGTCTTCAGTAGATTTCCATTACTTCGTTGCAGATTCACTCAATAATTTTAAATGAATTATCTTTAATTTTAGAGAACAGGTTTAGCTCTTCTGTGGCAGGAAGGTTTTAAGACCTCTAATCCACCGTATTGCCATACCTCTGACATTTTTATTTCTCTTTCACTTTTAAAGGATAATTTCAGTAGATACAGAATTGCTTCTAGGTTGATTTTTTTCTTTCAACACATTAAATATTCCACTCCACCCTCTTCTTGCTTGCAGTTTCTAATAAGAAGCCTGCTAAAATTCCTCTATAAGGTTCCCCACCCTCCCACCCCCATGCTTCTTTCAAGATTTTTTCTTTGCCTTTGATATTCTGAAATTGAAACTGAAATTTAAATATGAAATGCCTAGGTGTAGGATTTTGTTTGTTTGTTTTTATTTTTGTATCACTACTGCTTAAGTGTTCTCTGAGTTTACTGGATCTGTTGTTTAGTATCTGCCGTTAATTTAGGAAAATTATTGGTTATTATTGCTTCAAATATTTCTTTTGCTCTATTTTCTCTTTCTGGTGTTAAAATGATAGATAAGTTAGACCTTTTGCTATTGTCCTCAGTTCTTAGATGTTCTGTTCTGTTTTGTTTATTCTTTTTACTCTTTGCTTTTTTCAGTTTGGAAAGTTTCTATGGCCCTATCTTCAAGTTTATTGATTCTTTTCCTAGCCATGTTGAGTCCACTGAAGGCATTCTTTATTTCTATTACTGTATTTTAAAAATTTTTATCATTTCTTGTGATTCTTTCTGAAAGTTCCCATTTTTCTGCTTTATGTTATACATCTATTCTTGCATGCTGTCCACCTTTTCCATTAGAGTCCCTAACATATACTTTAAGTTTCCTATCTTATAATTCAAACATCTGTGGTATATGTAAGTCTGGTTCTGACAGTTGCTTTGTCTTTTCAGACTGTGCTTTGTCTTGCCTTTTAGCATACCTTGTAATTTTATGTTAAAAGCTAGATATGTTGTATTGGGTAATTGCAACTTAGGCAGACAGGTTTTTAGAGAGAGATCGTATGTTACTCTGGCTAAGAGATGTGCTGTTTAATGTTCAAATTCTCTAGTACTGTTATATTTGGTCTCTCTCTGAGGAGGTATCAGTCTGTGTAGACTTTTTCAACCATGATCTATTATTATTATACTAGAGCATTACTGGTATGGTGGTAAAGTGTGTGGGAGGAGGAGCATTTTATAATCACCTAATTGAGTCTCAGTCTTTTACTGGGCCTATGTCTTGGGGATTGTGGCCCTCACAAGTGTTTTCTATCCCTTCTTCAGTTGAATAGCTTTTACCCCATATTCCCTACTCTCTAACTGCAATGTTTTGTCTATTTCCTTAGTACCTTGTTCTCTGTTGAATAAGGTTTTTGTTTGTTTTTTCCCTCATGTAAGACAGGAAGGTAAAAGGGGTCTGGAGTGAGGAGGAATTCCCTTTCCTCTCCTGGGATAAATTTGCAAAATTGTGCTTTGGCAACAATTTTTTTCCTGGAGAGTAGGACTTCTTTATAGAGAAGATTCTGGGTATGGTTTGCAACTGTTACTTTTCCCACCCTCACTGACCCCTTGCCAAATCCAAGGAGGAATTTTTGTGGGATCCTCACCATGAACACTTGATGGGGTTCCCGGACAGAGAACCCATGAAAGCATAGAAGCCCCTCAAGACTGCAGTTCCTAGGGGTTTTTCACTCTTGTACTTGACAAGTTCATACTTGACCTTTGGCAATTTGTCAGAATTGCTATTTAAGTGTTCCTACCGGTTTATGTCTCCAGTGGTTCCTGCCTCAGGTAGGCAGATTTTTTTTTTTTTTAAGATTTATTTCTGTATTTATTTGAGAGGGAGACAAGGAGAGAACACAGCAGGGAGGAGAGGGAGAAGTAGACCTCCCACAGAGTAGGGAGCCCCATGTGGGCCTTTATCTTGGTACCCTGGGATCATGATCTGAGCTGAAGGCAAAAGCTTAACCAACTGAGCCATTCAGGCACCCCTAAGGTAGGCAGATCTTTATTGTGCCTTCTCTCTGGTACCTGCCTTTCCAGATTTCGATTATTGATTTGCAATGAGGCATCAGTTCTCAGGTAGACCTAAAAAAAGTCATTGATTTTTCAGTTTGTCCAGATATTTCTTGTTGTAAGAATGGCAGTGACAACTTCCAAATTCTTTACATGTCAGAGCTAAAATTTCACTATTGGGGTGCCTGGGTGGCTCAGTTAGTAAACTAACCAACTTTTGATTTTGGCCCAGGTCATGATCTCAGGGTGGTAGGATTAAGTCCCACATTGGGCTCTGAACTCAACAGGAGGTCTGCTTGTCCTTCTCCCTCTGCTCCTTTCCCCCTTCACTCACACATGTGCATGCTCTCCCTGTCTCATAAAGAAATACATACATACATACATACATAAAATCTTAAAAAATAAAGTTTCACTAATGAGGCACCTGCCTGGCTCAGTGGGTAGAGCATGCGACTCTTGATCTCAGGGTAATAAATTCAAGCCCCATATTGGGTGTAGAGCTCGCTAAAAACAAAACAAGTTTCACTATTGAATGTAAATGTGAATTAAAAGTTCACATTTTTATTGTAGTTTGGGTACTCTCCTTTCAAAGAAAAGAAACAAACATTGGCTAACTTACATAAAAAAAAAATTGTGGGGCACTTGGGTGGCTCAGTTAAGTGTCCAACTCTTGATTTCAGCTCAGGTCATGATCTCAGGGTCATGAGATTGAGCCCCAAGCTGGGTTCCATGCTAGGCTGCCTCTATGCTAGGCATCTGCTTAAGATTCTCTTTCCTTATCCCTCTGCCTCTACCTCCTCTCCTACTTGAGTGCTCTCCCACTCAAAACATTTTTTTAAAAGAAAGGTATTCGTCAGACGGATATTGAAAACCAAAATAGTTCTGGGCCATTAATTAGTAAGAACTATGGGGAAAGTCGATGGAGGGAAGATGGTGGGGGATGGGCTAAATGGGTGAAGGGTATTCAGGAAGGCATTTGTGAGGAGTACTGGGTATTATATGTAAATGGTGAATCACTAAATTCTACACCTGGAGCCAATTTTACCATATATGCTAACTAACTTGGATTTAAATAAAATCTTGAAATTTAAAAAAAAAGGAACTATAGGGCAAATTTTATCAGCAACACTTTGGTTAGGATACCTCCACTGAGGGGAGTGAATTTTAACTACTATCAGGACCTTAATTAGTATATTCAAGATTCAAATTTCAGGAATTTAGAGAAGGTTGCAGAATTTTCTCAAATCCTTACACAAAAGTAGTGCAAGCAACTAGAGAGCAAAACTAGTTGGAGAGCGTTTTTTGTTGTTGTTGTTGTTTTTGTTTTAAGATTTTATTTATTCATGAGAAACACAGAGAGAGGCAGAGACACAGGCAGAGGGAGAAGCAGGCTCCCTGCGGGGACCCTGACGTGGGACTCTATCGCGGGACCCCAGGATCATGCCCTGGGCGAAGGCAGGAGCCAAACCATTGAGCCACCCAGGGATCCCCCTGGAGAGCATTTTTAACAGAACTAGATGATCAGATGTCCTCCCAGACCTCCAAACACCAGTATCTCCAGGTATGTGTGTTATCACTGCCTTGGTAGAAGAAACCTAGGGGAAGCAATAGGGCTAAGAACAGTATAATACCTGAACAGCCAATAGGTATTCCAGGCAATTGCAGTGGATTGATTTGAGAGCAGCAGCTGCAACTGGGCAGAGTTTTGCCCAGCCCAGTAGATGATAAGGCATGAGGTAAGGACTGTGGGAACAGCCTAGCTCCAATTCTCAAGATTAACGTATCAGAGTTCTCTTGCAATACTGAGCCACACACTGAAAGAGAAACTTCGGAGAGTAACCTAAGTTTTGAGAATAGTGGCAAGAGGGCAAGATTCAGAAAATAATGGGAGGGGGAGAGAGTCAGGTAATTTTAGAAGTAAACCTCCCAGTTTGTTAAACGCTATGTGATAAAACAGAAAGAGCTTTATGTAGAGGCACCCGGGTAGTGCAGTTGATTAAACGTCTGACGCTTGGTTTCGGCTGGGGTTGTGATCTGGGGGTCCTGGGATCAAGCCCCGCTTTGGGCTCCATGCTCATGCAGTATCTGTTTGGGACTCTCCTTCTACCTTTACCTCTGCTAAATGCCACCGCCTCCCCCCATGCTCACTCTCTGTGTGTCAAATACATAAGTCTTAAAAAAAAAAAAAAAAAAAGAGCTTTATGTAGTTAGACAAGCTATCTGCAATAACTTTCCTTCTTACAGTTTGAGAAAATTAAATTTATGTAAAATTGAATAGAAAAGAACCATAGTCAAATCCCTTACAAAGTTACTGTTAGACAAAGAAGAATAAGGACAGATAACTTCCTTGTAGACAATAAAATCAAGGAAAACACATACAAAAATCAGATCAGAACTGTAATATTCTATTTCAAAACAAGCTAAAAGACATTAAGAAAATAATAAAAGCATGAAAAAAACAACATAAATCAGAATCAGAAAAACTCAGAAATGAGGTGACAAAAACACACAAATTAAAAACAAAAGAAAATATAATTTTAGAAATAAAGGTAACTTAAAAGAAACATAAACATTAATAAATATACGAAATCTTTCTTTAACAGAAAAAGAAGTAAAAAGGATGCAAATTTTGAAAAGGAAGAAATGAAAAAAGAGAAAGAAAATTAGAAAAAAAAAAAAAAAACAAATGTTAAAGACAGGAAAAGAAAATCCAATACGCAAACCTTATGTGGCCCAACAATCTATACTGTATAATATATTGTATCATAGAGCATAGACATATAAAATGTGGGGAAAATTGGCACAGCAGAAACATTTTAAACTGTACTTATACTAATTGGTATTAGTATTGTTATTCTGAGACTAATGTGCATGTATGTGGGATAAAACAAATGAAGAAATATGGGATATTATGACCTGTGTTCTTGAGAAATGGGACTCAGTAAGGAAGAACCTCTGGTTTCCATAGTTTCTCTATTTTATTTTATTTTATTTTATTTTATTTTATTATTTTATTTTATTTTATATTTTATTTTATTTTTTGTCATAAGTGTACTCTTTAATTCCCATCTATTCACACCCCCCCCCCCCATTCTCCTGCCTCCTGGTAACCATCAGTTTATTCTCTATAATTAAGTCAGTTTCTTGATTTGTCTCTCTCTCACTCTTTCCCCCCTTTTCTTATTTCTTTTGTTTCTTAAATTCTGCATGAGTGAAATCATATGGTATTTGTCTTTCTCTGACTGATTTATTTCTCTTACTATTATACTCTCTAGCTCAAATTGTTGCAAATGACAAGATTTCATTCTTTTTTATAGCTGAATAATATTATATATAACATACATTATAGTAATGCACATATATGTAACATACATATATATCACATCACTATACTAAATATGTAGTAATACTATATGTTATATATGTATCTATATCACATCTTTTTTTTTAAGATTTTATTAATTTATTCATGAGAGACAGACAGACAGAGAGAGAGAGAGATGCAGAGATATAGGAAGAGGGAGAAGTAGGCTCCATGCAGAGAGCCTGATGTGGGACTCGATCCTGGGACTCCAGGATCACGCCCTGAGCTGAAGGCAGATGCTTAACCGCTGAGCCACCCAGGCGTCCCTTAGCACATCTTCTTTATCCATTCATCTATTGATGGACACTTGGGCTGCTCCCACAGTTTGGGTATTGTAAATAATGCTGCAATAAACAGGGGGGTGCATGAATCCCTTTGAATTAGTGTTTTTGTATTTGGGGGTTAAATACCCAGTAGTGCAATTACTGGAGTGTAGAGTCCTTCTATTTTTAGTTTTTTGAGGAAACTCCATCCTGTCTTCCAGAGTGGCTGCCCCACTTTGCATTCCCATCAACAGTGCAAGAGGGTTCCTTTTTCTCCAAATCCTCAGCAACACCTGTTGTTCTTGCGTTTTTTAATTTTAACCATTCTGACAGGTGTAAAGTGATGTAGCCTTGTAGTTTTGGTTTGCATTTCTCTGATGATGAGTGATGTTGAATACCTTTTCATGTGTTTGTTGGCCATCTGGATGTCTTCATTGAAGAAATGTCTTTTCATGTCTTTTGCCCATTTTTATTTAGATTATTTGTGTTTTGGTTGTTAAGTAGTATAAGTTCTTTAATATTTTGGATACTTTATATATTTTGGATACTAACCCTTTATATGTCATTTGTAAATATCCTTTCCCATTCCATAGGTTGTCCTTTAGCTTTGTTGATTGTTTCCTTTGCATGCATAAATTTTTTATTTTGATGTAGTCCCAATAGTTTGTCTTTACTTTTATTTCGCTTGCCTCAGGAGATGTATCTAGAAAAATGTTGCTATGGGCAATGTCAAAGAAATTACTATCCCTAGTATCTTCTAGGATTTTTATGGCTTTGGGTCTCACATTTAGGTTTTAATCCATCTTGAGTTTGGTTTTGGGAAAAATGAAAGAAAGTGGTCCAGTTTCATTCTTTTGTATGTAGTTATCCAATATTCCCAATACCATTTGTTGAGAATACTGTCTTTTTCTCATTGTATATTCATTCCTCTTTTGTCAAAGATTAATTCACCTTGTAATTATGGGTTTATTTCTGGATATTCTGTTCTGTTCTGTTCTATTCTATTCTATTGATATATGTGTCTATTTTAATGCCAGTACTATACTATTTTAATTACTTCTACTTTGTAATATAACTTGAAATCTGGAATTGTGATACCTCTAGTTTTGTTTTTCTTTTTCAAGATTCCTTTGTCTATTCAAGGCCTTATGTGGTTCCATACAAATTTTTGAATTGTTTGTTTTAGTTCTGTGAAAAATACTGTTGGTATTTTGATAGGGATTGCATTAAATCTGTAGATTGCCTTTGTAGTATAGACATTTTAACAATACTTGTTCTTCCAACCCGTGAGCATGACTGTCTTTCCATTTATTTGTATTGTCTTGAATTTCTTTCATCAGTATTTTATAGTTCTCAGAGTGCATGTCTTTTCACCTCTTGGTTAAGTTTATTACTATATATTTTTTCTGGTGCAATTGTAAATGGAATTATTTTCTTAATTTCACTTTCTGCTGCTTCATTATTAATGTATAGATATGTAACAGATTTCTGTACATTCTTTTTTTTATCCTACCATAGTTTCTTTTGAGAAATTATCTGTCAAAAAAAAAAAAGAAAAGAAAAATTATCTGTCATTTGTATCATTGTTCTATGTTACATGTCTTTTTGTTTCTGAGTGCTTTAAGATTTTCTCTTTAATTCTGTTTGTCAGTAATTTGGCTATGATGTACCTAGTTGGGGATTTCTGTGTATTTATGATACCTGATCCACCTGCTGGCATGATGTACTTCACACTTTCTTGGGAAGTTTTCACCTGTTATGTCCTCTATTTACTCTCTTCTTCCTCTTTTCATGACTCCAATTATATGTATGTTAGATCACTTGATATCTTCTCACAGTTCTACTAAGGGTCTACTTATGTTCTTTATTTTCCCCCCTTTCTACTGTTTAGATGGGGTCATTTCTATTGAAAGTTCACTTAACTGACTCCTTCACTTCACTTAAACTTTTTTCTGTCAGTTTTATCTGAAATTATCTTTTTTTTTTTTTTTTGTCTTCATTTTTGGAGCAGACTGTTAGCATCCCTCTACTTACTCTGCCTTTTACTTAATTCATCATGACTAAATTTTAATAGCTGTTTTAAAATCCTTATCTATTAATTCCAACATTTAGTCCAGTCAGGCTTGGTTTCTAGTGATTATTTTTTCAGTATGTTTATAGGCCATATTTTTCTGTTTCTTTTTATGTTAATACTTTTTTTTATTATGTACTAGACATTATAGGGACACTGAATATTATCTCTGAAAAATGTTAGATTTTTGGCAGAAGTTGAATTGCCTAGATACAAACTCAGAACTCTGTCTTCCTTGGATGGACAGTGGCTGATATGTTCTAAATACCCTCATCCTTTTAACTGTTGCTTTCTACTGGGTGCTTTAGTTCCCTATTTCATAGTGTAGTTCTGGGGTCATCCAAAGACTTGGATGGAATTTTTATGCAGATTTTCAGACTCCCTTATTCTCAGAGCATTCCCTTTACTTCCAGCCATTGTGTTAGCTCTACTCTTTGTCTTATGATTCCTGCCACTAAGACTGCAGCTGGCTACTTGACTTCTAGCTACCCCATGCTCCACAGACTGGGAATTTCCCTCAGGCAAAAGCCACAAAGTACATTTCCCTAATTTCAAGAATTAACATCCCTTTAGTTTTTGTTTCCTCTTCATTGTTTCCCAGAGCCTTCAACTATTTTTAAAAATATTTTATATTTTTACTATTTTTTAAGGATTTTATTTGTTTATTTATTTATTTTTAAATTAAGGGAAGAACTTTCTTTTTTAAGATTATTTATTTATTTATTTATTCATAGAGACACACACACAAAGAGAGAGAGAGAGAGGCAGAGACATAGGCAGAGGGAGAAGCAGGCACCATGCAGAGTCTGACGTGGGACTCGATCACAGGACTCCAGAATCATGCCCTGAGCCAAAGGCAGATGCTCAACCATTGAGTCACTCAGGCATCCCTATTTTATTTTTAATAGTATGTCCAGATTTTTAACTTACAATCTCAAGGAGGGTTAGTCTGATATATGCTACTCTGTTATTACTGGAAGCAAAATTCTTTCTAGGAATCTTTTCTACTGTGTGTGTTTGAAAGCAAAGAGTGCTAATAGCAGTGAGTACATCTACCCCAGGTTTTGATTTTAAATACCACTCTCCACATTTATACCAGTTCTGGGGTGTTTCTGCCAAAAATGTACAATGTGAATCTAATTATAAGAAAAGATTGGAGACACAACTTGATGAGAACCCTGGAAGTGACCTGAATTTATCAATCTACATAATTCCAAAAGTGGGACTGAGTGGGATCGTATGAACTGTGTGAATGCTGCAGATTTTCCCAGCTGAGCTTTTTACTATGCTTTCTGCAAGGAGTAACTCAATTGGGGTGACTGGCTGGCTTAGTCAGTAGAACATGTGACTCTTGATCTTAGGGCTCTGTGAGTTTGAGCTCACATATCAGTTTCAGCTCATATAAAAAGGTATCAAGTTGGGTGTAGAGATTACAAAGAATAACTCAAAATGAAAACAAAACACTAAACCATAAAATATATATTTCATACACTGAAAATTAAATACGTATCTTCTTTCTGGGAAACAAAATAGTCATTTGGAACATATTCCTTTGTTTCTTTATTTTTCTTGCCTCTCTATGTTGGTTTCTATACAACAGATGAAATAACCACTTCTGGTCTTGAAGAAGTAGCCTTGTTCAGGAGATAAAACTTTTTGTTTCAGCCCTGCTCCAGCTCTTGTTCACCTCTCAAACTTCTGTGCTTGTCCAAGTATCCTATTATATTTTGATTAACTCCTAGTAGCTGAGGATGTTCTACTAACTGTCAGCATATTAAGGAAAAGGGCTCAGCACCTAGATTTAGGCTGACTGGAAGCCAGGCCCTCAGATAGCAGCTTTTATTTTTTTTATTTTATTTTTTTTAAAGATTTATTTTTATTTATTTATGATAGACATAGAGAGAGAGAGAGGCAGAGACACAGGCAGAGGGAGAAGCAGGCTCCATGCCGGGAGTCCGATGCGGGACTCAATCTCGGGTCTCCAGGATCGCGCCCTGGGCCAAAGGCAGGTGCGAAACCGCTGAGCCACCCAGGGTTCCCCAAATAGCAGTTTTTAAAAGCATGTTATTATATATTGTTCCAAGAGGCCACAAGTACAAGCCCCACTGGCCACCAGAGCCAGATGATCTGTAAGTATCCTTTGGGTGGCAATCACAAAACTTAAGGTTTTGGATGAGTGTATGAACTTATTTCTGGGAGATACTGGCAAGCTAGAGGAAGGCAGAGGAAAAGTGCCAAGATGGCATCTACAGCCTACATTCCTTGAGAGCAGCTGTGTAGGCCATTAAATGTGTGCCAAAACTGAAGCTTGTTCCTCATTTCAAAGCCCCAGAACAAGCAAAGTGGCCTCTTCACAGAAAGACTGGGGAGTGTGCCTCTATCTGCTGTCTGTGCCATGCCTTGGAAGTGGTAGCCTGCCAAGAACTGTACATCTATTGCTACAATCCTGTGCAACCCAAGGGTGCAAACCCCTCTGATCACCAAGACCAGGAAATCAAAGGGGGCAAGCCTTGGGCATCAGCTGCAAAAAAGAGGCTCCAGAGGCTTTCCCCAAAGAGACTGGCATTATGGAGCATAAAGATTGTGCCTGACCAGTGAGGTCTTTGGAAAGACTATAGTAGTTTACTTGATAAAGAGTTCAAATAATGGTCATAAAGGTGCTTGCTGAGTTGGGGAGAAGAATGAATGAACACAATGAGAACTTCAGAAAGATGAAAAATAAAAGAAGATACCAAATAGAAGTCATAGAGCTGAAGAATACAGTAACTGAACTAAAAACATACACTGGAGGGGTTCAGCAGCAGACTAGATGAAACAGAAGAAAGGATCAGTCAACTTGAAGACAGGGCAATGGAACTGACCCAATCAGAGCAGCAAAAAATAAAAAGAATGAAAAAAAAAATGAAGATAGTTTAAGGGACTTGTGCCACAACATTGAACAAACTAACAATTGCATTTTAGTACTCCCAGAAGGAGAAGAGAGTGAGAAGGGGCAGGAGTCTCATTCAAAGAGATAATGGCTAAAAACTTTTCTAACTTGGGGAAGGAAACAGAAACCCAGATCCAGGAAGCCCAGAGAATTCTAAATAAGATGAACTCAAGGGCACCTGAGTGGCTCAGTCATTTAAACATTCAACTCTTGATTTTGGCTCAGGACATGATCTCAGGGTCATGAGATTGAGTCTCATGTCAGGCTCTATGCTGGATGTGGAGCCTGCCTAAGATTCTCCCTTTCCCTCTTCCCTTCCCTCCTAACCCCCTCCCCCCACCACCTACGCACATGTGTGTACTCTCTCTCTTTCTTAAAAACAAAACAAATAAAAAATACCAAAACAGATGAACTCAAAGAGACCCACATTTAAGACACATTTCAGGTCTTCTTCAATTCATGATAGGGTTACATCCCAATAAACCCATTGTGAATTGAAAATACTGTAAGTCAGGGGTACCTGGGTGGCTCAGTCAGTTAAGTGTCTGCCTTCGGCTCAGGTCAAGATCCCAGGTCCTGGGATCGAGCCCTACATTAGGCTCCCTGCTTTTCCCTCTCCTCCCCTCTCATGCTGTCTCTTGCTATCTCTGTCACTATTTCTGTTTCTGTCTCTCATAAATAAATAAATAAATAAATACATAAATAAATAAATAATGTCTTTTAATAAAAGGAAAATATTGTAAGTCAAAAATGCATATAATACACCCAACCTACCAAACATCATAGTTTAACTTAGCCTACCTTAAATGTGCTCAGAACACTTGCATTAGTCTACAGTTGGGGAAAATCATCTAAAACAAACCTATTTTATAATAAAATGTTGAATATCTCATGTAATTTATTTAATACTGTAATGAAAATGAAAAACTGAATGGTTGCTTGGGTATAGAATGGTTATAAGTGTATCAGTTCTTTATCCTTGCAATCGCATGGCTGTCTGGGAGTTACAATTCACTGTCATTGCACAGCATCATGAGAGAGTATTGTATTACATATTTCCCACTAGCCTGATAAAAGATCAAAATTCAAAATTTAAAGTACAGATTCACAACATTGTAAATACATATTGTGTGTTCAGTAGAAATGTGTATTACTTTCACACCATTGTATATTGAACCATTGTAAGTCAAGACCATCTATATAATTAAAGTGTCTAAATTTAAAGACAAGGAAAGAATACTAAAGGTAGTAAGAGAAAAACAACTTTCCATGTATAAGGGTACCTCCCTAAGAGTGCCAGCAGATTTTTCAGCATAAACTTTACAGGCCAGAGGTGAGTGACACGATATATTCAAAGTGCTAAAAGAAAAAAAGAAAACCTACAGTCAGTAAAACTCTACTCAGAGAAGTTATCATTCAGAATTAAAGGAGAATAAAGAGTTTTCCAGGTAAACAAAAGCTAAAGGAGTTCACCATTAAATTAGTCTTAGAAGAAATGTTAAAGTGACTTCTTTCAGCTGAAAAGAAAGGGTGCTAATTAGTAACAAGAGCTCATATGAAAGAAGAAATATCACTGGAAAAGTAAACATTTAGTAAAAGTAGTGGATTAGTTACATAAGTTACTAATATAGTATAAAGATAGTATAAAGATTACAAGACAAAAGTAATCAAAATAACTATGATCAAATTAATTAAGAGATACACAACAAGATGTAAAATGTGAAATCATAAACATAAAACATGCATGTATGTATGGAGTGTAAAAATGTTGAGCTCTAGAATAGAGTCAAATTAAGTTATCAACTCAGAATAAACTCTTATTAGTTGTTATAGTAACCTCATAGTAACCACAAGGCAAAAACCTATAGCAAATACACAAAAAGATAAAGAGAAAGGAATACAGGCCTACCACTAAAGAAGGTTATCAATTTACAAAGGAAGAGAGTGAGAGAAAAAAGGAACAGAGAAGAACTACAAAAGCAGCTACAAAAACAATTGACAGAATGGCAATAAGCACATATCTGTTGATCATAACTTTAAATGTAAATGGACTAAATTGTCCAATCAAAAGACATAGAGTGGCTGAGTGGATTAAAAAAATAATACCCGTTTATATGCAGCCTATCAGGACACACTTCAGATATAAGGACGCAAACATACTAAAAGTAAAGGGATGGAAAAAAATATTCCATGCAAATGAAAATCAAAAGAAAGCTGAGTAGCTCCATTTATATTAGACAAGATAGACTTTAAAACAAAGACTGTAATAAGACACAAGGAAGGGCATTAAGTAATGATAGAAGATTGAATCTGGATGGCATCCTTGAGAGACTGCCTCAAGGATGTCTATGATTATCTACATTCATGTATAAAATATTTAGTGACTATACAAATGGTCAATAAGCACTTGAGAAGAAGCTCAGCATCGTTAACTGCTTGAGAAATGCAGATTAACCCTACTTCATGCCTACTAGCATGGCTAACATAAAATAAGTAATAATAAGCATTAGTGAGGATATGGAGGAATTAGAACTTTTATTCATTAGTGGGATTGTAAAATGGTTCAACCACTTTGCAAAAATAGTTTGACAGTTCTTCAATATGTTACAGAGAGTTACCATATGACCCAGAAATTCCACCCCTTGGCATAACCCATGAGAGTATGTATGTCCACATAAAGCCTTACATATTATTGTTCACAGCAGCATTTTTATAATAGCCAAAAAGTGGAAGCAATCCAAATGTTCATCACCTGATGAATGGATAAACAAAATACAATGTATTCATATAATGGAACACTATTCAGCCATAAAAAGGAATGAAGTGCTGATAATGGGCTACAACATGGATGAAGCTTGAAAATACTACGCCAAGTTAAAAAAAAAAAAAAAGGTGAGAAATGACTACACATTATATATGATTCTCTTTATATAAATGTCCAGAATAGGCAGATCTATAGATATGTAAAATAGATTAGTAGCTTCTAGAGGTCCTGGGGAGGATTGCTAATAGGTGAAGAAGTTTTTGAGATGATAAAAATGTTATAAAATTATATAGTGGAGATGGTTACACAACTCTGTGAATATAGTAAAAACAAATTGTATACCTTAAAAGGGCGAATTTTATGTTATGTGAATTATTTCTCAATAGTGCTGTTATAAAAGGTATTTTTTGTGCCGGAAACTCTTCTGAGTGCTAGGAATAATGTAGTGAAGACATCAAAAACCCTGCTCTCAAAATACGTGTATCTGCTGAGTCTAAGTTTGTGCCCCTAACAGACAGCACATAGGTTGTGGTCCTACCACTTTTTGCAATGGAAAAATTTGGCAGAATAATATCACCCCCCATAGTAATTTTCACTTTACCCTTGTCTGTATCTTTTTCCACCAAGAATATATAAAAAAGAAACTGTCAAGGAAGTAAAAGAGGAGAATGAACTGTCACAGTCTACAAGAATTGCGAGAAGGTAAGAATGAACAAAGTTACCAGATGTTTCAGAAAGGTCAAGAAACATATCCCTTGGATTTGGCATTTAGGAGGTCTATGGAGATCTCTAGTACAGTTTCAGTGGAATAGTGAGAAGAGAGGCATTTTGTAATTGTTGCACATAGCACAGTGCCTGATATATAGTAGTTGCTAAAGGTAATATTTGTTCGATTGAGAATAAGTGTGTTGTGAGAAAAAAAAGACTGTGCTTACCTAAAGTCCTCATGAGAAGGGAAAACGGATAAGGGGTAGAATTTGAGGGAATATGAGTTAAAGGAGTTTATTTCTAGTACAAGAGAAATTGATTTAGTCTGAGAACACGTTGTTAGTAGAGAACAGAAGTTGGTATGTAGTAAAAGAGAAAAGGTAATAAGTCTGGAATAGGTGAGAGGCTTCCTCTCAGATTAAATTAGGGTTTTGTAGATACAGGTATATGTGCAGAGAAGGGTAAGAGTTTAGGGAAATAATATCCGATGGCTTCAAGTTTATTAATCAGGAAGTGAAATCGTCTGCAAAAAGTAAGGGTGAATAGTAGGGAACCAAAAAGGGGGCTTGAAAAGAGCAGCGAAGATTTGGAAACAGACGAAAAGAATGGAAATATAAATTTGCCAAGCACAAGTAGAAGGATTGCCAGGGCATATTAGAACTCAATTTAAGAATAATTCAGATTATAAGTAATACTTAATATTTTTTCTTTTTCTTTTTCTTTTTTTTAAAAGATTTTATTTATTTATTCATGTGGGACACAGAGAGATAGGCAGAGACACAGGCAGAGGGAGAAGCAGGCTCCCCATGGGGAGCCAGCTGCAGGACTCCATCTCAGGACCCCGGGGAATCAAACCCCGAGCCAAAGGCAGATGCTCAACCAGTATTTTTTTCTTTCTTTCTTTCTTTCTTTCTTTCTTTCTTTCTTTCTTTCTTTCTTTCTTTCTTTCTTTCTTTCTTTCTCCCTTCCTTCCTTCCTTCCTTCCTTCTTTCTTTCTTTCTTTCTTTCTTTCTTTCTTTCTTTCTTTCTTTCTTTCTTTCAGATGTTATTTATTTATTCATGAGAGACAGACAGAGAGAGAGAGGCAGAGATGTAGGCAGAGGGAGACATAGGCTCCATGCAGGGAGCCCGATGTGGGACTCGATCCTGGGACTGCAGGATCAGGCCCTGAGCCAAAGGCAGACGCTCAACCGCTGAGCCACCCAGGTGTCCCGTATTTTTTTTTCTTTAATGAAATTGTGAAACATAACTTGTGTTAACTCAGATATCATCTTTGTCCTCTTGTGCCACCTAAGACATGGATGAGCCTGACTTTCCATCATTATCCTCTGGATGGTAGCTGTTCAAAATTAAGATGTATATGTATTCCCTGAAGTCTTGTGATCTCATAATCTTTTCTGGTTTGGAGCTCCTACTTCCATTTACTTAGTCTAGTTTATAGTTCATGCACCTTTCTGCTCATGTTGCCTTTTTCTGTCACGTTAACCCAGTTGTGAATTTTGGTCTTCATCCCAATGGCCACTGAAAACACTCACAGAGGCCGAGATACTCACATAGGCAGAGCTGCCTTTGCTAAAGGTGGTAATATGCAGAGATTCTTATATCACAGTAACAAAAAACAACTCAACTTGATGTCAGCCTCCTGTACTTTTCTTACTCTTCTTACTTTTCTGTCCTCTATTCTAGGGAAGAAACCTCAGTTCCTCCCACTCCTAAATGGAGAGTCATTTAGCTCAGTATCTCTCCTACTGCCAAAGTCAGATTGAGATACATCTTGGCCTATGCAAAGCCAATAAAACGCTCAACTAAACAAATGGGCCTTTTTTAGAAATCTTTTTGCATCGCTTACATAAGTCTCTGGCCAATGTCATTTTTTTATTCTTCTTTTTTCAGAATTCATCATTAAAAATGTTGTTTTCCTTGTAAAAGATAAGGCCACTAGGCAAAATAATTCTTATCTGAACTAAAGAGAAACTTAGATGCTGCCCCTCACTCTTGTACCAAAAAGAATTCCAGTGAGAAGCAGGTCACATAGTTTTTTATACTCCTAAGTTTTAAAAACTCTTCAGTATAACTCTTTTTTTGGGGGAGGGGGAGCATATAGGAAGAGAGAATCTTAAGCAGGCTCTAGCCCCAGTGAGGGGCTCTCTGCAGGACTCCTTGGGGCTCTTTGCCTGGCCATGATATGGGGCACCACCTGGGGCTGGATCTCACAACCCTGAGATGACCTAAGTCAAAATCAAGAATCAGGCACCTAATCAACTGAGCCACCCGGGCGCCCCATTTTTGTATAGCTCTTACTGTGTATAAAACATTCCAAGCGTTCAAAACAGACCATGTTTTTCATTAAGGCACCAAAGTCACATACTTTCTTCAGTATTTTAATTTAAACTGTGATATCATTGATGAGGTCTCCTATCGACCATCACGGTACAATCATCATATATAAAAATTCCTATGTCAGGTTTTTTACCAAGAGAAAAAAAATAAAAATTTACTTTGTTAACAGCTAGACCTCATTTTTCTTAGTTTAGCAGAGCTTTCCTCTGAAATAGCCAACAAGGTCCCATCTCTCTTCCTGAGGGTGGTTTGTTGAGCTCTGTGTGGAGAATCACGAAGACAGGGTTTATGTCATTAGAACCACCAGTAGCTGTTTATGTCAGCCAAGTGCAATGACTGAGCCTAATTGTTCATTAATTGCTCCCTTACAGAGAGAATAAAGAAGAAAAAGGGACTGTTTGAGAACAGTTGAGAAATGTAAAGAAAAATCTTCCTTATTAGACATGCAAGCAGTGAAATGGCCCAATGAGTTCAAGATAATGCTCTATCTTGAGGTTTTTTTTTTCTTTCTTGAGGGGTTTTGAAGGGACCAATCAGTGCTAAGGAAGGTGACAAGAATATAATCACATGCTGTCCTCACCAGCGAGATGGTACCTAACATACCAAGAAGAATAAAGAGGAATTTAACAGGAGGATGAGAAGGAGCCTGTTATTTGAGCAAACCAATGTCCTTATTTCTAAGGAAAACACCCTCCCAGGATAAACACAGCAGGCTTTTCAGATTCAGAATGGTTCAGCTGTTACATTAATGCAATTGTAGCTTAATGAGAAGGATTTCATGCTGTGACTACAAAATGTGACTGGAAATCATTATAATAGCATTAATAACAGTAAGATAATAAAATGTCCAGGGCATGGATAGTCTTTAAAAAAGTCATTACTAACAGCAGTAACTCACTGCTGTAATATGGCATTGTAAGGAAGAGGGAACATAGGGAGGTCACCAGTTAGCTGAGCAACAGAAACCTAGATGGAGGAGTTCCTGGGTTTCGTGGAGAAAGGGGAGGAGATTGGCGAGAATACCAGAAGATGAAGAAAACAGGAAAGACTGCTGGCTAGGCAGGCTAGACCCCAGTGGTCACATGTAAAAGAACATCTTAGCTGACACTCTGTGTGTTATTCTGACTCTGGTGTTGTATTTCTTTTTGGACATTAAAAAATTGTAAAATCAATAATCAGATTTTTTTCTAGGAACTTCTGAAGAGTTAGAGAAACCTTCAGAAATAGAACACTGGAATTGGGAACTTAAAGCAACAACAACAAAATGGACAGAATATTGATTGGGCTGGAGACGTGTGCAAGCCATTATTCACAATTGAACCATGGATAGTAATAACTGTAACCACCATTTATTGAGTACTTGTTCTATACCAAGTACTGTATTATGTACTTTACAAATAGAACCTCTTTTAATTTACATAATAAGCAACATGACTGGTTTCTCATGTTTACGAATGAAGGAAATGGAGGTCAGTTAGATGCATTCTAAAGACTAGAATCTGTGACATAAATGGGGAGCCCCAAGCAGGCATACGTGTAAGGAAAAACTTAGTAAACTCTGAGACCAGGGATGACGAGATGGTGATATCTACTTTGTGCTTTACAGCAGTGATTCATACTCGGGCCAGACTTGGGATATTGGTGGAGAAATAATTATCAGAATCTTGTCCTCACCTTGCTACCTTTTCAAGCACTACTCACCAGTTGCTGATATTACTATGCTAAACAAATGAAAAGAATCTCAAATCTCATGGAGCGTACATTGGAGTGTGGGAGACAGACCATAAATAAGTAAAGATTAAAGTAATTTCAGATAGTGATATTGCTATGGAGAAAATGTGAAGATGAAATTTAATTAGGGTGGTTTGCCTGTGGAGGCAAATTTGAGCTTATTCTCAAATAATGTGAATAGGTCAGCCATCCAAAACTGGCAGGAAAGCATTCCAGATAAACAAAGTAAATATTTGGGAAATGATCTGATTGTTAAATATGGATGTCTTAGACTATTTAAAATTGCCAGTATTTTGTTAAATAAAAAGAGCTTCAGTTTGTCTTAATGTTTCCCTGAGCTCTTTTACCATTTAGATACTCAGTGGTCCCCTCTGCTTCTAAGATCCCACTATATATACGGTTGGTGGCCTCTTGTATGGAGGCCTCTTGTGGCCTTTTCGGCTTCTGTCCCAGCATCTAAAGGAGAAAGGCATTTTTCTAGCTGTAGTAATTGTTTATAAAGACATCTGCACTGATTCCTCCCATCTGTGTACGAATGTTTCTTTACAGCAGTGACTGACTTACTCCTCTCAAGAGATAAAAGTCTTTCTCCGTAACCTTGAATCTGGCTGGCCTTGTGATGTGCTTTGCCAATAGAATGCAGTTGAAGTGATATTGTTGGGCTTGTGAGTCGTAGCCTTCAAGATCTTCTGGTCTCATCCTCTTGGTACATGGCCATCCATGTAAAAACATCCCAGCAAGCTTGCTCCTCAAGCATAAGACACCACACGGAGAAAGTGGCCCATCCAAAGCATCACCAACTACCAGACTTTTGAGCAAGGCCAGCTTTGATCACGCGTCTCCAATGGCCTCACCACGCCAGCGACTGACCATCAACAGAATGAGTGCGATTAGCAGAAGAACCACCCCACTGAACCCACCTCAAATTTCTGAGCCACAGAATTATGAGCAAATAAAATGGTCGTCATTTTGAGCCATTGAGTTTGTTGTGCAGCAATAGATCATTAGGAAACTAGCGAGGCTCCAGATTTTTCTTCTGGGCTTCATGTCATCTTGCTCTGACCTGAGTTGTTGGCTGAATGTTCCTTCAAGAGATCTCTTGAAAGGTGCCAGAACACATTGTACTAAGCTTTCAGGCCTTTTTTAAGTTACATCAATTCAAAATAATTCAAATTATTTTAAGTATGTTTACCAGCAGAAAGATGAATTCTACTTTTTTGGTACTCTTCACTTATTATTCTGAACTAACAGACATATGACACTGCTAAACCTGAACAGATGGATTCAGAGTCCTTCCTCACTGTTCCAAACTTTTGTTTTTCTTTCTTTCTTTGAGAGCACATGCTCTCAATTCCCCGTCTAGGAAATTTTTATAAATTGTGCCACTCACCAAGTATAGGTATGTAGTGTCCTGAGCACTAGCATCTTGACTACTAATCGTCTGTTGATTCCTGGTGTGTCAAGTACCTACTATTACTAATCAAGGGAGCAATTTTGATTTGGGATGTTATAAAGATATAATTGAGAACAATGGAGCTCACATTAATGAAGGAATCGAGCATAGTCCTACATACTATGCAGCTCTGGCCTTAATTACTGCTTCCACCCCACTAAGATTTGGACGGATATGAAAACACTGGTTATGACATGTCTTTATGCTTTTCCAGGGTTATGGCTGCATTTATTCCTTTTTGCTCCTGAACAGATGCAGGCTGAATAATTCTTCAATTATAGAAGGATGCCTGCTGCCCACCCCCACCCGCATTTAGGCACCTTCTTTTCTGTCGTTGTTACCATGGTAGTTTTATAAGAATCTATGAAGTTTGATGAGTAGTCAGTTTCTGACATGAGTGTTTACTGAAAACCCTTCCTCTGCTACTCATAATTCCACCGTTCTACAGTTACTTTGTGTATCATCTAATCGATATCCCTTTTCTACTTTCCCATCAGCATCAACTGTGGTGAACATTATCCATTTGCTGACCCACTGGGGTTTGTTTCTCTGGTTTATCTGGAGTATACTAGTCTCTCAAATAATAGACTTATCATGTAAATACCTCAGCCAGTTCCATTTTTAACTCTAGCTTTTCTGCAGGGTGTCATATCCCTTTTAGACCACCCTCTTTCTGTTCCTAAGCATATGTTCCCTTTTATTTTTTTATTTATTTTCTTATTTTCTTTTTTTTTTATTTTATTTTAAGAGAGAGAGAGAGAGAGAGAGAGAGAGAGAGACAGGCAGAGGGAGAAGCAGGCTCTATGCAGGGAGCCCGACATGGGACTTGAACCCGGGTCTCCAGGATCATACCCTGGGCTGAAGGCGGCATTTAAACTGCCGAGCTACCTGGGCTGCCCACATATGTTCCCTTTTAGACAAGGCACTCAACTTCCTGCTTCTTGTTTGAAAAACAGTTCTCAGTGTAGAGTAGAAACAAATGATATTTCTTGAACTCAACCGGTTGTTGAAATTACGTCCTGGTCATTCACTGCATTACATATCCAGCTCTGCACACTTACCCAATATTCTTCTTAGTGATTAACACTCACATCTTCTCCAGAGTTAATGGTTTTCTATGTTCTTTAATTATAGTAGTATAGTACATGGGACTTTAAACATTTTAAGGTAAAAAAAAATAAAATAAAATAAACATTTTAAGGTGAAACACAAATAAATTCCATTCATGCTTTTTTCCCAAAGGGGTAGCAGATTTAAAATCAGCAAAATTTTATGGATGTATAAATCTACAAAACTGCATCTCAGAAATCTTTTCCTGTGATTCTATATTATCAGTATCTAAATGTGAAAAGTTAAGAGTAGAATGAGCTGGAACTATTTGTAGGATGCTAGCTCTAAATTTTGAGAGACTCAGATGGGCATGAAGACACTGGTTACCATTTACGAGGTCTTCCCTTAGTAAAACAAAATGTAAAATCCTAAGACGACATTCCAAATTCATAGATGTGATTTGGCCAAGTTAATATTTTTTCTTATATTTTTTGAATGACATAAGTCCTGCATGAGTATATTGTCACTGTGAAAAATTAATATTATGCAAAAATATGTGGAATAAGAACTTAAGCATCTTGCATCTTTATTTGAGTTCCTCCAAAAACCAACTCCGAGAAAACGACTTGAGTTTGGTATAATGTGAAAACTCCTGTTTTCCTCCTCTACTCACTGCTCACTGAATATGTTTGTACTCCAAGTGTGCGTGTGGTTTTCCCATGCTAAGCAAGTCTCCAGTTCTCTGTGGACACAAGATGGGTATCCTACAATTCAATTCAATTCTGACACTACTTGGAGACCGCATCAGATCCCACAAGTTGAGGGCTCGATCTTAAAAGACTGCTGCGACATTTCAGATGTCAATCACAAGTTCAGGTTGTCACCTGGGCTTCTGACTGACTGGGTATAAATCAGAGATTCCCACAATCCCCTCATCAGATTTGATCATCTACTAGCATCGCTGACAGGACTCAAGAAAACAGCGTATTTACTACATTACCAGTTCATTACGAAGGATACAACTCAGGAGCAAGCAGATGGAAGAGCTGCATGGGGCAAGGTGCTGGGGAAAGGGTGTGGAGCTTCCATGCCCTTACAAGACATACGACCGTCCCAGCATTTCCATGTGTTTACCAACCCAGAAGCTCTCTGAAGCTGGTCCCCTAGGGATTTCATGGAAGCTTCATTATATATGCACAATTGATTAAATCATATGCTATTGGTTATTAATTCAACTTCCAGCCCCTGGCTTCTCCCCAGAGGTTGAAAGGTGAGACCGAAAGTGCTAATCTTCTGGCCATATGGTTGGCTCCTCTGGAAACTAACTACCCCTATCCTGTGGTCATTTAGGAGCTTTCCAAAAATCACCTAATTAACATAAACTCAAGTGAGGTTAAAAGGGGCCTGTTATGAATAATAAATGACACCTTTATCTCCCTTAGCTTCTCCTTAGGAAGGTCCAAGGATTTAGGACTTTGTGCTAGGAATAGGTATGAATACCAAATATATATTTCTTATTATAAAGCACCATATCACAATAGGTGTTTTAATGGGGGGGGGGGCAAAGAGTGAAAAAAATGACAAGGCTTGAGCCCTGTGTCCTTGCTATTGATATATTACTATCCTATACATACTTTAGTATGCTCTTGAAAAATCCAAATATAAATTTTTCCTAATAATGTGACTTTTTCTTTATTCTTTGCCCTAATCAAAACCAAATTTCAAATAAATCTTTACACGATAATCTGAGTTTTTTTTTTTTTTTTTTTTAAGATTTTACTTATTTATTCATGAGAGACACACAGAAAAAGAGAGGCAGAGACATAGGCAGAGAGAGAAGCAGGCTCCATGTGGGGAACCCGACATGGCATTCAATCCTGGGACCCCAGGATCAGGCCCTGGGGCAAAGGCAGGAGCACAACTGCTAAACCACCCAGGCATCCTGGTAATCTGAGTTTCTGAATGTAAGTAGTAATGAGGCATTGTCATCAAGAGGTTTGAAACCAGACAGATCTGGATTTGAGTCCTGACTCTACCAATTATTAGATGTGTGACTGTATGAAAATTATTCAATCTTTGAGGTTTAGTTTTCTCCTTATAAAACACTACTAATAACATCTACCTAATGGAGTTGTCAAGATTAAGGAAGGAGCTCTTAATGGTTAGTGCAAATTATTATTTCTATTGCCACAGTTCTTATTTTCCTAGGCATTATTTGATACCCTATTGTTTATGTTCAATATTTTAATTTGAGTGGATTCATTAAAATATAAAATCTTAGGAAAACAGTGAACTCTGATATTGATTCTATAACACTATCTACTACTTCCTTCTAAAATTCTAATCAGGGCAGCCCCGGTGGCTTGGCAGTTTAGCGCTGCCTTAGGCCCAGGGTGTGATCCTGGGGACCTGGGATCGAGTCCCACGTCGGGCTCCCTGCATGGGGACTGCTTCTGCCTCTGCCTGTGTCTCTGCCTCTCTCTCTCTGTGTCTTTCATGAATAGATAAAATAAAAATCTTAAATAAAATAAATAAATAAAATTCTAATCAGAATCTCAATGGTTCCAAGCCTTTTTATTAAGGCTTTTTACCCTTAACTATAGAAAAGATATGACTATTGATATCAGTTGGAGTTTACACATTAAGAAGTCAGGTTATTTTTATTTTTTTCAATGGCATGGGTCACAAGAGAATATTCCTTTCAAAATACAGAGTTGAAAAATAAAAGATAAATAATAAGTCAGGCTGTGTGAGGCATAAGTTGGAAATATATTGATTTATGCCTTAAGACATACATGAATTTATAGCATCAAAATAAATGACTCAAAGTATTATTTTGCTATAATTTCAGGCCATACTCCATTACTTGCAGTTTCTTGGCCATACCATGAAGTTTTATATCTCTGTATCTTAGCACATCCTGTTTTCATCTTACTAGAATTCCCTTTTCTCTACCACTTTTGTCTATCTAGTGGACTCTTCCCAGGATCTAATACAGTGCATGTGTGCTTTCCTCATGCAGATCATACTGGTAAAGATCACTTTCGTCAGATCCAGATAAATTACTATGCTTTTTAGTAAAGCCCTGTCTCTTCTAGGAACTTATTACTTACCTCTGTTCTTATACTTACTGTGTTATATTATTATATTATTACTTTGGTCTGTCTCTGTCCCTTACATTACTGTGAGCCTGGACCACCCATCGCATATTTGGCATCTAAAAGTGAGTTATAAATGTGTGTTCAATTAACGGACACATACATTGCACTGTCATGGACTTTGACTTATCTAACCCCTAAACATCTGAACTATTCAGCTATCCATTTATTTCATACATTTATTTATCTATCCCAGCCACTCATTCCATCCATCTATCCCCTCCATCCCATCTATCCATCAGTTTTAGCCATCTGTTATCCACTCCATTAGCCTATCCATCCACTCCATCTGTCCCATTCATCCATCCATATATCCAGAAAACACTTAATATGTGATTTTTAACACTGTGATTGGCACTAGGGATAAAAAATGAGAAATATATATCTTCTGGTTTTAAGGGATTCATAAAGGGGGAAACGGAACAAGCTAAAAAATAAATCACTTTTCTATTTTTTGTAGTGGTTAAAGTAAGAAGTTAAAGTAATAATGGCATTATTCTTTGTTAACTGCAAATTTTTATTTTCCAAAAATACAATAAATACTTGTTTACAAGTGAAGTGGGATTTACTTTTTTCCTTGAATTGAGCAATTTTATGGCATAAGAGATAATATTAATGTTCTGGAAAAAATATAGATCTGCTTTTTCCATAGTGCAGTAGACTTTTAAAGCAATAGTAGATAATGTGGTGTCTTCTGGTACAATGTTTTTTTAAAAAAAGATTTTATTTATTTATTCATGAGAGAGAGAGAGGCAGAGACACAGGCAGAGGGAGAAGCAGGCTCCATGCAGGGAGCCCAATTTGGGACTTAATCCCGGGACTCCAGGATCATGCCCCAGGCCAAAGGCAGGAGCTAAACTGCTGAGCCACCCAGGTGTCTCTGATACAATGGTTTTTATGATTTTTTAATCTCAATTATTACATAAAGATTCACTTTGTGTAAATGATAAGGCAAAATGCATGAGCATATATTATTTATTTATTAATTTTTAAAATTTTAAATTCAATTAATTAACATATAATGTATCATTTGTTTCAGAGGATGAGTTCAGTGATTCATCAGTCATATAATCCCCAGTGCTTGTATGCACATATTTTAATGTTTATGGTTTTTAAAATATTTTTTCAGCCAGAAATAGATGACTGTGGAGGCCGAGAAAAATTAAGGCCATCCCACCTAAAGTTTAGCATTAGCACAAGTACAGCCATCTTAGGCCCCTGTGAATAAGAACTGAACTTTCTGGGAAAAACTGCAGAATGTCCTCAATGTCCTCGGCAGGTAATCCCATATCAGAAAGACAACAGAGCTCAGAATTGCCCTCGGCAGAGAATCCCATATCAGAAAGACAACAGAGCCCACACCCGTGGTAGAAAGTCCCATATTAGAATGAGAACAGAGTTCAATGCCCTTGAAAGCCCCATATCAAAATGTAAACAGAACTTGTGAAATTCCTCCACCCCTTTTGAAAATCCTCTAGACCAGCCTATAAAAAAACCAGCTGTAACCCACTTCGAAGTCCAAGTCCCTGCTCCACTGTGTCGGGTATACTTGGACCCAAGCTCGAGCTTGCTAATAAACGCTCGTGCACTTGCATCGGTGTCGGCTCCTTGGTGGTTTCTCAGATTTGCAATCTTGGGCACAACAATGACTATTCCATTTTAGGAAATAAAATTAAGAAATAAAATTTTATTCTTTTTTATTTTTTAAATTTTTTTAATAAGAAAAGTTTTAATCTTAGATCAAAACAAGATTTTTAAATATATCGCACAGGTGTAATCGAAAGAACAGAGAAGAAAGGCCAGTCTCCTTTCATATGTGGGTGAAAGGATGAGGCCTTAGCTTTCTTACCACATTGGCCATATGAAGCCAGCAAGTGGAAGGAAGCCCAGGAGAGCATACTGAGCATGAACATTGACCTTTCACATGGTGTCCCTACCTACAGTAAAATTCAGCTCTATCCTCAAAAAAGGTTCTGATTGATAAAATGAATAACTCCTCATCCCAGGGTCAGTGTAAGACCGGAAGTACTCAAGTGTGTTCTCAAGACTCACAGTGCTCCCATCTCAACCTTGAGCAGAATTCTATCTTCCCTATGTCCTGAGGTGAGAACATAAGGAGAGGATAAATGTGTGCAATTTGCAAAATGTTATTTTATTTGGATAAAATTATTGCTATGATTTAGGGAATTTGGAGGCTAAACAAAGAAAGTGAAATAAGATTTTTCAAGCTTATTACACTATATTTTTATAGTTTAAATCAGATTATATTGTTCAACATTAAAAGTAAACATATTTATATTCTGTTTAACCTCTGCTGGGTTTAGACAGATGTTCTCATTGAGTGTCTTTTGCTAATAAGTAAATTGCATCTAGTACTACAATTAGCTTTTTGTTTCCTCTAATATGATGTGCATGTACTTTAATGAAATTTATAAAAAATTACGTGTTTCAAGACTAAAAATGGCAAAAGATTTAATCATTGTTGTATCTTTAAATAAATCTCAATGGAAGAGAGAACAATTTAAGTCTAAGCAAATATGCCTCTAGTTTTACTGAGTTAGGGACAAATGGGGATAGGCAGAGCTAGGTAGGGAACCACGGAGGCAGGCTCACAAAAATCCCCAGAAGGCTGAGGTGTAAGGAAACCAGAGAGAAGGGAACAAGCCAGAGCACCCTGCCCTGAGGTGTGGGCGGGGATGATGTCTTGTTATTACAGCTACCTGTAACCAAACAAAAAAAATCATCAGACTCTAAAAAGGAAGAAAGCCACTAAAGATGTTATCACTAGTCCTTACTCAATGGTGATGTCAATGAACTGTTAAAAGGATTTAGGTTCCCTGATTAGGGTCTCAGTAAAAGACCAACCCTACAAGCTCTCAGCCACTACCCTGTCGGGACCCATCTCACTCCTGAGAACCTTCTCTGTATCTTTACTTAATTAACTTCTATCCCTTTACCTGTCGGGACCCATCTCACTCCTGAGAACCTTCTCTGTATCTTTACTTAATTAACTTCTATCCCTTTACCCCCTTGTCCTGTGTCTGCAAGATTCATTCATCGACTCTGTGAGATAAGAACCAAGCCCTCTTCTATGATTACTACCAAAATTTATCTAAAACCAATATGCAATATCTTATTTTAGTTTTTTAAAATTATATTTTGAAAGACTTTATATTTCCCCTGTTTTTTTTTTGCCACCTATTTTTATCAACTGGAATAGATTTGATAAATGAGTTTATTTCTGCCATTTTTGGGTACGTAAAAATTCAAGCTTGCTATAAATATGTATTTGTAAAAAAAAAAAAAAAACCCAAAAAACTCAAAAGCTGAAAAGATACTGTAACATGTTTTATCTGAAAGCTTATTTTAGGAAAAGAAGATAGATAAATGAGAAAGTTTGCTACTATGAAAATAAATATCATTGTTTTTGTAATTGCTCTATGTTTACTCTACAATTAACAGATTAAATTAAAGTTTGGTAACTGTCCAACTATTTTTATGTTTTTAGCAAAGTAGAAAATAATGGTGTACTGCTCTTTCTTTGGCTTTCCATTGCTAACTCTCATCTAGAAGGTTGCATAGCATGGTATGTTAATTAACTCCCAGATCTATAATATAAACTATCCTCATAAAATATGATCTATATACTAATCTTTTGACAATAAGTCAATGTCCTAATATTCTTTAGGCAATGCAGAAATTAAATAATTAATAAAAGATATCCATATTTCACATATTTCACAGTTAAAACCACAGAATTTCTATCAAAGTACTTTGAAAGATAGAGAGTGCTATGCAAATGTAAAATAGTAATTAAAAAAAATTTAAGTCTTGCTTTTCTGGTGTCTCTCCAAGTTAGGAGGGCTTTTTTTTTTTTTTAATTTACATTTTTTTTTTTTAAATTGGAGTTCAATTTGCCAACATATAGCATAACACCCAGTGCTCATCCCATCAAGTGCCCCCCTCAGTGCCGGTCACCCCGTCACCCCCACCCCCCGCCCTCCTCCCCTTCCACCACCCCCAGTTCGTTTCCCAGAGTTAGGAGTCTCTCATGTTCTGTCTCCCTTTCTGATACTTCCCACTCATTTTGTCTCCTTTCCCCTTTATTCCCTTTCACTATTATTTATATTCCCCAAATGAATGAGAACATATAATGTTTATCCTTCTCCGATTGACTTACTTCACTCAGCATAATACCCTCCAGGTCCATCCATGTCAGAAGCAAATGGTGGGTATTCGCCGTTTCTAATGGCTGAGGAATATTCCATTGTATACATAGACCACATCTTCTTTATCCATTCATCTTTCGATGGACACCGAGGCTCCTTCCACAGTGTGGCTATTGTGGACATTGCTGCTATAAACATCGGGGGGCAGGTGTCCCCACGTTTCACTGTATCTGTATCTTTGGGGTAAATCCCCAGCAGTGCAATCGCTGGGTCGTAGGGCAGATCTATTTTTAACTCTTTGAGGAACCTCCACACGGTTTTCCAGAGGGGCTGCACCAGTTCACATTCCCACCAGCAGTTTAATAAATGGTGCTGGGAACATTGGACATCCACATGCAGAAGAATGAAACTAGACCACTCTCTTACACCAGACACAAAGATAAACTCAAAATGGATGAAAGATCTAAATGTGAGACAAGATTCCATCAAAATCCTAGAGGAGAACACAGGCAACACCCTTTTTGAACTCGGCCACAGTAACTTCTTGCAAGATACATCCACGAAGGCAAAAGAAACAAAAGCAAAAATGAACTATTGGGACTTCATCAAGATAAGAAGCTTTTGCACAGCAAAGGAAACAATCAACAAAACTAAAAGACAACCTACAGAATGGGAGAAGAGATTTGCAAATGACATATCAGATAAAGGGCTAGTTTCCAAGATCTATAAAGAACTTATTAAACTCAACACCAAAGAAACAAACAATCCAATCAGGAAATGGGCAAAAGACACCAACAGAAATCTCACAGAGGAAGACATAGACTGGCCAGCAGGGCTTCTTTAAATCTTCCCTGTGATCCTAGTCCACCTATTGGCCAGTCCTATCAGGCAGAGAATAAGAGATAAGGAACTGATAAGCGTGCTGTTAGGCACTTTAAAGAGTTCATTTAATCTTAAAGTGAGAAATCTTGTTGTTAGATAAGCCAGATGTCTGTTTCTTTTTTGGCCAGAGAGGAGATGGGTCATGACTTGTTTTGTTTGTGTCTGCTTTTGTCCTGATGTTATTATTTCTGTTAGTTTTCTTGCTGCTACTTCAATGAGCTTGAAACCTTTAAACAAAACAATAAGCTATCATCTAATGATTGAACTGGACGGGATCTTTAAGGATCCTCAGGCCCAATCCGTTCTTCATTGTAGAGATCAAGAATCTAAGGATAAAAGGAGCATTGCAAGGACCAAATACCACAAGCAATAGTTAACTTTTTCCTGTTCGTTCATAAACTACTTCTCTATTTAGCATCTGTGTTAGGACAGAAGTATGCGCGAGGTGCAATGATAAGTGTGAGGAGGGATACTTACCAAAGATGTGTGTGTGTGTGTGTGTGTATGTGTGAGACAGAGACAGAGACAGAGACAGACGGAGAGAGACCTCAACACCCCTGTGAACAACCAGTGAGGGACATGGGTGGGGAAAGTTTTCTGCAGTGACTGACACCTTAGGATCAGTGAGGAGTAATCTAGGCAAAGATCAAGAGAGGAGGACATTAAACTCAGAGGAAATAGCATATAGAACGATATGAAAGTTCAGAGAGTATAGGTGTGTGACACTGAACGAGGAATTGGACTGGCCCAAGAGCATCTCTGAAGTTCTTATTAGAAAATACCAATATTTTGAAGACTCGAGGTAAATTCTCAAGAGTTCTGAAAGTGTTTATTTTAATGATCTTGTATTTTGTTTAATTATTCAACCTTCCCCTCACATTTTTCTTTTTTGCCATGGCAACCAGTAAGCTTAATACTTAATATTGTATTTAATTGTGGTAGCCTCTCGGAGACTTGTTTTCCTTATATAATTATGCTTATCTGTTTTTTTCTTTATTCCCTTTTCAGTTACTTGCTTTTAATTGTTTTTTTTTTCTCTTTTTGATTTGTCTCTAAAAAATTATTTGTGCCTATTTATTGATGGCCTGGAAAAGTCCCTGATATTGAAGAGAAGGGAGCATCAGAACAAACCTGTCTACTTCCCTAGCCTGGCCAGCGCTGTCCCTGTATTGACCAATGGTTTCTTTCATGAATGTAGAGATAACTTTTTGGTGGTAATACATAGGATTCAATGGCACAGCCATTTAATTAAAATGTCAAAGCTTAGAGGCAAATAGCAAAAATGAAGATTGGTGGCTCAAGTACAGAATAATCTTTTATAACAATCAAAGAATTTCCGTTATTTCTTCCAGTGATTCACAGTTTAAATAGACTTTTTATATTCCACATAAAATACACGGTTAAAGTTGCCAGGAAGGTATTTTTTTGAATTTTAGGTTTTTTTGGATTGATTCTAAAACTGGGATAATGTGCCATTCTTATATTCTTAAATTATTTTTTTCAGCTCTGTAGTCAGCAAACATTTTTTTTCCCTTTACTTTTCTCTTTTGTCCCATGTAAGCCATATTCAATTCTCTTTGAAAGGAGGCAAGGCATAAACAGAAAAGCATTTATTAAGTACCCATCTTACACCATACATTTTACTAGGTATTCAGATTATAAAGATGAATAAATGTTCATGGCCAAGTAAGGGAGGCAAATATTTTTTAGAATTGTTATGACATATTATGGACTGAATGTTTGTATCTTACAACCAAATCATATGTTGAAGTCTAATTGCCAATGCGATGGTGTTGGGAGGTGGGCGAGGTGATCAGGTCATGAAGGGGGAGCCCTGGTGAATGTGCTTAGTACCCTTATAAAAGAGACCCCGGGAAACTCTCCACCTCTTCCACCATGAGAAACACAGAAGACTGCTGTCTATGAACCAGGAAATGGGCTCTCCCAAGACACCAAATCTGTTAGTGCTTTGATTTTTGTACTTAACCAGCCTCCAGGAGTGTGAGAAATAAATTGCTATTATCTATAAGCCATCAAGTTTATGGTATTGTGCTAAAGTAGCCCAAACTGACCGAGGTAGACACGGTGTGCCTACAAAGGCAGAAGTCTCCTCTGAAGTTGTCGCAGAGAAGGAGACATTTATGTTGGCTCTGGGTCAGCCACAGGGAGTTTGCTAGGTGGGGCTCTGGGCTGAGGAGTGAGGGTTGTGGCGAGGAAGCATTTTCATCTGCAAACAAATGCTTAGAGAAGAGCAACCTGGTCAAATAGGCTGGACTATTGGCTATGGCAGGGTCCTTTGTGGTTGCAGAATCCAGAGCAAATGATGGACAGAAATGTCGGGGGGTGGGGGTCAAGACCTCTTTAGGCAAGATAGTGCCTTTTCTTTTTCCTTGTATCTTCTATAGAGCTTTATATAAAGGAGGATTAATAAAACCTACAAATAACAGCCTTCTTCACAAAATAAGTCTACACACACACACACACACAAACTCTTAGCTTCCTCCAGTTGGGTATCTAGATGCTGGAGATATTTATCCCTGAGGTTCCTTTCATAGGATGTGCAAGAGAGATGGAAGGTTAGAGAAAATTGAGATGGGCTTGAAAGGGCAGGCTGACAGCTGTATTTCCTATTCTTTGATCTCTGCCTCTGGTCTCTGATGTTACAACAATTATCACACAGCAGCTTGATAATGGGGACTAGTATAATTGGGGGACCTTGCAATTGTCCGATGGCAAACATTCAGGACAGCACGAAGGGGACTTTCAGGCATGGGCCCTCATTAGGCGAGGGTATTTTCATTTAGCATTGCATTATTTTCTGTTTATTATCCGATATAATGAAGACAGTGGGAGTATATAGGCTGGCATCCCACCGGGGCCCACATGTGCTGGCTGTTAGTGAGCACACCGACGGCTGAGGCCTGCAGGCTCCTACCAGTTGTTTTCCTGACTGATTGTCAGGCATGCAGCTCGACTGACTGTGTAGCCCGGCACTGCAATCTGTCTTACAGTAGGTACTCTATACATCTGGATTTAACCCATATGGGTCAAAAATATTGCCAAGGTAAAGCTTTGTCTAAAACATAAGTTTTATAGGTTATCCATTCAGCTATGACTTCTCGCTTCTGTCCTTGTTACTCTGTTGCCTAAGCCAGAAGTCAAAGTCCTCACAACCACCACCACGTCCATCCCAGATGACCCCCGCTGCGATGCCAACAGCGACCATTCTCTACGAGGGATAGATGTGTTTTTTAAGGGTTTCATGTGAAGATTTCAAATCCAGTTTTTCCATTTCTTCCATTAACAGACACACAACTGGACTGACCAGCTGATGTAGTCACAGAAAATTTGCTACCCAAGGAATAACAAAGTCACTATTTTTTTTAATGACTTTTTGTTGTTTGTTTATTCATGAGAGACACAGAGAGAGAGAGAGAGAGAGGCAGAGACACAGGCAGAGGGAGAAGCAGGCTCTATGCACAAAGCCTGATGCAGGACTCTATCCCAGGACTCTGGGATCACGCCCTGAGTGAAGGCCTCAACCAGTGAGCCACCCAGGCGTCCCAACAAAGTCACTCTTAAGGAAGCTGCTGATCCCTTACCATGAGTGTCTTAAAGGAAAAAAAATAATTAAAGGAAAATATCACTATGAACATATCCTTGAAAAGATAAAACGACTCTTCCGTATTACCATTGAAGAATTCCTTTGTAGACAGAAGTCTCCAAGGCTGCCCATAAACTGAATAGAATCTAAATTTTTAATATGATATTCTATTTACTTACCAACTTCCTCTCTACTATTCTTCCCCAAGAGATCTCTGCTCATATGTTTTTCTTGCCATTTTTTATAAATATGCTGTGATCTTCCTTCAGGACCTTTGCTTTCAAACTTCCCTCCCTCTCTCCTTAGCAAGCTTCTATTCACTTTTTCCTCCTCTTACTGCTATTTTTGTGCTCGCTCGACAACTTATGTATATTACGTTATTTAATTCTCATGAATACCCAGGTATGTGCCCATGAATTTTGTTCCCCAGGTTCACCGTAATGGCAATAAGAAGAAAGAAAAACTGGGAAAAAAAACAGCATCTAACAGTAAAATATCGATTAAATAAATGATATGGTACATCTATGTAATGGGATACAATGCATCCACGAAAATAATCTTATAGAATCATTTAGTGTCGAGGAGATATTGACAATATACTATAATTTCAGAAAGCAGATTACAAAGTAGTATATAGAAGTAATCCTGTTTTTAAAATATGTAAACACATGAAGGAATGAAAAGATATATGCTTAAAAAGAATATTAAACTAATCTAATATTGCCTTTTAGATGGCACAATTAGTAATTATTTTAAAAATCATCTATTTAGATGTCTATTTCATCTAGGTGGATTATAGACTCCTGTATGTTAAAGAGGTAATGGATATATTAATTTATAAATATATTGGGGTGCCTGGGGGGCTCAGTGGTTGGGCAGCTGCCTTCAGCACAGGTCGTGATCCCAGGATCGAGTCCCAGTTGGGCTCCTTGTGTGGAGTTTGCTTCTCCCTCTGCCTGTGTCTCTGCTCCTCTCTCTCATGAATAAATAAATAAATCTTTGTAAAAATTCATAAATAAATTTTATATTAATTATTATAGTATATCTTTGTATGTAAGGAATCTACCACGATGGCCTAAATATTTGATGGATGACCAGTAGTGTGGTGTTTCTCCCTGCCAGTTTGTTGATTAAAACTCTTTACATGTGCAGATAACTCCTTTCCTCACTGTATCAGTGAACTATACGTTGTTTTACATGTAAGGCAAAGTTATTATTTATCACTTTTCAGTGATACTAATGTAGTTGACCTACATTAGTAACTTCTGGGAACTGTTGTATTAGGGCTGCTTTAGGCTTTGGTGAAGCACAGAGGTGGTTCCGGTAGAGAAAAGCTAGTGTTTTTCATGAATCAACTTGCTCCATAACAAACCACCTAAAATTTAGGGGCTTAAAATAACTACTGTTTCTCATGGTTTTAAGGGTTAGCTAGGATTTCCGGCCTGGGCAGACTCTAGCTAGGGTCAGTTGGTAGTTTGATGGGGCTGAAAGATAGAGAATGCTTTCACTACATGTCTGGTGGTGGGCTAGGTGTCAGCTGAGGCACCAGGACCGACTTGGCCACAAGCCTCTCATTATCCTGCACCAGTCTAGGCTTTTTCACACAGTTGTGGTTACTGTGGGTTCCTACGAGCAGCAAAAGAGCAGCCCTAATGCATAAGCACGTTCAAGACCCTGCTTGCTTCTTGCTTCTTGACAAAGCAAGAGATGTGGCCAAGCCTCATTTCAAGGAATGGAGAAGTAGACTCCACCCCTTAGTGGAAGGAGCTATAAAGTTGCATTGGAAAATGCTGTGTAGGGCAGCCCCGGTGGCCCAGCAGTTTAGCACCCCTTTCAGCCCAGGGTATGATCCTGGAAACCTGGGATCGAGTCCCATGACAGACAGGCTCCTTGCATGGAGCCTCCTTCTCCCTCTGCCTGTGTCTCTACCTCTCTGTCTCTCTCTCTGTCTCTCCCTCTGTCATGAATAAATAAATAAAATCTTAAAAAAAAAAAAAGGAAAATGCTATGTATATAAGGGTGGGAAGACTTTGTTGCCAGTTTTGCAATCCACTGCAATTTATAGTAGTTTCATTATTGGAATGATGGAGGATATCCTAGGTAAATTAAATACATATTTCAGATTTTAATAAACACTATAGCTTTTGATTTTTAAAAAATAAAACATAGAATATATACCCCTAGTTTACTTTAGGTACTCAAGACATGTGGTTATTTTTATGTATGGAAGGAAATTTCGTCCCCAGAGCATGAAACAATACTGTGAGTAGTCAGTGACTGAAATGTAAACTCCAAAGTAGGAAATGGTAAGTGATAAAGTTGAAAATGTAAACTAAAGCAAGGTGACAGAGGACTTTGATGACAAAGTTAAGGAGCTTGGATTTTATCCTGTAAACAGTGTATAACCTGGGAAGCTATTAAGCAGAGAAATGGCAGTGAGATCGACTTTTGAAAAGCTTAATCTGAGGTGGTAGGAAAGGTCGATTTTACGGGGAGTAATCAAAAGGCTGCTGGAATTTCTAGGCAAAAGAAGAAAGGAGTCTCATCTTGGGGAATAGTATACAGTTGAAAAAATTGTTAGGAAATGTAAAATTACAAGATTTCTTTCTTTCTTTCTTTCTTCTTTCTTTCTTTCTTTCTTTCTTTCTTTCTTTCTTTCTTTTCTTTTTCTTTTTTTCTTTTTTTGATTGATTGGCTGTGGGGATAAATGTAAGGGAGATGTAAAGGAATAACTCTTGGTTTTTTACTTTGCATTTCTGGGGGCATGTTATGGAAACATGGAAATGAACAGAAGGGTAGAAGAGGAGATGAGTTTAATTGTGGAGAGTTGAGTTTTATTTTAAAGCATTTTTAAAGTTTTATTTACTTAAGAAATCTCTATGCCCAACATGGGGTTCAAACTCATGACCCTGAGATCGAGAGTTGTATGCTCTTTTGACTGAGCCAGCCAGGCACCCCTAGTTTTAAACTTTTGTGGGGCATTCAAGAGAACTTTAATAGGCAATGTGAGTCTATAGCTCAAGAGAATGTCTAGACTAGAATTATAGATTAAGGCAGGGAAGTGCTGGTATACGTTTAACAAGGAGCTCTGGGGTGAGTAGGAGTCTTGATTTCTAGCATTTCTGAAGTTTCTGTGATGTAATACTCCCACTGTAGCCAATTTCAGGCAATCAATGTGCTATCACTGAGCATGGGGTTGGAAAGAAATTAATATAATCCCCTGTTGTGAGCTGTTGGGGGTGGGCCCCAGCACACCACTGGTCATCAACATATTTTGGGTTTAACTATTTTATCTAAAATAAATCTGATTCTGAAAAATCCCAACAAAAAAGGCATTGTCATTCTTTTTTCAATGAACACATGGCTGCTAATGTTAAAGCTGGATTCAAATGCTGCTCAGTCTAGCTCCAAACACCAGGCTTCATAGTTAGCGCATACATTTTTGTTAGTAATTCATCTACTTTTCTTAATTGTCTCTTTTTTTCTGCTTAGGAAGCCGCACAAACTCTGTAGTTACACTTTATGTTGAAAAGTTATTGCGGAGGAAGTACATGCTATATTGAAAATAAGGATCAATGTTTCTGAACAGAATGTCAGTTTCTGGCTCCAGCCCTGATCGCTTCTATCAAACATATATATCAGAAATGTTCACACATTACTCTGTGTCTACCTATATTCTTAGGTGGGGGTCTCCCTTGAAGCAAACCCCGAGAGTGATTCTTTTCCAACTGCTTTATTGAGAAAGTTCTTTCTAGGAGAGGAGCGACAGAAGGGTTTATGTGTGGTAGTCCAACTATGGTAGTGCTTTTCTTCTTCCAGAAACTATATGTTGAATATGGGTTTTGAAAGAGAGAAAAAGCAAAGAAAGAGCTTGTTTTCAATTACTTTAGGATTATATAACAATGAGAAACTCTGAGTCTGCACAATTTCTACCCTGAACATTAGTATTGCTACAAACTTTTGGCACTGCAAAAATTTTAGAAAGTAAGCCTTATTCTTGGTAAATTGAAAGATATTAATCAATTTTTCTTCCTCTTATTTCAAAGAGCTATTTGAGGGATAAGGACATCATTGGTAGGGGTTTTCTTTTCCTTGGACTGAATTTTTCTATACCCTTTTCACAGTCTTAAATTGAGAAAAATTGGCTGACCTGACTAAGGTCCATGTAGAAAGGAACTAATCTTTAGCTGCTTAGTAAACCCTGCGGATTAAGAGGTTTAGCTAAAAGACTGTAGAACGGAAATGCAAAGTTGTATTTGCTTTATAGTTGGGTCAAGACTAGACAAAAATGTGAAAAAGGACAACAGTATTCTTTGGTGTTCCTGACCGCTTCTTTCATACCCCTTTACGTATCCTCTTTCTTTCTTTTTTTTTAAATTAAATTAAATTTATTTATTTGAGAGAGAGACAGCACAAGCAGGGGGAGGAGGGTGAGGGAGAAGCAGACTCCTCGCTGAGCATGGGGCTCGATCCCAGGACCCTGAGATCATGACCTGAGCTGAAAGCAGATGCTTAACCGACTGAGCCACCCAGGTCCCCCTTGCGTAATAGTATTCCAGTTTCTTTTTGTGGAATTACCTTCCTGCTAGTAAGTGAAAACTTGATGAGACCACAAGTCAAGGTGCCTGCTGATTTGTAGGCAGACAACACAAGAGTTAATCTAACTCTTTCTGCCTGGTTCTTTGATTCTTTAGTGGAATAATTCAGGGATATGGGGAAAACAATGGTTGGCTCCTCTTGTTTTATGAAGGCTGTCTGTCAAAACACTTGAACAGTTCCTATTCCTGAGACCACTACAGCGTCTTTGTTTTTGTCCTTTCTGATCTTGGGACTTCAGGCTTTTGCTTCCCTTCCGTGAGAACTTCACTGTCTTCCAACACATCCTTTCTTAGGCTAGCCAGGGAGGCTTCCATCGCTTACAACCAAAGACCCACTTCTGACTCAAGGTGTGAGGAGACATGATGGGTCACTGTGAAATACTTAGTCTCGCTGGTTTTATTTTTTCATGTATGAAAAACTGCATGGTTTCCAATTTCTCCTCTAAAAAGAAATAAATATGTAAGGCTAGCTCTCCTTTGAAGATTTTAATAGTTCTGAGCATATGCCCATTCCTAGGTGAATAGGTTGGGGGCTTATGCACTGTCCCGTTAACTATGACTTCCAGTTTGGTCTCTTAGTGTGCCTTCAGCCTCTAGGCCCTGGGGTCCATTTAAGGTCATTTAATTTGAGGCTGCATCTGTGGTATCTGAATTATCTGGCCAAGCATCCTGAACTCACTGGATAGTTGCCAAGCATATGCTAAATCAGGGTCTGTCAGAATGGCCTCATTTTGAAAGACTATTTAAATGCAAAAGAAATTACATCTGAGAGAAAGGAAAACAGGGGTAAAGAGCCCAAGGAACTGGCACAGCTGGGTATCATTAGCAATAATCAAACCTTAGTATGAAAAGCAACAGGAAGTGAGGTGGGCAGTGTGTGTAAGTGTTGGCATGAGTATGTACATGCTTATGTGTATGTTTGCAGGTCTGCATGTATCTTTGTAAGAGAGTAAGTGTGTAATATTTTTTTAAAAAATTTCTTTCCTCTGCCTGCTTTTCTCCCTCACTCCTAACTTGAATCTCTACTGTGTCCCAGTGGGAATGCTTGATATATTGAAATCATCTTAGAATTTCACAGTCTTTGAGGCAGTGACTTTGATGCTACAGACCCAGAGGAGGGTTAAATAATTACTTTATTAACAGGAAAAAATTGCAAACACTAAACAGCTGCTGGAGAATCTAAGATGTTTGAAGAACAGATCCGTGAAAGATCCATATCCTATTTTCTCCAGTTGTTACATATTTTATTGTGATTAGTCTTCTGATTATTAAATAATACCTTTATTTAGAAAATAATAACTTGAAAAATAAATGAAGTATGTATAAAGGAGCAAATAAATATTACCTATATGCCACCCAAAGGTATCCATTATTAGTATTTTGGTATGTATCTTTTCACTAGCAGAAGATAGTCTTTCATGAAAATATGGCAAATTGGGGATTTACTGAGCCTAGTTTGGAGATTTTTCTAATTCTGAACATGAGTTTGGTCACCAGTTTGCTAAATAGAAATAAGACAAGAGTTCCTTTGGCAGCTCTTAATTTTTTACAAATAGGCTTTAAAATAATTGTCCTGAAGATTTTCTTTTTGAAGCTTAACAGAATTTTACTTTCACCAGACCCACTTCCTTTAACTCCCTTCTGCTCACCTTGAAGCGTAAGCCAAAAGCCCTCACAAGCGTGCAAATCCATAGTACATTAAAATTAGGAAAAGATAGTCCATAATTGAACACATGTGGTAGGTACCCCACCTAAGGCTTTTTATGTGCCATCTCATTTAATCCTCACAAAGCCTTATGATAAAGATACTACTTGATATGCTTATTTTACTGATGAGGAAACTAAATATCAGAGACATTAAGTGACTTCCTTAAGATGGCCATAAGTAAGTTACTGGTGAAGCCAACATTTCAGCTCAGGTCTATCCGATCTCAAAGCCACTATGATACTGCAGCAGATGAGACCAAAGAAAAGGCATGCCTAGACAAAATTGTGAAGACATAAATCTGTGTTCAGTGCTCTCAATCCCACTTAAGCCTCCTCCCAGCCGTAGGAGGCCTTTTTTGCAAATAGTGTTTGATGAGAAGAAAAGTATCCATTAAAGGCTTAAGTGGGATAGTTTGAACATTATGATGTTCATAGGGAATACTGACATCTCGAACATTAAAGCTGGCATGGAGAGCTATGCCAAGTATAGTATGATCTGATTAATTCCTTCAATTTACAGATAAACTGAGGCCTAGAGAGGTGCGGTTACAATTTCTTGCCATAGTAGACTATGGCTAAAAACTGGGTCTCTTGATTCTCTTAGCTTAGAGCTTTCTGGTCACACCAAGGCCTGTTTGTTTCATAATATATTTGAATCTGTTGAAACAAAATGATTTTATTTATTTATTTTTTAATTCAAGTTAGTTAACATGTAGTGCAATATTAGTTTCAGGAGTAGAATTTAGTGATCAATCACTTAAATGTAACACCCAGTACTCATCACAACAAGTGCCCTCTTTAATACCTATCACCCATCTAGCCCATCCCCTCCTCACCTCTCCAGCAATCCTGTTTGTTCTCTTAACGGTAGAGTCTCTTATGGTTTGCCTCTCTCTCTGTTTTTAGCTTATTTTATTTTTCCTTCCCTTTCCTTATGTTTATCTCTTTTGTATCTTAAATTCCACATATGAGTGAGATCATATGGTATTTGTCTTTCTCTGACTGACTTATTTCACTTAGCATAATACCCTCTAGCTCCATCCACATAACTGCAAGTGGCAAGATTTCACTCTTTTTGATGGCTGAGTAATATTCCATTATCTATATATATCTATATAGCACATCCTCTTTATCCATCCATCAGTCAATGGAATTTTGGGTTCTTTCCATAGTTTGGCTATTATTGGTAGCGCTGCTATAAACATTGTGGTGCATGTGCCCCTTTGAATCAGTATTTTTGTATTCTTTGGATAAATACCTAGTAATGCAATTGCCTGATCATCAGGCAATTCTATTTTTAACTTTTTGAGGAATTTTCATACTGCTTTCCAGAGTAACTGCACCAGAAAACAAAATGATTTTAAATGGACTTTAGAAGGTATTGCTTTTCCATCTGCCAGATGAAATTCTCTAGGTTCAATTTTTTTAGGCCAAGACCACATAGTGACTCATGTTTACTTTCAAGGTTTTATATCTTTCTGATATTTTATCAACAGAAGCACATGAGATTCAACTAATTCATATCACTAAGTTTTAAAATTCCCATGTGAAACTTCTTCAGCACCATCTGTCCTATGTGTCATTTTAATTTATACAGAACCATTTCAGGCAGAAGTTATGCCTGAAATGGTTTCATATTACAATGTATATTCTTTTTTTTTTTTTTCCTATTTGGCTCTTCATTTTAATTGTTTAAGTGGAAAAATATGTTAAAAAACAAGAGTAGCCAAATGAAACTACAGTATAAGACATAGTCCCTTTATGCAGTTTCATCAAACAGTGTAGAAAATAAGAGGATAAACTGATGCATATAGATTTATATCTGTTTGAATTCCTATGACTTGATGTCAAATATACTTATGTTAGAAGAGTTGATTCTGAAGTTTTCCATCATGAATTCAGAGCTTTTCTTCAACCCAGAACTCAAGGCCTTATTAGATCCACTTTACCTTCAGTTTTGAAGGTATTTGTCTTTCCCATTGGCTTCGACCTTAAGCTTCATCTTGGACCTGAGTTTGACTGTTTGAAACATTTAAGATGCAGAAATAACAAGAATCTTTCTCATTAGGATAGAAATGATGAGAATACAATGTCCATTTAGTTTTATTCTGATAGAGTGAGCTGGAATTCCCAGAAGATTGCATAAGAATAGATAATGAGGGCAGGCGTTATCAGATTAGTAGACTTATGAAGTAATTCTGTAGATGTCATTTGACTATGTTTTGGAAAACAAAGCTCTTTCAGCACCAAACCCAGACATTTACTATAGCACGCAGTTCATATAAGCATATATATTTTTTCTGTATTGATGTGTTTTTTTGTTTTGTTTTGTTTTTAGTTTGCTAAAGGCTTGGGTATATTAAATGAAATGCAGAGAAGAAAGGTATCTAAATGTTGGGTGACAAACGAGAGTGATAGATACCTATAATTTATACACCTAGGAATCTAATCTATCATCCTTGAGAAGAAATGCATAATATATGATTAAGGAGTGAGCTACCTTGATAAATTTCTTGCATTTGGGGATCCCTGGGTGGCTCAGCAGTTCAGCACCTGCCTTTAGCCCAGGGCATGATCCTGGAGACCTGGGATCAAGTCCGACATTGGGCTCCCTACATGGACCCTGCTTCTCCCTCTGCCTGTGTCTCTGCCTCTCTCTCTCTCTCTCTCTCTCGGTCTCTCATGATAAATAAAATCTTTAAAAAAAAATTCTTGCATTTAAGAATGCTTGTAAGTTAAACAATTTCATTTATATTTAGATATATATGGACTTTTGTACATCTTTTAAAATTAAAGTATATTTGACGTGTAACATGTAAATGTAATGTGCTCTACACATTAATTTGATACATAATCATAATATGATTGCCATTGTAGCAATAATTAGTATCTCTATTACATTACACAATTATTATTTCTTTTTAATGGTTATAATAATTGATTTGCTAAATCTCTTAGCAAGTTTGATGATGATAAGACAATATTAGTGTCCATATTCACTTTACTGTGCATTAGCTCTCCGGGGCTTATTTATTACTCATTGCAGGTTTGTACCCTTAAATAACATGTGTCCTGTCCCCCAACCCTTCCTGGTAATCACCATTTTAATCACTGTTTTTGAGTTTGCCTTTTTAGATTCCACACATAGTGTATATTGTACAGTATTTGTCTTTTTCTCTCTGATTTATCTCACTTAGTATAATGTCCTCAAGGTTCATCCATGTCGTTCATCCATCCAAATATCAGGATTATATATATTATATATAATAAGTATATATTATATATTAAATATATACAATATAAATATGATATATTTATATTATATTTATATATTATATATTATATTATGTTCATATTATATAAATATATAAAATATAAATATTTTAATACAAATATTAAATATATACTTATATATAATATAATTTATAAATATATGAAATACATATATTCTGTTATATATAAAATATTTTGTGTATACATATATTTATATGTGTGTGTGTGTGTGTGTGTGTGTGTATACACACACACACACAATTGATCCATAGATGGCCACTTAAGTTGCTTTTATATCTTGACTATTATAATAATGTTGCAATAAACATGGGAGTGCATATATATCTTTGATATCCTTTGGATATATACCCAGAAATGGAATTGCTGGATCAAAAGGTAGGTCTATTTTTAATTTTTTGAGATATTCTATATTGTTTTCTATAGTGATTGAACCAATTTGTGTTCCCACCAGCAGTGTACAAGTATTCTCTTTTCACCACATCTTCACCAACACTTATTTCTTATCTTCTTGGTAGCCACTCTAACAGGTGTGAGATGATACCTTATTGTGCTTTTGATTTGCATTTGGATGTCTTTGAAAAAATATCTGTTGAGTTCCTCTGCCTATTTTAAGGTCAGATTGTTTTGTTATTGTTGTTACTGAGTCGAATAAGTTTGTACATCTTAATATTCACTAGTTATACAGTATTCAGAAATATTCTATGTTCTTATACATTTGGCACATGACATAAAGAAAATTGGCAGTATTTACGCATCCAGAAATCCTTTTCTCTATTCCCTGATAGTGGCAAAGGCTAAGGGGAAAAAGAGTTTCCACATTTTTTTTTTGACAAATCCTTTCTATGATGTTAAGTGATGAAGTCCTATGTGGGGCTTAGATTCCTTTACTGTCAAATATTTACTAAATATCTGTTATATGCCAGGCACTGGGCATACAAAGTGGTGAATGAGATATCTATTACCTCTGCTTGTTGAAGCTTCCAGTCCCATGGACAAGACAGAAAAGATAAACAACCATGGATTGTCAAAATGCTTTAAAAGAAACAAACCAAGACCTTTGATAGGGAATATGTGGGGTAAAGGTGATGGGCAAGGAAGGTCTCTATGAAGAGATGACATTGAAATAGAATACATGGGGGCACCTGGGTGCCTCAGTCGGTTAAGCGTCCAACTCTTGGTTTCACCTCAGGTCATGACCTCAATGTCGTGGGATTAAGCCATGCATCAGGCTCTGCACTCAGCATGGAGTCTGCTTCACATTTTCTCTCCTGCTCTCTCTCTCTCTCAAATAAATAGATAAATAAAACCTTCAAAAATAAATAGAATAGAATAGAATAGATAATGTAGTAGGGGTAGTGGTCAGGTGGTGGTTTTGGTTACTACCATTTATCGAGCTACAGGCCTGGGCTAAATTTTTTAATATATTATTTGACAACTGCAAGATATGATGCCCACATTATAGGTGAACATACCAAGGCCTTAGTTACCAAGGTCACAAAGCCAGTCAGAAAAGGAGGGGAAATAGGGAGAGGGGGACATAATTCTGGGTCTGACTCTAAAGTTCATCACCTTTGAAGCTATAAATCCAATTCTAGAACTATCATAAAGGAATAACCAGAAATTAAATTAAAAGTTTAAGTAAAAGGATGATTCAATTCTATTTTTCAAATTTCTACTAATCTTTTATTTGGAGAATGAGGAATGATTTCAGGTTGAGTTATAATTGCATTCAATAACAGTCTTTATTTTCCATTTTTAAATGACATACATGTAAGAGGCTATAAAACAGGTAACCATAAAAATTGTAGAAAAGTGATCAGATTTTATCAGGTTATATTTGGAGAAAAGCAAAGAAATAGAGTGGGAAGGGAACATATAAAGTGAAAAAGCAAGAAATAACCACAGAGGAGATAGGTTTTGAGTAATGAGAGAAAGTCTTCCAAGTTAGAGGTTAGCCTGAAAGATAGGATTTTCTCCCTGCTACCTAAAGCTAGCGAGATCTCCAGAGTCACCCCAAAAACAATCACAGAAGGTGCTGCCGGATATTTTTCAGGAAGCTTGAGCAATGAATATTCACACATAATGGGCACATCTCTGACATTTCCTTAATTCCATGGATTTATGCAAAAAATTAAGTAGAATCAGAAAACTTAGAGCAATAGAAAATATATTTGATGAAATCTATGTAGATGGATTTGAAAGTTATTGTACTTTTTACAGATTAAAAATTTGTTTAAGATCTTATTTATTTGAGTGTGAGTAAGAGAGAGAGCGTGATCATGGGCAGGCGGAGAGGCAGAGGGAAAGGGAGAAGCAGGCTCCCTGCTGGGCAGGGGTAATTATGACTTGAGCCGAAAGCAGATGCTTAACCCATGAAGCCACCCAGGTGCCCTGAAAGATATTGTACTTTTAATGACTGACTATTAAATAAAGCAGGCAGAGAAAATAAAACTCTTGGCTGATTAGAATATTTATCTGATGCTTGGGCCTACCTAGATTATGGTCCTGAAGAACCTAAGTATGGAAAGAACATGCCAGAAACATTACCCTGAACTTCAAAACTTGGAAATAAGACACACGCATACCCCCCGCCCCTACACACACACACACCATGGGCAGCATATTTTTCAATATAAACAGAGGCAAAGGCCACTCAAGGGTTGTGTGGGGAATGTACTTAGTTTATAGCAATGTTTACTATTGATTAAAGGCCCAGGCTTAGTAAATTCTTTATCAGGTTGAGATGGTGGTGGAGACTGGTTGGTGGAACAGGTAAGGCCAGAGATTTATGGCTTATTGGTCATTATTGGTTTATATCTACACCAACAATCTTACCATTTCTTTGATAAATTTCCTATAAATACCCATGCTTCTTAAATGCATTTTGAATTGTTCTAACATCTCACTGGTTCTCTCATTACTTAATGAGTTAAATAAAATCTTTTATATGTGCCAATTTTATATTTGCTTTATAGTCACGATTTTCCTTTTTTTTTTTTTAAAAAAAAAGTTTTCTTTATTTATTCATGAAAGACACAGAGGGAGAGGCAGAGACATAAGCAGAGGGAGAAGCAGGCTCGTCAAGAGGAGCCTGATGTGGGGCTCGATCCTGGGACCCGGGAGCAAGCCCTGGGCCAAAGGCAGACCCTCAACCACTGAGCCACCCAAGTGTTCCTTTTTAAAATTATATTTAACATAGAGGATAAAGAATCTGCCCACATTAGTAGTTTTGTTGTGTTTTATTGATGCCCAGTGAAGTGGGATTTGTAATGTGTTATGAATATTTATTCCTATTATGCAATTTATAATTCACTGTGTATATTTATGCCTGTTAATTAAACCTCCATAGAGGTTTCGTTCTTCTAACTTAGTGCTTTTGCAAACAAACCCTCAAAAATTTTAATTAGGTACAATATTCAAATTTGGTGGACCCAGTTAATGTTTGTAGCCAGGACCCTGATGCCCAGGGTAGACAGAGGAAGGAAAGGCCACTTAGCTGAGCGGGCCAGCACTTCATACCTGTTTACATTCCTTTGTTATTTGCCACTCAATAAAGTGAGTGGTTACCCAGTTGCTTGACAACAATCACATATGCTGAGGTTCTATGCCTACAGTGTTTCACTGATTTAAAAGAATGTAGATTCCCATTTCACAAGTAGTGCTTATTAATGGATTTCTCCATTTCTTAGACTGGAAGTTAATGATAGATGGTTGAGATGGCCTTGAATTATGAGGAAATTCTTTGATATGAATAAAGTGTACTGATGATAAAGCACCCACTGATCACATCTCATTTATCTGCATTCCATTAAACCTATTTTATTTTATTATTTTATTTTATTTTATTTTATTTTATTTTATTTTATTTTATATTTTACTTTATTTTATTTTTTTCTTACTCGAGAGAGAGAAAGAGACTGCACAAGCACAGGGAGCAGCAGAGGAAGAGGGAGAAACAAGCTTCCCACTGAGCAGGGAGCCTGATGTGGGGCTTGATCCTAGGACCCTGGGATTATGACCTGAGCCGAAGGTTAACTAATGTACTAAGGATAAAACATCTTTTAAAAATTTTCCGCTCAAAGTATCCTGGTGTAACAGTTGAAAATGATAACCTGAGCTTTACTAGGGACTGTATCAACACTATCAGTATTTTTCACTTCTGTAAAACAACAACAAAAAGGAAGAAGCTGAAATGTAAATGCTCTAATTTGGCCCCATCATCATCACGTCAGATGCCTTCCAATACTGGCAGCTCTTCTGTATGAAACCCATTAGTCATCTTTCTGCAATTGCAAGGGGAAAGTAGGAGGGACCAGGGAATTGCCATATGATTGAAAAAGAAACTAGAGGCTTATTTTTTTAAAAGATTTTATTTGAGAGAGAGAGCGAGGAAGAGAGGGGAAAGACAGAGGCAGACTCAGCTGAGCAGAGAGCCCCATGTGGGGCTCATCCTGGGGCCTGGATCACGACCAGAGCTGAAGGCAGATACTCCACCAACTGCCTGAGCCATCAAGGCACCTCTGGAGGCTTCTTTGTATTTCTTTATATTTCTTTTATATTTACTTGCTGCAGACAAGTCAAGCCCTTTTTAGGTTCCTGGAAGCTAAATATCAAAACAAAACAAAGTGAAAAAACCCTCAAGACTTCTCTTTGTATCCTGAAACGTTAACCTTTTCTAAAATGATTGTCTTGCTTTGACACTAAATTGATGAAGTGATGTGTAGTACGTGGGTTAATGTCTCCCTCCTAAATTTCCTTATCTTGAGGCAGTGATTCTTGAAACGGGCAATTGGGAAGATTTCTTTTAGGTGAGCACTTTTGAGTCTTTAGCTTGGGCCTTTGTCTAGTGATATCCAGGAATTTATAACCTCTGACTAATTTGTGAGCTTCCTCTTAAAATAATAACACACAACACCAGTGTTTACAGTTTTCAAATTACTCCCAGTAACGGTTTGTCCCTTCATTACTAACAGCTTATAGTCCATAAGTAAATGCTCAGAATCTCTTTGTTGTGAATTAATACATTTTAGTAGAAATGTTTAAACATTCCTATTCCTATAATTCCAAGTATTATAATAATAATAGATGAGAAAAGCAGTTGGCCTTCACTCATTTTCTTTCTGGACATGAGTTAATTATACCCATGAGAATGGAAAGTAAATCATTTCTTAAGTGATTTGCAAAAGGTGGACTATGAAAAGAACATTGGGCTTGAATATAGAAGAACTTTTTTTTTTTTTTAAGATTTTATGTATTTATTCATGAGAAACACACAGAGAGAGGCAGCGACACAGGCAGAGGGAGAAGAAGGCTCCATGCAGGGGGCCTGACGTGGGACTTGATCCAGGGTCTCCAGGATCATGCCCTGGGCTGAAGGCAGTGCTAAACCACTGAGCTGCCGGGCTGCCCTAGAACTTTCTAGTCTGCCTCTTCAACTCAACCGGATAGCTGATATCCCTTACCTGCAATGTGGGAATCGTAGCTCATAGAGTTATGATATTTATGAGCGCACTTCATCATCTGCAAAGTGCTTTGGCAAGGTGAGATTTTCTCATTCTTTAACTTATACAACTCTACATACTATATTAAACTCTGTTAATTCTTTTTTCCCAGGACTAAAATGGAAAACTGGAAAGGTTGATGGACTTATGTTCACATAACCAAGCCGAAAACCCAGGGCGGTTATGACAGGGTTAAGATCCATTTATCAGAATTGAATGAAACATAAAGGTTAACCTTCCTAATCATTTTGATCACCTGAGTAATGATGACTAGCCAATTAGATTGGGCACTGAATTCCATAACAGATGTGATCAGCCCTACTAGAGGCAATTTAATGGAAACAACAACCATATGACTGGAAGTAAAAAAAACCTGGATTTAGACTCCTGCCAAGGACAAGAAATATGATCAAAAGTTAATCACTCAGCCTTTCTGAGCCTCAGTTTTGACTTTTGTGAAATTATGGTTGGCGGTCAATGACTTTCATGTTTCTTGTTTGGCATTAGTGCTGATTTCTGTTCCAGCCATGCCTTCCAATGATGGAGTTGAGGTAAGTTATTTTCTTTTTGTTACATTTTTATGTCTTCTCAAATTTATCTGGAACAGCAGTTTAAATTGTTCTTTATTTTGTGCCTACTGATCATTGCATTTTAAGTCAGTCAAATCACCAGGGTTGGCTTTTATGATTTGATGTTTGAAAGGATATTTCCAAAGGAAATTTAAAGAGACCGATAATTAAATTTACCTGTTCACAATTCAGAGGATAAATTTGCCAGGTTCTTTTAATAGCAAAGATGATTTTCTCAACATAGTCCAAATTAATAATAAGCCAGAATGATTATATTCTAAGATTATGTGTCTCTAAATCATAAAATGAGACTACCGATTTAATTAAATCAGATTGAATAAGGTTTTTCTTCAATAGCACATCATCACTCAAGCTTAGAAATATTTTTAAGGTAAGCAAAGCAATATTGCAAGCTCACTTTTAAAGAGAGAAATTTGACTTAGGAGAACTAAACCAGTATGGATGGTAAACTGTCTTCCAAGGACACTGGAGAAAGTGTCTCCCTTGAGATATGTAAATGTGAATCAACCTAATGAGGCAATTCATGAGTCAACCTTAATTAAAGTGAATCTGTATTCCCCTATGATGTCACATGCCTTGTCACCATTTATTCATTTACCTATAAGCCAAAGAAGTGGTAAGTCAGATAAATGCCTCAGAGCTACAAGGTTTTCTTGAGATGAGATCAAGCAGGATAGGGGTTGAGCTCTGGGTCTCTGCAGCTGGCAACCCCTTGTAGCTATGTTAGTGTCTGCTACATTGGGCATGTAGGTACTGGTATAAGTCAGGGTTGTTTCCAGGGAAGAGGAGGAAAGGACCTATTGCTTAGGCAGCAAACACTATCTTCCACACGTATTGCTTGGCATACTCATAAATGATTAATTTCCTCAAGGAGAGTATCTGTTCAATCATGATTCCCAACTTTTACTCCCTTTCTTTGAAGCTACAGGGACACTGGAAAACAAAATAGAAATCTGTGCAAAATAGGAAAAAAAAAATCTAACAACTTCTTTCACTTGACTATTATTGAGGTAACTGCCATGGAATCATAAACTCTGAAAAAGTTTATAAAGCCCCATTTTAGTTTCTCAACTTCTCTGAAATTGTAGCATCCGAAAATAAAGATATAATTTTGGGCTGGTTGGCATGCATAAAACTCATCTACTGCTTCACTTGTTTTTGTCTGGTAGATGTGTTTTTTAGCCCAACTTCCATTCCAGATCAACCCAAGCTCTCCATTCCCTCAGTAAGATCTTCCCTTTAAAGACCACAGTGCTGAGACTCCTGGGTGACTCAGCAATTGAGCATCTGCCTTCGGCTCAGGGCATGATCCTGGGGTCCTGGGATTGAGTCCCATGTGGGGCTCCCCTCAGGGAGCCTGCTTCTCCCTCTGCCTGTGTCTCTGCCCCTCTTTGTGTGTCTCTCATGAATAAATAAAAAATTAAAAAAAAAAAAAAAAAAAGACCACAGTGCTGAAGATCCAAGTCTAGGGAGGCTATTCTTTAGTGTACTCTACATGTCTTCTCTCCCAGTTGAGTAGTACACTTGCTAAGACTCAGTTGTGCTTTCCCAAGCTGTTTATGATATTTGCACATGTTACTGTAATAATGTACTTTGAATATTATATAACAAAATAAATAGGAATGCAAAAATAAAGTTGTTTTGTGAAAATGAAGTTGACAAACATTAACTTGAAATGGATCATTGACCTAAATTATGTAAGAACTAAAACTATGAAACGTCTGCAAGAAAACATAGGAGACAATCTTTGAGATGTTGGGTTAGGCTCCAATGTCTTAGGACACAAAAAACACAAACTATGAAAGACAAAGATCAATAAATTGGATTCCATCAAAATGAAAAACTCTTGATCTTTGAAAGAAAATGAAAAGGCAAGTCATGAACTGGGAGGAAACACTTGTAACACATACACCTGATAAAACACAAACCCACAATATTAAAGAAGTCTCACAATTCAATAATAAGATAAACAACCCAATTAAAAAAATGACCGAAAGGGTTGAACAGGTAAGGAAATGAATGGATGGTGGATGTTACGAGCCAGGTTTCTCCCTGTTGGCGAGGGAAGTTACAGGATGAGCAAGAAGGGACGGCTTGGATGAACCCTGTGGGACTGGATTACAGGTGGAGACACCTTATGATTAGCTTACTATGTACACAAATGGATGGATACAGCAACAATTATAGATCTGTAGTCACACGTGACTTCGTACACATCTGTCTGCTACGAGGGCATAAGGGATTCCAAGGAGAGCTGGGGCTCATCCAAATAGGAAAGTGGTCTATTCAGTCGGGCCTCCAGAACTCAACAGGCTGCTTCTTTCTGCCTCTCATGCTCTTTGTTGTCACATGGTGTCTTCAATATCTCACCTAATGCTGCTACATTTTCCAGTTTTTCTTGCAACTGGCTTTTCCAAAAATGGTGCTTTTATTTTTAAAAAATAACAGGCATGTTTGGGTCCACTTATGATTGCTATTTTTGTCATTGACTTATTATATATCTATCTCTATGCTAGATCGCAGTGTCCTGATTATGACCGCATTATAAAATGGTAGTGTGAATCGTGAATCGTGAATCATTGGTATTTGCAAAATTGTTTTGACTCTTCCAAGCTCTTTGCATTTCTATAAATGCTTAAGAATCCACATATTAGCTTCTACCAAAGACCTATTCAAGATATTTTGAATAGAATTGTATTGAACCTACATATATATTTAGGAAGATGTAACATCTTAATTGTATTAAGATTAAAAACATTAATAGTAATGTTTTTCTGGTCCATTTTATTTCTCTATTTAGATTTCTCTCTTTTTTTTAAAAGACATTTATTCAGTGTCATGATCAGACTATTACATTTAGCAATCAACAGCATGGGTGCAAAAAAAAAAAATCTACATTAAAATCCTTTGTTGGAATGCTTTACACTTTCCACAGAACAGAAACTAAAATAACCTGTTATACAATTAGTCACAAATACAGTCCTCAAGTTTTTTGTCCCTACCCATGAGTATTGTCTAAAACATGTCTTCTTGGTAGCAGCCAGGCTCTGCCACCACTGCGCTTGGCTGAGTTCACAAATCTGTTATAACCTGTAGCTTCCCTGTCACTTCTCTGGCTCTCCTCTCCTGCTAAGCTGTTTCCTGGCAGTAGTTAAAACCTTTTACCTCTGCCATAGCTGCTGCTGCTGCTGGTGGAACCACCACAGGCACCTTGGTTTTGTGGTTTAGCCAAGTATTGGCCTCTGCCACCATAGGGGTCAGAGCTTCTGCCTCCAGAATTGCCTTCTTTCATTGGTCCAAAATTTGAGGATTGACTGTTGTCATTGCCAAAATCTTATAGCTTTAGCTTATAGCTCCAAAGTTGCTCCCATCATTACCAAATCCGTTCTAGCCATCCCCACCTCTACCGTATCCACCACCACTTCAACTGCCACCAAAAGCCACCTCGCCCCCTGAACTTCCCTCCACCACCAAAGTTGTCATTCCCATCAAAACCACTTCCATGACCACCATCAAAGTTTCCAGAACCACTTAGACCTCTTTGGCTAGATGAAATATTACTCATCCCTTGCTTAGATAGGGCTTCCTTACTTCACAGCTGTGGCCATTCACACTAGGGATTTTGAATGACAAGCTTGTCTACGGAGAGCTTGTCTGCGGAGTTATGGTCATCAAATGTTACAAAAGCAAAACCTATCTTTTTGCCACTGCCTTGGTTGGTCATGATCTCAATGACCTCAATTTTCCCACACTCTTCAAAATAATCTCTTGGATGATGTTGTTGTCTTCTTTCATGCCACCCACAAAAATCTTTTTCACAGTTAAGTGGGCACCAGGTCTTTGAGAATCTTGTCTTGAGGCAGCCCTCTTTGGTTCCACAGCTCTTCCATCCCCCTTGTGTGGCCTTGCATTCATGGCTGCATTCCACCCCCCCCCCCAAAGTGGCATATGTGACAAACCCAAAGCCTTTGGAGCGCTTGGTGTTTGTATACCTCATTACCACACAATCTGTAAGCAATCCCCATTGTTCAAAACGGCTCTTCAGTCTTTCATTGGTTGTTTCAAAGCTCAAACCTCTGATGAAGAGCTTCCGCAGCTGCTCAGGCTCTTTGGGAGACAGTGACTTAGATACGACGGTGGTGGTAGGGGAGACGTTAAGGATGCTTGCTCAGTGGCTTCCACGGACAGAGAGGAGTAATCTAACAAATGTTATCTCTAGATTTCTCTTTAATTTTTCTTGCTAGTGTGTTGTACTTTTCAGTGTACAAAACTTATACATATTTTGTTAAATTTATTAAGTATTTCATGTTTTCATGCTATTTGAAATGTTAGCTTTTAATTTTATTTTTTCTATATTGACCTAGTATCCAATGGCCATGCTAAACTCATACTTACTTTGTTTTTTTGTAGATTATTTTTGATTTTCTATATAAACAACTATGTTTGAAGTCAAAAAGATTTTTAAATTTCCAATCTATATGCTGTTTATTTCTTTTTCTTGCTGTATTTTGCACTGGCTGTATTGAATATAGGCGGTGAGAGTGAATATCTTCACTTTGTTCCTTTTTTTGGTACCACTATGGTTTATTAAACTGTGCCTTAGTTCAAGTGCTGGGGCTTGCCCATGGTGCCCTTGATATATAAAGCCCAGACATTATGCCAATTCTTCTTGAGTAATGACACCAGGAAACTGACAGCTAAGTGGATGTTGTACACAAACTCATCATTTGTCATCTTCACGTGGCCATGGCCACAGGCAGACACAGCACCTTCTTCACCTGGAATTTGATGGTAGACTTCACTTCATCCACTTTGGCCACCATGTTCTCACTGTGGGTCAGCAAGGAAGGAAAATTTCCAGCCTCATTCAGGCCTATGCCTAGGATTTGCAGGATCTATTTGATCAGAGATTCTGAAGCCAAAGAGTCATCATCCTTCTAGGCCAGCTCTTGACTAATGTTTTTTTTTATTTCTGTTGAGTTTCTTCAGTGTCTCAATATCCATGTGGGGAGTATCCACAATCTTGGCCTCATCACAGTGCTGCTGGTCCCCCAAAACACATATGGAGAACTTGGGGCAAGGAGTGGCCTTAAGCCTGATGGTGCCCGAGCAGTATTTGTCCTTCTGAGGGTCACAGTTCTTCAAGCTGATCTGCAGCAACCACATCTCCAAAAACTTCCAGGGCTGGCGCCGGGCCCCTACCAGAACTTCCTGCACTGACTCCTACAGGGTTTCATGGGTGACGACTTTGAGGCTCATGGTTCCTTGCACTGCAGTAACCACAAAAGAGCCCTCTCTTTGTTCTAATGACAGGGAAAAAATGTTCAGTCTTTCATTAGTAAGTATGATATTAGTTTAAGTTTTCCATAGATATCACCAATGATTTTTTTAATCACAACAGCTCTTGAATTTTTTCAGATGCTTATTCAGCATCTATTATGGTGATCATATGCTTTTTATACTTTAGTTTGGCAAATTACAGACTTTTGAATATTAAACCAACCTTGCATTCCTAGAACAAATCTCATTGTCCTGATGTATTTACTTTTTTGTTTGTTGCTTGCCATAGGATTTAATTTTATATTTAATTTCAAATGTTCATACTTCTTTATCCTTATAATGTCTGATTTTGGTATCAGAATAATGTGACCTCAAAAAAAGAGTAGCAAAGTATTCCTTTTGCTGTTTAATTTCTATGTTTGTGTGAGATTACCATTTTTTCCCCTTAGATGCATGATAGAATTTACCAGTGAAGTTCTGCTTCTTCTGATCTCACTTTTCATCCTGTTATCCCAGCCAACCTCTTTTTTTTTTAAGATTTTATTTATTTTATTCATGAGAGACAGAGATAGAGAGAGAAAGAGAGAGCGAGAGAGAGAGAGAGGCAGAGACACAGACAGAGGGAGAAGCAAGCTCCATGCAGGGAGCCCGATGTGAGACTCACTCCATCCAGGGTCTCCAGGATCAGGCCCTGGGCTGAAGGCAGCACTAAACCGCTGGGCCACCCAGGCTGCCCAATCTCTTTTTTTTTTTTTAATTTTTTATTTATTTATGATAGTCACAGAGAGAGAGAGAGAGGCAGAGACACAGGCAGAGGGAGAAGCAGGCTCCGTGCACCGGAAGCCCGACGTGGGATTCGATCCCGGGTCTCCAGGATTGTGCCCTGGGCCAAAGGCAGGCGCCAAACCGCTGCGCCACCCAGGGATCCTTAACTCTTTCTGACCTGAATTCTTCTGGACATTAGCTTAACCAAAAGGTATTTGTTGATAATAGATACGGCCTAAGACTGATAAGTTAAAAACTAGTCATAACTTGAAAAGAAAAATGGAAATTTATTTCAGTTACATTATTCTCATCTTCTATCCTCCTTCATATGTTTAATAATTATGTTATTTTTAGTTCTTCTACTGTACATCTTTATAGCTGTAATCGACATTCATAGATCTCTATTTTTTGTTCTATTGACTTTCAACAATCTCTTAACTCCCCATTATGTTAACATGATGGTATGAACACATCTATTTTTTTCATTTTTCATTCTTTCTGTAACCTACACTCTGTCAATGAAACTGCAAATTTTCACTGTCAGAGATGTTGAAATTTGCCTTTTGTCTTACAAACACAACCAAGTCTTCAATATTTTATTGTAAGTTAACTCTAAAAGGTGAAGAGCTATATATAATCTTCATATTATTGTATTATTATGGTAGTAAATTTTATTTAGTGCCAGGCCAATTTATTGTGCCAAAATTCTATTTCCTTCATTGCAAATTCAGAGTAATAACCTCTGGCCTTTTGAGTGAAAATGTGTACTCTGTTACACTTTTGTTAACTCCCTTTGATCTTTATTAAGCAGTTGCTGCACTTTAATTTGTTTCATAGTTAGACCTTCCATGTATTTTTATTTAGTTCTGTTTATCCTAGGGTTTCTTATTTATTTATTTTTAAGTTTTATTTCCCTAAGTAATCTCTATACCCAACATGGGGCTTGAATTCACTACCCCGAGATTAAGAGTTACAGCTCTTCTGACTGAGCCAGCCAAATGCCCCCATCCTAAGGTTTCTATTTACCTTTCTTTTTCCATTTGCCTTATTTGCCTCTGTCATGTGTTAGTTTCCTATTCCTGCTATAAGAGATTACCACAAACTCGGTGTCTTATAATACCACACATTTATTATCTTATATTTCAGTAGGTCAGAAGTCTAAAGTGGGTTGGTGAAGCTATACTAGAAGCTGTCAGGGAGAATTTGTTTTCTTGCCTTTCCAATTTTTAAAAACTATCCACATTCCTTGGCTCATGACCCTGCATTACTCCAGCCTCTGTTTCTGCTGTCATATCTCTTTGTCTTACTCAACCCTCTTATAAGTACCCTTGTGATAATATTGGGCCTACCTGTATAATACAGGATAATCTCTTCATTTCAGGATCCTTAATTTAATCACTCCTGCAAAATATTGCCATGGACAGGTTCTGGAAACTCAGATGTGGACATCTGTGGGGAGCCATTGTTATATATACAATATTTTTCCAACTCTTAATCATATCTTTTTCACTCTATCAATAAGTAAGTAAACATTAGATCTTTAGGAGGATCCTTGGGAATCAGGTTTTATCCACAATTATTTCCTAATTTGTTTATTCCTCCATGCTTTTCCTGGCTCTAACATTAGTCTAGAACAGAGAGTATATATTTTTCAATACTGTACCTCTGTAACTCTCCAGATTACTAGACTATCATTTATCTTAGATACTAGGCAGAAAAAACCCTTTGAGCAAAGATGTGTGTGCTTCTGTTTGTGGTTCTGCTGAAAGTTGAACTAGAACTTTCTTAGAGGAAGCTATGTAAGGCCTCAAAGTAAAGTCAGCACATTCTTATTCCAGTTTGTCCTTCCAAGATTCTGAGTGTTGTTGCCTTATTAAGTACAATGGCTGAACCCCAAGAATCAATGGACAATTAACTAGCTGTGTGCTACCACATAACAAGAACTCACACTCAACTTTTTAGTTAAATGAAAAATCTACTCAAAGTGTACTATATACTATCATAACTCCATAATGGATATGGTGTTGAATTTAATAATCCCACAGTGGTTTAATGAGACTCAATACTGGAGCTTTATAGGAACATTCTATTGAAAATTAGAATTAGGGACATTCTATTGAAAATTTTAGGATTGTTGTACTGATAGAGAACTCAAATTTAGCCATCTTGGTATCACAAGGGGAGAATCTGCCTGAGAGCAAAACCAACAAAGAAAAAACAGAGCCATGAGTTGGAAAACCAGATGGATGAAGAGATTACATCCCAAGAAGAGTTTTTAGCCCCTTGATCTGGTTATGTCTAAAGCCAAATGTATATGTTAGTTATGTGAGGCAATAAATTCCTTTTTTTTTTTTAAGCTTGTTAGTCTTAGTTTTCTTCACAATGTAAGAATGCTATTAAGATAAAAAATTCAAGGGGCCCTGCATATATATCAATACTATACCTATTTGAAAATTTCCCTGAGATAAGTTAAACCTCTCATCAAAATATCTTATACCCTCTTTTCTCAAAAGGAGCAATTGAAAACATCGACTATTGCTCCCTAATTATAATTTCTTCTGGATATTTATTTACTCATATCTCAGAATGTAAGTTTGCAGTGGGAATTGGGTGACCATGACTTTCTAATGGAGAAAATAAAGTCCCTTAAACTCTTTAAAATTCCCATTCATTTACAGCACATTGATTTTTATCGCACACACACACACACACACACACACTACAGAAAGAAACTATAATGTTCCACAAATAGTTTTAATACTAAGGTCAAAACCATGTCCTTTTACTGGTCAATCCTCTTTCCTGTACATAATTACTTCTCAGGACGAAAACAAAAGCAAAAACAAAAACGAAAAAAAAAAAAAAGGAAAAGAAAAAAATCCTCATTCTGAACGTCTGTATATTTACCAAATAATCCTTCTACAGGATTTACTTTGGATTTAATTCTCAAAGATAGACTCTACAGTCTTTAGCTGAAACAAAAATTAATAAAAAATTTTAATAAAGCAAAAAACCATACACACAACTAACACCACCACCAAAAATCTAACACACAAATAGACTTTACCCAGGTTCTGTTCTGAATTCTAAGGAGATGACTCTTCCTTATATTTTAAATTTTAAGAACCATCTCATCTTCCAATGTCCACTTTAAAAAATATTTATGGTACTCTTTCTGACTGTTATATGCTTACAAATTTTGGAATTGTCTAATGTTTTTTGCAAAAGAGTGACTTCTTGCAGCTCTCAGTAACTGTGCTGTGTCTCCCTCCCTCAAATCCCAGGATAATCCCCTCTGAATGTCTGACAGACTTTATAGAATTATTATGACATTCAGAGTGCTCTCAGGGCTCTGAGCCACAGAAAGTATTTTTCAACATTATAATTTATCTGTGATCTTTTTACTGCCATGTCCTCTAAAATACTCAGGAAGACAAAGTCAGCATGGATTGTTCTTGGGTACTTTTTGTTTTGTTCTGGGAAGACAGCTTTTGGATCTGGAAAGTGAATAATGCTATCCTCACATTTCCCATCTTGTACCATCTAAGATGAGGAACACCAAAGAAATTGGTGGCCTTAGACATACATGGCTTGGCTGGCCCTTTGTAACTCTCATAGCAATATGTACCCAATCCGCATTATTTGGGGCATATTAGAGTAACCATGACAAAAGCTTTGATAAAGCTGGCTCTCAGCTCTGAGCCTGGCCCTGAATTTGCTTCATAACCCTGTAGCCTTGTGGGTCCCTGAAGTGACCTGATTACCTGGAGAGGTAGGAGAGCAGGCAAAGGATGTCTAGACAGCTATTAGAGAGTAGCCCTCTGAAGGCAGACCCATGTAGAGTCTCATCACTAGCAATTTAGTCAGGAATTGCTTTATCCTGGAGCTGTTGCCTCAGAGCATAGCGCTGCAGAAATAGGATTTTGATGTGGGAGAGGTGATAGGAAGATCATTTTGAGGCGCTGGACATTGCCTAGGTCCATAGGGCACACTCTGAAGGGCATGCTGGCTGCTTGGGAATCTGGACTATAAGGGAGGAGAAGAAAGAAGGACACCAAATTCAGATCAGCCGTCAGTCCCATAGTTGTGCCAAACAGTGGCTCTGTGTCAGGGCTAAACCCTTTAGTAAAGAGTTAGGGAGAAACACTCTGAGTTTATTTCCCTCCTCACTTTAATGCTTGTTTGGAATGTGTTTTTGTGTGTGGTCACATCTGAGTTTGTCTGACTTCTACATGCACAGAAGCAGTTTCATGCTGAGAATTGTTACAAAGTAGATCAGTGAATTAAAAATAACCCAAAATGTCTGCATTTTAGTTAAAAATGTTTATACTGCTCTGATGAAGAAACCCAGCGTTTTTTTCATTATTTAAATGGAACATATGTCTACAAGGCATTCCAAGGACCAGTCTTTTTTGTAGCTACAGATAAGAATTTCTTTAACTGCTAGCTCTTTACCAGACTTCTATTAGCAGAGCACAAAGTAATTATAGTTGTCTGATTGGTTGGTATTATTTGGAAAAAGTAATTGTCCAAAAGGAGAGAATATGCAGACGGAATGATTTAATAATTTATATATCAAATTTGCCCTTTGGATGGTTGTCATTAACATATAAATTAACTTATAAATTATATTCTGAACAGTGTGTAAACTCTGGAACAATTAGATAAAATAAAACCTCTCCACACACTAGAATTTCCTGTAATTCAGAATGGAGAAAGAATGCAAAATTCTGAGAACACATGAGCCTGCTTCACTATGCCATAGAATTTTGAATCTTTTCCAGTAAAAAGCTTTCTTTAATATTTGGGTATAGATCTCTTTCCAAACAGGTCAGCAGAAGGCAGAAAATGCAAGCTTTGGAAGATCTTCTTACATGTCCAAACGTGCCAAGTCCTGCTTGGCCACTGAATATTCATACTCTACTTGTAGCTTCAAAACCAGGGTACAGATTCTGCAAAAAAACCCCACCTGAGAATAGACTTTTCAAATCTACTAGAATAAAGCCCAGGAACCACTGCAGTAGTTTATACTATCTGGCCTCAAATGCTTTCAAAGCCCAGGAAGCAGATCATGTCTAAAAGGCCCAGGATAGGATATTTTAAAGATATTATAATATTTCTAAAAATATTTATAAATGGTCATGCACACTAGGTGGTAATTGATCCAGAAGCCAGTGAAAGCGTCTTTGTTTATTTTTTTAAAAATAAAATCCTTTTTCCAGATTACTGAGATCCCTCTCTGCATTTATTTATATTTGGGGGGCCCAAAACATAGAAAATATAATAAACATATATGATAAATATTCACCACCAAAATGAACAAATATTAAATTTTATTCCCTTTAGTTTATTATTTTTTAAAACTTTTATTTACTTATTTGAGAGAGAAAGAGAGCACAAGCAGGGAGCAGAGGAGTAGCAGACTCCCCACTGGGCAGGGAGCCCGATGCAGGGCTCCATCCCAGGACCCCGGGATCATGACCTGAGCCGGAGGCAGACGACGCTCAACCGCTGAGCCACCCAGGTGCCCCTATTTTTTCTTTTTTTAAGTAAAGCATTAAAATCTCTACATTTTCTCTGCCAGGTCCATTATCTTCCCTTTCCAAAGGTCAGCATCATCTGGTATACATATCCCAGTTATATTCTTGTTCTTGTATTATATTTTTTATGTTCTTTAACAGCATTATATAATATTTTTCATAAGTGTCTTGCCCAATTAAAAAGTTTTAATATATTTTCTAATATTTATTGTTAGTATTTAGGTATGGTATTTTTTATTATCTATCAATCTTAGATTGGATAGTCTTCTGAATTCTCTTAATTTTACAAGTTATCTGAGGGTTCTTTTGAATTTTGTAGGAAGATAATCATATATTCTACATATAAACATTTGGCTTTTTCCTTTCCAATTCGTATACCTCTTTTATCTTGTATTAATTCTTTGGTTAGGAACTTAAGTTCAATATTGAATAGTAGGATGATTATGGGCATCCTTGTCTTATTTCTTATTCTACTTGAAGTGCTTCTAAAATTTCACCGTTTAGACTGATGTTTGTTGTTAGTTTTTGATAGAGTCACTTGATTAGGTAGGAGAAGTTGCTTTCTATGTATATTTTTTAGGGTTTTTTTTTTTCCTGCTTTATTGAGAGGAGCATATGGCATTTAATTTGAAGATTTTTATAATGTTGAATATTCTTGCCTCCCTTGTCTCAATCTATTTGGTCACTATCTATCTATGTATTGAATTCCATCTGGCAATTTGGGGACTTTTTAGTTAATTATATCATTTATATAACAAATATTCATGGATGCTTCCCATCTGCCAGGCACTTAGGCTATAGAAGTACAGTAGTGAACTAAGAAATTTTAAAAAATCCTTGCCCTCATAGATTACATTTAAGAAAGCAGTCAACAACCAAGATTGATAAGTAAAATATACAGTGTATTAGGTAGTGCTTGCTATTAAACAAAAGAATAAAAAGAGAAGAGGGATGTGAAATCTCTGTGAAGGGTTGGACTTTAAACTGAACATCCAAGACAGTCTTCACAAAAATGTAAATCTGAGGAAAGGCCTGTAAGAAGGGAATGGACCTAACGATGCAGCTAACTGGGTAAGGAACATTCCAAGCAGAAGAAACCAAGGTTAATCCTAAAGTAGGGACATTTCTGACATATTTAAAGGATAATTTGGTATTTTTTTTCATAGAAAATTGCCTATTTCATTGAAATTTTCAAACTCATTGATGTACAATTACTTATGATGTTTAATTATTTTTTTAAATGATTGCATTTACAATTCCTAATATTGCTTTAGGTCACTTTTTGTTTTGATTAGTCTACCTAGAAGTTTGTCTATTTTGTTATTATTCTCAATATTATTATTATCAAATACACCCTGTATGTTGGAACCAACAATGTATACATTGCATCTCAGATGAGCAAAAAAACCACTTTATATTTCTTTACCTCAGATGACATCCTCTTTCTTATATTCAAAGAGGGCTTTAGTAAACTTCTGGGTATCTTCCATGTCAAAGAGGAGCTCATGAAATTTCAGTAGTGCTAACCCAATCTCTCTCTCTCTGCCTAACCGCACCATGCTGCCATTTTGACTCTACTGAGCAGCTGAGTGCTATTGGCATGAAGGCATACCGCAAGGTAGCCTCTTTAGTGATCTCACAAGGGCACAGGTTGCCCTCTTTTTGCCGTTGTTCTCAACCTGTTTACTGACCACCTACGTAAGCTTAGGGTTGCACAGGAGTTGCAATTAAAAGCTTATAAGAATCATGAGTACAAAGGAGAACAGAGAGGCCTAGTCAGGGAGAAAACTGACTCACCCTGAAGTAACTTCCTTGCTTGGATCAGGCCAAGGCGCCATGAGTTACAGACATTTTAAGAGTAGAGTTAGTAAGACCAAGGACAATGTCTGAGACAAATGGGATGACACATTTTAGCTAGGGTATATTAATAATATTTTTTATTTTTTCCTATGCTATGATATCTTGGGGACTTAATGAAGAGAGATTATCCCTCTCAAGGTTAGATAGCTCCCAGCTATCCCAGCTAACCCAGGTATCAGACAAGTAGGGGCAGTTCCTATGTTTCAGAACCCACAAAAATTATTCAAATTAGCCACCCTAGGCTTGTCTAGTTTGTTTATCCTTCCTGGCCCATTGCTTCCCACAAAAACAATAAAAGCTCTCATCCATGTTTTCCTCTTGCTCCCTCTGATTCTTAACTGACCCTAGTGCTACCCAGTTTGGCCCTGTACGGTATGTCATGCCATGCCTCTTATTTCTAGGGAATCTGTAAATATAAACTTTTTCCTTAATGACAATCATTTCCATGTTTGCATGTCTTACCATATCTGATTAAAACAAATCCTGGCACATTTTAAAACATAGAGGGCCACATATAGAACATACGGCTGTGGACTCAATACCATTAAGGTGTTAAAAGTCCTTTGCAACCAGATGCCATCTTAAGAAGGAAGAAATTGGGGAGGAGGGAGAAGTGTTAGCATCCTTGAATGGGGATTTAAGCAGTTCACAATTCTAATCTCCTACATAATGAACTCACTGGGGCTCTTGGTGGAAACTTTTTTTGTCAAGCTTTACCTGTCCGAGCACAGTGGCAAATAATTATGGATGACACTACTATAGCTGCTTAGCCCCAACATTTGGCACCATTAAAAGGCTTCTGAGTTTAGTTCTTTAAGTTAGGAATTTCTCCTTGAATGTCCAGTGCTTTAGGCTGTCTGAAAGAATCACAGAGGTAGCCTCACATTTTGCTAATATTTAGCATTTATTTATCAGAACAATGTAGCATAGTGTCATCAAATTACCTGAGTTTGAATCTGGGCTCCATCACATGGGCTATGTGACCCTATGCAAGTAGTTTAACCTCTCGTCACCATAGTTTTCTCACCTATAAAATGAAAATAATTATAATAGTACCTATTTCATGGGATGGTTATGAGTAGTAAATGAAATAATCCATAGAACTTACAAATGTAATATCTGACACTGAACACTCAGCAAATGTCGATTATGATGACAACTAAAATGATTCTTAGAATGTCTTTGTGCAGCTACTGTGGTAAGTGGTCCCTTGCTTCCTCTATCTTCCCAGCACCCCATGGTGGTATTATTACCTAGGAATAGTGGAGCTAGGCTTGACTTCTTTGACTCTACACCCTTACTCTCATGACTAGAGGTTTCAGAGAGGGTAAATCAAAGTAAGAGTTCAGGAATTTTGGCACCATCCTACTACTATATCAGCTATCCAAGAGTGAAAAAGAAGAGAACTTAGGGCACCTTGGGACATTTCTCATGTTGTCACCAATGATGCTGGTATTTAGATCACTCAGTCCAAGCTGTAGTCTACAAGACATCTCCACTTGTCCCTGAAAACATTCAAGAATATGATGTTTTTTTTCTTTCCCACAAAAAGGCAAACATTACTGAAACATTTCATTTTCTGTTTGAAGAAAGATGTTCTTTGGCATCAAACATCTAACATGAGGATATTTTCTGGAGCACCAAACAATCATTGATAGCTAACAATGCTGATTTTGCTTAAACAAAAGCCATTATGAAGCCACCAAATTGTCATTTAGCCAAGAACCATGAGACCCGATCAGTGATGGGAACATCAGTATCAAAAGGAAAGATATTTTTCAGCTAGCACTGAGCCTGAATGTTAATTTCTTTTGGAAAAAAAGAAAAAAGACAAGGTTGGAGGACAGTGCGAAAGAGAAAGAGAAAAGGAAGTTCTGGTTGTTATTTAAAGAACATACACCAGTGAAACCAACTACTCCAAGTGTTACCATGTCATCAATTTCAAATGAGAAACAACACTGGTTAAGAGTATAAAATAGTATTGATAAAAATTTTGTGAATAGAGTTTGAATTCTAAGCAATCGCACTAACAAAATAGTAGTGTGTAGGGACGCCTCCGTGGCTCAGCAGTTGAGCGTCTGCCTGTGGCTCGGGGTATGGTCTTGGGGTCCTGGGATCGAGTCCCGCATCAGGTTCCCTGCATGGAGCCTGCTTCTCCCTCTGCCTGTGTCTCTGACTCTCTCTCTGTGTCTCTCGTGAATAAATAAATTAAACCTTAAAAAAAAAAATTGTAGTGTGTAAATCCCGGTCCATCAGGGAGTGGGAAATTCCAAAGAGGGTCACCAAGCAAAGAAGAGAGAAAAATAAAGAAGATCTAGACAGGAGAGGGCAGGGATTCTCCCTCTGGTCCTCCCAACTTAGGATTTACCTGTCCCTTAACAAGGAAGGATTAGAGCAAATACCAGAAACACCCAAAGTATTATCTGTAGTGTTGTGCTATGAATGATTACTTAGACTGAGAGTGGAGTAACAATATGCAATTACAGCATTTGTCCTTTTATCATCAACATAAAATCCTGAGCAAAAGACCTCCTTCGGGCATTGTTAATGGAACAGAGGAGGATTCAGCTGATAATGGCCCTGCAGGCCTGTGACCCTTGCAACCTTCCTTTTTTAAAAAGTTTCTATTTTTTAAAGTAATCTCTACACCCAACATGGGGCCTCAACCAGTGACCTCAAGATCAAGAGTCTCATGCCCCTCAGACTGAGTCAGCCAGGCAACCGTGTCCCTTGTAACCTTTCTTAAGAGAGGGAAAGACACACACACATGCATGCACACACACAGAGGAAGAGAGGGGTAGAGAGAGAGAGAGAGAGAGATGGGAAGGTGAGTTAGGGGTAAACAGGGCTACGCAGGGATAGGAAGGGGGCCACGGAAGCAGGCTCACAAAAATCCCCAAAATGTGGAGATGAAAGTAAACCAGAGATAAAAGAAACCAGACCATCCTGTCCCAGGTGCCAGAGGTGGGGTCTTGTTATAGCAGCTACTTATAACAACAAAAAATCATCCGACTCTAAAAAGGAAGTAAGCCATTAAAGATGTTATCACTAGTCCTTACAATATAAGAGAGAAGGAGAGAAGGGAAGGAGAGAGAATTAAGACCTAACGCCCGCCCTAAGTCACCATTTTGTGTAATGAATGAACATCTCTTCTTTGCAACTAGAATGTTACTATTTGTTATAAGCCATCACCCTTGGAATAAATGAAAAGGTAATACTCAACTCATTTTTACTTTTTATTTTTTTAAAAGATATTATTTACTTATTCATGAGAGACACAGAGAAAGAGAGAGGCGGAGACCCAGGCAGAGAGAGAAGCAGGCTCCCTATGGGGAGCCCGATGTGGGACTCGATCCCAGGACCTGGGGGTCACCACCTGAGCTGAAGGCAGATCCTCAACCCCTGAGCCCTCCAGGTGCCCCCATTCAATGGCTTTAGAAGACCCTTTGAAGTATTGATTTGGAGCCTAAGAGGCATGAGTTCTGATTCTGGTTCTGCCATTTCCAGGCTGCCTGGTTTAGGGAAAGTTGCATATCTGCACCTGGGATAGGGACATCCCCATGACACAGTAATAACAGGTACCTGGCAGGGTTGCTGTGATGATGTGAGACGATGCCAGCACCCTGTGAACGCGCAACACATGTCATCCCTAGCCACTGGATGTGTCCCACCGCATAGATTTCCTCTTGAGGAGATGGAGAACAACACAGAACCATTAGCTCTGCCTCCTGCGGGGCCATCTGGCATTGAGTTTTTAGCTGCACATCCGGGGGACAAGCTGCACATCACTCGTGCCATAAAATAAAGGAAGTAATAATTCTCCTCTGACCAGTCAAGGGGTCAACTGAAGGGACCTGGAATTTTACACCCTGAAGGATAACACAGAAAGCCGTGCCCGAGGTCCCCCAGTTGCTGGTTTCAGGATGTTGGCTGAGGGGAAGGGGCTGATTTGTATGCCTGAGGCTTTGCATTATCCATTAGCATCGTGGTCTCTGAGTTCTTGTCATAACCAGCGAAGTATTTTATGAAAGAATTAACCCCAATTAGCTTTTGCTGAAATAAGATAATACACTACAGAAGCCTTGCTCATTTTCTGCGTGCATTTTACTGCTACGTAAGACAAGGAGAGTGAGAAAATGGTAGAGGAAAAAATGTCAGGAAAGGCAGAGGGATGTGCAGAGAGGAAGCAGATAGTGATCTTATTCTTCTTTGCTAAATATGTATTTTCTAGACCACTTTTTTAGCTACCGAAAAAACTAGCAGGGCCGAGTGTTATTTATTTATTTATTTTTAAATGAAAGACCACATACTGCTTTTCTTTCTCATTTTAAAGTAAGACATGTTTATTATAGAAAGTAACAAAAGCATATTTTAGAAGAATGCATTTTAAATTTCCCATAATGTTGTTAACCAGATGTACCCGTTTGTAACATTTTGGTGCATTTAATTCTAATGTGTTGTCTATGTCTGTAGGTCGAAACCATATAGAACAGATAGTTTTGTATCTTCCTTTATTATTTTTTTATTATTACTAGATGTATTTCTGTGCATCTTTGAAAATTCTTTTAAAGATAAAATCCGATCAATTCATTATACCACAGAAAAATAAACTGTAAATGAATCAGAGATCTAAATGTTGAAACATTGATCTATATGATGCTAGAAGGAATCATGAATTTTTTTAGTCTAGGTGGAGGGAAAAGTATCTTAAGTACGACTTAGAATTCGGATGCAGTTTAAAAAAATGATAAATTTGATTATGTAAAAATGAAAACTATTTTCATGGCCAAAAAAAAAAAATCATCATAAGCAAAGTCAAAGGACAAATAACAAATTGAGAGGAAATATTTACAGCATGTATCACAGGTAAAGTACTAATTTCCCTACTATATCAAAAACATAAAGATTGAAGAGCAAAAGACCAAAATTCCTACAGAAAAAAAAAATGAACATGAGATATTAACAAGTTATACGTATATGTGTGCATATGTGTATCATGTCAATTGATAAAGAGATGTTCAATTTTATTTATAATAAGAGAAATTCAGATTGAAAGGGAACTGAAATACTCTACTCAAATGTCAGATTGGCAAAAAGGTCAAAGTTTAGCTTGGTGGAGAAGAAAAGGGTACTTTGTGCGATATTGGTAGGAATGCAAAATGGTGCCATCTCTGTGGGGAGGTGTGGTATAATAATGAATGTGTCTCGTGCTTGTCCCGATCCCTGAGCCCCTAAAGCGTGGGGAACTTCCTGAGTGGTAGGAATATCTTCTGTTATTCATAATAAACCTGTTTAGATTAGACCTGAGTTCAAGCTAATAAGGTGACTTCTAGGCCGGCGGTGGGGGTGCAGACCCTTAACAGCCTCGGATGAGGCCAGTGACCAGAAGACCAAGTGATGAGAAGGTTGAAATGTCAGCTTCAATCCTGACTTCAGGGCAGGGGAGGAAGGCACAGCTGGAGACCAAGCTCTATGACAACTCTTCCACAAGGAGGGTTTCTTTGGTTTTGTTTTTAAGGATTTTCTTTGTTTGACAGAGAGAGAATGAGAGAGAGAGAGAGAGAGAGAGAGAGCGCATGTGCCCAAGCTGAGCTGGGGGAGAACTGGGGTGGGGGGAGCAGGTTCTCCCCTCAGGACCCCAGGATCATGAGCTGAGTGGAAGGCAGATGCCTCACTGACTCAGCCCCAGGTGCCCCTTGGACAAGGAGGTTTGATGAGTTTGGGACTGGTTGACAGTTGAGGTGCTGGGAGGGTGGTGCCCTGGAGGGAGTTTGGAAGCTCTGCACCACCGCCCCCCCCGCCCCCCCATTAGCCTGTCCTCTGCATCTCTTCTATTTGGCTATTCCTGAATTGTATCCTTTGTCATAAATAATCAATGTAAATAAAGTGTTTCCTGAGTTTATGAGCCATCCCTACTGATGAAGTTTCGGACAATGGGTGAGGTTTGGTGGGGTGAGTCCGGAGCTGATGACCAAGAAGGAATTCTTGAGACGTCTTTGGTGCAAGATGGTGGTTTTTCTGAAAGCACAGGGGCAGGACCCGTGGGCAGGAAGAGCGGGGGCCTGGGAGGGTGGCTGAGTACACACCTGCAGACTTGGGGGAGGGAAGGGAAGGGAGGTTTCAGCGGGTTTTCACATGTGGAGGAGGACCTAGGAGACACTGAGGCCATCATCAAGTTAAAGGTTGTTTTCCCTGCAGCAAGACCTTGGGAACCTGCTGGGGAATGCCACACAGATCCCACCCGGGGCGGGGGTTGGGGAGTAGGAGGGGGTCGTGTGTGGGGTGGCAGCTTGTGCTTTGTCCTCAGCGAGCCCTCTGCTCCCCATCACTATCACCTGTTTTATTGCACTGTTACATTCAAGAAATTCCCTTTCTGAATGGATGTGGAAAGTTGGACACTACCTGGGACAGGAGAATGGTGAATAATAATCTGGGCACATTAAAAATCACCCGTATGACTGTGCATTTTTCTCATGTGTTAAGGCCCCGAGTAGCGTAACCTGGAGACGGGCGTTGGGGAGAGATGAAGGGTCTTTCCACTTTCCTTCAAGCCAATTTGAGAAGATCATTTGAAAATGGATTCTCAACCGAGTTCCATCTACTTGTGGTTCATATGTATACTAGATTTTGGCAAAAGGTTGATTGCCAGTCTTCCATTTTAGTATTATTGTGTCTGTCACATATCTTCCCATATCATTTCTAATTATTTTAATGGGGAATTGGTAACAGTTGCATCAGAAGCCATTTAAAAATGTTAACTCTTAGATTTTTTTATAGTAACGTTTTATGGAATCCCATGAGGGATCTGTCTGTCATTCTTCGTTTTTAGTAACTTCTTCTCTGGATAAACTGTTGACTTCTCTTGATTTTGAGCTGAAGAACTTAATTTTTTTAGACAAGTAAAAGTTTAATAAGCACAAAATGTAGAATCTCTAAGCTAAACATTTCAGAGAAGGCTCTAGTCCTCATTGTTTTCTTGTTAGGTTGCTAGGGCTGCTGTAACCAAGCATGACAAATTGAGTGGCTTCAACAACAGAAATGTATGGTCTCAGTTCTGGAAGCTAAGAGTCCAAAATCAAGGTGTGGTCAGGATTGATTCCTCCCAAGAGCTGTAGGGAGACCCTCCTCTATGCTTCTCACCTGGCTTCTGGTGGGTTCCTGACAGTCTTTGGCACCTGTTGGCTTGTAGAAGCGTTACCCCAATCTCTGCATTAATCTTCACAGTGTTCTCTGTGTGTGCATGTCTGTGTCCAGATTTTCCCTTCATAGAAGGGGACCCATCCTATTAAATTAGGGGCCCCCCAACTCCTGTACGAATTCACCTTAACTAATTGCATTTGCAACAACTCTATTTCCAAATAAGATTACATTCTGGGTTTCAGGACATCAACAAGTGAACTGAAGTGACGGGGGGGTGGGGGGCAGGGGGGGCTGTAATTTAACTCCTATCATTTACTATATAATAAGATCTCCAAGAATTCTAATCCCCTCCATATACTTATGACCAGCTTTCTTTTTATTATTATTTATTTTTTAATTTAAATTCAATTGATATATAAAGTGTTATTGGTTTCAGAGGTAGAGCTCAGTGATTCCTCAGTCTTATATAACACCCGGTGTCATCACATCACGTGCCCTCCTTAATCCTCATCACCCAGTTACCCCATGCCCTCCATCCGCCTCCCTTCCAACGACCCTCAGTTTGTTTCCTGTGATTAAGAGTCTCTTATGGTTTGTCTCCCTCTCTGATTTTGTCTTGTTTTATTTTGCCCTCCCTTCCCCCATGCTCGTTTTGTTTCCTAAATTCCACAGCTGAGGGCTATCCTATGGTATTTTTCTTTTTTTTTTTTTTTTTTTTTTTTTAGATCTTATTTGTTTATTCATGAGAGACAGAGAGAGAGAGACAGAGACACAGGCAGAGGGAGAAGCAGGCTCCATGCAGGGAGCCCGACGTGGGACTCAATCCTGGATCTCCAGGATCAGGCCCAGGCTGAAGCAGCGCTAAACTGCTGAGCCACCCGGGCTGCCCTATTTGTCTTTTTCTGATTGATTTATTTCACTTAGCATGATACCCTCTAGTTCCAAACATGGCATGCAAATGGGAAGATTTCATTTTTTTGATGACTGAGTAGTATTCCATCGTATATATGCCACATCTTCTTTATCCATTCATCTGTATGACCAACTTTCTAAAGTAAAGGCAGTGGGAAAGGACAAACAAAAGGCAGAGGTGAGAAAGTGAAATAACTTTCAATGAACTCTTGTAATGTGCCAGTTAATATTAGACCTTTGAGCAAATTACATCTTATTGTCAAATGTCAATTGTATCAGGGAGGCAGGCACAAATGACCAAAGCTGAAACTCAAAATAATGAAGTCACTTTCCAAGGATCAGTTAGAAACTGGATTCAGACTTGGATATGTTTGACTACAAAGCCCACACGCTTTGCTTTACTCCTTCCTTGTCTCTCTCTCTCTCTCTCTCTCTCTCTCTTTTTTAAGATTTTATTTATTTATTCATGAGAGACACAGAGAGAGGCAGAGACACAGGCAGAGGGATAAGCAGGCTCCCTGCGGGGAGCCCAATGTGGGACTCGATCCCAGGACCCTGGGGTCATGCCCTGAGCCAAAGGTAGATGCTCAACCGCTGAGCCACCCAGGCGTCCCCTTCCTTGCCTCTCCCCTTGCCTCTCCGCAAAGGCAAAATATTCATAATAATGCTAATTATAAGAATAGTCACAACAACAATAACTCATGGAAATGTTTCATTAAAGCCATTGTCTCTTGCAGCATAGAACAACACAACAAACAAAGCAGTGGGTGATATTTCTGACAGGGTGATTCCATTCTCCCTAAACATTCACAGCAGGATTTTCCTTCCTACAGTTGAATAGAGGTTAATTTCTAAGAGATAAAGGGGGGAAGAAACAACAGAATCCAATTTAAATATTTATGAACGTCAAAAATTAAAAACTCATATTTTTTTTTACATTTCGTTTTGGAATCTTCAGCCTGGTGATAAGGACAGTGCTATCCTGAGACTTTCAGGAAATTGTTAACAGCAATAGCTAACAGTTACTGAAGCCTCCTGTGTGCCCACCACTGTGCCAAGAGCTTGTCATATATTAATTTGTATAAACCTCACACAATCTTGTGGGTTAACAGTGGCATTACCACCACTTTATAGATGAAGAAGCAGAGAAACACAGCTCATTTTCAAAGCCGGTTCCCAAACATTATGCCTGGTTGTTACTCACTGAATAGAAAAGTTAAACCACCAAATGAGAGTTGCCTGTGATCAAAATTATGTCTTGTAGTCAAACATGGCTTATTCTAATGGAGAAATATATTGGTTAGAGCAAGGGGTTTGGGGTCAGACCTGAACCTTGTTAATTAGGTGACCTTAGGCAAGTTGTTTAGCTCTCCTGGGCCTCACTTATCATTTTCAAAATTGGGATAATAATACTTTCCCACAGGATTATTATGAAGTTTAAGTGAGATAATACATGCAAAGCACACTCACTGCTGCATAGGTAAGAAATATTCATTATTTTTATATAACAGGTATAATATTCGTTTGAATAATATTCAGATACATTTCCATGTCTTATAAATCTTGTTAACTGGTAACTTCTCACCCTATAAAGAAGAAGGTTCAAATGCTTTAGGAAAAAGATAGATACCTATTAGAACAAGAAGATCATTGTTTATGTATTTGTGTGAGATTGAAATAAGATTCAAAAGCTGAGTTTTGTTAAGAAAGAAGTGGTTTTTAAATTTCTTTTAGCTTTAATAACATACAGAGAATTGAGCCCAAATGTCTAAAATACACATTTCTTTATTTGGGGAGGGAAGATACTTCTTTGAAGTCTCTATCTGACTGGCTTTCTCTCTAGAATAAGGACATGGCATAGAGGGCGTGGGGATGAGAGGAAGAAGCATAATGAAAGGAGATTAAGGAAGTCGGCAGGGTCCTTAGGACTGGAAGCACGAGAAAGCACCTCAAGAAAGTGGGTCGAAATAAAGCACTTTCAGAAACACCCAGTAAGGTAGGATACCTCCAAAACCACCAAGGCTAATGGCCTGCTTCCCTGGTCTGAATATGGGGAGGCTGCCAACCTCTGGGAGCAGTCTGGTTTGGGGTTAACTGCTACATCCACATGGTGTAGTAGCAAGGGTGTGGAGGTGATGGTAAGAGATGGTAAGAGCCATAGCAGCACTCTGGGTTCCCTAGAGCTCAGAGGTGGTGAATACAGGCAAGAAAGTAGGCAGAAGTATAAAGACGCCAGAGATGAGCAGACACCTAGGATTAGAGTGAAGAGCAGGGACTTCCACCCCAGAAACTGGGAATGGAAAACACAGTAGCAGATTTCAGTAGTGGGTGCTGGTATCTCTTTACACACTGCGATAGTGACCCCACAGTTTAAAGTAAGCCTGTAGACAATACTTCCCCTTTTGTCTTAGTGCCAGCTAGGACAGGAGCAAGGGAAACAACAGAACTCTCAAAGGCTAGATATTTTCTGAGGCATCCACACAGCGATCGCCGACATTAAGCCATAGGTCAGATGACACTACTGGATTGTACCAAAATGTAGTGTATTTTCTTCTGCTACTCAGTGGCTTGGGTCTCACGAGTAGAACAGATAAGATACAGGAAATAACGCAATGATAATTACACATCTCGCCTCATACAAGGGCATATGTGGGATGCTTAAAAACCAGAGTACAGGGCAGCCCCGGTGGTGCAGCAGTTTAGTGCCGCCTACAGCCTGGGGTGTGATCCTGGAGACCCAGGATCGAGTCCCACGTCGGGCTCCCTGCATGGAGCCTGCTTCTGCCTCTGCCTGTGTCTGTGCCTCTCTCTCTGTGTCTCTCATGAATAAATAAATAAAATCTTAAAAAAAAAATAAACAACAACCAGAGTACAGCGAGTATTTACACCAAGATCTGGTTATAGTCCCTACTAAAGTTAGAATTTAAAGTTGTCTTGAAGGCAGAGCCATGAACCTATGAGGAAAAGAACAGAAGAGGAATTGAATTCGATTGTCATGTGGAAATACAGAGAGAAAGAAAGAGTATGTGGTTTCTGGCCTTCAAAACAAGCTATTTGAATATGCAGTAAAAGAGTAGATTTGAAAGTCAGGCTTTTTTTTTTTTTTTAAGAAATTGAAAGATTTTCTAAATTTAACAGCTACCTTTATCATATTAAGAGACAGACTTTGGTGAACCAGATCATAGAATTTTACTCTAGATCCAGGATAGAGAAAGGAAGTAAAGAGAAGCCAAAAAGGCCACTCCTTCTGACTTGAGTAATTTCATGAGTAATGAGAGAGAGAGAGAGAGAGAACTCAAGAAGCTGAGAGGCCAAAGGCCTTGCTTGTTCTGTCCTCCATAAACACTAGGCTTCAAGCAGAGGTTAGAGACTGTCTTAGAAATATCTAGAAAGGAATGGGAGTCCAGGAGCACTGGGCTTAGTGCTGTGCCCCCTTTGCACACAAGGAGGCCGAGAGTCTTTGGAAATAACCCCCACACAGTTAATTTCCATGTTGTACAAGGATGGCATGAAGGTAGTGGCAGAGGGCAAGTGAATAGATCAGTGGTGTAAGTTGGCTTCTCTGGAAGTAGATGCTGAGACAGAATTTGGGCTGCAGGATGTTTATTAGGAGAAATTGGTGAGATTATGGTGAGACCCAACAGAGTCTCAGCCAACGCAAAGGGAAACCCTGGAGCGGGAGTTGCCAATGTTGTACTGCAATCTGCTGAATTGGCCAGGCCTTCATACTCCTACATCACTTGTCACTCGGTCATAAGATGAGGGTCACTCTGGGAAGAGCATGGCCTCAGGCAAGATATCTTTCTGTAGCTGAAGCAGATCCTGAAGGAGGTCTAAGCCAGAGACCATCTGCTGATCACTCTCGCAGCTACCAGGGCAGCAAGTCTTTCCTTGAAGGGGGATCTGGGCAGAGATCCTTATGTCTACCACAGTGAGTCTGAGGCAAAGTTCCTACTTCACCTTACCTGAAGGACTCTGAAGTACCTATTAGTCCCAAAGAGGCAGATTCTCCGTCCTGAGAGGGAAGTGAACAGAAAGGCTGCTGAGTAGATCTGCAGAGAAATAGGGCCAGTAGCCCCTTGGTGGGATGCTCCATTTGAAGACACATCCCTTCCAGTCACTGGACATCTGGGACTAGGAGGATTCTGAGACCAGCATAGTTTTGAGGACCCCCCATCTTGCCACCCTAACCACACCTGTACTACTTTCCACATCCAGATGCCATTTTGGAGTGGAGCAAAAGGAGCACTGAAGCACTGAGCATTCACTGGAGTTAAGGGACCAGAGATTGAAACACCTAAAGACATTTTGAATGATTGGATCAGACTAAGGTTCCATATTTAGACTAAAACTGGGTTTTTAATTTCCCATTATCTAGCAGGCCAAGGGATGGTCCGGGAGACAACATCAGTTAAGAGGTACTCAAGGAAGCTACATCTGCTTTGTACATTCATGTGTGGTGTGAGGGATGTTTTGTATCTGTTGCATCACCAAAGAGAAACAAGCACTAAACCTTCATTTAACAAGAATTCTGGACTTGGAGGACAAAAATGAGGTAGGAGGAGGGGTCAGGATTATGTTTTCTGAGAAGATACATTATGCAATCGCTAGCTTTGGTTGGTACACGGTGTAATTTTTCATTCTGGCTTACCTCCTATATGAAGTTCTGAAATATTAGGACCTTATTCACTCTTGCTGACCATAAAAATTATATGTTAAACAAAGCCTAAGATTTAGTAACCTACAAATCACTTCTGACTTCCTGCTACTGTGAAAACCTACACCCAGCAAGAAAAAGAGAAAAAAATGGCTGCAGTTGATCTCATTCCCCATGAAAATTACAAACACCAAAATCTTTGGCAGCCAGACACGAAAGAAAATTAAATCCACATAAATCTCTTCATCAGCAAGTAAAAGCCAAAAACAACACAATTGAAACTCGGGGATCAAAGAGTGGCAAGATGTGAGAGGCAGGCCATCTACTGTCAGGAGTCCCAGGCACAGCTCAGAATCGGTGGATGGAGCTTCAGATGAGAGAAGCCTGGGCCATCATCCTCTGGCTGTGCCAGCCCCTGGAGAGGGAGGCCACAGAGGAAAACGTCCAACAAAACCTTGGACCATAGTGGTTCTAATTCCGTTTAAACTTACTAAGCCCTTCAAATTGCTCAAAGGCTCAAAATGATCATTTTCACTATGGCTGCAAAAGCCTGACTCTCGAAGGAGTTACAGGCCATTTCTGAGTCAATTTGGGGGGACAATGTAGAGGACTTATTGTAGTGTTATGACATGTGCTCGTAGGCGTGTGAACATATCTTTCCAACCTCCCCAAAGTATCTGTAAGTGAACGCCTTTTCTTTTTTTTTTCCATCTTCATCATGTTACAAATAAAACTGATTATTAGAATAACAATATTAACAACTGACAGTTACTGAACTTTCACTACCGGCCAAGCACTGTACATACTAAGTGATTATAATCATTTTTTTCAATAATTCCTCTAACTCTTCCTGAGATAGGCATTATGTATCATTATGTCCACATTATCTTCAACAATAAGAAGCTCAGGGAGGTGAGGTAACTTGCAAAGTCACCCATTGAGGATAGAACTGAGTAAGGAAAAGAGTCCCAAGGGGAGGAAAAGCGATCAATAATGGTGAAACTGGCATAATTTTGTCTATGAGTCCTATGGTGTTGTCTCGGTCTGGGTTACCCAGAAAGCAGAGCCTGAGGCAAGGAGTTTGTGCTGTATATCTCTTCGATTAGGGAACGCATTTCCAGGTGTGAGGGATGAGGGGAGCGAAACAGAGAAGGAAGAGCCACTGGGAGACGAGGTTGTCAAGTTGGCAGCTGCCGAGTGAGACTGGATTGTTGAAATCCACAGGATCATCCTCCAGGAAGGCATGTAAACTGCATCTCAGAAAGTCCTTCTGGAGGGAGAAGGGGAAGGGAATTTATCTACCAGCGTCTCCTTTTGTCAATGTTTGGCCCATGGGGTGTCTGCTCCCTGCACCTCAGTGATTTACATGTGAGGGTCCTAAACAGAGCCCTGTGGCATTCTGCATCTTGGCATTAAAAAGGGCTAAAAGTGGAGGAGAGGCATATGAAAATGTCCACTTAGTCATTGGTTCTTCCCAGAAAATTAACCTGGGTGGTCGAGTCAGGTTCCCGAGAGGTATCTCCTCTTTCCTGGAATGGGAGGTACGACCAACCGTGGCCTGCTCCCATCTTGGTTAGACCATCTGGGTTAGGACCATAGCACTGCAGAGGATTCCATTGCGTAGCTCCTCGATCTAGAGTCTGATAAAATGTCTTGCTCTTGTGCAATGACTTTAGAAAACAAAATCCCCTTTGTTTTGGACTCAGCAAGATACTAACAGCCCCAAGCCCACCTGGATTCTGTAATTTCAGCTAAAATTAAAATGCAGGGCTTTTAGTGATAAAAGTCGACAACTCTCCAGAAGCTGGAACTGATCCCCATAGTCCTCGGGAAAGTGGACTCTGGTGCGGAAGGCCTTCTGATTGCTGGGGCCCACGCCACGACTATACGCTGATGGCAAGGGCAACTGGGAAGGCATCTGCCATTCTCAGCTAGTAGAGTGGGTGGGATCTCTGCCTCACAATGAGAAGAATTAACCAAACAGAGGGAGGATTCAGATTCTGGGTAGCCAAAAATAATGTCAGAGGTCCATTTTTATCTCCTTTTCCCTTCCTGTCAGCAGATTCTTTGCCTGGCGCCAGTGTTCTCCTCCTACCTATGTCTCTGACTTTTACCACTAAGCCTCCTTGCTAGCTCTAGCACAGCCAAACAATGGGGCAGAAATAAGCCAGCACCCCTTGCCTGGACTTCCTTGGCTTGGTTGGGCCAAGAGCTGCCGAAGCTCGGAACACGAGGCTTTGCGATTTACATCTGCACATGGGAGCAGAGAATTGGAAGCAGCAGCAGAAACAACTGCATCGCACATGGTTGTCCAACTCTCCAGTAGGGTTAATGCTGATTTACTACGACATAGGAGACTCCACTTACAGCCCTTGCTCTCGTTAACCAACGCCAACCAACTGTGTGATCTCGAGGAAGCGGCTTCATTACTTTGTATTTGGTGGCCTGATCTGGGAAGGAAGGATGGAGGGAAAGGAGAGAGGGAGGGAGGGAGGGAGAGGAAAGGAAGGGAAGGGAAGGGAAGGGAGGGGAAAAGAAGGGATAAGGCAAGGGAAGCTAACACATGGGAGTACTGGAATGTACTAGGAGTCTTACTTTCAGGCTTTACCAAAAGCTGTAAGATTTTTTTTTTTTGTAAGATATTTTGTTGATGAAGAAACTGAGACAAAGGGGCCGAGCCTTCCCCCATCACAGAATTAACACACTGCTGAGCCAGGATTTGAGTCCGTTTCCTCCAGCCTCAAAGCCCTTGCTCTTTCTTTGTGTCTGTTTTGAAAACGTTTTGAATTACAGAAATAATAAGAGCATTACTTTAAAGAGAAAAAAATTAAATGTGTCTGAAAAGACTCATGCCTTCTTAGACTCTCCATATCTCTCTCCCCAGCCCCACCCTGCTCCCCCCGGACAAACCTTCTCATGTCACCATATGCAAGCAGTCTTATCATTTTAGTGTGTATCCTTCCAGAGGCTTTTTTTTAAATGCATTTATACACTATGCATACAACCGAAGTACATAATATTGTTTATATGTGTGTGTATTTTTCTATAAAAAAAGACGGTATCATTCTTGAAATCTCTCTTTGCAGCTTGCTTTTTCATTTAACAGTAGGTCTTGCAGCTTTAGCTATGCTAGTACCTAAAGAGCTCTCCTTCCTTTTTATGTATTTATTTTTTTAAAAGATTTTACTTATTTATAAATGAGAGACACACAGAGAGAGGCAGAGACACAGGCAGAGGGAGAAGCAGGCTCTCTGCGGGAAGCCTGATGTGGGACTCAATCCCAGGACCCTGGGATCACGACCTGAGCCAAAGGCAGATGCTTTAACCACCGAGCCCTGCAGGCGCCCCCAGAGCTCTCCTTCCTTTTAGCTGCCACACAGTATTTTACTGCATAGTTTTCCGGCCACTCCCCTGCTGATGGGTATTTAGTTTGTTTGCTATTAGCCCATGTTTCTATTCCAACATGGTTCTCTCTGTTCCCCACTTTCACAGATGAGCTGTATGTTCTCTTTTGCCTCAAAAATTCTGTGGCATGAAGGAAACGAAATGAGTCTGAGGACATCATAATTCACTTCCAAACAACTAATTTATTAGGTAGCAAAACCACACCAAGTTGTGAAATATGTATGTTACCATTCAAAGAGCCACAGAGACTAAACAGAGGTATCCAAACAAGTCCAGGCGGGATAAATGGCTCCCTGGCAACTAGAGACAAACCCAAAGTCTACTTGGTGTTCACTCAGCTATGACTCAAGGCTTTGCATGGATATTCTTGATTATGGCAGCTGACTCTGTGATGGCTGAGGTCTAACATGATAGCATGGAATATGCTGGATGCTATGCAGATTATATTATTCTAACATGATGTAATCCTTCAGAGCGGGTATTCTTATCTGCATTCTATCAGTGAAACAAGTTGAGTCTTCAAGAGGCTAAGTGAGTCTGCCCAAGGTCCCAAACTCGTGACGGGACCAAGTCTCAAACCCAAGTCATCTATCTCCTTTCCACTGTCCTCAGTTTCCCTTAGCTGGAGTTAACTCAGAAGGCCTTGGTCCTAGAGAACTGGTTCTCATGTGATGGAAAGGATGTCGGCACCTGGCCCTGTGCCTACCTCTTCACCTCATCTCCCACTCTCTTCTGTCTCAGGGCCCTGGCCCTATATTGCTTATGACTTCTCCAAAACACATTGCTATGGACTTCTGCACACACTGCTTCTCTTTTTCTAGAATATTTTTCTACTCGTTGTTGGGGCAACTCTTGCTCATGTTTCAGCTCAAGCATCACTTTCTCCAGGAGGCGTCCCTGCTTCGCACTTGTCCAAGATTGGGTTAAGGCTCCTTTCCCACGGTGTTTTGTGTTTACTTTTCTCAGAGCACCTGCCAATGAATTATGCATTTTTGTTACTTGTCTGTCTCCCTACTTGCTTGTCTTCCCGGTGAGCTCCTTGAGAATTCGTAATTGAATCTCTAACTATAAGCATAGTGTCTCATGAACAGTGAAAATTCAATAAATGTTTGATGACTAAATCTTGGAGTGACAGCGGAATAGAACCTGGGAGTGGACTCTTCCACCACATATATATGCTGCTGGCCCCAAGATGGTCACCTCAGTGCTCCATTCCCACCCCTCCTGCCTGTTGAGCTTCCTAGCACCTCACTTCCTGAGCTGGCAGGTGGTTTTTTTTTTTTTTTTTTTTTTTTTCTGCGTTTGGTAGGTAACAAGGAGAGTGTGACAGAGGGGGTCAGAAAGCCTGGAGTTACGAAGCCTGGGATCCTTAGAGACAAAGTCTCTGAGGACAAAACAGCTCTTCCTTATGTAGCATCCAGATTTATTTTACCTACAAAGGATGGGACCCTCTACTTCACATGAAGCTGGCAGGATAAAATGCTAAGAGAGAAAAGAGAGCTGAGTTTTATTGAGGAAAAAAAATGCATTGTAGAAAAAAAATAATGAAGATATTATTAGAGAAGCTAATTATAATGGAGAAGATCCATTATTATAAGAAGCTAAGAAGTTATCAAGACAAATGTATCTTTCAATAGTTTTAAAGAACAAAAATCCTAAGATCCAAACCAGGAATGTGTGACACAGAAACAGATTTTGCAGATGATAAATTGCTCTCCTGTACACATTTTTCTCTTTTCAGTTACAGATCATTTGATGAAAAGAATTTGTTTATTCCAAGTTTGCCAACATAGTTTTTGTTTTGATAGTGCAAGGGATGTATCAACTTTCCCGAATGGCCTTTGAAGCCTCTCGATGTAGAAATTTGGTGTTCTAGGCAATGCTTAAAAAGCATTCATGGGGGGGCACCTAGGTGGCTCAGTGGTTTAGCACCTGCCTTCAGCCCAGGGCATGATCCTGGAGACCTGGGATCGAGTCCCGCGTGGGGCTCCCTGCATGGAGCCTGCTTCTCCCTCTGCCTGTGTCTCAGCCTCTCTCTCTCTCTCTCTCTCTCTCTCTCTCTCATGAATAAATAAATAAAATCTTTAAAAAAAAAAGTATTCATGGAACTGGAACAGAAAACTTGTGTTAACTAAATATTAGGGAGGAGAAAAATAGTAGCATCAGAAAGAAATTACCCTACACTCCAGAAAAGGCTAATACTGGAGGCCATCTGATCATTTGATGATTATTGTTAAAAATAAAAGGTAATAATAGTTTTTGTTTACTGAGTCTTGACTGTATGCTGGTCATTGTGATAGATCCCAGTGATGCAGTGGGAAAGCAAAACAGATATGTCTTGCCCCCAAGTAGGTAGATATTGAACAGATAATTATACAGACGTGTATATAATTATAAGGGTTGGTAAGAAGAGAGGATTTTAAAAGAAAGAGTAATAGAGGAGACCTACTCTAGATTGATCATCAGGGAAGAGCTCCTCGAGAAAATGATGTTTAAGCTGGGACCTAAAGAATGAGAAAGAGACAAACCAGATGAACCGTGGTGGGGAAAGAGGTGTGGGCAGAGGCCAATGACATCTTGACATTGGAAAGAGCTTGGCCTCTCTAAGGAACTGAAAAAACAAACCATCAGTTGTTTTCCTGCCGGTTGGCAGATTAATTCCTGCCCCTAAGCCCTGGCATGTAGTACCCGGGCCTGAGCCCCGCAGGTCATGGCAGGCTATCTTGTCAGGTGGCTCTGCTGAAGGAGGAGATTGGAACGTAGGCAAAAGGGAGAAGCTAGGATATTTCTACTTTTTTTTTTTTTTTTTTCCTGGCTCAAGAGATCCTCTCCAGCAATGGTGACGTCTTTCCATGGCTTTAGTTTTTTGTTTTGGGTTTTTTTTTTTTTTTGGCTTTGTATAAAACATAGTGATAACCCCTGTCCTTTATTTTGGAACTAAGATAATTGGCTGGGGATACAGTCCTTCCAGTTTAGTGGCACCTCCTTATACACAGGGGTGTCGTTGTGGTTACAATCAACCTAGTTGCTTCCTTCTAGGAGGTCATAAGTTTATAAGAAATAGAAAGGCTAACAAATTGCAGCATTCACAGATTAAGGCCTTATTCATTTTCCCACTAAAAGGGGTGGGGGAATCCTGTGACCCATTTCTGGAACAGCTTGCAAAGCCATTAAAGTTTTGATCAGGGCAGCCAAGGTTTTTCACAGTGACTCACATGATCAGAAATCCACATGGAAGCAGCTGCCTGAATTTTTTTCTTTCTTTCTCTCTCTCTCTCTTTTTTGGGGGGGTGGGGTGGGGTGGTAACAATAGTGAGTAGAGAAGTCTACCCTTAGCGTAGGGAAGTTGCACATGACCTAGAGTGAGTTGAGTATTTATAATTTACATAGTAATGATAATAATTAATTAATTAATTAATTGGGCACTAACCTTGTTCTAGCATCTGTACTAGTTTCTTTACAAATTTTCATAAGAGATCACAATCGCCCTCAGGGGTGTTAGCATTATTTCCTCCTTTTGTAAGAAAGCTTGGGAATATCCTTGAAACCTTCTTAAGGTCAAGGAGATGGTGATTTGATACAAATTCACATCTGTTCAGAGTTTAAAATCCATAACACTGTGCTACACTATAGTATTTCCTTTTTGTACGGGTAATCTCATAATGGCTGATTTTCAGAGTGGAGGTAAGCTTTACAAAACTAGATAACGAACTATATTCAGCTTTAAATATCAGCAGCAATTGACCCGGGCCTGCTGGTTTGCGACTGGTGGCACTGCCGTGGGACCAGAAAGGAGCTTAGGCCCTATGGGCCTGTGCACGTTCGGGGCAGCCTCGGCCTTGGCCTGGCGGCCTTCTCAGTCTTCCTGTGGCTGAGATCCTCGGCCAGTGAGCAGGAGCTCAGGCTCAGGTCTTGCACCGTCGGGTTTCTGACGGCTTCCCACGCCGCACCCCACCTCTGCACTCTCTCAGGACGCTGGCCAACCAGTCTCACCCTACAGGAGGCCAACCTCACCTGGGAGGCCCTGGGGTGGGGGAGTCTCAGAGAAGCTCCCTTTCCTCCCACAGCATAAACCCCAAGGCCTCTGAGGCCCAGCCGGCTGGAGAGCATCTTACCAGAATGTGTTGGGCGGGGTCTTTGCCAACAAGAGTACCTCGGCCTGTAGCACCCATGCTGGAGTCCTGTCAACACAAAGAAATCAATCAGGAATGGATGCTGTATTTTGTCAAATGCTTTCTCTGCATCTAATGAGAGGATCATATGGTTCTTGGTTTTTCTCTTGCTGATATGATGAATCACATTGATTGTTTTACGGGTGTTGAACTAGCCTTGTGTCCCAGAGATAAATCCTACTTGGTCATGGTGAATAATTTTCTTAATGTATTGTTGGATCCTATTGGCCAGTATCTTGTTGAGAATTTTTGCATCCATGTTCATCTGGGATATTGGTCTGTAATTCTCCTTTTTGGTGGGGTCTTTGTCTGGTTTTGGAATTAAGGTGATGCTGGCCTCATAGAACAAATTTGGAAGTACTCCATCTCTTTCTATCTTTCCAAACAGCTTTAGGAGAATAGGTATGATTTCTTCTTTAAACGTTTGATAGAATTCCCCTGGGAAGCCATCTGGCCCTGGACTCTTGTGTCTTGGGAGGTTTTTGATGACTGCTTCAATTTCCTCCCTGGTTATTGGCCTGTTAAGGTTTTCTATTTCTTCCTGTTCCAGTTTTGGTGGTTTGTGGCTTTCCAGGAATGCGTCCATTTCTTCTAGATTGCCTAATTTATTGGCGTATAGCTGTTCATAATATGTTTTTAAAATCGTTTGTATTTCCTTGGTGTTGGTAGTGATCTCTCTCATTCATGATTTTATTAATTTGAGTCTTCTCTCTCTTCTTTTTAATAAGGCTGGCTAATGGTTTATCGATCTTATTAATTCTTTCAAAGAACCAACTCCTGGTTCTGTTGATCTGTTCCACAGTTCTTCTGGTCTCGATTTCGTTGAGTTCTGCTCGAATCTTTATTAACTCTCTTCTTCTGCTGGGTGTAGGATCTATTTGCTGTTTTTTCTCTAGCTCCTTTATGTGTAAGGTTAGCTTTTGTATTTGAGTTCTTTCCAGTTTTTGAATGGATGCTTGTATTGCGATGTATTTCCCCCTTAGGACTGCTTTTGCTGCATCCCAAAGATTTTGAACGGTTGTATCTTCATTCTCATTAGTTTCCATGAATCTTTTTAATTCTTCCTTAATTTCCTGGTTGACCCTTTCATCCTTTAGCAGGATGGTCCTTAACCTCCACGTGTTTGAGGTCCTTCCAAACTTCTTGTTGTGATTTAGTTCTAATTTCAAGGCATTATGGTCTGCATATCAAGGCATTATGGTCTGAGAATATGCAGGGGACGATCCCAATCTTTTGGTATCGGTTCAGACCCGATTTGTGACCCAGTATGTGGTCTATTCTGGAGAAAGTTCCATGTGCACTTGAGAAGAATGTGTATTCAGTTGAGTTTGGATGTAAAGTTCTGTAGATATCTGTGAAATCCATCTGGTCCAGTGTATCATTTAAAGCTCTCGTTTCTTTGGAGATGTTGTGCTTAGAAGACCTATCGAGTATAGAAAGAGCTAGATTGAGGTCACCAAGTATAAGTGTATTATTATCTAAGTATTTCTTCACTTTGGTTAATAATTGATTTATATATTTGGCAGCTCCCACATTCGGGGCATATATATTGAGGATTGTTAAGTCCTCTTGTTGAATAGATCCTTTAAGTATGATATAGTGTCCCTCTTCATCTCTCACTACAGTCTTCGGGGTAAATTTTAGTTTATCTGATATAAGGATGGCTACCCCTGCTTTCTTTTGAGGACCATTCGAATGGTAAATGGTTCTCCAACCTTTTATTTTCAGGCTGTAGGTGTCCTTCTGTCTAAAATGAGTCTCTTGTAGACAGCAAATAGATGGGTCCTGCTTTTTTATCCAGTCTGAAACCCTGTGCCTTTTGATGGGGTCATTAAGCCCGTTCACGTTCAGAGTTACTATTGAGAGATACGAGTTTAGTGTCATCATGATATCTATTCAGTCCTTGTTTTTGTGGATTGTTCCACTGAACTTCTTCTTAAAGGGGAATTTTAAGAGTCCCCCTTAAAATTTCTTGCAGAGCTGGTTTGGAGGTCACATATTCAAATCAAAAGTCTTTGTTTCAAGCTCGGAGGTGTGCTCTCCAGTCCTTCTGTCTAAATTCCTGGTAGTTTGATTACAAGCAAATATGATTCTTGCAGGAGCCTGATTGCTCAGTTCCTCTGAGTATCTTCCCTCCATCGACGGACCTGGGCCCGTCACTCCCACATCACATCGTAAGTCTTACTGTTACCAGTTAACTGTCACTTCTTTGTTATCTGAATCTACTACCCCCACTTCTCATTCCAAGTCACTTCCTCTCAAGTTCAACCTTCACGATTCTTTGACTTCATCAGGATTTCTAGTACATTCCCCAGCCTTGACTGCCCTGGCCTGTCCATCCCTGCCCATCTTAAAATCTGTGATGAGCCCCATCATCATTCCTGTGCATGTACCCTCAATTCTTTTGCTTCTGTCTCATGTAAACTTGGAAAAACACATCCCTGATTAAATCTCTCTATGGACCCTTCATAGTTTGTGGTTGAAAGAAAGCTCCCTATCCTGCTATTAGCTCCATTTTTAAATTCATAATTACAAACATCAAATGGACCTAATGCTGCTTGGCAATCTCACTAGATTTCCCGGCTCCATTTACCATCTAACTCTCCTACACAACGCTTTCCACTTTCTCTTCTCTCTTTAAACCCTAACAAACCTCCTCCTCCATCCTTGCCCTAAGATGATAACCTTCTTTCCTACTTCCTTGAGAAAACTGAAATACCCACAAGAGAATTTCCTCAGCCCCTTGCCCCACACTTACCCTGCAGGGGGATCTGCACACGTGTACACTGCCTTCCTGCCTCTTGCTAGGGACCACCTATCCGTGCACCTGGCCACGACCAGTGCCTCCAGTCCCTTTCACATGGAGGCCAAGACGTCATTCCAGGGCATTTCTTTCTTTCTCCGATAGCATTATATCTCTCCCATTACAAAATAAAAACTTAAAAAATAAATAAATAAAAAAGAAAAGCGTTCTTGGTCCCATGTCTTACAGCTACTGTCCCATTTCTTTTAGCAGCAAAATTTCTCAAAAGAATTGTCTGTACCTCCTCTCTCCAATTCTTTTCCACCTTTTTTGTCTCGAATAACCCAGAGCGGTCAGGCTTTTGGCCCTATGACTTCACTGGAACAGCTTTTACCAACGTCACCAATGACTTACTTACACTTATTCTCATTCTTCCCCATGATACACTTGATTCACTTAACAGCCAGGAAACAACATATTCTTGATTTTCTTCACACCTCACTAGTCACTTCTTATTTCCCTTCACGGATTCCATCTTTTTGCTTAGACCCTTTAACACTGGAAGATCCGTGGCTCAGTCTACGGGCCTCTTGTCTTTTTTGATCTACATTTATTACCTTGGTGATCTCCTACAGCTTTTCTAAGCTTTGTTAGAATGAATCTAGGTTGACCTATCCTGCCAGGTAGTTGTCATTAAGGAGTGAATATTCTGGGGTTTTGAATATCTGAATTCTCCAGATGTCCCCTCTGCCTCACCACCTAGGTTAATGAAAACTTGAACATCTCCCAGCCGAGTGCAAGCTCTGGTAATTGCTCAGTTTATTCTCCAGTAGTTAGGGTTGCCAGATAAAATACACTTGGGACATCTAAAAATTTATTTGTTGATATCTGAAATTCAAATTTAACTGTGCATTTTCTGTCTTTATTTGCTAAATCTGGCAGCCCCATCCATATCTGTCCATCCCCATGGAAGTTCACTCTACTTATACAGCTAAGAGCTCACAGGTTACCCTATACGGGTTTATGGAGCTCTAGTCTCCAGTTGTTTTTTCTCCCGGTAACTCTGTTCTATAAATTCTTCTTTAGCCTCTGGCAATTCCAATTTTTGTCTTTTCAACTCATTAGGAAGACTGTGCTGTATCTGGGCGCACTCACCCTTTGCCACAGCCCAGAAGAGGAGCCCAAGCAGAGAGCCAGGGCAATCATAGAACTCATTTCATTTGTTTTGCTTCTTCCAGGGATTACAGTTCTGGGCCCGTGGTCCAGTGCCTGAAGATTATTGTTCATTTGGGGAGTGATAGTTCAATACCATTTACTCCATCGCAGACAGAAACAGAAGTTCATCCTTTGTCTTTTGAATTTTCTGATGGTGTTTTTTGGGTTTTGGTTTTTTTGTTGTTGTTGTCTAGAAGTTTAAGGATTTTATAAAAAGTTGAATTTAGCAAACATTTTGGATTCCTTTAATGCTATGAAAGACCTTTCCCAATAAATTACTCTTAGGATTTCATCCAGTTTCTTTTAGTTATTGGTTTACTCTTTTCTATTTAAATCTTGGTTTTTCTGGATTTATTTCAATGTGAGGAGTGAAGGTAGTATATAGTTTTATTGTTGTTGTTTTGGTTTTAGCTAGCTAATGTAGAAGATTAGAGACATCCACAAATTTGTAGGCGATATTCCCGGTGAGAGGTGGATTCTCTTTCTCCTGTTGAATTTGATCTGGCTTAGTGACTGCTTTGGTCAGTTGAGCGTAGCCGAAGTGATGCTGGCCACTTCTGGGCTTAACATTTGGTGGCAGTGATAATATCTACCTCGGTTTCTTGAGGCCGTAAGTTGTCATGTGGGGGGATTGACCACCCTGCTAAAGAAGTTGTTTGGAGAGGCTTTGAGGCTACCTGAGAGAGAAAGCAGCCAAAAGGAGTTCAGCCTTTTAGTTGTCTTTGCCAGAGTGCCAGACACTCTAGACTGGCTCAGCGGCTAGCTGAGTACCACTAAGTGATGTAGGCATTGCCATGTGCAACAAAATAATCACCCAACCAAATCCTACTCAAATTCCTGCTGCCCAGAGTCACAAGAAATAATAAAATGGTAATATTTCAGCCACTAGTTTTAGGGTAGTTTGTTACGTATCAGTACACCACTATAGCAGCTATCCAGTTACCCCAAGTTTTTTTTTTTTTTTAAAGATTTTATTTATTTGAGAGTGGCAGAGAGAGAGAAAGAGAGAGAAAGAGAGTGAGAGCACGAGCGGGGGATGGGGGGCTCAGAGGGACAAGCAGACTCCATGCTGAGCCTAGGACCTGGGATCATGATCTGAGCTGATGTCAGATGCTTAACCCACTGAGCCACTGAGGTGCCCTACCCCAGGATTTTTGATTAATCCATCTTTTTTTCTACTCATTCGAATTGTTGCTTTTATCAAACATTCAACTTTCTCTCGTAGGCCTGTTTCTTAATTTTTAATTTTTTTTTTAAATCTTTATTTATTTATTTATTTATTTATTTTTTTATTTATTCATGATAGTCACAGAGAGAGAGAGAGGCGCAGAGACACAGGCAGAGGGAGAAGCAGGCTCCATGCACCGGGAGCCCGATGTGGGATTCGATCCCGGGTCTCCAGGATCACGCCCTGGGCCAAAGGCAGGCGCCAAACCGCTGCGCCACCCAGGGATCCCTTTAATTTTTGTTTTAGTAATTTTTTATTATTCATTTACCATTCCAAGGTGGTTTATTACAGTAGTTTTATAATATATCTACAATCCAGTAAAGCTAATACTATCATGTCTCTTGCCTTTTGCAGATTTTGTACATTTTCTGCCAATTTGTACATTTTCACATGAGGTTTTATGCAATTTAGACATGTAACAAAAAGTTTATTATTAGTATTTTGATTGGGACTAAGTTACTTTTCAGTCTAAATTTAGAAACAATTTCACAGAAAATTTACAGGAAAATTTCCCTTTATTTATCTTTGATGAATCTTATTCATTTAAAGATGTTTTATGTAAGTCTTTGGAAAATCCTACACAAATAATTTACACGTATAGTTTATAATTTTTGTTATTATAGATAGAAATTAGTGTTCTATTTTTATGGTGTATTGCTGCTTGAATATAGGAAATAAATTGGCTTACAAAATATATATATTTATATTTTACAAATATATATATAAAAAAATTTTTTTTTTAGTAGGCTCCTGTGTGGAGGCAGGGGCAAGGCTTGAGCTCACAACCCAGAGATCAAGACCTCAGCTGAGATCAACAGTCAGGTGCTAAACCAACTGAGCCACCCAGGCACCCCTGGCTTGTATATTAATTTGAAGTTATTCAATGACTCAAAGTTCTTACTTCTTATAATTATGCATTTGAGATTTGCGGGTTTTCTTCCTTTTTTTCTTTTTTCGGGTTTTCTTTACACCATTCACTTACAATAATAATTTTGCCTTTCTTTCCAAAATCAATCTTTTAAATTTTTATTTCTATATTGTAGGCTCCATGAGGGCAGGGATTTTTGTCTCTTTTATGTACTACTATACCTCTAGTACCCACAGGCCTGACATGTGACATGTGGTAGATGCTCATTATATATTTGTCAATTAAATTAATAGTGCAATAATTAGGAGGCAGGCTTTGGAGTTGAACTGCCCGAGTTTGAATTCTGACTGCTACTTGTTAGATAGATTACCTTTATCTCTGAGTTAAATTTGCTTAGTCTCAGTTTCCTTTTTCATCAGTAACTTGGTGTTCAATATTGATGTTTATCTATTTCCTAAAGGTATAAAGATTCAATAAGATGAGTAATTTTTAAAAAGAACTTTTTTTTTAAAGATTTTATTTATTTATTCATGAGAGACACACAGAGAGAGACAGAGACACAGGCAGAGGGAGAAGCAGGCTCTCTGCGGGGTACTTGATCTGGGAACCCAGAGATCACATCCTGAGCCGAAGGCAGAGACTCAACCACTGAGCCACCCAGGTGTCCCAATCCTTAAAAAGTTCTTAATGGAATAATTGATAGATACATAGTAGGTTCTTGATGTGTTTTTATCTTTTCTATTATTTCTCTGTTATAAACTATAATAATAGTAAAAATAGTAAATTGCCCCTGCAAATAATAGGAATGCTTATAGTTTCACCATTCAGCATGATAGCTGTTCATTTGAGACAGAGAGTTTTTAAATGTATTAAGAAATATTATACAGACAAAATCGTATTATTAAAGTTCTAATAGAATATGTATAAGATTTAGTCAAATTATTTGAGATAGTCATATAATTTCTCCTTTAACCATTTAATAAATTATATCAATACAGTTTTGAATATTGAAAACCTAAACCTATGTTAGGAATCCAAATGGTGTTTTCAGGATTAAGGTTTAAAAAATATGCTTATCACAACACAATTTGTATATACTCTTTCTTAAAAAATCAGTAAGTTCTCACAACATGCAATCTCTGAACTGACCTAATTTGTGATGCATCTGGGAGATTTCAGAGTTCTGAAGTGGATTCGTGTTCATGTGAAGAATAGAAGTCCTCACAAAATTTATCCAAAAGGGGAGCTTTTTAGAAGGGGGACCTTAGACTTTCCGCATTTGCACAACCACAGAACTGGCTATAGAGTTTATTCTTTGCCACATGAATTCTGTAAATCCTCTTTTTTTTTTGTTCACACACTATTATTCTGAGCAAAATTCAAAATTATAAGTGTCTTGAAAAATCCTTTCAAAAAGGATATAGTAACAACATATATTTAATGTGTGATGATTGTGCATGTTATTGCACTTTGAATAAACCACCTTTGCTAAAAACAAGTAAATCACATGAAACTGGGACTATCTCAGGAAATTTCTAATCTTCTAACTTAAGGTGGATATAATGCTCTTTTAATTCAGTCCTGGTTTAACTCCCATGCATACATTGGCTTTTACTACTTTGGACTCCATGAAAATCTTTTATTTATACCACTGATATAATAACTATTTCCCTATGCCCTTGGATGTAGGATTTCAAAGATCATTCTTTTCCTCCCCCCATAGCTTCCCTTACATTTATGAGTGTTTTTACCCAGGTGCAGTTGATGCTTAATCTCTTTTTGTGTGTAGATTTTGCATTTTTAAAACGTGCATTCCAGGACCTAAGGCTCTCACTCTCCCATGTTCTAAAGCCAGAATTCCAAACCTGCTAGGTGACAACTCTGAGGGCCAGTAGATTGTCTCACCAGAGCCTCACATCCTGCACCTTTATTGCCTCTATCTGCCAGGAGCTTTGTCTGAAGCTGACAGTATTTTCCCCTCACTGGTCTCCCCAGCCAATCGAAGGCTACACTCCAGAAAGCAGCAATAAAAGCTGGATGGTTTATTGGTTTGTATATTTGCTTTGGAAGCATCCTCCAGTGCCACATTTCTGGGCCAAGAGTTTTCAGGCATTTATCTGTTAAGGTGGTCTAAGATTCTCCGCAAATACCATCTTACACAGTAGCCCAAAAGGTAAACTAGATGCAAAGGTTATTGCCCTGGTCGACTCAAGGGAAGAGTCTGGAGCCCTGTCTGCTCAGGGTTCCTCACCCCCTGCTCCTTCGCCTGGAACAGCATCTGAAGGTCCTGGTGGAAGCCCTGGTGTGACAGTCCCAAGAGGCTAGAGTCTCCCCTGGTAGACCTCAGGTTAGATGATTCCATTAAGTAGTTTGGCTTGCACGGTGTTGTTCTTCACTGTATTTTTTTTTTCCCAGCTGTCTTATTTTCACAATAATCCCAGTGAAATCTTCCAGCTGCTTAACTTGATATTTACCTTGACATTTCTAAATATTCTGTGTTTATTGCCATTTTGGATTTGTTGGTATTAGACATTACCTACTAACTTCCTACCACGGGGGGATGAAGATTAAGCTCTCTTCCCCTTTTCTCCCCTCGTCTCCTCCTCCTATCTTCACAATATGATTTTTAATTTAACCAACATTTAGCATTTCTCTTATTATGACAACATAAGTATTATTTGCTTTTGAGTCCAGCAGTAGGTTAGTTTAGGTACAACTTTTAATTTTTCTGGAAGTTAATAAATGTTGTATAAACTCTTTTGGCTTATTTTTGTTGGACCTTCATTACATACTTGAATACATAATTTTTCAGATGCTCAAACATGCCAGAAAATATCTTCCATTCCCCTCTCACACCCAGGTTCTCCCTCTTTCTGCTCCAGTCTGCACTACTTGCTTTAGGCTGCCGCACAGCTAATGTCATGGCTTCTGCACTCTTCCATTTGGGATTCTTGTGGTCTAGATGCCGTGTTTTCTAATTTTTTAGTATATCACTTTTTTTTTTGAGCCCATGCTCTGACTGGCCTCTCGAATAATGATGTGTGGAAGGTACATACTGAATCTTTGCTGTCTGAAAATGTCTTGTACCTTGACTCCACATTACGTGTAGGATCCTAGCTTAGACAGAATTCTCCATCAGAAATTTCAAGCTATTCTTCTGCTGTCTTCTAACCTTCCCTCTTCAGAAGGATGCTCATTGCTGTGTGGCTTTTTTTCTTTTTTATTCCTTGCACTGTGCATTCTGTTGGCCTTTTCAATCTGGAAACTTCAGTTCCTTTAGTCCTGTATTGTATTATATGCCCAAGTAAGACATTGTTCAAGCATTAATTGAATGCTTAGAGGGCAACATTAACTAAGGACGCGTCGGAGAATTTACCAAATTGTAGGTAATAGCAATGGTGACAATGAATCAGTAGAATTAGCAAGTTATGATATTAATAAATTTCCTGAAGTGGTCTAAACATCAAATGTTTGGGTTATGTCATTTCTAAGAAGAATCCATCTGCCCAGTCATACACTGTGCTATGAAGGGGTTAAACAACTTGCTCCTGGGCTAATTTTCCCAGGTGGAGAACATCCCTTAGAGGAATATTCCTGGCCTCTCCTCTCACTCCTTACTCACTCCTTCCCCCAGGAGGAAGATTACATAACTGGTGAATTTTATCAATAGGAACTGAGGGTGCTCAGCCCCTCTCATTCCAGCATCTCTTTATTTGCATCCACCTTGGCCACAGGAGGCCTGCTGCTTTAATCCTTTGTAGGCCTCTTATTCAGAGGCTTATCTCTGTGGGGGATAAGTTGTCCATCCTGCTTCTGACTAGGTGTGTACATTGTCTAATGAAGGAGTTTATATTAAGAAGTCCATTGTAACCACACATCTATGCTTTCAAATATTAGTTCAATAATAAGGTAATGTTTGATCTTCATCTTATGTATGTATCTTAACTGGCCTTTGAAGTCAAGAAGGGAAAAGAAATGTTATTATCCCCCCCCCCCCAAATCCCAGCATGTTTGTTAACTGTGCATACAAACACACACACTCATTGTGTAATGGGTAGAGGATTATTTACCTCAAATAATGGGTGGTTTAAGGGATTCAAGAGCAATTTCAAGATGGTTTGGTTTTCCCTTTCTCACTGTATTTGAAACCCATACCCACATCCTTTATAAAATGTTGTTCCCAGCAACAGCCGAGGCTAGCAAACTTCATATTTGCTAGTATGTTCTCATAGCCTTATTGAGTGGGTCCTGTCAAAGCTAACAGTGACCTTTTCCATTAATAACATAGGGAACATCTGACGCTGTTTTCGCCATGATAAATTCCCTTAGGGTTTGGTTTAATGAAGACGTTTGCCTCAATGCACTTGTGTGGCAGTAACATAGTTCTAAAATAATAGCAGAGTCACTGCTATTAATACAAACAGGACTCAGATCTACCAGCATTTTTAAATCTCATGTTTGTTAAGAGGGCCTGTGACTCCATCACCTTTTCAGTTTGACAAACTTTTTCCTATAACAAACTATATAGGTAACCCCAGGCCTTGCAGCTAGGCTACACGACCAGATCATAAAATGGAAAAACACTGTCACCGTTAGTTTTTTCTCATGTCTAAAAGATTTTTCTCATTCATCCACTTAATTCCTTCCTTCCTTCCTTGAACGGACAGTATGTGTTTATTAGGTGTCAAGCACTAGGCCGGATATTAGGAGGTAAAAAGTCATTACGGGGAAGACTGACTATAGAAAATAATTACAGTAGTACGATATAAGTTGTGTAAAGATGTGTGTAGATTGCTTTGGGAGCTCAGCAGAGTGGGTGATTTTCTTTGGAAACCTGGAGAGTTTTCCAAAAAAGACAAATTGCTACGTCCTCTTGAGTTTAGCAATCCCACAATTTTATATATCAGATTTTGACCAAAGGGCAAGTATAGGAACAGATAAATATATACTAGTGAAGATTTGTGTCAGACTTCAATCATGTTAAAGTTATTTATATTAAGTATCATGATAAATGTAATTTAAAACAAGAGTTACTAAAGCCCAGAGGGAATAGGGCAAAGAGTACTTGTGCTGTCGTTCATTTAGTTTGGTGTTCGGTCCCCACAAATGTAACTTGGAAAAGACCACATGAAAACAAAAATTACATAATATTTGGTAATGCAAAAAAAAAAAATCTGATTTGGAAACAATTCCTTCTAGATCTCCAAGTCTAATTTACATATTTGAATAGCAGAATTCATCTGTGAGCCATTCTATTTGAAAACAGTGATTAATTAATGCATAAAACATTTTTTGAACATATGTTCTGTATACGAAAGCATGCACTAGATTCATGCAGGGGTTGAGAAATAAAATTGCTATATAGGTAAGGCTGGGGGTCTAAGAGGCTGACTCTGGCTGTAACCGAGTGGTCAATCACACCGTGAAATGCAGAATGCATGCCTTCCCCGACGTATTTAAAGCTAAAACTTTTAAAAAGTGAAACACACTTGGGAAACAAATTGGGCCCTTCAATCAGTTTGAAACTCTTGGATTCAGGCAATTCAAATCCTAATACGATTCCATCCCTATCTGCGGACTTCCCAGACCTTGAATCACTGCAGGGCCACAGGTTTCTGCCCTGGTGGAGGGAGCCGAGCTGTGCCATGGAACTCAGGTCACCACCTGCCAGGCGGAGCAGAAGTCCTGTTAAACAGTCACTCAGTCAAGAATTCGACCTGTGATCACGTAAATCACCTGCTGCTTCAACTTTTCTCCCCAGTATTGCCCGCAGCTTACTCTTCTTCATTACACAATCTATTAATGTACTGAAAATCTACCATTCTTTCCTGTAATAATTCCAATTGAATGAATTTGAGGTTTTTCAGTTACACAAATAAACATCCCACACGTGGGCAATTTTGCCAAACTCTTCTTCTTTTGCAGTATTTATCCTTCTTTCTTTTCTTTCTTTATTTTTTCTTTCTTTCTTTTTTTTTTTTTTTTTTTTTTTTGTCCATATGCCTTGGCTGGGGCTTCCAGAACAATATTGATGTATGAGTTTGATTGTGGCCACCTCGTGTTGCTCCAACTTTAACAGGAATTCTTCAGATATCTTGCATGAAGGTCATTTTAGAATATTAAAAAGGAATTTGGAAAGTATATATACTCAAGAGAATTGAAAGCAGAGACTCAGATGCATAGTTGCACATCAGTGTTCATAGCACTATTATTCACAGTGGTCAAAAGGCAGTAACAACCCAGATGTTCACTGATGGATGAATGGATAAACCAAATGTGGTGGTACGTATAGTGGAATATGATTCAGCCTTACGAAGGAATAAAGTTCTGGCATATGCTACAATGAGGTCCAAACTCAAAGACATTATGCTAAGTGAATGAGCTGCACATAAAAAGACAAATATTGTGTGATTCCACTTAGGTGAAGTTTCCAGAATAAGTTGGATTCATAGAAAGTAGAATAGTGACGACCAGGGGCAAAGAGCGTGTGTGTGCTTGGGGAGTGGGGAGCAGGGTGCTGGTGGTAATAAGAAATTACTGTTTAATGGACACAGCTTGAGTTTGGGAGGATGAACAAGTTCTGGAGATGGATGGCGGTGATGATTGCACAACAACGTGTGTGTACTTAAGGCCATTGAATCGTACACTTAAAAACGATGAAGTTTATGTATTTTATAGAGCAGTAAAACATTTGAAAGTCTTTATTTTTATTTTTTTAAGTAAGCTCTATTCTCAACCTGGGGCTTGAACTCACAACCCCAAGATCAAGAGATGCATGCTCTACCAGCTGAGCTAGCCGGGAGCCCCAAAAGGTTAGAAGTACTTATAGCATTCCTTATATCATGGAGTAATTAAAGTGATGTAGAGCTTAAAGTGTCATCTGTTCTTTGAAGGTCAAAAACAATTCACCTGCAAAACATTCTGAAGCTAACTGTCCATTTTTTCTGGATATCCAACATTTTTTTCTTGGATCTGAAACAATTGCCAATTTTTTTCTGAGGTTATTGGTCTAGTTTCTATATACTTTTTTTTTTTTTTTTTTGAGAGAGAGAGAGAGAGATTAGGCCCAGGGTGGGAAGAGGGGCAGAGGGAGAGGGAGTGAGAGAATCTTAAGCAGACTCCACACTTAGCGTGGAGCCCCATATGGGGCTTAATCTCAAGACCCCAAGGTCACAGGTCACATTTCACCTGAGCTGAAATCAAGAATTGGCCCTGCTTAATCACCTGAGCCACCAAGGTGCCCCAGTTTCTATCCCTTTTTAAGAGAAAACTTGAGTAACTTGTATTTTCCTAGGAACTAATTTATTTTATGCAAGCTTTGTACTAGCCGAAGTACTTCCTTGTGATTCTTTGAATTGCTTTGGTCCATCTTGTTATTTCCCCATTATCTCCTAGTATTTTGTGTATTCTTGAACTCTCCACATCCCCAGTAAAGAAAATAGGCTTGCTATATTGGTTTTATTTACACACGTATACACACACACACACACACACACGCACCAGCGTTGTATTTCTTAGTTCTAAAGTTTCCATTTAATTCTTTGTTACATTTATTTTCTGAGACCTTCTGGTTATTTGTTTCAGGTGTGTTCACAATTGCATGTTAAAATATTTTTATGATGGCTGTTTTAAAATCCTGTCCTATAGGGCAGCCTGGGTGGCTCAGCGGTTTAGCACCGCCTTCAGCCCAGGATGTGATCCTGAAGACCCGGGATTAAGTCCCATGTCGGGCTCCCTGCATGGAAACCCTGCTTCTCCCTCTGCCTGTGTCTCTGCCTCTCTCTCTCTCTCTCATGAATAAATAAATAAAATCTTTAAAAAAATAAAAACAAAAATAAAAATAAAATCCTCTCCTATAGGGATCCCTGGGTGGCGCAGCGGCTTGGCGCCTGCCTTTGGCCCAGGGCGCGATCCTGGAGACCCGGGATCGAATCCCACGTCGGGCTCCCGGTGCATGGAGCCTGCTTCTCCCTCTGCCTATGTCTCTGCCTCTCTCTCTCTCTCCTCTCACTGCGTGCCTATCATAAATTTAAAAAAAAAAAAAATCCTCTCCTATAGATAAGGCTTATCTTCTCTCCGTTTCGGCAGTTGTTGGCTTGTTTTTTCTAATCCAAGTAGAGATTTTTCTGGTTCTTTGTATGGCAAGTGATTTGAATTACATCCTGGACATTTTGGGTGTTATGTAGGGAGACTCTGTTTCATCTTTAATCTTCTTTCGTGCAGGCAGTCAGACCGTTTAGGTTTGCATTTGTGAAATGTCGATAATTACAATTACACCTTTTGAAATCCTGTTTTGTCATTTCACTTTTTTATACAAAGAGCTTCCCCACGTACCTTGGCTGAGCAGCTCCACGTCCCTTGGCTAGTAGCATCCTTGTCCACAAGGAGCAAGGAGAGCTACCATTTGCTTGTGCACTCTTCTTATTTAACTTGTAGCATCTCTTTTTTCAAGGCCCTCAAATGGGGTCTTATTTACCTTCTCCCACCAAGGGCTGCCCCAGGCCATTTTCATCTGTCCCACCTGGTCTAGTTTGTCCTCAGCAGCTAATTAGAAGCATGAGTAGTTAGCTTTCCAGTAGTCCTGCAAATCATTGAGCTAGGACATCTGGCAAGAGCTACACTTTAGGCTCTCTCCTCCTCCACGGTCACTCTAGAGGCAGCCTAGTGGTTCCAACTCCCTCTCTCAGTCCTTCCTCCCCTGGGAGCCCTGAATGGCCCTTCCAGAGAGCATATTTGTACCCACGCTCCGCTCAGCCACAGCTGTTGCTAATTAACTTAGGCAGCTTGCTCCTCCTAGAAGAGTGATGTAATAGCTTCAGAATACTGGACAGAACTTCTGCTTTTGAGCCTTGTGAAATTATTCAACCGGCACAGCCAGCGGTAAAATCACACTTCACGAACTTTCTCCTCAATGCTTAGGCTCTAGGCTGTGAGGGAGGAAGACTAGTAGGGCTGCAAGAGGGAGGGAGGGGAGAGAGATGGAGAATGCCAGACTGCATGTGCAGTGGGAGCCTAAAGGCCCCCGAATCACTCCACGCCTCAAAAAGACTTGGAGAAGTATTAAAAAGTCAGTTAAATCCATATAGTCTAGTTCACAACTAAGAAGACTCCTGGACTAGGTGGGATGTGAAAGTGGCCTGGGACAGCTGTAGGCCGGAAAAGAAAAATAAAATACTTGTAGAACTTGAAAAAAGAAGAGATGGGTTTTGTTTTGTTTTATTTTTTTTATTGGAGTTCAATTTGCCAACATATAGCATATCACCCAATGCTCATCCCGTCAAGTGCCCCCCTCAGTGCCTGTCACCCAGTCACCCCAACCCTCTGCCCACCTCCCAAAAGAAGAGATGGTAAAAATTAAATGATAACAATAAACAAATGGACAAGCAACTGGATGAGCTCTCCGCTTTCCTGATTTTACCGTGGGTGGCAAAGATAGCCAAAGTCCAGAGCTGGGCTTCTCAGAGGCTCTCTGTATAAATAATGAGAAATACCCAAACCAGATTTTTAATAGTGCGGCACATCGTGGTCGTGTACATTTAACAAGTTAAAGTTTTTCATGTCATAAAAAGGAATCACGTGATTGTGGTCTTCATTAGGAAGTTCTAGATTTTGGTTTTTTAAAAACGGATGCCCATGATGTGGTCGTGTGAATTTAAAGCGTGTCATGAGCATTCCCTTCCCTTTCAGAGCTGACAGCAGCGCCTTCACACTAAATGTGCAACCTTAACAGGAAATGGAGGCCTTTGGCCTGGGAAGCTGGGGTCAAAGACCACCTCCCCCGCTCTGGTTGGCCTCTTGGGGAACGAGGCGAGCAAGGTGAGCCTGCTCTGCTCCTACTCATGTGACAACTTGTTTTAACTGCGCTTCCCTCATTGGGCACCTCAGTGGCCTAGGGCGTGAGTAAATAAAACTCCTGCATGAGGCGTGACCTGGGGCCTCCCACCTGTTCCAGGCTGGCTGTGCACGGGCGCCGGCAATGTCTGCGAGCAGCCAATGTCCGCTAAGTGCCTAAGGAGTGGAGGGAATGTGGCCTTTGATCTATGGACTGATGGGTTGGTTATTCTGCGGGGCCTGTGCCTCAACCATGGAATTGTATGCGTGCAGGGTGTCGCTAGGCTCCTGTGACTGTGCACGTGCAGGGTGTTTCTGGGCTCACGTGACTGTACGTGTGCAGGATATTTCTGGGCTACCTGACTCTACGTGTGCCGATTGTTTCTAGGCTCATGGGACTGTGCGCGTGCACAGTGTTTCTAGGCTCAGGTGACTGCATGCAGGGTGTTTCTAGGCTCACGTGACTGTACCCATGCAGAGTGTCTCTAGGCTCATGTGACTGCGTGCAGGGTGTCTCTGGGCGCACATGACTGTACACGTGCAGGATGTTTCTAGGCTCGGGTGACTGTAGGCGTGCAGGGTGTCTCTAGGCTACCTGACTCGACGCCTGCAGGGTGTCTCTAGGTTCCTGTGACTGTAGGCCCGTGGGGCGTCTCGGGCTCGCGTGACTACCCATGCAGGGCGTCTCCGGGTTGCACCACAGCTGTCTGTGTGTCTGTCCTAGTGTCTGGCTGGCCCGCTTTCCAGCCGCTTCTCCCTCGCTCCCGTTTTCTTCCTCCGGGCGGGCCTGGTTTGTTGAGGGAGGAACTCGGGGAGAACAAATCCATTTCTTCGTCCGTCCAAGCCCCCAGGCCCCTCGGGGCGGCGCCCCCACGCAGGGGCCCCTGGGCGCCCACCCCGCCCCTGCACTCCGGCTCCCTCGCCTGACGCGCCAGCCCCGGGGTGGGGAGGGCGAGGGGGGGGCGGGGGGCAGCGCCTTCCTCCCGAGGCCTCTGGGTCCCGGGGGCATGGGGTGGAGGGGGCGGGTGGGAGCTGGGGGTGCCGGGGGATGCGCGGGGCGGAGGGAGCTCGGTGGGGGGGGCAGTGGGGGAGCTGGAGGGTAGCTGGGGGGGAGCTCGGCAGGGGGCGGGGGATGCGCGGGGCGGAGGGAGCTCGGTGGGGGGGCAGTGGGGGAGCTGGGGGGGAGCTCGGCAGGGGGCGGGGGATGCGCGGGGCGGAGGGAGCTGGGCGCGGGGGAGCTGGGCGGGGGCCGAGGCGGTGCGCAGCGCGCAGCTGCAGGCGTCGGGGCCCCGAGGCTCCCTGGAGCACCTCGTGGGAGAGGTTTCCCGTGGACCTAGAGGTGTAATTCTATAAATAGATCACTTTTAAGTTTGTAGGCCGCAGCCCACAGCGGCGACGCAGGCGCAGTCGGGGAGCTGCGCGTCGCCGGGGCCTCGAGGGGAAGCGTGCGTGGGACCTGCCCGCCGCGGGGGAGCCGGGCCTCGGCTGTGCGCGTGCGCGGGGCGGGGCCGGGGCGGGGCCAGCGGAGCCTCCTGCAGCCCCGGAGCTCCGCCTGCAGACCGCTCAGGTCGCGGTTGCCCGAAGCCTTTCCTCCTGGCCCCTCACTCACCTGCCTTGCTCGGTCCGTGGGACGCCTTTAGTGTCCGGGAGACTCACAGGTCCCCAAGGCGTGGCCCGAGGCGCACGCCCGGCTTGGAAGAGCAGAGCAGCGCCCCGAGGTGCGGATGTCACCCTTGCAGGTAATTGTCGCCGGATCCCTGAGCTCGGGGCTGCGGGCGAGGCAGGCCAGGGAACCCAGAGAGGGGCCCTGGGGGTCCCCGGAAGCCCGCCCCGTGTGGGCGGCCCCGGAGCAGGGTGGTGATGGGGGCTATTAGCGAGCTCCTGGAGAGCGCGTCCGTTCCCGCTGCCCCGGGGCAGAGCCACGCGTCAGTCTGTCCGTCCCACCCCGGCCCCGTGAGTGCGCACGCGCGTGCGTGCAAGTGGGTGAAGGTCGGGAGAGGGATTGTCCGCGGGAGCAGTCAGTGAAATAAGCGCTCGTGTCCTCTGCATTTCGATCTTCCCTTAAAGACCACTCTACTGCCTGGTCCCCTTGAGGATGGAAGCATGACCATGCTGGTGACAGACAAGGACGTTCCGGGGAGGGTGGGGGGACAATTTTCCAGCAAGGGGGTGGGGTGGGTAGAGGCACCTGGGTCCTTCAGAAGTCCCACGCTGCGTTGCCACAGGGACTGGAAAGCAGTGGCACCGGGGTCTTCCCGACAGCCTGCAGACCCTCACAGGGGCGGTGTGCTCGGCCATCCCTCCCACAAATCCTGCGACCCTACCACTAACCTTCCATCCACTCCTTAGCTAAGCGCATCCTAGTGCCTTACGTGGCTCGTCCCTCTGGGCTGCTCTGCAGCAGATAAAAAGAACTCAGGAGGTTATACACACTGACGCGGAGTCCCCAAAACCCTGTTATGCGATCGAAGCCAGATGCAGCCCCACAAACAAAATGCACATTCTTCACGTGTGTCTTTGCAAACACATAGAGAAATGCGTGCGGACCTGCAGCCCCGGAGAGTAAGGGCCGCAGCCATTGAGGGAGAGAGTGGGAGAAGCCAGTGGGGTCGGGGAGCGGCAGGTGGACCTGTGCCTCTTACCCCGCATACCTTTTCGGGAGTTTCTCCCAGGAAAGTGCTTCCAAGTGCTGTTTATGGACCTACCGTAGCACCACGAAACAGAAGAGAGAAAATCAGTGAGCCAGAGCGAAGCGGGAGAGCGAGGTTCTTGTCTCGGGGAGCTGGAAAATGAATCTCGCGGACCCAGGAGAGCGAGTGAAGCCGGAGAAGTTCACTAAGTGAGGATCCAGAGGAAGCGCTCCGGAGGGAGGGGGGCCGCTGAAGGCTTTTAGGCTGGCCTTCTATGGGCTTGTGGCCTTGAGATTCTTGTGCAGTCTTGATTTCAATTAATAACATCCTTAAGGACTTAATTTTTTTGAGGCCTGGTCACCTTCTGTGATCACATTGTAGTCGCCAAAGAAAAATACTCCTAACGTCAGGGACCAGGTGGTCTGGCCTATTTGCTTATTTCTGGCTTCCTTACATCTTGGCATTTTGGGGAATTGTGTGAGCCCCAGGGCCCCCTGTCTGTGTCTCCCTCCCTAGCCCCGCCTGACCCTCACTCAGAAGCATAGCACATAGAAAGCGGGAGTCTCCAGCTCAGCATCAGCCCGACTGCGCTGACCTGGTGTACAGGCCTTGTGCCGTGTACTCCCTCCCCACAGCACGGAGGAGACTGGCTAAGGGAGGGCCCTCTGCTCTGGGGCGCTGGACCAGCAGGTGCTTACGCAGATACATTCTGGGTAGTGTTGTAAGTGGGAGGACAGCAAATCCAAGAGGTGCTGGGGGCCCTGGGTAGGGTCCTCCTAACCTACAGGAGGAAGAGTGAAGGGAGCGTGGCAAGGATTTCCTTAGAAGGTGGCACGGCTCTCCAAGAATAAGTTAGAAGAAGGGAAGGAAGGATTCAGACTGCGTGCCAGGTGTTCCACGAAGAGTGAGCAGGGTCGTAAGCCCCCTCCAGCTCCTCCACAGCTGTGAGGACGAGACTGTAAAGCAAGGCATATGGGAGGAGGCACAGTTAGATTGCTCCGTCCGAGCCTCAACAACCATGGGCCGGCATAGACCTTTCCCAAGGCCACTGGGGACAGCGGCCTCCCTCACTGGGAGTAGGGAAGAAGCCAAGAGGCTTCCTGGGGCAGTGTTTCACCCGCAGCCTTTCCAGGCAGTGCGTGGGTGTCTGCAAAGAGTTTACCCTATAAACTACGGAGGCCCTTGGCCAGGATCAGATCAGGTGAGCTCTGATGGGTAAACCGGCCAACCCTTGTCTGCCCCGCACTGCGCCCTACACCTGTGGCACGTCCCCCTTCTTGTCATTGTCTACCTTGTTCCTTTCCCTCATTTTCTTTGGTGTCTTCATATGCCCTTCAGCCCTCACGGTGACCTCCCGAAGCCTGGCCCCCCCAACCATTCTGCCCAGCTTCCGTTCGAAGACTCGGACTTCACCCTTGTCCCACAAGCCCATCTTTGCAGTACTTGTCTGGTCACCCAAGTGTTGGAGCCAGTCTGGGGAAGTCACCCTGCTGCTGTGATGACGGAGGGTGATGGCTTGATGAGTTACTCCCTCCAGGTAAGAGATTCATATTTCAACCAAGCGTCCAGGGCCAAGCAATGTCTGACTCCGGAGAGAGCCACCAGCGTGTGGGAAATGTCATCACGGTACGCCGTCCTCCTGCCATCTTGGTCAAAATCAATAACCTGGGCTGCGCACCAGCTGTGCAAGGTGACCCTCTGGTCCCGTCCATTGAGGTCCCTGCGTCTCTCTCCATTCTAGTCTGTGAACCCCACGAGGGCAGCTGGGCGTGGGCAGCACCCAGTGAAAGTTGGCTTGCCCTGGCTCATCCCACCCATCCTTGTTGAACTCCAGCTGTGAGAAAGATGGTGCCAGTCCTGTAGGCCAAGGGGGGACCCGCTCCGAAGGAGCCAGTCCACTATGGGCAAAACGAGGCTGCCTCCTGCTTATGAAGGGTTCCAGCCAGGGAGTGAGGAGAGCTGGTCTAGGCATAAATAAACCTGCTGAAAAGCCAGACACGTATAAATAGCAGCGCTTCCCACATTGCGGCAGCAGCTCAGCCCAGTGAAGTATATGGACGGGTTCCAGGACCCTGGCACTGGGAGGAGGATGGCCTTACATTTGAATAGTAAGGCTTTTTTTTTTTTTTTTTTTTTTTTTGGTCCCCTTCAAGTTTTCTATTTTATGAAGCATTTCGAGCAATATAAAAATATCTTTATTCAGACCACCTAGGTTCAGCGACTGTTAAACGTGTTGGCCTATTTACTTCATTTCTTAAAAAAAAAAAAATAGGGAAATAAAGACTACATGTGGAGTTGCAAGCCTTTAAACTTCTTAATTCTGTTCTCCTGACTTTTGTTCAGAGATCACTCTTCTTCTCAAGTTGCTGTGTTTGTCTCTGTTCATGTTTTTTAGTCTCTTGCTCCATTTGTGTGGTCCAATAAATAGGTATGGCATTGGTCACATTTTTCAAGTTTACATGAATGCATTCACACGGTGGATATTTTTTGCAAAAAGCTTCTTTAGTCAACCTTTTAATGATGTCACGGTATTTATTTGCTGGATAAACTCCAATAGGTTTGTCCATTCATACATCGATAAACATTTGGCTTAACTCTGATTTCTTATATGTCTCCTAGAAGTGGAATTTCTGGCACATAAAACATAGGCGTCTTCAATTAAAATGAATGGCGAATGATTGTTTTTTTTCTTTTTTCTTTTTGATTGTTTTTTTTCCACAAATAGTTTTTCTGTTTATTTTTAAATAACTATTTATACACCTTTTCTTATAATGTCTATTTTTCTTATTATTATTTTAAAAGGTTCCATCAAGGCCTCATGTATTATCAATAAAAAGCAAAGTTGCCCACATTCAAGTCCCACACCGGAATAGTCCCAGTTACTTTCATTCCTTTTGAATGACAAGGTCACCTCATGTAGCCACTCTTTGCCTATCTGGAATCTATCAACATCTTCACTAGGGCCTTATGTGTTATCAGCTTGAAATTGTGTGTTGGGAGGAGCGCCAGGGATCTGTCAGCTAAGATAAGTAAGAGATTCTCAGGAAGGGATTAGCCGATGGCCTCATGACTCGTCCCCCATATTAGGTGAGTGCATTACCTCAAAACACTAGCTTTGCCCAAAACAGCTCTTCAAAGCCGCTCAATTTTTGCAATGGTCTATTACGTGGTCGTTTGAAATTTAAAATAAAGATGATTAAGCACTTTTTAGGGGTTAGGCATTGGTTCAAGTTCTTTAAGTGCAATGAATCTCTTCATCTTTACTGTAGTGCTCAGACATAGGAATCATTATATCTTTTGTGCTGATGAGAGCATAGATGCTGGGCTGAAGTAAGTGACCTGCCCAAGACGACACAGGCAAGAAATGGCAGAGGCAGGATTTCAAACCAAGTCTCATAGGGCTCCAGAGCCCACCGTGTTGGATGAAGATACATGGTACAGATTGTCACCTTCAAGAATATACATAAAACCAATTCCTGTCAAAAGTGAGCGCTTGAATCTAATCAAAAGAAAACAAAACAAATTGAGGGACATCCTTCAAAACAATTGAAATATACTCTTTTTTTAAAAAAGATTTTATTGGGATGCCTGGGTGGCTCAGCGGTTGAGCGTCTGTCTGCCTTCGGCTCAGGGTGTGATCCTGGGGTCCCGGGATCGAGTCCCACATGGGCTCCCCGCAGGGACCGAGACGACTGGCAAAATTGGACACAGAATGTATTTTAGATAATTGTATTGAACCAACATTGGATTTCCTAAATTTATCACAGCCTTTATGATGGAGGAAAACGCCCTGTTCCTAGGAAAAACATTCCTTTCGTTATTAGTAATCCTGATTACTTCTCATATCCCTATGGATTCCTCGTAATTCTCCTATGAATATCTGTTACCTTTTGACCATGTAAAAATGAGGGGATGGGGGGCTAGACTATGTTTTGTCTACACTTTGTTTTGTTTGTAATTGAACACGATTGTATGCATATTGAGTGCATGACTGCATCAGGGGAAGAATGGGAACAACCAGGCTGCAGGAAAAAGGGACTGACATTTGACAATGTCATTTTTAAGGATTTGGTGGGTTCCTTCGGGATAGGCACCCCGCCCCTTCATCATTAACCGTTCTCTACGAGGGCCAATTACACCCTTAGTTTTTAAACATGGCATTTGCACCTAAACTCAAACTGTCAAGTTCTATTAAAAATGCATTAGCTTGCTTTTAATTTAAGACCTACAGCCTTCAACTAATGTAGGGGCCAAAGGGAGAAAACCCCATTATAAAATTTTAAATTAAACTGCTCCAGGAGGGGAGGGGGAATAAGGAGGGCCTTTAGGCCCTGTAATCTTTTGAGACTCAATCTGAGGAACACTCCTCCCGGAGGCCCTGCCCAGATGCTCAGATCAGGCTGAGGTCCCTCCTTAACGGTCTATGAGCACCTCTTTGGCGCTCGCGTCTAACATTTGGTTATTTTGTCAGGGGCAGTCATGGGTGTCTGTCTCCCCCGTGAACTCAGTGGGTCTCAAGGAAAGATAGAGTCAAAGGTATTTCCTTTTGACCCCCAGCATCTAACCTAGTGTCTGGCACGCCCAAGAAGGTCCACAGATATGTAATGGATAAATCTAAATTTCATTTTCAAAAGAAGCACATCCACGTGGGTTTATGTGTGCCTCTGTGCCTGTATCTAAGGGTCAGGGTCGGAGGATTCCGGTGGCCATCCTGCTTACCTCTCTATTTCATTTTATTTATTTATTTTCCAAATTTGTATTTAAATTCTAGTTAGCTAACATATAGCATAGTATCAGTTTCAGGAGTAAAATGCAGTGATTCGTCATCACCTGTATAACACCCAGCGCTCATCACCACAGGTGGCCTCCTGGATTCCTGTCACCCATCTAGCCCACCCTCTGTCCCTTCCTCCAGCAATCCTTAGTCTGTCTTCTACCTTTAAGAGTCTCCATGGCTTGCTTCACCCTTTATTTTAGATCGGATTCTAATAAGCTCATCTAGCTTTCCACCTTACAGAGGGAATAAAAATCTAAAAAAAAAAAAAAAAAAAAGAGGAAATACAGTCTGCTTCTAGAAGAGAACGTTAATGGCAGCAATGAGAGACCAACAGAGACGAGGGAAAGAAAATTAGGAAGAGTATGAGTCTGGAGATATTTCCTGTAAGTGATGTTGATAAGGACAAGGCCAATTCACTGAAAGATGATTCACGGACGCTGGAGGACTCTGAACACTCTGGTTCAGCAGGCTCAGAAATATCTGTTTGAAAAAAAAAAAGAAAAAAGAAATATCTGTTTGCAAAAGTGAAACGAAAAACGTTATAGAACATTAAAATTTTTTTTTTAATTTTGACATGTCGTCTCTGTCCAAAGTTTAACAGATGGAGAGCTACCGTATGTTTTTTTTTTTTTTTTATTAATTGTTTTTCCTGGACACTCATGTGGTCCCTGCTTTTAATTTTAAAGTAGATGAATTAGAACATTTTGTATTTCTGTCTTCCAAAAAGATCCCCAAAACCAATTACTTTTGTGGCCCTGGACCAAGTTTTGTCAGAAATGAAACACGACTTTCCTCGGGCACCTTTGCAGCCTCTTGAGAAGCGAAGAGAGAGACAGGCCGCCCCCCTACCCTCCTCCCGCTCGCTGGCTTTGTGGACACGGCCCAGCTGTGGCCCAGTTGGGTCAGCAGACAGGGCCTGGTAGCCCTGCACCCCCTCAGCCATGACCAGCTCCCCGCCCCCCCCGCCCTCCCGACTTCCTGAGGGGAAACAGTCTGGGGACAAGCAGCCTCTGTCTCCACCTCCACAGGAAGTAAGCACCAGGGGCCGCTGTGGCAGTGGCCACAGAAGCATCAGCACAGGATGGCAACAGCTCCACTGAGGACCTCCTGGGCCTCCTGGACCTCCTGGATCTCCTGGACCTCCTGGGTCTCCTGACCTCCTGGGCCTCCTGGCCTCCTGGACCTCCTGGATCTCCTGACCTCCTGGACCTCCTGGATCTCCTGACCTCCTGGGCCTCCTGGCCTCCTGGCCTCCTGGGCCTCCTGGGCCTCCTGGATTTCCTGGGCCTCCTAGATCTCCTGGGCCTCCTGGATCTCCTGGACCTCCTGGGCCTCCTGGCCTCCTGGGCCTCCTGGGACTCGCCTGCATCTCCAGAGCAGCACACCACGGAGCCCTTGGCAAAGACGCTCTCCAGAGCTCGGCGCAGTTGGCCCGGCCTGTCAGTTCCTGTTCCCTCACCCGTGGGCCTCTGCAGAGCTCCTGGCCTCTGGGCCCCAGGCTTCCAGGCTTTCTGAGACCAGGTTCTACTGTCCCTCAGCTGGGTCTGCTGCTAGCTAGTCGGCCCCGCACCCCCTCAGCCCTCGGTGCCCCGGAAATTGGAGGGTTGACAGGCTCCTTGGATGCCATCCACCCACTTTCTCAGGGTTCAGCCCCACTCCGAGGGATCCAGCCTCTTTGCTTAGCTAGGTCTCCGTGCACTGTAGGGAGGGGACTGCTAGACCAGAGGCCAGGCCTCGGGATGGGGCTGTCCCAGTGACACCCCAGGACAATACAGAACAGTCGTCAGGCGCCCCCAGGGTCTGAGCAGCCCCTTAGGTTTAGAAGCACAGTGTGGCCTGGTCATTAACTTCCTCGGATTTTTTTGAGGACTAGATCCTAAGCCTTGCCCTTGAATAACTACTTTTTAAAAATAGACGAGGGAAACCACGTAAGCAAGCACATTGCAAGTCTCCACACACTTTTAGAAAATTTGGGCATTTAATTATAATGTTTTATATTGCTGAATTCAGCGACTAAAGAGGTTCTGAGATTGGGGTAGAGCTCTGGAAAATATGTTCACCAGCCATCCAGCATCAGCCTAACTAGAAAAGAGTTTATTTAGGAAGTCCCAGTGGCCCAACGGCTTAGCGCCGCCTTCAGCCTAGGGCGTGATCCTGGAGACCCGAGATCGAGTCCCACCTCGGGCTCCCTGCATGTGCCTCTGCCTCTCTTTCTCTGTGTCTCTCATGAATAAATAAACAAAAATCTTTAAAAAAAAAAAAGTCAAGAAAAGAGCTTATTTTAAAAAAAGAAAAGGCAAAATGACAGGAAATATGAGGAGAGGAAAGAAATGGGCAGAAATGGGATAATGAGGGGTGCCTGGGTGGCTCAGTCGGTTAAGCGTCGAGAGTCCTGGGATCGAGCCCCACGGCAGGCTCTCTGCTTGGGAGCCTGCTTCTCCCCTCCCTCTACCCAACACTTGGCCTGCTGTACTCGCGTTCTCCCCCTCATTCTCTGTCAAATACATAAATAAAATCTTTAAAAAAAAAAGAAATGGGATATGATGTTTGGCGACACTCAAATTCAGATTGGCAACAGATGCCTCCTGCCTACAGGTCGATTCCCACCCTGCCTTGGTCCCGTCCAGTGCTGCCACCCGGCGCTGTCCTGAAGGAGCAGCTCATCGTGCAGACACAGGATCGGTGTGGTGCAGGCAGGTGGCAGCGAGGACCGAACGCACCCGCCAGTCTTGGGCATGCTGGGTCATCATAACCAGCCACCAGGAGTCCTCCATGTATGAGGACAGCGAAGCCCACCTGAAGAAAATGGTGAAGGGGACATTCACGATCGGGGCCAGGACACCAGGATTAACGTCCCGGATAAACAGAAGAGAACACAGCTGCCCCACTCCCCAGGGCTGGAGGGTTACCCGGGAGGGCATGGATTCACCAGGGGAGGCCTCAGAGCTGCCCCCACGTTGTCATGGAGGAGCACTGACATCACAGGGCAACCGGAAAGATGAAAAGCATGGGTTGCCAGAGGACATCATTGTCACCACTTGGCAAAAGCTCGACTGCAGTAGGAGGGCACAAAGCCAATAGAAACCACAGCGAGAGACTAATGTAGGGCGAGCCTCCCCGTGGTCTTCCTGGAGGCCCTGAAACCACTCATGGCCACCGGTTCTATTCCCAGACTTCCCGGCTGTGTGGCCCTTTTTGGTTAAGCCGAGTTGAGTTGGTTTTGTGTCACCTACAACCGGAATGAACTAACTTGGTAATTGTTTGACGTTATGCATTTGCTCATACTTACGGGAGCCGAACCACAGAAGGGAGAGCTTCTAACTCAAAAATGCTGGAGAACAGTGCTCTAGAATATAGAGAAACAGAATAAAAGGACTGTGGGCGTAGGGGCCATTATTTCCATGGTACACTTTGTGTTGTACATAATAATACTGGCTAACCGCATCTATTACACCCTTCTTCCTCGTGCCTTTATGCACTAACTCACCTAGTCATCCCCCAAACCCAATGAAGTAGGCGCTAATATTATTGTCCCCATTTTGCAGAGGGGGGAAAATCAAGGCATAGACAGACTGAATAATTTGCCTGATGGTACACAGCCAGGAAATGGAAGACCTGTGGGTCCAGATGCCCAGGAGTCTGGCTCCCCAGCCTTAACCACTATACACACGGTCACTCTTTAAACAGAAAGGAATTTGCTGGCATGACTTGTGGGTTGGAAGTCCTGCTTGTAAAAACTATTATAAATGTCATGCTTCCTTTGATCTACTGCATTAGTCTCCCAATGACCGATTCCCTCGGAGGAGCAAGCCACATACGAACATGAAAGGCCGAAACGCAAAAGCCTGCCAAATTAGATTTATTTGTCTGTGTTTTAAGATATAGAACTATACACTATTTCATTCATTTCCTTTCAGAATTTTAGTAACAGAGCTTGTGAATATGGTCAAAAAGAGGAAACACGCAGAGCCTACACTTGGGTCTACATTTTGGCCATGAGTACGATGAGAAATAGGAGGAGGGGAAAAGCACGGTAACATTAGAAGGAAAAGGGACCAGGACAAATTAAAAAAATACATAAAGAGAGAGAGACAGCAAGGAGAGAGGGGCAGATATTAAATTATGAGAAAGGAATATACACTTTAAAAAATGTTTTATTTATTTATTCATGAGAGACAGACAGAGACACAAGCAGAGGGAGAAGCAGGCTCCATATGGGACTCGATCCCAGGACCCCGGGTTCATGACCTGAGCCGAAGGCAGATGCTCAACTGCTGAGCCGCCCCCCCCAGCATCCCAGGAATATACATTTGTAGACCAGATGCACCAATCGTAAGAGAGAGAGAGAAAGAACGTGCCACAGGGAAATGAAATCCTACCCGCAGAAATAGAGCTGCATGGTCAGTGCCCTGAGGACGAGTGCTGCGTCTGATGTGTTGGCTGCCGTTTCCCCCAGAGCCAAGCACGGCGCCTGGCAGAGAGTAGACACTCAAGAAATAACTGTTGTCCCCAAAATGGAAAAGCAAGACAAAGAAACACGCAGAAGACGACAGCTGGGAAAGAAGCCTGTGTAGTCGTTGAGCAGACAGCACATGGAATCGGGTGGGCCTGGGCTCAGGTCTTGGCTTCCTGTCTTCAGATTTGAGTGACTTAGAGTAATATATAATCCCTACTTTCGATATTTTTGTGTCTCAGTTTCTTCATACGTAAAAGTAAGGCCAGGCTCTAGATGCTTTGCACTCTGCCCCGTGATGCTGGGGCTGCGACCACATTTTGGCCTTGCGGGCTGGCTGAGGAGCCAGGAGGGGCCGGTTCCTGCTCCCTGTTCCTGACAGCATCGTTCTCCTCAAAGCTTCTTCACCGAGCCACAAGCGGTTCTTTTTTAGAGCAGCAACGAGACCCAACTTGCACTTTTTCCAGCACCTCGGCCCCCCTCAGATGCCTCAGTGCCAGCAGAGGCCTGAGACTCAGGTCTGGGGTTTGAGGATTCCAGCCTCTTCCGTTTGCTCTCCCAGTCCTGGGGTGATACCTGCTTCCTATAGCTGCTGCCTCCTTGATACCTTAGAGTCCTCTTTTTACCCTTTTTAAAAAATTTTATTTCTCTTTTCTTTTTTAAATTTTTTTATTTTTACCCTTTTAGTTACTAATTATCAGCTTTATGCTTGGTTAACAAGTCTTTCTATTCCATTTTCTCTGTTTCATTCATTCATTCATTTTGGTGGGGGGAGGAGAAGGGGAGGGAGGGAAAGGGAGAGAGAATCCCAAGCAGGCTCCACACCTAGCGCAGAGCCAGATCCTGAGCTTGATCCCACGACCCCGAGACCTGAGCCGAAATCGAGTCAGATGCTTACCCGCCTGAGCCGCCCAGGCGCCCCACCATTTTCAGTGTCTAAAGGACCAGTGCGGTTTCCATCTCTCGCCTGGATCCCAGTGGAAACTGGACAGTGACCCCTACTTCACAGAAATGTGAGGCTCACCAGCTAACGTGCTTGGAACACAGGCTGGCTGCGATAGGAACCTGGTAAGTGGGAGCAGGGCAACCCAGAGAGGCACATGAGGGACACCCCAGAGGGCGTCACGGACGTGGGGCCCATGGGCTTTGGTGGGGCGATACCTCGGCTGCATGGCCTTTGAAGGCCTTGACAGGTGCGCTCTGCCTTTATGGGTTGAGGCCGGGACGAGGTATCCAAGTCAGATCCCGCGTGTCCCAGAGTCTAAGGCACCACTGACTGTCACACACTCTATTAATTCTGTGCATTACTAGGAAAATTACTCATAGCTACCGATTAAATGAGGATATATTGTAGACGGTGAGGCTCATTCTGATATTAGAAATATTAAAATGTGAAAAAAATGTATGTCTTTGGATTGATGAAATACAGTATTTACATTGAACCACGGTGAATTGTAGGTAAAGCTTGGATGGATCCATAGTCAGTCTTTATCCCTTCCTCTACAGAACCAGCAGTAAATACGCACACGTGCACACACGCACACGCACACCCACTTAGGAAAAGCAAAGATGAAGAACCACATCTCCTGGCACCGTACAGATCCTCTTCAGGGGTCCCTGGGGAAGCCAGCAGTTGGAAACGGGCTCCAGCCAAATAAATCTTTGATTCGGGCTGGCCTGCCTGTTTTAACCAAGGCCCACCCTTCCTCACCCAGCGAAGCCTTCTGGAGTATTCTGAGTAAAACACGCTGGCGCACAAACCACAGGCCAATCAGCTTTCCGTTCATTCAAACCGAGAGGGAAGCAATGGGAGCCTAAAGCAGAAAGTGCCCCCGCTGCCAGCGTGACCGGTGGGCCGAGCTGAAACTACCCTGAGCTCAGAGCACTGTGTGGGCTTTGCTGCATCAAGCTTTTTAAAGCTTCGATCCAAGAATGTTTTGGAATATGGTTATAGTCAGAAAAACAAGGGAGGCAAAAAATAGCTCTTCGTGAGTCCATGTACTTCCTGCCCCCAGAGCCGTTCTTACTAGAGCTGGGCCCGTGCGGCCGGATCACAGGGGGACAGTGGGCCGAGGCCGCACCGCGCTCGCACGAGGCCACCTGAGTCTGTACCGCATCACTGGGCACGAGGCGGTGGTGGGCCCAGGGCCCGAGAGAGGGCCTGGGGGGGTGGGGTGGGGGAGATGCATGTGGGATGGGTTGGCACTTGAAGAAAGACGACTCCACGACAATCCTTCAGACGGGTTTCATTGGCCAGGGTTGCTTTTCTCGAATTTTCACCCACTGGTCAAATAGGGGGGAAGCACTTCTCCTGCCTTCTTTCCAGGTCCCGCCTCTGGCTTGATCCCAGAGTGGAGAGCTCGTGGAGAGCACCGGGCGGCAGACACTCAGGCGCTGACCCTTGCCGCCCTCTCTGTCGTAACTCCCACCCCCGAGCCCGGGCTGCGTGAAGAGGACAGCTGGGTGCCCACTCAGGAGAGCACTGGGAAGGAGACAGGGCGGGCTGTCCAAGGAGGGGAACGCGGGCTTCGTTGGACCGTGGGAGTGCTTGCTGCATGGAGGTGAGAGTCGGTCTCAGAAACCCTAAACAGATTGCTGGAAAGGACACAGAGACCCGGCATAGAGAGGGAGTTGGGGAATCAGGGGTTGCATGATGTGCCCTGCTTGTGGCTCCCCCTATGTAGCCAGCACTGTGTGAGGCGCCAGGGATACAGAGACAAATAGGACAGTTCTAGTCTCCAGGATCTCCCATCTCATGCACGTGGTAACAATCAACCCCATATTTCCCAAAAGTAAAAGCTGAGTTGAAGTGTCAGAGCCCACAGAAGTAATAAAGGGGAGAGGAAATTCAGAGGTAACCACCCCAGGACCTTTGCACTTGCTGTTCTCCCTCAGCTGGAGGTCCCTTGAGATATCCTCAGGGCTCATTCCTTCAGCCACACTCAGAATAAGGCCCCCCTCAGGGAGAAGGAGGTAGGAGAGGTGAACCTGTAGGGTTTGCATCATGCCTGGGATATTCCAATTAGACCAAATGTACCAAATGTCTTACTATATTACTCGCCAGCTTTGCTCCTAGCACTTTCTCTCTTCACATGTGTGTCAGGTTGCATCTATTCCAAATCTCTCACGGATGATCAGTATTTTGGAATCCCTGGACTCTGGGATGAGCCCCTCACAGAGACCCAAGTCAAGCCCCTCCTCGGTTACACAGTAACCAGTAGAGGTCCCCCCTGCCCGGAGCCCTAGGCTGCAGCTGCAGGGGAGGTCAGGTCAATGCCAGAGTGATGCTGGCTGGCATCACTCACAAGAACCAGTGGTTAGAGTCTTAAAGAGAAAATTCTTTTTTTTTTGAGTCTTAAACATTTTTTGAGCCAGGGCACCTGGGTGGCTCAGTCAGTCAAGCCGGGACCCTTGATTTCAGCTCAGGTCATGATCTCAGGGTCTTGAGCTCAAGCCCCATATTAGACTCTGCACTCAGCAAGGAGTCTGCTTGAGATCTCTCCCCTTCTCCCTCTGCTCCTCCCCACTGTGACTTCTTTTTCTAAAATAAATACACCTTTTTTTTTTTTTTTTTTTTTTTTTGCTAGCCAGCTGAGGACACATTGCTAGCTTGAAGTCAGCCTTGGGGTGATCATGCAAACCAAGTCGGCCAGCAGTACATATGAGGGCTCCTTTTCCTTCCATGAAGCTAATTGTCAGGTATTGACTAGCGCGCCATCGCCAAGGATGGTCCTTCTGGGTTGCAGGGAACAGCTCTGACCACATGGTCCCATTAGCAGGAATGAGACAAAACATGCAGAACAAGGGGGGACAGAGAACAGTACTCCCTTGGCCCCAAGCGGAGGTGTAAGTCCTCACCTGCTCCCTAGAGGAGAGGTTGACAAACTTTCTGTAAAGAGCCAGAGAGTCAATATTTTCAGCTTACCAGGCCTTCTGGTCGCTTCTGCTGCTACACAAGTCTGCCTCTGGAGCACAGAAATACATATGCAACCCTTTGCCGTGGCTGTATTCTGACAGAATTTTATTTATGGACACTGAAATGTGAATTTCGTATCATTTTTCGCATGTTGCAAAAATGGAATTCTTCTTTTGATCCTTTTTCAACCATTTATAAATGTAAAAACCATTCTGAGCTCACAGGCTGTGCAAAAATCAGACAGTGGGCTGGACGCTGGTGTGCCTGACGCTGCCTCGAAGTAGGATATATTGAGTTGTTCCAAAGATGGGGAAGGTGGCCCCATGTCTCAATGAAGCGCAATAACAATTCTCATTATTGAGAAGCTTTTGCAGAGTGCTATCCTAAGGGATTTCCATACATTTGCTCACTTAACCCTTAGAATGATCCAAAAGTGAATAATATTATTAAGGCTTAGAGAAGAAAAATAACATGGTCAAGTCACACAGCGGGAACATGGCACAGCTGGTTAGGATTTGGACTCGTTTTTGCCTAACTTGAAAGTATACTCCTGGCCTCTGACCCCCCCATTTGAAATCCTGGGTCTCATGTGCAGCAAATAATCCCGATCACTTGCCACCAACTCCTATTTATCCTTCTTCTGCTAAAACTTGCAGGCGACCCATCCTTCTCCTTTCTTCCTCCCATCCCCAGGTCCTACAAACCACCCCCCCAGACTCCCCGTAGGATGGGCAAGGTCACATTTAAGACTTAATCTTTTTTAAGGAACTCCATAAAATGTGCAAGTAGGTTGAGTAGCACTTACGACTTATTGCCAAAAACCAGCCTAAAAAGAGGCACCTGGGTCACACGAGGATCGATGTGGAGTCCTGGGCTGGACTCCACCCTTGGCTGACGCAAGGGCAAGTCTAAGCTGATGAATGTCTTCTTCATCTCAGGAGCTGGCAGGACAAACCCAGGAGCTCTGCTTTAACCATTTTTAAAATAAGGCACAGAAAATTAATTCTTGAGAGGACAGTGACTCCTGGAGGAAAACAATTATTTCAGTTTCACGTGTGTATCTATGAAAGCAACATTCCAAATATTCAGAAATGGAAAAAAAAAAAACCCACAAATGATAAGGTTAAGTTGTCTCTAGGAAATTAGATGTCATAATTTCTATAAATTATCTTACTTCGACTTTATTAATAAAATCTGACCAAGCATATCAATATTGCTAGCTCTACGTGAGAAGATTCATTGTCAACCACAAAAAAAACTTAAATGCCTAAAACATATAGTATGACTGAACAAAAGGTAGATTTTCAAGGACTTGGTATACCTTGAGTTGAAGATAAATCAGAGGGATGGCGACCTGGGTGCAACTGAGTGGGGGTGTCCTGACAGTGTTTTTCCAGTTTAGATCAGCCCTGACCACAGACGATCCTTCACTTGGTCATTAATTTTACTCAGCTTTGAAATAAGCCCAGTCTCTCCTTGCCAGTAAAACTCAGAAATCCAGGCACATGTCTAAAGGAAAATGTAGTTCAACCTTGAAGACCGGGATAAATATTCCCTGGCTTCTGGGGAAGGCGGGTCTGTCCCCTCGGGAAGCTAGTCTAAATAGTGAAGTGCCATGACTGACCTGCTTAACCTGGAAAAAAGGTCGAGCGACCCATGATGGAGCCCAGGCTTCCAAGGAAGAACCAGATGCCGGAGTGGGAATGACCAAGAAGACTGATACTGATGGTGTCCAGGGCTGCCAAGAGCTGGGGAATCAGGCAACTCCTGCACTTTGGATGGGAGTGTAAATCGGTGCAAACTTCCTGGAGAAAGGAACCCTCCCTGGAGGAAAATTTGGCAACATGTAGAAAAGTCTTTTTAAAAAGTCTTTGACTTAGAAGCCCCGCTCCCCAACCCTGCCCTAGCAATTTGCCCAAAGGAAGTAGTTGGATAAATGTGTTAAAATAAGTAAATAGGATATTAATTACTGGAGAGTTTACAGTACGATACATTTGAAATGACCCCCCCAAAAAAAAGAAAAAGAAATTGAAATGACCCGAATATTTATCAATAGGGTTTTTGTTGAACGATTACAGCACGTCTACACAGTAAATATGAAGCCATGAATTCGAATGATATGGCTCTGTATTTGCAGACATGGAAAAAGAGATGTTTATAGGCTCATGTGGAAAAAGACTATGTGACTTATGATTCTACTGGGGATGGGGGCATGCGCGTGCGTGCGTGAGTGTGTAACGTGCACACAGAACAAATCTGAACACAATTTTTACGGACATTACTCGAGTAGTGTCCGCTTAATTTTAATCTTTACATTTCTCTGAACTTTCTGAATGTTCAGGAATGGGTATGCATTATTGTCTTAATTAGAAAAACATTGCCATGAACAAAAATTCGCCAAGAACTAGCTAGTGAGAGCTGGTTATCCTCTTCTTTAGGTTTAACCCTCTAGTTAATTCTGATAGCGCTTTTTTCCTTTTCTTTTTTTTTTTTTTTTTGACACGACTTTTTTCTTTATGACATCTGTTGATAGATCCTCTGCCATAGGCCTCTCAGACGTCGAGATATTCAGGTTTATTTCATTTTTTTAAAGGCTCTTAGTGTACATGTATATATTCTCTTTAAAGGAGAAATGGGTGAAGAGGGTTACAAAATTTGTAGTCTATTTACATTTAGCAAATTACTGCTTTTATCATCAAGAAAAGCATTCTGTATATGTAACAATCCTGGGGAAAATCTTTGTGCTGTAGCACAGACCGTCCTACGGGAATAGGGTACAGTCCTGTAACTGGCCTCAGATTTCAAGGGGTATCTTGAAGTTCTTCCCACTGTATCTGGCTGTATATGCCTTTGGAGATAATATCAGAAATCAAAATATCCAAAATCAAAGTTCGAGGCCCTTTGGGAATGCACGCCTGGGGTCTTGCGGCCCTCCTGCTACCTTTGTAAGGGGCCCCATCTCTGTCCCAGGCGAGACTAGTTCTGGTTAGGGGCAAGAGTCCATTCGATCCAACCCATGTGTCCCTCGTTCTGGCATTTCCAGGCTGTACTCGGGGTCTCTGGGCTTATGGCTCTCCCAAAAATATTCTAGGTGCACCCAGGCTGTTGCAACTCAACAGCTCTCACCTTGGAGAGTGTGGCCACCCTAGAAGCGCGGCTGATGTGGCAGGGCCGTGGGGGCCCAACAGTGCACCCCGGTGCCCAGCTTCTCTGCTGCCTGGAGAACCGAAGTTCTGGAACCAGCGATCCGGGGCTCGTGGCAAGACAACAACGTAAACCATGGGGAACGACAGTGCTAAGGGTGGACGAAGGAACGTTCGAAACCTGTCTGTGCCCAGGAAACTCCAGATGAGCCCAAGAACCACACCACGCTAATGGGACATGGAGATCCGGAATAAAAGCAGGAGTCATGTCAAGCTTCCCGTGTGATGGGGAGACTAGGCCCTGCCCGGAGGCCGCGTTTGGGGGGATCGAGCAGGCCAGGCCTTAGCATCTTCAGCCAGGCGGAGGTGGATCGTTCCTGCAGTGATGTCCTGGAGCAGAACCAGCGGAGCCAGCTGCAGCAATGCTCCTTGTTTTACCCAGTTCCTCTGGGACAGAAGCACTCGCTGGGCACTCGGGGTCCTCAAGCAGCTTCCGTGGTGAAAACTGAGCAAGGGTGGCCTCGCGGAGTCTAAAACCCATCAAGTATCTGTGCAAGGCCTATGACCCGCAGGTGGCACCAGGAGTGGACACGACAGACAGCGGGGGCTGGCCAGCGGTGCCACAAGCAGGGCAGGTGCTCCGGAAAACATTATTCTGTTTGCTTGCTTTTGAGTCTTCTATTCGAGGACGTCAACGCTCCACGCAAGCCATCTCCCTCGCTTTACTTTTAATTTATGTAATAAGTTACGTTATCGCACAGCTGGAATTCCATTCATCCCCATCACCCCTCACACTCACACCCATGCTCCTTTCATCGTAGGCCATCATTTTAATGTATTTAGTGTGGCTATTTGAATTGCAAGCATTTTTGCGAAACGTGCAATGTTTTGTGCTCATGGGTTTTTAATCCACATAAATGCTTACGTCCAGCATCCGCGTCCGTTTGCCGGCTTTCCCGGGAGCATTAGGCAGATGCTGCTGGGCCCCGTGCTGCTGAGTATGCATCGGGTTCCCTCTTCCCGGCTGCTGTGAATGTGCCGATCGTGGCTTCCACACCATTTTACCCATTTGTTCTCCAGGTGATGGACAGACGCCCACAAAGGATACCGCAATCGAGGCCGCTGCGTGTGTCTTCTCAGCGACCTGTGCGCGCCCCTGGGTGCCCCCGGGAGCCCTGCGGTTGGAGCGCTGGATGAGTGCGCCCTGGATTGGCTCAACTCTGCAAGATCGCTTCTCCAGAATGGCTGTACCAGTCTACACGTGCATTAACATCGTGTGAAAACCCGTCTCCACATCCCCCGGGGAGGGCTCATTTCCAAGAAGTAGGTCACACTGTAGGGCCCTCCCCTCGTCCACGATGCGCCTTTTGTGTCTTGCTCCCAGGCTGGGTGCTGAGCTCAAGCCCCCGAGGAGCTCCTGGGAATTGGTACTGAGAATCCCCATCGCTGGAGCTTCCCAGGAAATAAAAGATGAATTAACGTGCCCACTGCGAGGCGATCATTCAGCAAATTTTTTTTTTGAGTGCCTACAACGTGCAAAGTTCCATAACCAATGGAGACAACCTCATGTGGTCTATGCCTTTTCTGTACCGAGAAACTAATGGGGGTGGGAGGTGGGGAAGAATGGTATTGATTTAAATTCTTCCAAATAAATAACCTCAAGCATGCAACGTCATAAATGAGCGTTTTGGGATGCTGTGGGGAAGCTTACCTAAACAAGAATGAAAGCATCACAGGGGCAGCAAGTCTCGGTACTGGACCCCAGCTTCTAGAAGCGTGCCTGATGTAGGGTCGGCCCTTGCAAATATTTGCTGGATGAATGAGCCTTGGAAGATGAGCAAGGGTGAGTCAGGGCAGCGGGATGGCAGAGGTGGTACTGCTGCTGACGGCGGCCTGGGTGGGGGTACCGGGTAAGGAGCCGGGCATGGGTGCATGACGTCAGCAATGCCCACACCTACCCGTGCAAATACTCGCACCTGCCGTCTCAAGCACCCGTGCCCTGGGATGCTGACCCTGCTTCTCAGCAAAGCTGTTGGGACCAAGTTCAGACCTGTAAGGCAGGGTCATAAACGATAGGAAATCCTGTAGCCACGAGCAGAAGACACTGTTTCTGTAGCATGAATTGGGGGGGGGGGGGCTTTTTTTTTTTTTTGCAGTATAGTAAAAAGAGAACCAGTTTGACATCAGACCCCTAAATTTGAACCTGCAGCTCTGTCTGTTAGCAGCTAAGTGAACCTGTCCAGGTGCCCTAACCTCCTTTAGCATCCTCATGAGTAAAAACTAGGAAGGATGATACCAACTTTATAGGAGTTTTGGGAAAATCAACTGAGATATATGATATCTGCAAGACACTATGTAATAATGAGACGTTATTATGATGATAGTAGGTGCTGTTGAGCACCGATTTGCTCAGCACTTTATTTACATTTTCTCTTCTATCCATAGTACCCACCTCGTGCGCACATGAGCACTTAGTACAGCGCCTGGTACAAACAGCACCCCAAAAATGTTAGATATTATCCAACATAAATAACATGAATATTTCTATTTTATGGATGAAGAACCTGGGTCCTTGGGGAGTTGAGTAGCTCACCTGAAGTCACATATCTAAATAAAAGGCTTAAAGGGGATCGAACAATCTCTGCCTCTGTAGTTTGTGCCCAAGGTGGTGCCCGGCACCCAGGGGGCCTCTAAAAACATGTTAGCCTCTCTTCCCACCCATCTCCTGGCCTCGCGTTTCCCCATCCTGAAGAGTAGTTAGCAGTGGGGAGATCCATAAGGGCCTCCAAGTGTGGACAGAACCGTTAGCACAGGGCATCTAAGTGTGCTAGACACACGTGCAGAACTTAGAGATGTTTCTGTCAAATGGGGAAGGCAGGCCATAAACGACGTGACTGGTCCTGAACAGACCCAACAGAAAGTGCCAGCTTGCTTCTGGGTGCTCTGAACCTTTATGACAAATATCAGTGGTTTTCCTAAGCCTTGTTCAACCCTGGAGGTAATTTAAATTAGGAGATACTGAGTCACTCCTTCATTTTCCCCCTTGAAGAAGGAAAAGTCTATTACGGTGCCTGACAATTCCTACCTATTTAATTTCAGAAGGAATCCAAAATTGGGCTGAATCTAGGTAGCTGAATTCCAGATAGTCACTTGAATTCTCTTTTGAACAAAATAAACCCAAGGCACGAAGAAGCTCACGTATTCCAGAGGGAGGATAAATCACTTGAAATAGACACATGGGAGCCTGCACCATTCTCTCTCTCTCTCTCTCTCTCTCTCTCTCTATGTGCGTGTGTAATTTATTTTCCAGGGAGGATTTCACTCAGATGGAGTAATCTGTTTCCTGAGAGAGTCCAGGAATTGTCTTGGGGTCTCTGGAGGCTCTGGTTGAAGGTACAGTGATTAAGTAACTCAGTCCAGATGAAGAACCAAATGTTTTCTATCCAGTCTTCCCAGGCTCCCTTCTCCTTCTCTCCCCATCCCCCGGCGCTTGGGAGTTTTTAACCCTGTGATCTTTTCTGGGCACATGGATTCTCAGAGAGTGCACCAACCAGACATGGAAAGGATTTATTTTAGAAGATGGTCTACATATCTCCGGCTTTCCGCCAGGCACGGAAAGGACTTCTGACAGTGTGGAAACATGCAGGCCTGGGGAAGAAAATCCTCATACACAGTACGGAGTTCCTGGCCAGATTTGTGGAGCCTTCACCCACGCTCTCAGAAAGGGGCTCAGACTCCTGTCAGAGAAAAATTGCTGAAATCACAAACACACACACACACACACACACACACACACACACACACAGGGAGGAGGGGAAAGGGAGCTGGAGGGGAAAGATGGAGATGATTTGGATCAGGAGCAGTTCCTAATAATGGTATATGAGGCAGGACTTGAGGGATTAGCAGGACAGGTAATGAAAATAAATCTAAAATTAAAATTTTAGGGACGCCTGGGTGGCTCAGTGGTTGAGCATCTGCCTTTGGCTCAGAGCGTGACCCCGGGGTCCCGGGATCAAGTCCCATGTCGGGCTCCCTGCATGGAGCCTGCTTCTCCCTCTGCCTGTGTCTCTGCCTCTCTGTGTGTGTGTGTCTCTCATGAATAAATAGATAAAAATCTTTAGAGATAAATAAATAAAAATTTTAAAACCTGAAAAAATACAGAATCTATTTTTCAGGATGAGTATAAGAACTACAGAAACTGTGTTTTATCGTATTATATTTCCAACTGGAGATGATTGTATAGAACAACTTGTGAAATGAATCCTTTCCATCTCTGATTAGGAATTCGTTCCTCCTGAGTCGGAGCTCCACAATGAGAGGGGTGTGTGTGCATGCATGCGTGTGTGTGTGTGTGTGTGTGTGTTGAATTACTATCTACATAAATGGATACTACGTGTCATATTGATTTTCTGGTAATTCAACACTTATTCCGTGCAAAGCATCCTGGGAAATTCCAGACTTATGAATGCTTTTCTGGAAGGTCACAATCAAGATGCGTAGAAATCCAACTGTATTTCAAACAATTCCTGGATTCTTTTCACAAGCAGGAAGCAGAATTCCTGCAGTGGTTTTTCTCCTCTTTAAGCAAATGCCCTTCATTACATTGCTAGTATTTTAAGAATTTGACCTAATCCTCAAAATACATCAGTAGGGAATGTGACAAGTGTTACCACTACAATTCTCCAGAGGTTAAAGAGAATGCACTTAGCAGGCCAGGGGGAGAAGAGAACATAAATGCCAAATTTCATGACTCAGAGTAGAGTGAAAAGTCCATTACACATGATCATCTCCTTGCCTCTAGAAATCAGAAATAAACTGTGCCTCACTTAAATTTAAGACCCAAGTTTTCTTTAAGGAAAATAAAAGGAAGCTATCCTGTTAGATTCTTCTTCTCCTGGCACCAAATCATTCAGTCAATTTAGTGAAGGAAAAAAAAAAGAGACAATTTAATTCAGCTGGCATTAAATAAGGAAAAATAACCCAAAGTTGAGTCAGTTAGTTGCAGTGAGATGAACGCTTCCTCTACCTCAATACTCTCCTTTTCCCTGCTGTCATTTCTCCAATTTCATGCACTTTGTTTCAGGTCGTTTAAGCTAAAGCTAATGGGTGGCACTACTCTCATTACCACTACTGCCAAACAGTGATAATGAACATGAGCCTGTGCCCCTCCAGGCTCCTTGTCTACAGAAATGGATACTATTATCATTCCCATTATCCAGATGAAGAAACTGGCTTAAGGGGTGTTGAGTAAATTGCCTGACGTCACACACTGGTGGCAGTGGAAGAGCAGGGTCCAAACCCGGGGCTCTGCAAAGGTGAAATCTTTATGGAAGGCTCACAAGTTGACCATTGGCTAACCTTCCCCGTAATTAAACTGTTCCTTGAAGGATGACCCCTCTCACGCTCATCTGCACTTCAGCAAGGACTGGATTAAAAATGTAAACCCTGTCAGGGAAGGGATTTGGTGTATTTTGATCAGAACTGCAGCCCTGGTGCTTGGCAGGTGGTAGATGATGCAAGATAGAAGTTGGCTTCATGGGTGTTCCAGCGGGGCAGTGGCACAGGGCCCCGATTCAGAAGGGCTCCGCGCTTGGTGTTAATGCTCTGTGGTCATCATCATGACCTTCTTAGTGATTATATCTTGGAATTTGTGTTTTGTAGATGAAATCTGACAGGACAGTGGAGCATGGGCAGGGCACTTTGAACCTCTGCTCACATGTGGTCCCACTTCCTACCTCTGCGTCTCCTGCCTCTCTGGGTTCTTGGCTGCTCACTCCCCACCTGTGAACGGGGCCTAAGGTAGGTGGTCTGGGGAAGGGGAATTGTGACTCTGGCCCGGGGTCTGGGATGCTGAAAGGTTGAAGCTGGGTGCCTGTGCCCTGCCACGTCTCCTGGAAGGACATCACAGCAGCTGTCCCACCCTGGAGGGGCAGCTCCACAAGTGCATTTAGTGGGTGACTCCACCATGGCAAGCCTCTCGCCCATACCCAGTCTAGGAGCCAAGTGCATCCTGGTGTGCAGGCTGTAGGGCCTTTGCAGGACTTGCCTGTCCCCAGCATATCCAGCACAGTGCTGTGCAGCCCACCAGGAATGCAGCCCCAGGTGCCTGCCAAGATCATATTTCCCCAGGCACATCCCTGTACCCCAGGGAGCACAACATTAATTAGCACAATTAAATTAAATCAGATTAGTTTAAATAAATTAACAATTTTAAATACACATTAAACAAAACACCATGACAGTCAAGAGAGAAACCACAAAAGAAAATGGTTAATATTTAGTATATTTTTTAAACAATTATTTTATTTTATTTTGTTTTTATATGTTTTTTTTTTTAATTTATTTATGATAGTCACAGAGAGAGAGAGAGAGAGGCAGAGACATAGGCAGAGGGAGAAGCAGGCTCCATGCACCAGGAGCCCGATGTGGGATTCGATCCGGGTCTCCAGGATCGCACCCTGGGCCAAAGGCAGGCGCCAAACCGCTGCGCCACCCAGGGATCCCTTATTTTGTTTTTAAAGATTTATTTATTTTAGAGAAAGAGAGAGAGCATGAGCATGAGTGGGAGAAGGAGCAGAGGAAGGGGGAGAGAGAAAGAGGGAAGGCAACTCCCCGCTGAGCGTGGACCCCCGAAGTGCATGACCTTAAGACCATGACCTGAGCTGAAATCCAGAATTGGAGGCTTAACTCCTGGACTGAGGTGTTTTCATCTCTTTAATCATATTTTCCCCATTTTTTGAATGAAGTCCATACATTTTCACTTTGCAAAGGGCCTCACAAATTATGCAGCTGATCCTGTCAATAATGATGCATTAAATTAATAGTTTGGACTCTTGGAAATCAAAACTTTTAGGCCTCGAAGGAATAAAGCACGAAGATCCAGAAACAGTAGCATCTTGGACTGGAGAGTATTCCTTCAGATCATCTCCCCAAGGGACAACGATGAGAAAATCTTATACACCCAAGAACTTCTTGACAACGAGAGCTAGGGTGGGCCATCCACAGACATCTAGGTGCATCTCCCACGTGGTGACTGTGGCTTCCATGGACAAATTGACTAGGAGATGTTTATTATGTAGCCAACGAAGTCTTTAGGAGTCAATCTGACGGCTTTTGGTGAGAGGCATGTCATTTTCTAGTTTGGACCCATTTCTCAGTGGGACTTAGTCGGGGATGATTTACTTCACGCAGTCCTTCGGGGTCCCAGGGTCTTCCATCCTGTGATTTCCAGCCCATGTATCCTCTGGAATCTTCTAGTTCATTAGCATTTGGCTGACAGATGGGAAAAAAAAAAAAAAGCAGAGCCTATGAGGGGATTGTGAGAGAGATTGTTAGGCGTCAGGCCGGGAAGCGATATACATCATTTTCACGCACATTCTACTGGCGTAGACCGTCGCCTGGCCCTCCTTAACTGCAGGGGAGGTTGCCAGGTCTTAGGAATTTTCCTTCTAGTAAAGTCCTTTCTGAAATTCAGATGGGCATGGGATTTAAATACAGGGAATGGTCAGCTCATGGTCTGTTTTCGAACCTGTCATCTAACTTTCAACTGGGCCCTACCCTGAGTTTATTTATTTTTTTTTTTAAAGATTTTATTTATTAATGAGAGACACAGGCAGAGGGAGAAGCAGGCTCCATGCAGGGAGCCCGACTTGGGACTTGATCCCGGGACTCCAGGATCATGCCCTGGGCCGAAGGCAGGCGCCAAACCGCTGAGCCACCCAGGGATTCCCCTCTACCCTGAGTTTAAATCCCACTCCGCAACTTTACTAGCTATGCAACCTTAGGCAACTTATTTAATCTTCCCTTAGCCTATTTTCATCTAGCTGCGTGACTAGAAAGAGAAGGAAGTGGATGCGGCTGGGATTGTTTTTGTTGTTAAGGTAAAGACCGTGTGGTGTTTTCTTTATATATGTAATGGCTGGCACTGGCGAGTGTTCAAAAAGTATTTTCCAAGTGAAGAAATAGGTGAAGTGGGTTCACTAGGATGGAGTGGATTCTGGAAGCAAAAGGAAAATTCTGATCTGGGTAGATTGAAAATGAGAGGAGGAGTGTTATTTAGGAAAAATAAGAATTCAAGGGGTTGACTGGAATTATCAGTCTGTGCTTGTCCCCTGATCCAGTGACTAAGTAGGCAGTGTCACGTTCAAACTCCATCTTCTCTACCCCACTTACTCTCTTCTTCTTTTAGCGAATTGCTCCTTTCCCTATTAGATGCCTTTCTTCTCAGATTTGTCTATTCTCCAAGGAATGCGCCAAAGGTTTTCCAAATTCTGATCCTGCTCTTGCTGTGGGGTCATCAATTGCCTTAAAAACACCCTGCAAGACGTTAGTGGCTCAGCACAGAGCATGTTAAACTTCAGCTTGGCTTTAGGACAAAAGAAATGCCACACAGACATACACTTCAATGACACATCTTCCTTAAAATAGGCTGTCCCCTAAGTAGCGAGAATATAAATACAGTGCACATTATTGTAGTAGCAGATATTCATCTCCACCCACAAACCCAAGTGTGCCAGAATTATTCCCTTGGCATTTTCTCATTTCCCTTAAATCAACCTCATTTTTTCCTCTAAGCTCCCATCCCACCTGTCTGGTGCAGAGTTTTGTTTTAGACATTATGGAAGCCTGCATCTGCCTAGAATCTGGGTGGGAGCCCAGAACTGGAAGAAAGTCCTCTAATCTCTAGTTTGTCCCAGTTCCTCCTGAGTTCTGTGTTGCCCAAACCAGAGTGCAGATGCTCTTCCCTGACATGCCTGTGCTCAGTGCCTCAGTGGTCCAGGATTCCAGAAATACCACATGACCATCCCGTGTGAGGCCTTGCCTCTGCAGAGGTATTTAGGGAGTCGAGATTGGACGTTCAGGGTGGAGAAGAATACAATCAACGATTGTTAGTAAGGTTTGGTGTCACTCCCCTGATTACTGCTAAGGAACGGTCAGTGTCACCCAGCGTTACAACCCCTGGGCCAATGTCAACATAGTAACTGTTGATGGGAAGACTTCAGCTATCCTGCTGAGGGGTACTTTTTTAGGAAGACCAATTCCATGGCACCTAAGAATCTAGGTTCGCATCAATAAGGAGCCCGAAAATAAGTATATATGATAAAGCAGAGGAACCCAAAGCTGAGTAGGATAGGGTAAGCTCCCGCCCAACATACAACCACAAACCTAAAGAACCGTTGGCCCACCATCAAACCCAGATTCAATACTCCCATTTGCTTTTCTGCTCTATTTCATGCATCTAAGGATTATAGTTACGTAGTTATATTACACTACTGTTACCTAATCTGATTATAGTCGTCAATCTAAACACGAAAGTAGCAAGAACAGACTTCATAAGTTCAGACATTATTACTCTCTTTGCTCACAAAACAAATATGGCCATTTCACAAAGAATTGAACTTGAGTTCCTCAAGGATGTTGGATTTCAATCATTACCAAATATTGTGTAAAAGTCCCACTAAGATATTAGATTCTCTCCCCCACCCAGGTCACTGGGAAATAGTAATAATAACAACACTACCTTACGTACGTAGCAAAGCAACCATACATCCGCCAGTTTGATCATCATCTCGGCTCAGTGTCGTAGCAATAGAGTAGTTTATCATCAATCTCATTATGCAGAAGGGAACGCTGCGAACTTGTGTGATTTGCCCATGGTCATATATTTATTAAATGGAAGAAATGGGACTAACTCAGGTTATTGTCTAAAAGCCTTTAATCTTTTCTGTTCTCTGTTTATGTACATTTTGACTCTGCTAAGTTATATTGTTTTTATTTTTCCATTAGCTCAAGAATAACATCTTTGTGAACAGCTGGATTTAATATTCTTTCCACAAAGTCTTCAGAGTCTATTCATTTGAATGAATGGCTTTTGTCAACAGTTAACCCTTCAGACTGCCTCTCAGAAAAGCAAAGGAAGTACGGATTTGGAACTACATTCTATAGTAAACCGGGGAATAGAATTTACTTTCTAATTTGTTGGAACGAATTTTTTGCAGTCAAGATAGATTATTGGATCAACCTTTATCTGTGTTTAAGCGCCAGACATTTCCAGAATCCAGAAAAGAGAAGGGGTCAGTCACTGAGATTGTTTATTTATGTCATAATCCTGATCAGCATGAGGAATCCTCTTTTTCCTCATGATTAGCATGAGGAAGATTTAGGAAGTCTGGGATTCTAACATATTTGCAGGGCAGCCAAAGACCTGAAGTTGAGCGTAGTAGGTAGGCCAAGGGAATACTGGTCTTGTGAAGAGAGGGAGGGCAGAAGGGCAACACATGAATTCTAAGGTCGATCTACAAACAGGCCCTGTTCACGGGGGATGGCACAGCAAGATGGGCAGCACAACAAGGGAAGAGCTCAAGCCACGATCTCTACCATGAACCCCTTATATTCTATTTGGGGAGATCTGACACAGCTGCTGGGTGTTTGAACCAGGATTACAATCCAAGCAACGCAGCGCCAGAGTCCCCAGTTGCTTAATGGCCCAACACATAATTGGTAAGAAAATTTAGAGAAGTGCCAGTTGAGTACTACATGGGAACAGAAGGGGAGAGGGACGGCCGGGTCCATTCTGCCTGGAAGGAATAAGAAAAGTTTCAGAGGATAAGGAAGGCTTTGAGGAGAGGTGCATTTGAATGGGCTTAGCTATCGGGGAAAATTTTGATAGATGGAGAGCAGAATGTGAATGATGGGGGGAAAAACCAATCTAAGATGGTTCGGGCAAAACAGAAGCATTTTGGCTCACACGCCTGAAAAATCTAGCAATAATTGTAGCTTCGAGCTTAGCTTGACCAGGGCTCCTTATAGGATTGCAGGGAAGGAAAAGACAACCCTTCTCTGTCCCCTGCTGCCTCCTATGTGTTCAGGCTGCAGCCCTACAAAGCGACTGACAAAAAGCAGAGTAACAGGAAAGAACAGGTGCAGCGTGCACTTACAAAGGAGAAGCTCAGCGACAAGTAACTCAAAGTGGTGGTTACAACTTGGAGCTTCTATGGAATCTTAACGAAGAGGAATACAATTGTACAGAAGTGACAAGAGAAAGGAGAAGGTTCTCAGCTTCCAAGGGCAGCACACTGTGGGCAGGCAAATCTATGGGGGCAAGCACCAGAGGAAGGTTTGTTTGTGTGGGCCCGTCTTGGTGCCAACTTACTATCTTCTTTGTTGCCATAAAAGTTCCCCAGGAGAGGACAGTCCTCATTTCTCAGAAGTTTCTACTTCCAGGCAGATGACGAAGCTCCAGGAAGGCTTCTCTCTACATCTGTTGATTCTCATTTTCCTCCAACTAAAAATAACTCTTCTGCCAAAGGAGGCATATTTGGGGGTGGGGTATTTTGATTTCCTGCAGCATCTCCAGGACCTGGTTTCTCACTCCCCCTAAGCTCTGCTTTTGGCCATATTGGCCTCACCTTCAGGGAGGCCCTCTCTTCCTGGTAGCAGGATGGCTGCAGTAGTCCAACAGCAGGCAGATGGTCTCCAGGACTGTGTCCCTAACTACTACACCAGACTTTCTCCTGTGTGAAGGAGGTTACGCTTTATCCCGAGGAGGGAAGTTTTGGTGTGGAGGTAAACCCATTGCCTGTATGGATCTGTGCCCCAGTCTGAATTCACCTTATACTTGCTCCAGCCTTAAGCTACTCTAGCCTATGGGGCTGCACGGGTAAGCGGGGACTGAATCTGACCAGGAATCAATCGCAAATGGCTCACCAACTCAGAATGGGTTCAGAATCCCTGCCCCTAAGAGGAAACACATTTAGAGCCATCCAGCAGGAAACCAAAGGACCTGTCAATGAATTCTGCAGGTCTTGCCATGGGAAGGCAAACCAAGTCATCCAGACTTGTGATAAATGTGCAGTCAAGACAAAAGAACCAACTACTTGATGAGTTCAAGCTTCGTCAAACCAACTGAGTGGGATGAGTCGAAGGCAGGCTTTGTGGATTTAGATTTGTTAAGTTAAAAAAAAAATTAGATGGGTTAAAGAAAAAATCCAACAAATACTCATATATGGCCAGATTCTGCAAGTAGTGTCTATTTGCTCTTTTTTTTTTTATTTTTATTTACTTATGATAGTCACACAGAGAGAGAGAGAGAGAGGCAGAGAGAGACATAGGCAGAGGGAGAAGCAGGCTCCATGCACCGGGAGCCCGACGTGGGATTCGATCCCGGGTCTCCAGGCTCGCGCCCTGGGCCAAAGGCAGGCGCCAAACCGCTGCGCCACCCAGGGATCCCATATTTGCTCATTTTGTACATACTGATGACCCAAAGAAACCCGATTAGTCCACCCTAAAGGCTTTTGATGGCCCTAATTGTTTTTCTCCAGCTGCATAGCTGTTTCTGTCTCATCGACAGAGAGGAGCCCCTCTCTACCAAAATTTTCTCATCCCCACAAGCAGGGGGTCACTTAAATGCACAAGGACTCTACCAAGTGCCAAGGACACAGTCGCTGACCTCCAGCAGGGGCAGACCAAGGAGGAGGGAATGACCAGTCTCTATGGAACCACAGTTAAAAGTGACTCAGAGCCTTCATCCCGAATCTCAGCACATGCTTCCCTCCTTGCCGTAGCAGGAGTCTGTCACTGGCACCAGATGATGAAGTCCTTTACACAATAACCAGACGGAGTCCAGGGTCCGGCTCCTAAGCAAACAGTGTTCTCCCTCCTCTAATTCTTAGAATTGGAATTTATTTGCAGTCCTGGCTGTCTCGGGATCTCTGCCACTGCTGTGTCTACAGAGCTTCAGGGAGGTTGAGGGCTGAGGGTGCTGGTTCTAGACTCAAGGAACCCGGATTTGATTCCTGGTTCCACCACTTGCCATCTGGGTAAACATGGCAAGTGCTTTCCCTCTCTCAGCCTGTTTACCCAAATACAAAACGGACATTACCCACTTTATAGGGTTTCGTGTGAGGGCATATTGAATAATATGACGCAGGTAAACACTGTGCCACCCTGAATATGCCATTGGGGCATAAGGATTATTCCAAACCAAAGACAGTTGAGAAACCACAGATGCAGACCGAGGCTCTCTACCTCCAGTCTGTCTGCCTCAAAGCAGAGTGCAGGCTTCCCTTTGTTCACCTGTGCCCCCTGCCCCTCGCTGTAGTACCGGGAGGGGCAGAGTGACTTCGTGACCTGGGACCTCCAGACTCTTAGCAGCCCGGGTGATGGCACTGAGACGACGCTGCAGTATAAACCTTATGGAGATGAGCAACCCTTATCTTCCATTGGTTTCCCCACACATATTTTGACTTCCACAAGCTCCAATTCCTTTTCTTTTGTCACGTTGTATCTCAACATTTATCACTCTTTGTTAAAATTGTATATAAGCAAAAAAAAAAAAAAAAAAGGATATAAGCCTTCGGGCCCGATGGCCTCTTTGGAGCTTTCACTTCATTTCTGTGAGCCTCTCCTCGTTAATGTGGAATAACCCTTTTTCTCCTGCCAATCTGCCTCTTACCAGTTTAGTTTTAGTTTTCAGGGCCTCAGCCACAGAACTTAAGAGGGTAAGTGAAAATCATTTGTTTGGTTTTTTTCTCGGCCACAAATATCCCAGATCAAAAGGTTTGCTCATATCCTGGCCTGGTACCAGCCCAGTCAGTGCTGGTGGCTTCTTCATGCTCAAGAAATAACAAAACACTGGGAGTCACAAAACATTATCCTCGTTTCATCTCTGCCTAAGGCCACTTTTTCCTGAAGGTGGCTTTCAGTTGGCTTCAGCAGCCGTGAGGCAAATTATCATGATCTTTTAATTACATTATTCATATTTAACACTTACTGGGAGCTCAGTGTGTGCTGAGCCTCCAGTGTTGGCTGAGCACGGTTGCTACCCCTGTTTCACAGATGGGGAAGCCAAGGCTCCGGGATGTGCAATAACTTCCTCAAGGTGACGTGGCCTGTGTGGCTCATTATCACGTGACCCTCCCTCCCTGGGGATGCGGTGAGGATGGAAAGGAGGAGAAACGATAAGAAGGTGAAGGAAAAGGATCTTTAGACATGGTCTGTCGTTAAACAGAGCCTTGCGCGTGGCCGGTACTTAAGACATTCGCTCAATGAATGATTGACCAGAAATTAAATTAAATGAACAGCCAAGGAGGCCAGTCCCCCTCCACCACAGGGCTGCGGCCATTTCCATACTGTCAGAAAGGGCCAACCTCAACTTTGTTCAAATTGATTTCCTAGGGCAGCCCGGGTGGCTCAGTGGTTTAGTGTCTACTTGTGGCCCAGGGCATGATCCTGGGGTCCCGGGATCGAGTCCCACATCGGGCTCCCTGCATGGAGCCTGCTTCTCCCTCTGCCTGTGTGTCTGCCTCCCTCTCTGGGTCTCTCATGAATAAATAAATAAAATCTAAAAAAAAAAAAAATGACCGACCAGCATTTTTCTTTGCATGTCCTTGGCCTAGGCTCTGCAGGAACTTGCACTGCTTATTATAAGTATGTTTTTCTATATCCTGGGCTTGAAAACAAAAATGCGGCGGGGATGGTTTTTGAGCTTCCAGCCATCCCTTCCCTGCCGCTCCTCCACTCATTATTACCTTTCCTATTTCTTTTTTTCTTATTTCCATTATGATTACTCTTTAATCCCCATCACCTGTTCCCCTCATCCCTCTGCCCACCTCTCCTCTGGGGACCATCGGTTTGTTCTTTATAGCGAAGAGTCTGTTTCTTGGTTTCTCTCTCTCTCTCTCTCTCTCTCTGGGAAAAAGGCTTTAAAAGAATCAGAGGGGATTAATGTGCGTGTGCTTCTGAGGAAGTGTGTAAGTGCGTGCATGGCTGTGTGTGTGGCATGGGCGGGGATCCTTTGGTGCTCGGTACTCCAGGGCATCTGGACAGAGCCTGGAATGCAACCGCAAGCAGATGCTTGTCTTTTCTCAACAGTGATGAGGGAAGGAGGAGGAGGAGGCACATTCATGAGGGGCCGGATGGTAAAATATGGGGTGCACTCACCAGGTTTTGTAGGCCAAAGACTATATTTCAGGAAGAAATAGATTGTTAGGCTGTCCAGATGTATGTGTTGTATTTATGAAGAGAAATGAAAACAGAAAACCCCCAAAGTGATTCGAAAGCCATCCCCTGTGACTTGGTATCCACAGCCACGTTGTGTAAGATTACGCAGCATCTCAAGATCTTAGGCAATCCTTTCTAGATGATGCCATATTCATGGTCACCTCTCGCCTTTATTTATGTTGTTCTCTCTTCTTGCCATCTCTAAATCCTGCTTGGGACTCTCAGGCCATGCCGGGGCCTCACATTTTGCTGCTCATTGAGGATGGGCAACCGATTTAGAGGGAACCAATCTAAATAACTATGTTGCCTGATGAGGTGCTGTCAGTGGAGACATCTACTGACCACAAGGCTGGCGAATTCTGGTCATCGGCTAATGGAGTAAGAGGAGAGGGTACCTGGTAGGAAAGGTCCCAACCGCTGTGGGCCACAGAGCCCAGGAAAGAGCCACAATAAACGTCTACAGAAAACAGAATCACACCTCTCAGCTCGGCAACAACTGACATTTGCATTCGGGATAATGAAAACAGAACATAAATTGTCACAAAATTTTGGTAGAAATATATTACAGATTGAAGTGGAAGGTAGTTGAGCTCAATCTCTATCTACCGTAATGTCTAAACTTGATGAATGGTAGCAGCATGAGCATGTTTTTTAGAAACATGAGCCTCGTTCAAGAACAAAGAGCTTCAAAGTGCAGGAATTCTTTGCTGCTGGAGAGTGAAGTGGGTGTGTATGAGAGAACCCTACCCTCAACCATGGGCTCACTATTCCCATTCAATTCCCAAAATCACGCGCATGTATTACTCTGATAGAATAACATTGAAAAAACCCTGAATTTTGTCCATTTCCATAACTCAGTGCATTGGGAATTCGGTAGCATGAATTCCTATTCCATGTTTACAGACAAAAGATCACAGCTTCTCCCATCTTGTACGTTCCTCACTTAAAAAATATATTTATTTATTTATTTATTTATTTATTTATTTTATTTATTTATTTATTTATTTGTTTATTTATTTATTTATTTTTTTCCATTTCTCACCTTGGAGCCCTTTATCCCATGCCATCCAAACTCCCTGTCACTGGGGCAGTGTGAAGTCCCCGGGGCTAGACTGTCTATGAAGGTCCATTTTCCACCTTTCTGGGTTTTCTGCACACACAGGCTTCACACACAGGAGCTCTGGCTGAAGGAAGAACTATTTGATGACATTGAAATAATTTGCAATGAGACAGACATTTGCAATCATTGTGAAGGGAGCATACCCCTTAAATTGCCATGGGTGAGCATCAATTTGCGTTCTGAACAAAGAGGAAAACCAGGTAGTGAAATGCGAGGCAAGTTTTGGTTTGTGAGGACAGGAGCTTAGCCCCCTGGGAGTTTACACGGTTCCCCTCTCGAAGTCATTTGTGCTTCTCTATTCTTTACGGGCACATACCTGGCTTCACACAGGTCATCAAAGATTTGTGTTTCTTCGGCTTATCCCTTAGTCATCCGCCAGATCCTGACCTGAAACTTGAAGACTGGGGCGAGGCTGCTCCAAACAAAAGTACCAAAGCTCAGAGCCAGAGAGTTCTCTGGACACAAAGGCAAAGAGAACCGTACAATGTGGCAGGAGGCTCAGCTGCAAACTGACGCCCCTGACCCCGGCCAGAGCTGACCGGCTTCCTTACTGTCCCTGGAGACAGAGATGCTGGTAGCACTCACTTGGGCCACATACACGACGCCGATTCTAAACCCCAGGGTCTCAGGGCTCCAGGTGGGGTTGGACACGCATGCCGGGGGCAAGCCCTCCCGAGCCCGGGACAGTGAGAGCGTGGCTGACCTGCATGCCAGGCACCCCCTTGCCGGGTCTGCCCCCACCCTGCCATCCAGCCCCCACCCCAGGGCCCCCCAGGCCAAGAGGACAAATAGAGAAGGAAGAAGGCTTGGTGATTACCGCCGCCCAGGCCACCCCCGGAACTGTTCGGAATATCAAAAACCCGTTAGTGTAGCTATCAGCTAGTAAATGTCTGCTGCATAACAAAAGCGTCATCGTGGTTTGTAAATGAAGGTTGAAACCACTTGAGCTTTGTGGGCCTCTGTGGCTCTGGATTAAAAATAAGGAGGTTGGTATGATGCGTAATAATGATGCTGACTAACCTTTATCGAGCACTTACTATGTGCCGGGCATAGTTGTGAATTAAATATTTGTCACAAAACCCAGATTCTCTCTCTCTCTTTCTCTTTTTAAGATTTTATTTATTTTTTCATGAGAGACACAGAGAGAGGCAGAGACACAGGCAGAGGGCGAAGCAGGCTCCATGCAGGGAGCTCAATGTGGGACTTGATCCCAGGACTGTTGGATCACGCCCTGAGCCAAAGGCAGATGCTCGACACTAAGCCCCCCTGTGCCCCATATTCTGTCCTTTAAAGATACAGGGAAATCAAAGCACAGAGGTTAAGTAACTTACTCATCTGGTAAGAGGCAGAACTTGGATTCAGAAGCCTGAGCCCCTGTGTTTGGCCATGATGCGTCTGCCAACTTCTCATATATACTGTTCTTCTCATTCTGCTGTTATTACCAATAGGAGGGTGTTTCACCTTGTATTCCAGTGCATCTATCTTACTCCTCACAGATAGGTCCCTGTGTGTACCCATTAACACCTGAGCCTCCGAACATCACCCAAAGGCCCATATGTATAATTCCGATGTGAGAAAGCAAGAATCCTGTACGTATCGGTGGGTCACGTATGTTGAGGGACAGCATGTCGGACGACAGAATCACCAACCAACACGTGCTAACAAGCAACGTGAGGAGCAGATTTGACAGGATTCAAGGACCAGGAACACAGCCATGTCCTGTAGGACCGACTCTCTGGACGAGAGAAGCGCTGGTAGGTAATTTCAGGAGGAACAGCACGGGTGCAGGGCTGGTGTGTGCAGAGGAGCCTAAGCCAAGGGGGAGGAAACACAGAGCACGGAGCGTCGGTCCTACCGGCTGCACACCCTCGGTGGGCCTGTTTTCCTCACTGAACCTGTCTCCATGTCTGTAAAATGCGGATGCTCCAGTCAAGTACACCCCAGGCCCATCCAAAGAATTGAACGGGATGATGTAGGAAAGACCTGCCATCTGGAGAGGGTCCCCAGGCCACCAGCATCCACATCACGCAGGGGTTCGTGGACAGGCAAGTTCTCGGGCCCCTCCCCAGGCCTCCTGAATCAGAACCCGCATTGTGGCGGGATCCGGACCCCGAGATCAGCGGTAGACACCCTAAGGTGCCAGGAGTCCTGCTCCAGGGCACTAAACAGGCACGGCCTGTTGGGCGAGCTCTGTTTTCCCTTCACGTACCCCAGGGAAGCACAGCGTGGCCTAACGTGGAGGACTGGGCCTTCTTAGGGTCCCGCCCGCCTGCCGCCCTGGTCCTGCGGAACTGAGCAGGTGTCACGGAGCACGTTAGTCCTGCCAGCAGTTCCTTGGCTCAGGAAAGGACCATTTGAGGGAGGCACCCGCCTGACATAATCCTGGGCTATTTGTGAGGCAGGAGAACCTATAACATGCAAACCCACATGCACGAAAGTGTCTCAGCCCCTGGAAAGTTGATTACATATGAGACTGAACGTAAGCAGCGGCCAAAGTGGAGTTGAAGTGGATTTTGACCTTTCCTGTTCAGAGTCCTTGAGAGCAACAGCGGAAGGAAGCGGCTCAGAGGAGGAGGGAGCCTTCCACGGCGTTTGTCTTTTATGAGATCCCCGTTGTGTGTAAAAGACACTTAATAGGTACTTCACGAATACCTGGGAAACTGGGCTGGATGCTCTCCTGGCTTCCTGTAAAAGATCGTAAATACAATCGCGAGCCTGTTGGGACACCAGGGGTTCGATAGAAGGACCATAAGGACCCCTCGATGTTTGGGCTAGTGATGGGCTTCAGGACACGCTACCCCCAAATATGGCATCTTGAATATTTTATTTTTTCCTTTTTTTCTTTTTTAACTGAAGTATCATATTTTTTTTTAATTTAAAACATTTTATTTATTAGAGAGAGAGCATGAGAGGGGGTGGGGGAAGAGGCAGAGGGAGAAGCAGACTCTCTGCTGAGCTGAGCAGGGAACCCGACACGGGCTCGATCCCAGGACCCTGAGATCATGACCTGAGCCGAAGGCAGATGCTTAACCGACTGAGCCACCCCGGCGCCCCTTTACTGAGGTATAATTGGCGTGCAACGTTGTATTAATATTGGGTGTACAACATGGTGACACAATACTCACATATATTGAGATACAATCATCACAAGAAATCTACAGAATTCTTTTCCCAGGATGAGAACTTGGCAACGTCCAAATATGTGATACACTACGGTTGACGACAGTTACACGCTGTGCATACGTCTCTACGACTTATGTCGTTACTGGGAGTTTGTGCCTTTTGACTCTTCAAAAGAGTTTCCCCGGACCCCCTGACTCCTGCCACCTCCACTTTAGAGGGAACAGGAGCCGCTCATGGTCACCGAAGTGTGGCCTCCCACAGGGCGTAAGCCTTATGGCCCAGCGCTGGCCTATCAGCTGTCTCTCGAGCCTTTGTGGTTGTCCAGGCAGCGACTTGCATTTTTAACGGCTCTCAGGCGTGGAGGGCACGCCAGGACCAGGCAGGGGGGCAAAGGGGAGACCCTCCATCGGCACCTAGCTTCAGGCTGATTGGAAGTTAGCCCCTTTGGGCTACGAAAGACGCAGGTATCCACGTGCTGCAAGCATCAGCCGGGCCAGCCCCCGAGCCAGGTGTCCCCTTGGCAGCAGCCACCAAAACCGGAGCTCCAGGCAAGGCTACGAGCTCTTTCCTGAGCTGTCGGTGGGCCGGCACCCGCAGAGGGGGAGCACAGCGACCGCATCCCTCTGCCTGCACCCCTGAGAACACCTGCGGGTGTCGGTGCGTGGGATCTGAAGCCGCCCCCAGAGCTGCAGCTCCAGGACTCCAGCAGGTAGGTCCCCCCACAGACCGGCTGGGTTTGTGTTTCCATCTGCTGCCCGTGTCATGCCCGGGGGGTGGTAGCCTGTCAAGAGGGGTCTCTCCCGCCCTTATCTGTCCCCTGGGACCCAAGAACGCTAAGAACCCCCACTCCCCCTGGCCAGCAGAGCCGGGTGACCAAGGGGCATCTGCTGGCTGGCAGCCACAAAAACCAGGCCTCCAGACGTGAGCCCAAGGGCGCTGGATGCCCGCAAGAGCCCGTCCAGGAGATGTGGGCGCTCCAGGGCCCAGCATGCGGGGAGCCAGACGTAGCGCCCCCCTCCAGGGCCTCAGAACAGATGCCCTCGGCCTGCGACCGGTCGGGCAGCCCATAGGCCTCTGCCCCAAAGACTGGGCCCCTAGGTCTGTCGTCCCTTGCCGTGCCCTGCGCGCAGTGGCTGATTAACAACTCTTGGGGATGGTCCTGTGCCACCAGCAGGCATAAGCCCCCCTGGCCACCAGAGAGGCCACCAGAGAGGTCGGTGGCCCCTGGCCGCAGCCACAGAAATCGAGGCACGCGAGAAAGGCCTCCGCTCTCCTGCAAGATGCAGGGGGGCCGGGGCGAGACAGAGTGGGGGCACAGCCGCTCCAGTCACCAGCCCGCGGTCCCCGAGAGCCCTGTCTGGGAGCGCCCTAGCTGGGGCAGCCTGCCAAGGGCCATCCATCCTGCTGGGGCCAGGGAGCTCCCAGGAACCCAAGCCCCCCCTCCGGGTCCTGGCAATCAAGGAGCATCTCCTAAGTAGCGGCCACCAAAGCCAGGTCACCAGAGGTGTGTAGATGCTCCCCTCTGTGACTCAGTGGCATCCGAGTGTGGCCGGAGGAGAACCTAACGCCGGCGCCTATTGGCTGCAGTGGGGCCCAGAGGAAGGACAAAGAGAGGACTCATGGAAAAGAAGTTTTTTTGTTTTTTGTTTTTTTGTTTTTTTTAAAAAAGGGGGGCAGGGGAGAAGAAAAAGTAGAAAGGGAAATTAAAAAAAAAACAAAAGATTGTGATTGCCAGTGTCAGTAAGGAAATGGGGGAGCAGGGAAGACACCCCACCCCCACCCCGAGGAGGGGATAGCAACGGTGCCCAGGGGAGAGGGGGAAAGAGGTGGCCCCTTTTGGCCTACACAAGTTGGGGGGAAGCAGGAACACGGCACCCACCCGTTTCTGTCCCTGGGGGGTATCCCTGCAGGCCCCCGCCACCTTAGACCGACTCTTTAAAATGAGGGAACGAACTTCTTTCACGTCCAGCGTGGGGACCCTTCAGAGGGCTGCTTTGCCCGGCCCCGGACCGGGGAGCTCGACACGCAGCCCCTTGAAGGGGCTCAGTTTGCCACAGTCGCACAGGTCTGTGGGGTGGGCTGGTCCTCAAAGGTCGATATTTGGGGGGCTCTTCTCTCGGGTGCTAATCTTAAAAGCTACATGATGTAGGGCATGAACCCTCCGCCCCTTGGGGAGAAGCAGCGGGCTCTGAGTTCCCCCCCGGTCGTGGCTGGCGGAACCCCGCACTGAGTAGGTTTGGGCGAGGAGGGTGGCAGGGCAGCAAGGTGGGCCCTCTCCCCTAGGGCTCCTCTGCTGAAACAGGTCATAAGACCCCCGCTTGAGACGTCCCCCCTGCACTGGGAGGAGCGTTCTTATCAAGAAACATCTGAACAAACAGGCCTGGCTCAGTTTTCCCCCAGTTCACACACTTGCTCACACTCCCGGACCTACCCCATTTTTACAAGACTGTCCGCTTTCCAGCAAGCGTGAGTGTAAACACCCCGGTTCCTCTGCCCCATCAGGCCTTCGTCCTCACGCAGTCTGCGGGGTCGCGCCACAGTCACGCTAAATAAACGTGTGTGCTTCTCTCCTGTGAATCTGCCTTCGTCACTTCAGTGTTGAGACCCAGCCAGGAACCCCAAGCGGGTCCAGGAAAACCTTTTACTGCCTTACTCTAGCTTGACTCACAGTTTCGGTGCATGGACACATGTCACCTTACCCCTCGTCCCACTGTCTCCATCTTCCACGCCCCGGTCACAAAGTAATCACGTCAACACCCTATTTTAATAACCTGTCCAAACGGAAATGGAACGATGCCATTTGTAAATCTATTTACCCCCCCAAAAAAATTTGCATTTCAAAAATGATTTAAATAGATGTCCTAAATCTGCTATATTTAAAAAACTGTCTGTTCCAGAAAGTGTGTGACTAAGACTTGAATAAGAAAAACCCCTAAAGCACATCAGAGGGGTAGTAGCCTGAGACGTAAATAGCTGTGCCTTGTCCCAAGACTTCGAGGGTCAGAGATCTTTGGGTCGGGGCGGGATGTTTGTCAACTGGAGAGAGACCAGTTGGGTCTCTGTGCTGCGGGGGCGCAGGGCTAGTCTCCCTTGGGGCTCGGCTTCGCTCTTGCGGCAAAGGGGAGAGCGGAAGGCAGCCTCCTGGCCGGGCCGGGGTCGCAGGGGGTCAGCCGAGGGGGAACGGGACTCACGGGGAGCAGCAGCCAGGCGGCGGGGGTGGTCAGCAGCAAGGGGTACGGGAACTGCAAGGGTTAGATGCTGGGGTGCAGGGTGGGGTCAACTGGTGGGGAGCGGGGATCTATAGTACGGGGCCAGGGCCTGTGGGGGGTCAGCAGCAAGAGGCCCGGGAGGGTCAGCAGCACGGGACCCGGGGGGGTCAGCAGCACGGGACACGGAGCCCGCGGGGGGTCAGCAGCACGGGGCCTGGGGGGGTCAGCGGCACAGGGCCTGGGGGGGTCAGCAGCACAGGGCCTGGGGGGGTCAGCAGCAAAGGGACTGGGGGGGTTAAGCAGCATGGGGCACGGAGCCCGAGGGGGGTCAGCAGCACAGGAACTGAATGGGTCAGAAGCATGGGGCCCGGGGGGTCAGCAGCACAGGGACTGGGGGGTCAGCAGCACGGGGTCTGGGGGGGTCAGCAGCACAGGGCCCGCGGGGGTCAGCAGCATGGGACCTGCAGGGGGTCAGCAGCACGGGGCTTGGCGGGGTCAACTGCACAGGGCCCGGGGGGGTCAGAAGCACAGGGCCTGAGGGGGTCAGCAGCACGGGACCTGGGGGGGTCGGCAGCACGGGGCCTGGGGGGTCAGCAGCACGGGGCTTGGCGGGGTCAACTGCACAGGGCCCGGGGGGGTCAGCAGCACAGGGCCTGGGGGGGTCAGCAGCACAGGGCCCTGGGGGGTAAGCAGCACGGGGCACGGAGCCCGCGGGGGGTCAGCAGCATGGGGCCCTGGGGGAGGTCAGCAGCAAAGGGCCCGGGGAGGTCAGCAGCATCGGGTCTGGGGGGGTCAGCAGCACAGGGCCCTGGGGGGTAAGCAGCAGGGGGCCCGGGAGGGTCAGCAGCACAGGGCCTGAGGGGGTCAGCAGCACAGGGCCTGGGGGGGTCAGCAGCATAGGGCCTGGGGGGTCAGCAGCAGGGGGCCCGGGAGGGTTAGCAGCACAGGGCCCTTGTGGGGTCAGCAGCACGGGGCCCGGGGGGGGGGCAGCAGCAGGGTGCCTGGGGGGGTCAGCAGCACACGGCCCTGGGGGTTCAGCAGCTCTGGTCACGGGGGGATCAGCAGCAGGGGCCCCAGAGGGGTTAGCAGCATAGGGCCTATGGGGTCAGCATCACAGGGCATGGAGGTGTAAGCGGCACGAGTCCCCAAGCCCGGGGGTTCAGAAACTCGGGGCCTGTGGGGGTCAGCAGCAGGGCGCCCGGGAGGGTTAGCAGCACAGGGCCTCGCGTGGTCAGCAGCTCAGGCTACGGGGGTGTTAGCAGCACAGGGCCTGGCGGGTCAGCAGCACGGGGCCCAGGGGGGTCAGGATCATGGGGCCTGGGGGGTCAGCAGTACAGGGCCTCGGGGGGTCAGCAGCACGGGGCCCAGGGGGGTCAGCAGCACAGGGCCTGGCGGGTCAGCAGCATGGGGCACAAGGGGGTCAGCAGCACAGGTTCTGGGGGGTCCGCAGCACAGGGTCTGGGGTAGGTCAGCACCGCAGGGCCCTGTGGGGTTCAGCAGCACGGGGCCTGCTGGGGGTTAGCTGCACGGGGCCTGGGGGTTCAGTTGCACGGGGCCCGGGGGGGTCAGCAGCACAGGATCTGGGGGGCTTAGCAGCGCGGGCCAAGAGAGGGTCAGCAGCAGGTGCCCGGGGAGTCAGCAGCACAGGGCCTGGGGAGTCAGTAGCACGGGGCCTGTGGGGGTGAGCAGCATGGGGCATAGACCTTGCGGGGGGTCAGCAGCACGGAACCCGAGGGGGTCAGGAGCATGGGGCCTGGGGGGTCAGCAGTACAGGGCCTCGGGGGGTCAGCAGCAGGGGGCCCGGAGGGGTTAGCAGCATAGGGCCTATGGGGTCAGCAGCACAGGGCCTGTGGGGTCAGCAGCACATGGCTTAGGGGGGTCAGCTGCATGGGGTGCCAGGGAGATCAGCAGCACAGGGCCAGGAGGTGTCAGCAGCCCGGGGGGTCAGAAACTCGGGGCCTGCGGGGGTCAGCAGCAGGGGGCCCGGGAGGGTTAGCAACACAGGGCCTGGCGTGGTCAGCAGCTCATGCTACGGGGGTGTCAGCAGCACGTTGCCTGCGGGGTTCAGCAGCACGGGGCCTGGTGGGTCAGCAGCACGGGGCCTGGGGGGATCAACTGCACGGGGCCCGGGGGGATCAGCAGCAGGGGGCCCTGGGGTTCAGCAGCACGGGGCCGGGCGGGTTAGCAGCACAGGTCTGGGGGGGCTCAGCACCACCGGGCCCGGTGAGGTTCAGCTGCACGGGGCCTGTGGGAGGTCAGCAGCACGGGCCACGGGGGGTCAGCAGCACGGGGCTTGGCAGGGTCAACTGCACAGGGCCTGGGGGGGTCAGCAGCACAGGTCCCTGGGGGGTCAGCAGCACAGGGCCTCGGGGGTCAGCAGCACGGGGCCTGGGGGGTCAGCAGCACGGGGCACAGGGGGGTCAGCAGCACGGGGCACGTAGCCCGCGGGGGGTCAGCAGCACGGGGCCCCGGGGGGGTCAGCAGCAAAGGGCCCGGGGGGGTCAGCAGCATCGGGCCTGGGGATCAGCAGCAGGGGGCCCGGGAGGGTTAGCAGCACAGGGCCCTGGGAGGGTTAGCTTCACTGCCCCGGGGGGGTCAGCAGCTCGGGCCACGGGGTGTCAGCAGCAGGGGGCCCAGGGGGGTTCAGTAGCACGGGGCCTGGGGGTGGTCAGCAGCACGGGGCCCTTGGGGGGTCAGCAGCATGGGGCCTGGAGGGGTAGGCAGCATCAGGCTTGGGGGGTCAGCAGCAGGGGGCCCGGGAGGGTTAGCAGCATAGGGCCTGCGGGGGGTAGCAGCACGGGGCCCGTGGGGGTGAACAGCATGGGGCACAGACCTTGTGGGGGGTCAGCAACTCGGGCCCCGGGGGGTCAGCAGCAGGGGGCCCGGAGGGGTTAGCAGAACAGGGCCCTGTGGGGGTCAGCTCCAGGTCCCCGGGGGGCGGTCAGCACCTTGGGCCACAGGGGGTCAGCAGCACAGGACCTGGCGTGGTCACCATTTCAGGCTACGAGGGTGTCAGCACGTTGCCTGCGGGGTTCAGCAGCAGGGGGCCTGGGGGGGTCAGTAGCACAGGGCCTGGGCGTCAGCAGCACAGGGTCTGGGGGGATCTGCAGCACGGGGCTTGGGGGGGTTAGCAGCACAGGGACCGGTGGGGTCAGCTGCACGGGGCACGAGGGGGACAGCAGCAGTGGGGCCGGGAGGGTCAGCAGTACAGGGCCTGGAGGGGTCAGCAGCTCTGGTCACAGAGGTGTCAGCAGCACGTGGCCAGAGAGATTCAGAGCTCAGGGCCTAGGGGTGTTAGCAGCACGGGTCCCCGAGCCCAGGGTGGACAGTAACTAGGGGCCGGCGGGGGTCAGCAGCACAGGACCCTGGGGGGTCAGCAGCACAGGGCCTGGGGGGTAAGCAGCTCGGGCCACGGGGTGTCAGCAGCAGGGGGCCCGGGGGGGCCAGTAGCATGGGGCCTGGGGGTGGTCAGCAGCACAGGGCCTGAGGGGATCAGCAGCACGGGGTCCGGGGGGGTCAGTAGCACAGGACCCGGGGGGGTCAGCAACATTGGGCCTGAGGGGATCTGCAGCACGGGGCCTGGGGGGTTAGCCCCACAGTGCCTGGGGGGTCAGCAGCACAGGGCCTGTGGGGGGTCAGCAACACGGGGCCATTGGGGGGTCAGCAGCACAGAGTCTGGGGGGGTCAGCAGCAGGGTGCCCGAGGGGGTCAGCAGCACACGGCCCTGGGGGCTCAGAGGCTCTGGCCACGGGGGGGTCAGCAGCAGGGGGCCTGGGGGGGTCAGCAGGAGGGGGCCCGGAGTGGTCAGCAGCATAGGGCCCGGGGTTCAGCAGCAGGGGGCCCGGGAGGGTTAGCAGAACAGGGCCCTGGGGGGGTTAGCTGCAGGGCCCCGGGGGGGTCAGCAGCCAGGGCCACGGGGTGTCAGCAGCAGGGGGCCCGGGGGGGTCAGTAGCACGGGGCCTGGAGGTGGTCAGCAGCACCGGGCCCTTGGGGGGTCAGCAGCATGGGGCCCGGAGGGGTAGGCAGCATCGGGCCTGGGGGGTCAGCAGCATAGGGCCTGAGGGGGTCAGCAGCACGGGGCCATTTGGGGGTCAGCAGCACAGGGCCTGGGGGGGTCAGCAGCATGGGCACAGACCTTGCGGGCCTATGGGGGTCAGCAGCACGGGGCCCGGGGAAGGTTAGCAGCAAAAGTCCCTGGGGGGGGTTAGCTGCAGGGCCCCGGGGGGGTCAGCAGCTCGGGCCACGGGGGCTCAGCAGCAGGGGCCCGGGGGGGGTCAGCAGCACGGGGCCCTTGGGGAGTCAGCAGTACGGGGCCCTGGGGGGGTCAGCAGCATGGGCACAGACCTTGCGGGCCTATGGGGGTCAGTAGGATGGGGCCCGGAGGGGTCAAGAGCATAGGGCCCTGGGGGTCAGCAGCTCAGGCTACGGGGGTGTCAGCAGCACGGGGGCCCCTTGTTGGGTCAGCAGCACGGGGCCCGGGGGGATCAGCAGCACAGGGCCCGGAGAGGTCAGCAGGATAGGGCCCTGGGGGTCAGCAGCTCAGGCTACGGGGGTGTCAGCAGCACGTTGCCTGCGGGGTTCAGCAGCCGGGGGCCCGGGGGGGTCAGTAGCACAGGTCCTGGGGGTCAGCAGCACAGGGCCTAGGGGGATCTGCAGCACAGGGCCTAGGGGGGTCAGCAGCAGGGGGCCTGGTGGGGTCAGCAGGAGGGGGCCCGGAGTGGTCAGCAGAACAGGGCCATGGAGGGGTTAGCTTCAGGGCCCCGGGGGGGTCAGCAGCCAGGGCCACGTGGTGTCAGCAGCAGGGGGCCCGGGGGGTCAGTAGCACGGGGCCTGGAGGTGGTCAGCAGCACCGGGCCCTTGGGGAGTCAGCAGCATGGGTTCGGAGGGGTAGGCAGCATCGGGCCTGGGGGGTCAGCAGCATGGGGCCTGTGGGGGGTCAGCAGCAAGGGCCACGGGGGGTCAGCAGCAGGGTGCCCGGGGGGGGGTCAGCAGCACGGGACCCTTGTGGGGTCATCAGCAAGGGGCCCGGGGGGGTCAGCAGCACAGGGCCCGGGGGGGCAGCAGCAGGGGGCCCGGGAGGGTTAGCAGCACAGGGCCCTGGGGGGGTTAGCTTCAGGACCCCGGGGGGGTCAGCAGCTCGGGCCACAGGGTGTCAGCAGCAGGGGGCCCGGGGGGGTCAGTAGCACGGGCCCGGAGGGGTAGGCAGCATCGGGCCTGGGGGGTCAGCAGCATGGGGCTTGTGGGGGTCAGCAGCAAGGGCCACGGGGGGTCAGCAGCACAGGGCTTGAGGGGGTCAGCAGCATGGGACCCGGGAGGATTAGCAGCAAAAGTCCTTGGGGGGGGTTAGCTGCAGGGCCCCGGGGGGGTCAGCAGCTCGGGCCACGGGGGGTCAGCAGCAGGGTGCCCGGGGGGGTCAGCAGCACGGGGCCCTTGTGGGGTCATCAGCACGGGGCCCGGGGGGGCAGCAGCATAGGCCCTGGGGGTCAGCAGCTCAGGCTACGGGGGTGTCAGCAGCACGTTGCCTGCGGGGAATCAGCAGCCGGGGGCCCGGGGGGGTCAGCAGCACAGGGCCGGGAGATGTTAGCAGCACGGGTCCCAGGGCCCGGGGAGGTCAGAAACTCGGGGGCCTGCAGGGTCAGCAGCCACAGGGCGGGGGTCAGCAGCAGGGGGCCCGGGAGGGTTAGCAGCACAGGGCCCTGGGGGGGTTAGCTTCAGGGCCCCGGGGGGGTCAGCAGCTCGGGCCACGGGGTGTCAGCAGCAGGGGGCCTGGGGGTCAGCAGGAGGAGGCCGGAGTGGTCAGCAGCATAGGGCCAGGGGGGGTCAGTAGCAGGGGGCTCGGGAGGGTTAGCAGCACAGGGCCCTGGGGGGTTTAGCTCCAGGGCCCCGGGGGGGGTCAGCAGCCAGGGCCACGGGGTGTCAGCAGCAGGGGGCCCGGGGGGTCAGCAGCAAAGTGCCCGGGGGGGTCAGCAGCATATGGCCTAGGGGGGTCAGCAGCATGTGGTCCGGAGGGGTAGGCAACATCGGGCTTGGGGCGTCAGCAGCACGGGGCCTGGGGGGGTTCAGCAGCATATGGCCTAGGGGGGTCTGCAGCATGTGGCCCGGAGGGGTAGGCAGCATCGGGCCTGGGGGGTCAGCAGCATGGGGCCTGATGGGGTCAGCAGCACGGGGCCATTGGGGGGGTCAGCAGCACAGGGCCTGGGGGGGTCAGCAGCACAGGGCCCGGGAAGGTTAGCAGCAAAAGTCCTTGGGGGTGGTTAGCTGCAGGGCCCCGGCGGGGTCAGCAGCTCGGGCCACGGGGGTCAGCAGCAGGGTGCCCGAGGGGGTCAGCCGCACACGGCCCTGGGGGCTCAGAGGCTCTGGCCACGGGGGGGTCAGTAGCACGGGGCCTGGAGGTGGTCAGCAGCACCCTTGGGGAGTCAGCGGCATGGGGCTCGGAGGGGTAGGCAGCATCGGGCCTGGGGGAGTCAGCGGCATGGGGCTCGGAGGGGTAGGCAGCATCGGGCCTGGGGGGTCAGCAGCAGGGGGCCCGGGAGGGTCAGCGGCATGGGGCTCGGAGGGGTAGGCAGCATCGGGCCTGGGGGGTCAGCAGCAGGGGGCCCGGGAGGGTCAGTAGCACGGGGCCCGGAGGGGTAGGCAGCATCGGGCCTGGGGGGTCAGCAGCATGGGGCCTGTGGGGGGTCAGCAGCAAGGGCCACGGGGGGTCAGCAGCATGGGGACCGGGAGGGGTAGGCAGCATCGGGCTTGGGGGGTCTGCAGCACAGGGCCTAGGGGGGTCAGCAGCATATGGCCGGGGTGGGGTCCGCAGCACGGGGCCTGGGGGGATCAACTCTACAGGCCCGGGGGGTCAGCAGCTCGGGCCACGGGGTGTTCAGCAGCAGGGGGCCCGGGGGGTCAGTAGCACGGGGCCTGAGGGGGCTCAGCAGCATAGGGCCTAGGGGTCAGCAACAGGGGGCCTGGGGGGGTCAGCAGCTCGGGCCATGGGGGGTCAATAGCAGGGGGCCCGGGGGGGGTCTGCAGCACAGGGCCTGGGGGGGTTCAGCAGCATAGGGCCCTGGGGGTCAGCAACTCAGGCTACGGGGGTGTCAGCAGCACGTTGCCTGCGGGGTTCAGCAACAGGGGCCCGGGGAGGTCAGTAGCACAGGTCCTGGGGGGTCAGCAGCACGGGGCCTGTGGGGGGTCAGCAGCATGGGGCCCGGAGGGGTAGGCAGCATCGGGCTTGGGGGTCAGCAGCATAGGGCCTAGGGGGGTCAGCAGCAGGGGGCCCGGGAGAGTTAGCAGCACAGGGCCCTGGGGGGGAGAGCTGCAGGGCACGGGGGGGTCAGCAGCTCGGGCCATGGGGGGTAAGTAGCAGGGGGCCCGGGGAGGTCAGCAGCTCGGGCCACGGGGGGTCAGTAGCAGGGGGCCCGGGGGGGGTCAGCAGCACAGGGCCTGAGGGGATCAGCAGCACGGGGTCCGGGGGGGTCAGTAAGCACAGGACTCGGGGGGTCAGCAACATAGGGCCTGAGGGGATCTGCAGCACGAGGCCTGGGGGGTTAGCCCACAGTGCCTGGGGGGTCAGCAGCAAGGGCCACAGGGGGTCAACAGCACAGGGCCTGAGGGGGTCAGCAGAGGGTGCCCGAGGGGGTCAGCAGCACACGGCCCTGGGGGCTCAGCAGCTCTGGCCACGGGGGGGGTCAGCAGCAGGGGGCCCGGAGTGGTCAGCAGCATAGGGCCTGGGGGTCAGCAGCCGGGGGCCTGGAGGGTTAGCAGCACAGGGCCCTGGGGGGTTAGCTGCAGGGCCCCGGGGGGGTCAGCAGCTCAGGCCACGGGGGGTCAGTAGCAAGGGGCCTGGGGGGGGGGTCAGCTGCACGGGGCCCTTGTGGGGTCACCAACACGGGGCACGGGGGGTCAGCAGCACAGGGCCCAAGGGGGTCAGCAGCATAGGGCCCTGGGGGTCAGCAGCTCAGGCTACGGGGTGTCAGCAGCATGTTGCCTGCGGGGATCAGCAGCAGGGGGCCCGGGGGGGTCAGTAGCACAGGGCCTGGGGGGTCAGTAGCACAGGGCCGGGAGATGTTAGCAGCACGGTCCCAGGGCCCGGGGAGGTCAGAAACTCAGGGCCTGCAGGGGTCAGCAGCACAGGGCCTGAGAGGGGTCAGCAGCACGGGGCCCTTGGGGGGTCAGCAGCATAGGGCCTGGGGGGTCAGCAGCCGGGGGCCCGGGGGGGTCAGTAGCACAGGTCCTGGGGGGTCAGCAGCACAGGGCCTGGGGGGATCTGCAGCACAGGGCCTAGGGGGGTCAGCAGCAGGGGGCCCGGGGGGGTCAGTAGCACAGGTCCTGGGGGGTCAGCAGCTCTGGCCACGGGGGGTCAGCAGCAGGGTGCCCGGGGGGGTCAGCAGCACACGGCCCTGGGGGGTCAGCAGCTCTGGCCACGGGGGGGTCAGCACAGGGGGCCCGGAGTGTCAGCAGCATAGGGCCCGGGGGGGTTAGCAGCCGGGGGCCCGGGAGGGTTAGCAGCACAGGGCCCTGGGGGGGTTAACTGCAGGGCCCCGGGAGGGTCAACAGCTCGGGCCACGTGGGGTCAGCAGCAGGGGGCCCAGGGGGGTTCAGCAGCACAGGGCCTGGGGGCGTCAGCAGCATGTGGCCCGGAGGGGTAGGCAGCATCGGGCTTGGGGGGGTCAGCGGCACGGGGCCTGAGGGGTGTCAGTAGCACAGAGCCCGCGGGGTTCAGCAGCACGGGGCCCCGTGGGGGTCAGCAGCAAAGGGCCCGGGGGGGGGGTCAGCAGCATAGGGCCTAGGGGGGTCAGCAGCATGAGGCCCGGAGGGGTAGGCAGCATCGGGCCTGGGGGGTCAGCAGCACGGGGCCCTTGTGGGGTCAGCAGCACGGGGCGCGGGGGGGGTCAGCAGCATAGGGCCCTGGGGGTAGCAGCTCAGGCTACGGGGGTGTCAGCAGCACGTTGCCTGCGGGGTTCAGCAGCAGGGTGTCCGGGGGGGTCAGTAGCACAGGGCCTGGGGGGTCAGTAGCACAGGGCCTGGGGGGATCAGCACGGGGCCTCTGGGGGGTCAGCAGCACAGGGCCTGAGGGGATCTGCAGCACGGGGCCGGGAGGTGTTAGAAGCACGGGTCCCTGAGCCCGGGGAGGTCAGAAACTCGGGGCCTGCGGGAGTCAGCAGCAGGGGGCCCGGGAGGGTTAGCAGCACAGGACCCTGGGGTGGTTAGCTTCAGGGCCCCGGGGGGGTCAGCAGCTCAGGCCACGGCGGATCAGCAACAGGGGACTCTGAGGGGTCAGTAGCACGGGGCACACGGCGGTCAGCAGCACGGGGTCTGGGGGGTCAGCAGCACAGGGCCTGGGGGTCAGCAGCATGTGGCCCAGGAAGGTTAGCAGCACAGGGCCCTGGGGGGCTAGCTGCAGGGCCCCCGGGGGGTCAGCAGCTCGGGCCACGGGGGGTCAGCAGCAGGGGGCCCGGGGGGGTTCAGCAGCACAGGGCCTGGGGGGGTCAGCAGCATAGGGCCCTGGGGGTCAGCAGCTCAGGCTACGGGGGTGTCAGCAGCATGGGGCCTGGGGGGGTCAGCAGCATGGGGCCTGGGGGTCAGCAGCAGGGAGCCCGGGAGGGTTAGCAGCTCAGGGCCCTGGGGGGGATAGCTGCAGGGCCCCGGGGGGGTCAGTAGCTCGGGCCACAGGAGGTCAGTCGCAGGGGGCCCCGGGGGGGTCAGCAGCTCGGGCCACGGGGGGTCAGTAGCAGGGGGCCCGGGGGGGTCAGTAGCACGGGGCCTGGAGGTGATCAGCAGCACCGGGACCTTGGGGGGTCAGCAGCACGGGGCCCCGGGGGGTTCAGCAGCAAAGGGCCCGGGGGTTCAGCATATAGGGCCTAGGGGGGTCAGCAGCATGTGGCCCAGGAAGGTTAGCAGCAAAAGTCCCTGGGGGGGTTAGCTGCAGGGCCCCGGGGGGGTCAGCAGCTCGGGCCACGGGGGGTCAGCAGCAGGGGGCCCGGGGGGGTTCAGCAGCACAGGGCCTGGGGGGGTCAGCCGCATAGGGCCCTGGGGGTCAGCAGCTCAGGCTACGGGGGTGTCAGCAGCATGGGGCCTGGGGGGGTCAGCAGCATGGAGCCTGGAGGGGTTAGCAGCATAGGGCCTGGGGGGTCAGCAGCAGGGAGCCCGGGAGGGTTAGCAGCTCAGGCCCTGGTGGGGATAGCTGCAGGGCCTCGGGGGGGTCAGCAGCTCGGGGCCCCGGGGGATTCAGCAGCACTCGGCCCGGGGGGGTCAGCAGCATAGGGCCTAGGGGGGTCAGCAGCAAGTGGCCCTGGAAAGTTAGCAGCAAAAGTCCCTGGGGGGGTTAGCTGCAGGGCCCCGGGGGGGTCAGCAGCTCGGGCCACGGGGGGTCAGTAGCAAGGGGCCCGGGGGGCGTCAGCAGCACGGGGCCCTGTGGGGGTTCGCTGCAGGGCTCTGGGGTGTCAGCAGCTCGGGCCACGGGGGGTCAGCAGCAGGGTGCCTGGGGGGGTCAGCAGCACATGGCCCTGGGGGGTCAGCAGCTCTGGCCACGGGGGGGTCAGCACAGGGGGCCCGGAGTGTCAGCAGCATAGGGCCTGGGGGGTCAGCAGCAGGGGGCCCGGGAGGGTTAGCAGCACAGGGCCCTGGGGGGGTAAGCTGCAGGGCCCCGGGGGGTCAGCAGCTCGGGCCACGGGGGGTCAGCAGCAGGGGCACAAGGGGGTCAGCAGCACACGGCCCGGGGGGGTCAGCAGCACAGGGCCCGGGGGGGTCAGCAGCACACGGCCCTGGGGGGTCAGCAGCTCTGGCCACGGGGGTTCAGCAGCAGGGGGCCCAGAGGGGTTAGCAGCATAGGGCCTATGGGGTCAGCAGCACAGGGCCTGTGGGGTCATCAGCACATGGCTTAGGGGGGTCAGCAGCATGGAGCGGCGGGGAGATCAGCAGCACAGGGCCGGGAGGTGTCAGCAGCACGGGTCCCTGGGCCCGGGGGGGTCAGAAACTCGGGGCCTGCGGGGGTCAGCAGCAGGGGGCCCGGGAGGGTTAGCAGCACAGGGCCCTGGGGGGGTTAGCTTCAGGGCCCCGGGGGGGTCTGCAGCTCGGGCCACGGGGTGTCAGCAGCAGGGGGCCCGGGAGGGTCAGTAGCACGGGGCCCGGAGGGGTAGGCAGCACGGGGCCTGGGGGGATCAACTCTACAGGCCCGGGGGGGTCAGCAGCTCTGTCCACGGGGTGTTCAGCAGCAGGGCCCCGGGGGGTCAGTAGCACGGGGCCTGGGGGTGGTCAGCAGCAGGGGGCCCCGGAGGGTTAGCAGCATAGGGTCCTGTGGGGGTCAGCTCCAGGGCCCTTGGGGGGGTCAGCACCTTGGGCCACGGGGGGTCAGGAGCACAGGCCCTGCATGGTCACCATTTCAGGCTACGGGGGTGTCAGCAGCACGTTGCCTGCGGGGTTCAGCAGCATGGGGCCCAGGGGTGTCAGCAGCACAGGGCCTCGGGGGGTCAGCTGCACGGGGCCCGGGGGGTCAGCAGCAAAGGGTCTGGGGGGCTCAGCAGCTCGGGCCAAGAGGGGGTCAGAATCAGGGGGCCCGGGGGTCAGCAGCACAGTGCCTGGGGGGGTCGGCAGCACAGGGCCTGGGGGGGGTAATTAGTATGCGGCCTGGGTGGGGTTAGCAGCAGGGGGCCCGTGGGGGTCAGCAGCACCGTGCCTTTGAGGGTCAGCAGTTCGGGCGTGTGGTAGTCAGCAGCATGGGGCACGGACCTTGTGGGGGGTCAGCAGCACAGAGCCCGAGGGGGTCAGGAGCACGGGGCCTGGGGGTCAGCAGCACAGGGCCTCGGGGGGTCAGCAGCACGGGGCCCTGGGGGTGTCAGCAGCACAATGCCTGGGGGTTCAGCAGCTTGGGGCCTAGGGGGGTTGGCAGCACAGGGCCTGGGGGGTTAATTAGTACGGGGCCTGGGTGGGGTCAGCAGCACGGGGCCTGGGGGGGTCTGCAGAAGAGGGCCTGGGGGGGTCAGCTGCATGGGGCCCGGAGGTGTCAGCAGCATAGGGCCTGGGGGGTTAGCAGCACACGGCCTGGGGGGTCAGCAGCACAGGGCCTGGGGGGGGTCAGCTGCACGGGGCCCGAGGGGCTCAGCAGCACAGGGCCTGGGGTGGTCAGCAGCACAGGGCCTGGGGGCCAGCTGCATGGGGCCCGGTGGGGTCAGCAGCACAGGGCCTGGGGAGGGTCAGCAGCTCAGGCCACGGGGGTGTCAGCAGCACGGGGCCTGCCAGGGGTCAGCAGCATGGGGCCCGGGGTGGTCAGCTGCATGGGGCCCGGGGGGGGGGTCAGCAGCACAGTGCCTGGGGGGGGGTCAGCTGCATGGGGCCCGGGGGGTGGGGGGGGTCAGCAGCACAGTGCCTTGTGGGGTCAGCACCTGGGGCCTGTGGGGGGTCAGTAGCACAAGGCCTGGGGTGGTCAGCTTCACGGGCCCGGGAGGGTCAGCAGTACAGGGCCTTGGGGGGTCAGCAGCTCCGGGCCCGCGGGGGGTCAGCAGCCTGGGTGGGGGCCCCTGTCCTCACCTTCCCGCCGAGCGCCGTGGCTTGGGGTCTCCTCTCCGCCTCCCCGCGGGGCCGCAGCGAGCTCCGTCGGGTAACAGCCGCCCGCCTGCCCTCGCGCCCGGGTTTGCGCGCATCGCTTAGGTTTCCTTCCAGAACCTCATTCACTGGGGCCGCGGGCGCACCTGGCCGCGGGCGCATCTGGCGCCGCGGGGACAGGCCGTATCCCGGGGGTGCAAGGAGAGGCCCGCCTGCGACCTTTAGGCTCCGCGATAGAACCCAGCCTCCTGGGACGTGCTCCCCACGAAGTGCAACTGTCAGCGCCCCCCACCCCCATCCCAGCGCCAGGACCCGGATCCAGGCGGACTGCTCGGAAGAGGAGGAGGCGGAGGCAGAGCTGCCTTAGCGCAGGGTGGGAAGGGGCGCGGCTCCTCCTGGGGGCGCGGGGGGCGCCCGTCCTTCCGCGGCTGTCGGGGGCGGCAAGCCGGCGATTCCAGCGGCTCAGAGGCAGCCCCCCCGCCCCCCCCCCCCCCCACGGGCCGCAGCGGAGCACGATGGCACCTGTCGCGCCGCAGGGACGACGCCGCTGTGCACGGCGGGACGCTCCGGGCCGGCCCGGCGGACAGGCGACCTTTCATGCGGTTGTGCCCTGACTCCCGCAGCCCCAAGGCCAAGGCTCCGTGACGCGCGTGGTGGCCCCGGGCCCCGACGGTGACGCGCCCGGGAACGCGATGCCCGAGGCCGGGAGGCCGTGCCCCGGGTGACACTGCGAGCTGCCCACCGAGCTGGTTGCAGTTCGTGTGTCGCCTGGGGGGCACCGCCTCGGGCTTTCCGGTGCCCCTTGTGAGCTGGGAGCTATCACTCCTGCAGCCCAATCGGGGTCCCTAGAGGGGCTGTCCCCGAGATGCTCGGAGCTCCAGCGCTGCACCCCGACCCCAGGCCGCAGCCCCTCCTGCGGGTGCACCCCCACCTCCACCACCACAAGCCGTCATCCTCCTGGGCCCAGCCCAGCCAATGAGTCCCGGGTGCCCCCACTGAGCACCTGTTTGCTCAGACCCAGGCCAGCCACCCCGAGGGTCCCGGTGACCCTGATTCGGGGCAGAGAGCGACCCCGAAACCCGTTGCTCTTGCCAAATGCGAACTAATTAATAAGGCACATCTTGTCTCCTTCCGTGGGGCCTGGGTCACCGCTGTTCTTCCCCGGGGGACCTGGGTCTGAGGCTCCCCGGATTCACAGAGGTTGCACGGTCTCTCTCTGCAGCTGCCCGGGGTTCTTGGTCACACGGCGTGGGAAGAAGGAAGAGTTGGAGCCGAGTGGCAGGCAGCGAGCGAGGTGTACTGAGCTGTCGTCGGGTGATGGCACGGAACTCTGAGGACGGGGGATCCCGGGGGGCTGCCACCCGGATTCCTAAGTCAAGAGGTTTGTACGGGCTCCTTGGCAGGCTGTTAGTCTGCTTACCCCTCCCTGTGCCTGTCACCCAGTCGGGTCACCTATGCATCACGTGGGAAAGGGTGCAGGGCTCCCTGCGAGGCTGGTTTCCTCTTAGGGTGGGGGGCCCCTTGCCCCTTCTTGACCTGCCTTCCAGCTGTCCTCACCGGTATAGACTGACCGCTAGGCCCAGGTAGTCGGCCAAGCGAAAACCGGGGGTGCTGTTGCCAAAGAAGGGGCAAGCCGTCCTGGGAAGACTTCCCACCCGCTCCCTGCGCTCCCTGCCACGAGCACCTGTGGAAGTGTCCTGCAGAAGGACAAGCTCTGGGCGGCGGGCGGGGTGACCAGCAGCCCTGGGCAGACACTGCACGGGTGTCTCCGGCCACCAGGGCGGTCGCTGCACCTGGCAATGACTCAGTCGCCGTCCCGAGGCCCGGCCTCCCCGCCCATTGAGTCCCCGCCAGTCCTGAGTCACCCCCTGCCCCACCCAGCGGGGTTAGCTGTTCCCACGGTTCCCCCGAGTCTCCGGGACGGATGGCTGGCTCCCGGGCTGAGCACAAGAAGGGGTGTCTCCTAGGAGCAGGGGCGCGCCTGCCGGGCAGAGAGCCCGCAGGAGGCCTGGGTCAGGCGGGGCGTGGCATCCTGCCCTGGGCACCTCCCGGGCACGGCAGGCCACAGGCTTTCTCATCAGGGCCCGATCCGCAGGCAGCCCCTACGTTTTTTTAATTTTATTTTTTGTTTTATTTCTCTGTTTACAACAGGAACAGCTCCCAACACCAAGCCACGTGCACCGTCCCTGCAGGAGCCCCACGGCTGGTGCGTGTCTTCCCGCTTGAAGCCTGCGCCTCTTCCCTTCCAGCCTCTTCCCCGCTTGCCCGCGAGGCCCCCTCCCCACGCCTTCCCTGCACCGCCCCCCCCCCCCCCTGCGAGGCCAGCTACTGCGCTCCTTGTCGTGGCGGTTGGTGGCTGGGTGGCCGTGTGGTGGGTGCACCGGTGCAGGAGGCCCCGGGAGGAGCGGATCGGTGGCCTGCTCCTCATGTACCCCGAGGCTGGCACGTGGAAGGTCCCCCCAAATGTCTCGGCGGAAGAGCGAACGGCGCTCAGGGCTGAGCATGGAAGGTCAGAGGCCGCGGAGGGGTGACGGCTCCCTCCCGAAGTGGCGGCCCTCTAGCATCTTGGCATAATCTGGAGTCGCTTCCCCACTGCAGATAATTCCAGAAACTGCTCCTGAGAGCCCAGGAACGTCCACACCAACAAGGAAATGATTCTTGGTCGTTGCAGGGGAGGATAGGCCTCACTTCAGGGGAAAACCACAGCAGCCGAGTTCCTGTCCTAATGCTCCACGTTCGCACCTAATAGGAAACATTCACTAAGTGCTTTACAATTAATCTGCAATTAATGCAAATTCTCACGCGGTTGTGCTTTCTAGAAAAAAAAAAAAAAAAAAAAACCTTGAGCAGCGTAAATATAAACGATGGGCAACAGGTGGCAGCTCTCGGGTCCGAAATCCTGGAGGACGCAACAGGCCGGGCGATTTTCCAGTTTCTGTCGGAAGTCCTTTCGAGGTGGTTGTGTTTGGAGGAGAGTAATAACATCCGATTATTCCAAATAATAGCGATTAAGACACACACAGTGCACAACAATCCAAATCTGCGTTACGGTGCGGCCTGGCCCGACCGCCGTTCGAGCTCCTTCAAGGAAGGAGGATTTCCAGCATCTTCTTTCCTCGCTCCAGGCACGCCGACGGGGGCTGTGGCTCGCGGGCACCTCCCGCGGCCCAGGGGGGTCACGGCCACCTGTCGCGGCCGACCCTCGGCTGTCACGCCAGCAGGACGCCCGTGGGCCCGATGCTGCGCCCGGGGAACACGGGGCCGGTGCTGGAGCCGGGGCCCCGACTGTCCTGCTGGGGCTCCAGCTCTCTCTCCGGGTCCCCTGCGGCCGGACGGGCGGTGGGACAGCGGCAGCGGGTGGGCCCCAGACCCCAGGGCCAGGCACCTGGAGGCACCGGCTCGGGTCGGGGCGCCCTCCGGGGAGCGGGGCTGCCGTCGGGGTTCCCGGCGCTGCCACAGGTGCCGCCAACCACGCTTGTCCTCCTCGGTCAGACGCGAGACTCCGTGGCCATGTCCTTGAAGGACAGGCCCAGTGGCCCCTGCCCTGAGCGGGGAGGTGGGTGGCACGGAGGGCCCGGGACCCAGGTCTCGGGCCCTCTGCGGGGAGCCAAGTGGCCCCCAATAATCCCACACGTTTCCAGGGCAGGTGAGTGTAGACCCCACTCCCAGGCCAGGCCCAGCCAATGCCTGCTGGGGCATCAGCACCTGAGCGGGGGTGTCCTGCCAAGGCCGAGGAGCGGGGGGGAGGGAGAGGACAGTGGCCCCTCGGGGTAAGTGAGCCCGGGGCTCCCGCGTGAAGCCCGAGGCCTGAGCCCACAGACACGGGGACGGGGCCTTGGGAGGTAATGAGGGGCCAGGACAGGGGAGCCTCACGGTGGCATTAGTGGCCTCTGAAAATGAGGCACTGGAGCGCTTGTCCCCGCCTCCCCCGCACCCTCTCTCCACCTGCGCGCACCCATCCAAGACCACGGAGGGGGGGAGGGCACAGCAGCACAGAGGTGGGGCTCTGGCCTGGAGACCCCAGCACCGTGACACCGAGGCCACGGCCACCCGTCTGAGGTCTGAGGGTGTCCCTCGGGGGGAAGGGGTCACATGGAGGCCCAGAAGACCGCCCCCCCTCGTCCTTGCTTGGCCCCTGTGTGCCTCGTTTTCCTTATGTGAGGGGGGGAGCAGAGCGGCCCCCGCCAGCCCCCAGGCCGCGGTGAGAGGCCAGCCAGGGAGGCCGCCCAAGGCCTCAGTCAACCGCTGACAAAATGGCTTTTGGGCACTTCCGTGGGACATCCTCAAAGACGTGTCGCCAGGAACCTGCCTCGGAAGTGGGAATCCAGAAATCGTTTAGGCAAAGGAAGTAAAAATAAAAATGGGAAGAGAGGTAGGTTAGGGGCTCTACATTTTATTTTTCTTCCAAATGCCACAGGGTTGAGCTCATGCCTGCAGATTTTTAAGTGAATTTTTATGATTTGGTTGTCCCAAAATCTTGATGGGTTTCTTTATTAGATCTCATAAAATCATTGCAATTCTACTTGTTTAGGTTACACGATTGCTTTATGTTTTATATAGTGTTTTCTGTGACAGTTGGGGGCAGCTAATTAAATTGACATGCAAAATCCGGCAAATAATTGGCAAAGCAATTACTGTGTTTCATATACTGTGACTAAGAGCTAAATGACCCGACGTTAAACTGTATTTCTGTTTCAGGACCGAGCCTACCCTATGGTATCCCAAGTGGCACCTGGTGCCAGCAGCTGATACTTCAGCCCTGCTCTTACAGACTTCTTTTCTGACTTTTAAAAAATACCTAATTTTTTAAATTTTGGAGCAGGTTTAGATTTATAGAAAACCTGTGAAGCTAGTACACAGGGTTCTCATAAACTCCCCACCTTACCCCCCTATTGTTAACCTCCATCACAATAAATGAACCGACGTTGATTCATTTTAATTAACTGAAAGTCCGTCCTTTTTTTCAGTTTTTGTGTGTTCCCCATGTTGGCTGCAGGCTCCCATTTGGGTACCACGGCGCCGTTAGCCGCCCCGCGTCTCTAAGCTCCTCCTGGCTTTGACGGGTTGCCAGACATTACCTGCTGTCGATAACCCTGGGGATTTTAAGGAGTCTTGCTCAGGCATTTATTTTGTAGAATGTCACTCTGTTTGGGTTTGTCTGATGTCTTGCTCATGATTAGACGGAGCTTATAACCTTGGGGAGACAGATGTGTGGACATTCCTTAAATCTGGACATCCTCCTGCCGCGAGTCTAGATGATTCTCTGGCATAAAGTCTTCTGGCCTGAAGCTGCGGGGTCCCCAGTGGACACCTCACCGCTGGAGAAGGGCTTCAAATCCAAAGAGCATCTTCCAGCAGTTTCTTCTCCCAGTGGCCTTAGCTGATCCCAGGACACCACGGATCACTACCGGTCTGTTTGCTGTGTTGAACCCCGTCTTTCTGAAGACTTCCAACACGGTCTCTGGGAACGCGTCCTGGTGTTGTGTTGTGGTAGGAAAAAGACTTTCCGTTTCCTAATCGGATGTGATCTGAAAACAGCACTTAGTTGAGAGAAAGCCTCTTTGGTGATGTTACTGAACCCCATTTGGTCCCTGAACCCCCGTGTGATGCTGAGGACAAGCGCACGGATGCGAGCAAGGGGTCTGTGCACCTGCGGCCCACAAGCACGCCGCTCCTGGTGGGAGAGTCGACGTCACGGAGTGTGCCCCACACCAAGCACGTGGGACGCTATTACAGCATGAAATGGGAAATGAAGTCTCAAGACGCAGGTCATGCCTGGACAGGCTGATACTACCCCTGAGGCCAAGCAAGGCTGAATTTGAATCCAGGAAGTGGCAGGAATCCTGAAATACTCCCAAGAATTAACTACCTCACTTCGTTTTCTTTTTATCTTTTTTTTTTGAAGATTTTGTTTTGTTTATTCATGGGAGACACGGAGACACAGAGAGAGAGAGAGGCAGAGACCCAGGCAGAGGGAGAAGCAGGCCCCATGCAGGGAGCCCAACGTGGGACTCGATCCCAGGACCCTGGGGTCACGCCCTGGGCTGAAAGCAGATGCTAAACTGGTGAGCCCCCCAGGGATCCCCCCTTATTTCATTTTCTACAAAGGCTTTGCTCTTCATAAAAGGGAGAATGATTTTCCAAATACAGAAAAAATATAAACATTGTGTAACACACACACAGATGCTCTATCCACAACTTGGTTTTTATAGTTCACAAACATGCCTTGGTGTAAGTGTGAGTGTTCAGTGACTCAATCCCTTTATAATCCCATTGTAAGCTTTATATTGATTCTGTTACTTGCATATAACAATAATAGCTTATACTTATGTACAGCCTTTCTGTGCTTTACATATTTTATCTCATTTCATTCTATCTGTCTAGACACTCACTATCCTCTCCCTTAAAAGAGGAAACTAAAGGGATCCCCGGATGGCTCAGCGGTTGAGCGTCTGCCTTTGGCTCAGGTCGTGACTCCAGGGTCCCAGGATCGAGTCCCACATCGGGCTCCCTGCATGGAGCCTGCTTCTCCCTCTGCCTGTGTCTCTCATGAATAAATAAATAAAATCTTAAAAAAAAAAAAAAAGAGGAAATTAAAACTTTGAGAAGTATCCTGCCTGAGGTTACACAGATAAAGTCAGGATTTGAACTCGAGACATGGGCTGTTTGGACCTAAAGTCCACTCCCACGTATTATTACTACTGATTATCACTGTCAGGGTGAAAAACCCAAATACTCTCATCTCCTCATTGACTCACAGGCCAACAGTAAGATGAGGGAAGGCCAGCCAGTCCTCAGCCTTGTCACCTGGAGCTAGAGCTGGAATGGCTCAAATCTCCAGGTCCTAAATACAGTGTATTAATAGAAAATTTGAGGTATATGAATGGCCAAGGATTGCCACTGTAAAGATAGTTTGTTACAGTTCCCAAGAGAATGGGATATGCCACATGTTGGGGGGCACCAGGGTCAGATGGGAAGCAGAGGAAGAGGAATGAGCTCGGGCAAGAGCCTTCACTTTTTTTTTTTCTTTTAAGAATTTTATTCACTTGACAGAGAGAAAGAGCCCAAGCAGGGGAAGTGGCAGTCAGAGGGAGAAGCTGACTCCCCACCAAGCAGGAAGCTGAATGCAGGGCTCCATCCCAGGACCCTGGGATCATGACCTGAGCCAAAGGCAGACGCTGAGCCAACTGAGCCACCCAGGCACCCTTTAATGTGGTTTCTATCAGAAGAAACAGGTGAGGCAGGGTGAACTGCCTTGGGATTGGCTCATTTGAATAATTCCAGCAGGCGCTGGGATATAGGAGCCGTGCCTAGTTGTCTGGTACCTGGCCCTGATGTGGGTTGGGCGGGTGGGGTGTAAGAGCCTGATAAAGGAGGCAGTTTGCAGTGTGGACTCTGAATTGGTTGGTTTGTATGTGAAAAGCACTCATGGGCAAGTCGTTTGCTATCTCTAGGAATTGGCTGACCCTAGGAGGTAGAGTCCCACTAGGGTCCGCACGACCCCAAAATGTCAAAACATTAGAATACAGAAGAGAAAAGGCATGGTTGATAGCCTCCAGCTGGAGGATATCTGGCTGCTCTAAGTTGGGGAAGGCATACAAATGTACCCACAAGCCAGACAGAAGTATCCAAAAGCTAATTCAGCTGTAAGCCACGGAGATGGGTACTAATGCTCTATGAGAGAAGCCCTGCATATATAGAGGAAAAACAAAACAAAAAACAAAAACGATGACAACTGCAAGATTAAATGCAACTATCCGGGCCTAGAGTATTTGGTTATCTTAAAAGACTTGTCACAAGTTAGTGTTTCACTAAGAAAACTTAGTGCCCATCAAGCCTTACAGGATATACTTGCAACTATTTCTCCTAAATCCAATTCATTAGTAAGCTATGCTCTGTACTCCAGTGTATATTGTTTTCTCTCCCTCCCTCCCTCCCTCCCTCTCTTCCACTCCTTGTCTCCCACAAACACATAGCAATAGTTTGTGTCAATGTGAGGTCAGCTATCAGACACCGCTCATCCGTCCCCCTTAACGCAGCCCGTATCGAGAGTCTGTGTTGAGTGGATCCAAGCTGACATGGCTGAGGTGGACCTTTTTATTTTTTCTCAAAAGCTACAGTGAGAAACACATAAGACAGATAAAGTTTGACCTGCCTCTTTGACCTCATAGATTCCTTAATACCAGAAGCAGTATTTTTAAGCCCAACGGTGCTGTCGACTCCAAGAAATGTTTTTCTCCTAGTCACGGTAAAATCAAAGACCACATTATCTCAAGTTGCAGCAAACACTTTATTCTCCTCATAAATGGCTCAAAACTGCTGGGAGCCGAAGCCTGAAAAAGTCCTATGGCAAGAAACGTGAATATTTTACAAAGAAAAGAAAGAAATTGCAAGAGGCGATGCCTCTGTTGCCTGTATTTCCGAGTATTTTCCTTTGGTGAAGTCCTCAACCAAACTTGAATAAATTAGACACAGTGCCGGTAGAAGTAAAAGAAGTAATCTGTAAAGAATATCCCAGCAAAATAAGGATCCGTGGAACAGTCAGCTAAATCCTGTGAGAACAGAAGAAAAAAAGAATGATTAATATAAGAATTAGCCAAATCAATTGATCAATTGATTGAACATCTATTTCTTTCTCCCTGGAAAGAAAAAGGCAGAAAAAAAAAAAAAAAAGCAAGCTTACCGGTGCAGCTACACGGAAATGGTACATGCTATCAAAGAATGGGGCTACGGGGAGGCTCCAAATGTGCTGATAGCCCTAAATAATGAATGACAGAGAGATCCATTTCATAACCACATTTTACACTCCATTGGAAAGAACATAGCCTGAGAAAGCATTTCCTTGACTCCCCCAGGAAAGGTATCTGGGGCAACAGCTTCTGAGCAGAGTTGCTAAAACAGTCTGCGGCCTCAGAAGGACACGCGGGAGATAGCGAGCCAAGCCCCGTGACGAGGATCAGCCAGCAAGGGGAGAGCACGTGCCTCATGGCATCCCTCTGTATGCAACAGAGGCTGAGCCACAACTCTAGACACACTTCTTCGGGACCAGGGGTTGGAAAACATTACCTGTGTCATCTCCTGGGAGACCACTTGGCGGCTCTGTGTCCCTCTGGCTCCCCTCTGACCATGGAAACATAGATTTCCAAGGGTGAACTTGCACTGGAAGACTATCAATGGCTCTGTTGTGCTTCAAGAGACAAAGGGCAGAAAGGGCAAAGGGAAAGCAGTTACCAGCACCACTGGCCTACACTTTGCTAAAAAGAGGTACGAATGGGACGGTAACTTGGAAACCCATTCAGTTTCACGTAGGCGTCTTATGCCGCAAGGCTCATGGATGCCAGCATCCCCGTTCCCACCTCCTTGTTCCAGCAAGGAACTCAGTCTCAGGACGTTACTGTTACAGACTCAGTGTTCGTGATCCCCTCCTCCGAAGTCATATGCTAAAATCCCAACCTCCGATGTGACGTGTTGGGAGCTAGGGCCTATGGGCAGTGCTTGACGCGGAGCTCTCTTGAGTGGGATAACCGCTCTTCTACCAAGGACCTCAGTGCTCTCTCGTTCCTGTGCCAGGTAGACACAGTGAGAAGATGGCCTTCTGTGACACGGGAAGCAGGCCCTCACCAGACACCAAATCTGCCAGTACCCCCGTGTGGAACTTCCCAACATCCAGAATGTTGGAAAGTAAACATCTGTGGAGGCGCTCAGTCTATGGTGTTTTGTTTTTGTTTCAGAGCCTGAACCGATCAAAACAACCTGAGGTAGCATATGACGGTCTCTAAGACAATCTCATGACTGAAATCATCCCGGCAGCGGAAGTTCCTATCACCGTAGATCTTAAAATCATTTTGGGGGCACCTGGGTGACTCAATCAGTTGAGTGTCCAACTCTTGGTTTGAGCTCAAGTCATGATCTCAGGGTTGTGAGATCAAGCCCCGCATCATTGGGCTCCTTGCTTAGCAAGCAGTCCGCTTGAGATTCTCTCTCTCCCTCTCCCTCTGCCCCTCCTCCTGCTTGTGCTCTCTCTCTAAATAAGTAGATCATATCTATTTTATAAATAAATATATAAAATCATTTTTGGAGATATCCCTCTTCTTTTCATGGGCAACTGAACTTGCATCTACCTGAAGTTTCCAGGATTTCAGATTCTACAAACCCCTGATCTGAGTACATCCTATTTGAAGCAGCAAGGTAAACAAACGGGAAGGGATTTGGGGGTGAGCCCCGTTAGAATTTACCTACCATCACGGCTCTCAGAATGGAAGGCCTGCCCGAAAGAATGATTCTCCTCTGGAGGGCAGCCCATTAATTATCATCAAGAGGATGAGATCCAATTGTCTTTGGAAATGATCCTTTTGCACAAGTGGGACAACTTACAATCTCAGTTGAGTATGTGTGTTATTTTTAAATCACCCATATTAGAAAAATGGTTCTTAAGCTAAAAAGCCTGATGTAGTGGCTCCTAATGGTCTTTTGCCATTTCAGGGAATACCCCATTTCAGCTTATTTCCCTCACCAAAGCTAGGAATGAATGAGGAAATGCCACTCCAGGATACTCAGGGATGCTAGAAGATAGTCTATTTGGCTCTTGCTCTGCATGAAGCATGATGAGTTCCGAGTCATGAAATACTCACTGCTTGAAACAAACCTTTCCGAGGCAAGCAGTTGGGTTGAGTGTCATTAACTCATCGTAGAAGCAAAGTCGATGAGAGGAGGAGTATGAAGCCTGAGTGAAACAGAGGAAGGGACAGAGCAGCAGAAACGGATGGGGGAGGAATGCCAGAGCGGGGAAGCAGAGGAGTGAGCGGAGGACAGAGGAAAAGGAGGGAGAGCAAGAAGCAAACCGGGAGAAGAGAGGAAAAGTGCAGGGGGAGAAAAAGAGAGACTACAATCAAGAGACACAAAATAAAACCCATCTATCACCCCAGTGAGTAGCTCACTGCATAATTTGAGTGAAGTGGGTCCAAGTCTTTTTTTTTTAATATTTTATTTATTTATTCATGATAGACAGAGAGAGAGAGAGAGAGAGGCAGAGACCCAGGCAGAGGGAGAAGCAGGCTCCATGCCGGGAACCCAATGTGGGACTCGATCCCTGGACTCCAGGATCGCGCCCTGGGCCAAAAGCAGGTGCCAAACCTCTGAGCCACCCAGGGATCCCCCCCTTTTTAAAAATATTTTATGGGTCCAAGTCTTAAAAGTACTGTAATCATTTTAAATATTTGGTAAGAATAGATTAAATTAGAGCTTTGCGATCTTGAGGGAAAGGTAGTCATAATAAAAGCTGCCATTTATGAAGCGCCTACTATGTGTCGGGAAGGGGCAATGTTCTTACATCTCTCATTTCATTGGGAAGACCAGAGAGTGACAGTTTAAAGGATGGGCCGAGCTTGAAACCCAGCTCTACGGCTTGCTAGCTGTGAGTTTTGGGACAAGTGTATTGGACCTCTCCAAACCTACTAAGTGTTCCCATCTGAAAAATATAAACTAGAAAAGAAAAACCAAACTCGGGGGGTTATTGTGAGGATTATACGATCCACTATTAAAGTGGAGAGTGTCTGGCATATGCTCTGTGCTCAGCAAATGGTAAGTATGGGTTTCACTATTAGCAAGTGATTTCCCACAGCAGCTCTACTTCTTATGGTATTAGTTCAAACTCATTTTATAGATTAAAAAGAGCTCAGAGAGGAGAAGTGGTTTCTCCAAAAGGTTATAAGATTAGTAAGTGGCAGAGACAAAATTTGAACCTTGGTCTGCCCAACTCCAAACTCTGACTCTGTGAACTCCCCTGGGGAGAGGGGGTGGTGTCTGCATTAGCACTGCTACCAGGAGCTCAGGAAAATGGGCAGGTTTCCCCCCCCCGCCCTAGGGGGTATGCTATTCCTCTTGCTCCCACCCCAATTCAAAGGGACACATTCAGAGGTATCCTGGAGCTGGTAAGCATCAAACCCAAGGTCACCCCCATCTCACAGGTGAATGTGAAGCCTAGAAGAAGCCTTTCCATCCCACGGAGGGAGGCTGGAAGACTCTGACCATCCTTTTGAAGACGCTTCCCTCAAGCTGGCCCACCTCCCACCCCAGCCAGCATCAGCCGATGGGGACTGCTAACTTCCCACCCTCTTAGTGACCAAACTGTGAGGTAAGGTCAGAGCCTTGCTATTCAAATAATGACAGAAGCAGAATTGTTCTCTGCAATTAGGCACTTACTTGATTTCCAGAGAGAATTTGACATTGGTAGGTGTGTGCTTATTAACAGGAATATTGTAACTGTAATTCCCAGGGCTAATTATGGAAAAAAAAATAAAACCACAAATCAAAATACATAGGAAAGGCTTCAAAAGGCTTTTGTTACTCATTACACACAAGCTGTGAAATATTCTATAACAAACACAGGAAAACAAATTTAGCACGTAGAATTCTGTGCTTTTCAGAGACGTACCTGTCAAATTTCAAAGGGATCTCTTGTAGGTGTTAATATATAAACTGTACCACAAAGATTTATGGTTTGTCAGAACACACAGGTGAAATGAGGGAAAGCCAAATCCCAGGCCAAATGCATACCACTGAGTGCACAGAAAACGACTCTGGTCCCCGTTAAGGAGACACAGATTTCAGGAGAAAATGAGGCAAAGGCCTCAAACCAGCATTTTCCCTCTGGAAAGGAAGACTGAAGATAATAAATACCAGCTCCTCTACCCTGAATCGCTCCCTCATAGGCAACATTAGCAGGAAATATCATGCACTTTCAGAACTTGAATCAACTAACATTTTGATAGTCCTAATTACCATTTTGTATTGGAGAGAACTGTAGCAGGGAAGTGCTTCTGCAGGCACTCCGCCCCCCACATCCCCCCAAAAAGGGAGCTACTGGGGCAAAGGGGGACTTCCTGGGATTCATACTGTAATGAAAACTCCAGCAGAAAAGCATATTGAATCTAACACAGATTCTTCGGACCTGGCCACACCTCGAATTCCATGGAGAAACAGCTTAAAACCAGATACATTGGGAGAAAAGTTAATCATTTTAGATTCTCTTGAAAAAATCCTAAAATGGGGACTCCTGGGTGGCTCAGTGGTTGAACCTCTACCTTGGGCTCAGGTTGTGATCCTACGGAGAGCCTGCTTCTCCCTCTGCCTATGTCTCTGCCTCTCTGTATCTCTCATGAATAAATATATAAAATTAAAAAAAAAAGAAAAAATTCCTAAAATGAGTTGTTAAAAATGAGAAAGCAGAAGTAAAAGAAATGGATCTGAATTGGGATCAGGAGAGCCTTGTTCTACTGGAAAAAGCTGAGATAAATGGAATTCACTTCCTACCAGTGCCCCCGCCCCGCCAGCGTCTGCATGCTTCACGGCAACGCAATTCAGTAGCCTCATCCCACAGGTGAGACATGGACACTCAGGGGGAATTAACACCTTGTCGAAGTTCTGGAATTGGAAACCAAATCATCCCACCCTTCTTCACCATGTCACCCTAGCACAGTAATTAACATTGGTCTCCCACTTGGTTAAATTCGCTGAAGGTCAGGTTCCTTCATGGCAGGATGGGATCAACAATCCCAACCTCACAGGGATTTGGGGAGAATCCAATGAGATAATGAATGTCAAAGCCATAAACAAATCATAAAGTACCACATAGTTAAAGCTCAGGGTCATCAGGTTGAAAAAAGAAATAAGGCTGAGAATCCCAAGGATTTGGGATACCAGTCCACGGTACAGGACCTTGCCTTTCACCTAGCAGTCACCCAGTAAATATTCATCGATGAAAGAAAAATAGGTCCCCACTCTTACTGCCTTCAACTTGCATTTTGGGCCAGCTAGCTGAGGCTACTTGTAGGCTATGCTTCTAAATGCACCATGACCGGATGGCTCACCATGGACATGGCGGTTGCTGATAACTTTTGCAATATCTGGATGTTTTTTCTCCTGCCTGGAAAAGCCACGATAAGCTTTGTTACTTAGCAATTAAGATAATGATATTCCTCGTTATTAAAATGTATAAACGTCAGCTCATTCATTACGTGGAGCCATCAGTAACAACGTCTTTCTTGTCTATAAAATTAACCGACAGCCCCTGTGCTCATGGAATGTGTCCTTGGAGAGTCCCCCTAAGTTTTTTGCTTTGGACGTCCCCATTAAAAACGAGAGACTGGCATCACTGGAGCCATGGTTTATTGACATTCGCTAATACCAACCATTTTATGATTCCCTCGTCTACCATGTAACAAATGTGTTTTCACTTACGGAGCAGTGTATGCACGCATTGACTTTTACCATGTAGTTTTGGCTTTCATTCCAGTCTCAGAAACCCAGAGCCCTGAGTAAATCCCAGAAACAATCAGGGTAGGATGGGGAGGCTTACCCACCTGCACTGGAGGCCTCCACCACAATACCGATGATCTATTACTTGCTGGATCTCCACAATCTGAATAGAACTAATGGTTGTATCAATCTCTGAATTGAGAAGAAATAGAGAAAAGAAAGTAAACCCTTCTGCAGAGGAAAAGGGTATCGTGCTCCAGCAAAACTCCAAATTACTGAATATGAAATGAGAGTTTCCTAGATTAATGGGTTCCATTTGCATTCAAATGGAAAAAAGAAGGGGAAGGGAGGGAAGAAGGCTTTTGTTGTTGTAGCTAGAGTAAATTTTAGGAAAACTCTTAAAAATCCAGTTTCTGATAATAGATAACATCTGATAACAAACAAAAGAATTTCTTTTGGAAGTCCTACTAGATTGACATTTATTGAAAAGGGAGGGTGCAATGTGAAATGCAATCTGGCCAAGAAAGAAAGCTTTTAAAAAAACCTCAGAAAACAGAAAATGAACTAAAAGTACCATCAGAATAGGAGAAGAAGGCAGGAAATTCAAATAAATAATTAAAATCCATGCGGATCAACCTCCACTTGTCTGGTGGTGAGTGACCACCTCTCACGCCTGACATTGGCTAGAGAGTGTCCCTGGGGAAGGCTGACGCAGCTGGTTGCTCTACGAAGAGCTGGTTGCTCTACGAAGCCAAAGGAGGGTCACTTAAATGTGAATTTACAGTCACTCCCCCAGTCAGGGCTGGTTAGCGCATCTCCTGCCAGGAAGGACAAGGTTCTGTCTTCTGAAGAGGGAAAATGTCTGTCAATCTTAAAGGCTTGGTGGGTCAGGATGAGAAGATACCCAGTAGACGCCCCTTTGTCTCTTCAGTTCGATGTTTCCCCACCCTTTCTCTCTCCCACCTTTCACCCATCCAATCCCTACCCCACTCCTTGCAGATCTAGTATGTTCTCACCCTCCTCCAAGAAGCCAGCTGTTTGGGGCTACCTTGTGTTCTTCAAACTCGTTGAAGCTCCAACCCCTCAGAATTTGGAAATAGGGCCTTTCAAGAGGCAATTAGGTTAAAATGAAGCTGTTACACTGGGCCCTAATCCAATCTGACTGGTGTCCCTGCCTGGAAGAAGAGGTTCCCGGGGGAAGGTCTTGGAAGGACGCAGCACCGAGGTGGCCATCGGTGAGTCCAGGAGGGAGGCCTCAGAAGGAACCAGGCCTGCCAACACCCTGATTGTGGACTTCTGGCCTCCAAAACTGTGAGAAGATAAATGTTGTTGCTTGAGTTGCCTGTCTGTGGTACCTTGTTACGGCGGCCAGGTCGGATCCGTGCGGCCCACGGCCCGCTCCTTCTTGATGCCACAGCTTTACCCTTGGGCCATTTGCGGGGTGATCAGCTAGTGACCTATCTGTCGCCCCATCAAAAGCATGTCATCTCTGTTTTGTCACTTAACTTGTGTGCATTTTTGTCCTTTCTTGACAGCTCCAGAATAGGGAGCCTCTATTAAAATTCTCTGATTCCTGAGTAACTCCTGGTAAAATGTGATCTGCACAGGAAAAAAGAGCTCAAAGCTCAAGGTAGGGACCCCGCTGCAGCTGAGAAGAGTCAGGTCACTGGTTAGGGGCCAGAGCTGGCTTGTGGGGAGGGAAGTCCGGGAGTGGTTTTGCCCCTGTCATAGCCGAAAAGGCATTTTAGAAAAGCAGTTTTGGAAAAAAAAAAAAAAAAAAGGCAGTTTTGGAAGGGTAACTATTCAGATGATTGTTGTTAAGGCTTTGGGGGTGGGGGAGACCATATTCTTAGAGTAAATGGCGAACGCAATTATTTCGTGGGCTGCTAAACAAGTCTTTAAAAAGAATTTTAATGGTTTTGCAGTCACTTTTTTTAATTTGCCGATTTTTTCCCCAAGTACGCATACTGTTTATCATCTTCCTCCATTTGGATTACATAATATGTTTATATTTCTCAACATAGTTTGAGGCAAAACATAAAGCCAGGAACCTCAGTTAACAAGAGACATAGGTTAACACAGTGTGTGCTCCTTTCATAGGAAGAAAAGGGAGGCAAGATCAGAAACAAGTTCCTACTCAAGCTTCTATGTGCAATTTCCGGATAGAAAGCACACACAAGGGTGCACGCTACTTTGGCACCATCACTCCTAAGTAGATCTGCCCTGGTTAGTACTTCTCACACGAGGCACACAGGCTTGTTTACCTGTGCACAAAACTGACTGTGAGCTTCTAGAAGCCCGCGTGCACATTTGTGCACGGCCATGGCCCCAGACAAGGCAATGCTGGGCTTTCTGCAAGTGCTCAGCAAATATTTGGGGGAGGATGGAAGGAAGAGAGGCCAATCATATACCCTCTAGAAAACTGTTTCCTCTTGCACGCTCGAAGGGGAAATTGTCAGGGGATGGGTGCTGAGGGATGCTGGGGGGGGGGGGGCGGGGGAGGGTACACATGGAAACCGGAGCTCCTTCACCCTCGAGGCAAAGGGGAGTGAGGCAGGCTTTGAAGGAGAGGCAGGTTTCCTGAGCATCTTGATCTTTTTCATTAAAAAGAAATGGGTCTTGACCCATGAGGATTTTCTAGAAGATTGAATATATATTTCCCTTTAGATAGAAATATATGTGCTGTCTAAAAGGCCTCGAGATTTCCTGGATGCCAGCTATTCCAATAAGCACCTGTCAAGCACAGGTCCCCTGCTAGGAGTGTCGCTTATGACTGCTTCGACAGAAGGCTGTGAATTTATAGGGCAAATGAGGCACAAAAAGAAGCGGAAACCAGAACTTCTCCATCCTATCTGTTTCCATCCCTTATCTTTTTTGCTACTTTCCCACTGAATTCGCAGGCACAGGGCTCATTATCAATTTTAGCAACAGAACTACAGAGTTGCCTCACTTCCACGGAAGCATGTTTTCGGGTTCCTGGAGACACAGAATCCTACGATAGGATTTAGTATCTGATGGGATAACGGTATTTTTAAAAACAGTAATAAAAAGGTAAAGTTGAGGAGACATAATCCTGAGGATTAGAGTTATGAAAGTGGCTTTTCAAAAGCAGGATTGGAAATACATTTTAAGTCTCCTATAAAAACATCTCCAATTTGTCCCTTCTCTGAGGCAAGACTAGGCAATGCTGAAAGGCTGGTTATTGGAAAACCATAAATTCTCCTGTAGTCAAGCAGGGGTGGCTCTCATTTTACAAATGCCTTTCAGTAATATTCACTGTAAACTTAATATACACCCTCAGCGGTTTTTACTGTGATGTTGGAGATATATTTTGCAATCAGCGGAAAAGATCTCCCAATAAACTAAATTAGAAACTTCTGGAGAGGAGAGATTTAAGATGGTGTCCAACCAAAGCATATCCTGTTGTGGTAGACTGTGTATATAGCCTTACTCATAAAATTGGGCGGTGTGGCTGAGTTCCAAGCATCTTGGATACCTTTTTCTTTCCCGATTGAACCAGACTCATGCCAAGAAAAAGTCAATGAGCCCAACCAATTGATGACTGTGTCCTTGTACACGGGGAACCAGTTTCTTTCAGCCATTTGCTCTTCTCAGAGTTCTGATCTTCCAGACAAAATAAGCACAAATTTCCACGCCTTTTAGTTTCCTGAGATTTTTAAAAAATCTTTACCAAAATTCTTAACATCTGTAGAATTCCTTAGATTTTTCCCCCCTCACAAGCTCTTCGCTTCTTATATCTAACTCCGTCTGTTTACATCTTTATTGGTTGCATAGATTAAAATCTAATCCATCACACTCAGTTGGCTCCTCAGAACAGAAGCTCAATATTCCAAAACACCCACTCTCCACCTCTTACCCAAACCTTTTATATTAAGTGAGGAGAGGGGATAAACCTTCTGAAAGGCGTTTTACACAATCAGCTTGGGCCCAAAAGAAGAATGATGGCTTGTGCTCAGCATAGCATAAAAATACTCATTTCCCTTCTCTATTTTACTCGTGGTCTTTCTCCTTAGGGAAGGAGCCAATAAGTGTGTTCTGGGGCTTGGTAAAGTGCTAGATAGCACTCTTCATCCTAGAGAGTTCTTTCAACTTGGTTTCTTTCTTAACTCTTGAATTTTTTTTTATTTATTATTCTTTAATTTTTAATTAGTCGTCGCTGCCTCAGAAACGTCTGGTTGAAAGAACTTGCCTGGCTTTCTCCACTTTCAGCTTTAGGAATCCCAGTGTCCTATAGGACAAAGGGAAGGAGGGACTAGCAGCAGAAGAGAAGAGGCTTTCTTTACACCCCAGAAATACCCCACATCAGGGATAGCTCAATGGCTCTAAGACAAACTTGGGGTAGGGAGAGGCGAAGGGGCTTTCTAGAACCATAGTGTGAATACCTTCTGCTTCCTCTAGAGCATGTGCACACCATGTCCAAATAAATGGCGGCATGATGGTAGATGGGTAGGAACCCAGGACAGGAAGACAGGGGACTCAGCTTCCAGTTCCAACCTCTCTAGTAACTTACTGCAGAACCTTAAGCAGAGTCCCCGGCCTCCACTTTATCAGCTGGAAAATAGAGGTTTTCCTGACCTGGGGATACCTTGGAACCCCAAGTGATTGCACAAAGTGTTCAGTGGTGTCCGTGGACTTGTAACAACTCTCCCACAGGTTTGTACTGTTCTTCAAATGTTGCTGTAGGATTAACAAAAATAACTTGACTAAAAGCTTACCTGAGTTTAGAGTAACATTCTCCCTCTAGGTATTTTCTCAGTCAAATAATTGTAAAAGAATAACAAATTAATAGTAGCTTCCAGGGGTCAATAAGTTAGGGTGCCACTGGTATGTTGCTCTCTGACATTCTATGAGACTCTAAATCCCCCAAAGTTTGTGAGTTTCCAGAAGATGAGAGTGAAGAGAACATTTAAATCCTTTCCATCTTTCTTCATCTAAAAGAGGGAAGAGGAACAACTTTCCCCAGATCTTGGGGAGCCTGGTAAGGCTGGATTTAAATTTCCCCATTAGCCAGAGAAGCTGATAATTGCGTCTAGGAGGACACAGCCAGGTGCTATGGAGAATCCCTTCCTTCTCTAGAAGTCTCGTCAGTGCCTCCCATACTGAGAGGCTGGCACCCCACGTCCCAGAGAAGACAGCAATAAACCTTCCCTCGATGTAAAGAGCTGGGTGCTATAGGAATGAGTTCGCTCAAGGGTCAAGAACGTTTTTGGAAATGAAGATTGGATCAGTCCATAACCTCTTCCTGTATAGGATCCACTGTTACACATCCTCATAGGTGAGATGGTCTCTTCTGAGGAATGCTCTCCGAAAAGGCCACCAAGTACACCCAAGGTGGACTCCCAAGGCAAGAAAAAGGTTTACCAGCCACAGGGATCCATGTGCTTTCATACAAGACGAAGGCCTGGGGGGATTTCTGTAACAGTGCTGGACTTTTCCATATTTGAGACTACTGAGAATTTGATGGCTGAAACAGATTCCTTTCTTCACATTGAAGCTTTATCTCTGTCCTGTGCTGATGCACCTGTTCCCAAGTTCAATCAAAAGTTGCTTTCATGAGAAAAACAGTGCAAGCGTCGCCTCCTACAGGGGCAGGGAACAATTCTCTATGCCTCACCCCTCGTTAGAAAGAATGGAGATGCCTATCTTTTAGGCTTGTGAGGCTCGAATAGTTTATTCACGGAGGTTTACGTAGGTCACTTACGGCAGTGCCTCTGTATGCGGTAATGGCTCCTTACGTGATGATGACGACGGTGATGATGACGATTTGTAAAAGTTATTTATTCACCTCTAGGGTATGGAACAATATCAAAAGGAAAAGGAAATCACATTGCTGCCCCCCAAACTTCAACCACTGACCGTACTTTCCATGTCCGTCACTTGGACTGCTCAAAATATTCTGGTTCTTCTAGGCACATGTTAGGTCTGCACTTTATCAACTCATTCTAAGTCGGATGTGACCAATGTCACCTGCTTTGGCCGATAAAGTGTAAGCAGAAGGACATGTGGTACGCCTCAGTGGCAGCTTTGAGAGACGTGTTCTTATCACTGTTACAGAGATTGTAGAAATACGTATTGAGATGGAGTCTCCATTAGTTGGGTTCTAAATGACACCATGAGCGAGAGCCCTCTTTTGATCCACATTTGACATACAGAGTCAGAAATAAATTTTGGCCACAGTGAGCTGCTGTAATTGGGGAGTTATTGTTGCCACGGCATCTGAATACAGAAGCCACCCTAACCTGTGTGTATTGCTATTATTGTCATCATTAGTCTATACGCTTGTGTGTGTGCAGAGGTTCCCCCCAAACAACAATGAGTTAGGATACATTTGGATGTGTTATATATGTTTTTACAGAGATAACTATACTTTTAGCCCTTGATCAAGTCTCCATAATTTTTTTTAACATGAGAAATCTGTTACTTAAAAAATTCTGTGTGTGTGTGTGTGTGTGTGTGTTTCTCCCCAGGAGGAAGAAGCAGATATTCTGAAAGTGGTTGTGATTTTCACTGACTCGCAGCTTACCCTGAACTCATTAGAGTTCTAAAGCCTTTTGCATTTTGCCCTACTTGGTTTGGGCAGGAAGCCCAGATACGACATCATTTTATAAGTTCTAACTGAGCCAGAAAATCTACGCAACCCACCCAGGATTACTTGACATGTTCTACTATGACTGTCTTTGTTGGCCATGGACAAATGAGCCCTTTCCCCTTGCATCAACCACAATTTCATCCCCGGGCAGGGAACTCACGATTACAGAGACGGCAAGCTTGCACACTTGTGTTGGGGAGGATCTTGCCACCCCAAGTAGAACCACTGTCTGGAACCATGAACAGATTATGCAAGTAAATATTTGCAAAGAAAAACACCTCGGGTGCAGAGTCCCCACAGTCGCTTCTCTTTGAACATCCTTTACCTGCCCACGGCCCCCGATGGGCGTCCTCCTCCCGGGACCGCCTCCGCACGGGACTTGAGGGGACTCTTCTCTTTCCCCAGATGGGGCAGCAGTAAGTCTCCCGACAGGGCAGGACCTCACAGAAAGTGATTTCTGGGACTTGGAGGGAGGCCTGTGTGGTCGCCAGGGCTGGAGGAGGTGCTGCAGAGCGTTGGGCGGAGGGGGAGGGAGACGACAAGGTTAACCTGAAAGGCTGGTTCTTCTGTTGACAATTCCCCTGAACCAGGCTGGGTTTGGGGGTGAGGAATGTGAAAGTCCTACCTGAGGGGGAGGCTGTGGGCGGCGGGGCCGGCTCCCGAGAGCTGGTGCTGTTGCTGAGGGAAGAGAGCAAACCGATTAACGAGGGAGGCCTTCAAGAGTCCTTCTCCCCCAAGGAAAAGCAGCCCAACACTCTCACCTCAGAGGGAGGTTTGGGGCACGTCGGTTTTGATCTTTTAAGCTGAGTATGTAAAGGGAGACTATCGTCAGGGCGCTGTTTAAAAAAGGAAACAGAAGACAACATGAGAAGGAAGCCTTAGGTGACAGATTTGAGCTCACATGCGTTCCCCCCCTACAGCCGGCGGCCACAGGTCCCCCCTGACGGGCCACAGGGCCACTGGGGCACCACGGAGCCGCCGGCCTGGGGCGAGCAAGCCCTCGGCGTCCCGGGGCCCAGAGGCCCTGGCTCCTCAGCTCTGGTGGACGTTTCCAGAGAGCAGCCCCCTGGGCCTGGGCCGCTGCCGCGGGGAGGCGAGGGGAGGAGGCCCTGGGGCCCTGGGGGGGCCTCCTCTGGGCCCCTCTGACCTGGCCGGCCGCCTGCCTTTTCAGGCCGCAACAGCAGGCCGGGGAGAGGAGGCCACCGTGACCGTAGGGGGGGCTGCGCCCTTTCCCTTGACCAGCAGGTCGCAGACACGCAAGCAGCAGGTTTGCCCAAAGGCTCTGGGCTTTGGGAGGCCGCACCCCACAGCGCTGCGCCCCCAGACGTTCCCTGGAGCAGGGGCGCCCTGACAGTGGGCCGCAGGGTGGCCCGACCCCACGTCCGGCCAGCCTGGCTTCACACCCACGGCCCCAGGCGTGGCTCCCCACCCCATCGTGCCTTCCAAGGGCCTGGGGTGACTATCAAATAGACGCCAGGGAACGTGTGGCACTTCTGAATTCCACCCACGAAGAAGAAAGTCTGCAGAGAGTTCTCGGCCGGTTGCAGTGCTCCCCGTCCAGGCGCAGTGCTGCTGAGCCCCAGAGATGCCGTCACACGGACCCCACCTGCCGCCTGCTGCCACCCGGGCTCCCGGGCCCCCCACCCTGCCCCCCGTTCCCTCAGGTGCTCGCTCTAAGTCGTCTCCGGCATTCACGTCCACGCACGACCCCCAGAACTTCCAGAACCATGCAGGAAGGGGACATCGGCTCCTCTCCTCGGGGGCAAATTCTGCTTCTGGCCCCGAGAGACCTCTTGGCAGGTGCTCGAATCCCAGTGCAGGGCAGCTCACTGGGGAGACGGAGGAGAAAGCTGCGGGTCCCCAGGGCCTCGCACCCCAGGGGGCAGGCGGGGCAGAGACCCACGAGCCTCCAGAGCCAGGAAGCCGGCGGCCAGCAGCCATGAGCACCCTGGCCCCATCCCTCACTGGGCCCTGAGAGCAAGCATCTCCCTCGAGACCAGGCCCAGCAGCCCTTTCCCACACTTGCAAAGCATTTTTGGGAGAGAGAGAGACAAACAGCCATCTGGCCAGGCCAACAGGCTACGGACAGGGAGACCCAGAGGACCCAGGCCCCCGGAGCCCCAGGAAGGCCCTGCCCCCCAGGGAGGCCTGGCTCCCCTCGCCCCACAGACGCGGACGGGGGCAAGTGCCCGCTGCTTGCACAGCAAACCCTCCGTCCTGACTGTGTCTGCGGGCCTCAGCTGCTTAGCACATCCGGCTGCAGTTTCAATATACCGTATACCCTGGGGTTCTCTCGTAGGCCCTTTGCTGGGAAGTCTTTACTGAGGAATCTAGAAGAATCCTAACAATCAAGCGTGTCCAGGGGAGCACAGATTGCACCAGACTGCCTGCCCTCTTACTCCTTTCCCCCAAATGGACGGGAAAGAGAACAAACAATTTGAGACAATTATTTAAAACACTGAAAAAAAAGATACACACACACACACACACACACACACACACACACACACACACAAGGCCCAGTAAGCTACTAAAAAATATCAGTTGATTGAAAAAAAAAAATCATCCTTCATGCCACATTTAGGTACAGAAAGCCCATGCTTTTTTCGTTAGAATATGAGTTTATAAAGGGCCTCCTGGAGCGCCCAGGTGGCTGAGTCGGTAAGCACCTGCCTCTGGCTCAGGTCAGGATCCTGAGGCCCCACATCAGGTCCCCTGCTCAGTGAGGAGACTGCTTCTCTGCCACCATCCCCCTCACCGATAATAAATAAAGTCTTAAAAAAGAAAGCAGGGGGTTCGCTTATCTCTAAGCTAAATCCAAGGTCAATGTCAGTTAAAGGCCCCTTGTTGGGGTCAGTCCTTAGTCCATACATGAGAAAAGGAAAATGGGAAGGAAAAAAGAGCTTGAGATAGCAGAACACTGAAGCTTTTCTTACCAAAATGCCATCACAGCGATGAGAGTTATAACCAAGGTCTGGAAAACCCAGTTAGGACACAGCCGTTTTTTTCCTGAAAAACAAACCTGTAAAAAAAAGATGGTGTTGGGAGGTGAGGTGAGCCAGCAGTGCTCACTGCGGGGAGGATCCCAGCAGGGCTGCTCGGGGTGCTGTCTTCAACCTCCTCCTCCCTCCCGCCCGGCCCCCGAAAACCAAGTTCTCCCAAAGCCCGGCTCTCCCTTTCCTGACTCTCCAGGCTACAGTCACTGGTCCTTTCCCCCGGCTTCCTGCAGGACAAGCGTCCGTGCCCTTCCTCCCGCGCTCATCTTAGTTTTATTTAGTTTCACGAGAGCAGAGGGCCTACAGACGGGATACCGCCGGAACCCACATGTCCATCGCCTTTACTGCGACACCTCTGAATATCACAAGGTCTTTGAGACGTGATGGAATAAATGATGGAATAAATCCCAGTGGGAGAATTTCAGGCATCATGACAAACCATGGGAAAGACTTTCGTTGTGTGAAATCCTAAGTACTCTTTAAATCATTTTGAAGAACAGTTCTGGGCCTGTGTCTTCTTGATCCTTATGCCCAGTCAACAAATATTCATTAAGCACTGCTATGTTTAACACTACGGGGAACCTAAAAATAAGTAAGGTACGGAATGAATGAGGCCAACCTCTAGGACCGGTGCATATGGGCAAAGAACCTGCATGTGAGGAACGGGCCCGGAACCAGGGAATAGACTGCCGGGTAACCGGTGATGAATCTCGCTGAAAGGATAGGATTGGTTTGCTGCCCACCTTAACAAGGGTGCCCCTGAGGTGGGAGGTTTTCTACTAATACAACAGGGGGAGTCTTATGTTTGCTTCCCCCTGTGGGATACAGGATAGGATCATGCTTTTGGTTGGAAGCGAATTGGAGGATGACGGTAGTTGAGAAATAGTTTAAAATCAGTCTTTATTTGAATTTCTTGGGCTGGTTCTCTGAATAAGTAAAATGTCCTTCAGTGTTATATTGGGGCTCAGGGTGGGATTAGGCATGTAGGTTTTTAGCAAATATGCAAACCCTTAGGGCGCCGGAAGCCACTCTGGATACTAAGAAGTGAATGGTCCACACCATCCTGACATTGCACTGGAAGCGTTCAGAGGACGGCCTCATAATGTGCTGTACAGAGGAGGGACTCAATGAATTTGTTGAATCGACTGGAATTAAATAGCATTAGTCTCAGGATAAGAGCTTCCCCCTCCAATCTATTCCCCACAGCTGCTGGATTATTTTAAATCTCCATGCTTTTGTTTCAAATCCTTTGACCTAGTATGGGGAAATGATCCAAAACCTGGAGTTAGGCTTGAGTCAGGTCCTAAATAAGTCATCTAAATGCCATTAGTCCTCATTTCCCTCATCAATAAAGTAGGAATGATAAAATAATACCCGTCAACAGAGTTATTGGATGGGTCCAACTAATAGCGCAATGGTTCTCAAATTCAGGCCCACATGAGAATTACTGTGGAATTTATTGGAATTTCTAGCAAATTCTGCTTGAAGGCCTGAAGACCTTCCCACCCCACCCCAACCACCAACATACAGCAGGGATCACCCACCTATCTCTTGAAGGGAGAGAAAGAGAAGGAAGGAAGAGGAACACTAGATTGGATGAGCACTACTCAGGAGATCTCAATCTTCTTCCAGGACAAGTGCCACCACAGGCGGCTGTGTGGAAGTTGAGGCAAGGCCCGGCCAGGTTTCTTACCATCTGGTAAGGCCCACAGCCAGCAGTTTGCTCACTGATGCGCCCACCCAACCCAAGAGTAGCACACTCTGCTCACACACATATGTTTCAGTGACCCAAGGATAACGGAGGGGCTGGTGTCATGGAAGGGAAAGTAAACTTCAGAGAAATAGCCAAGACCTCCTGCAGAGACAGCACAGGGGAAAACATCCACATTAACAAGCCCCCCGAAGCCTCTGATAACAGGCCAGAGTATAAGAACCACTCAAGTCATGGGTTTGAAAATGCTAATAAGAGTGAACACCTGGGGCGCCTGGGTGGCTCAGTTGCTTAAACATCTGAGTCTTGATCTCGGCTCAAGGGTCAATCTCAAGGTTGTGAGTTGAAGCCCCACACTGGGCTTAATGCTAAGCATGGAGCCTACTTAGTAATAATAATATTAAAAAAAGAGAGAACATGTACAAAACACTTACTATGTGCCTTACTCTCTTCTGAGTGCTCGCTATATACTAATTTGTTTAGCCTCGTGATAATCCTTGACAACCCTGTGAGGCAGGTACTGTCATCATCCCCGATTTATGGAGAAGGGAAATAATGAAGGCTAAGTTCCTTACCCAGGATCACACAGCTAGTAAGTCAGCCAGGAATGAAACCAAAAAAACCATTTGGCTCCAGAATCCCCGCTCCTAACCACCGCGCTATGTTGCCGCCCTCTCTCTGTGAGACAAGAGAACACTCTACAACTTAGTATTGTTACTATTCCAAAGGGTTTTCATGCTCATAAGGGAACTGTTTCACAGGTGGTCCAGGATATCTGAGCCCTATCTATCCATTCGGTCCTCTCTTCTACTCTCCTCCCTAACCTCATCCTTCAATGAAGCCAGTGCCAGCCCCCGGCTCTTCGCTTGTGCCCTTCCCTCTGGAACCCCTCCTCTACCTACCCAGAGCTCACTCCTCCCAGAAGGCCCAGCCCCCTACCGTTCCTGCAGCACTCTGAGCCTTTGCAATATTCACCACATCTAGATACAACTGTTCTTTAGGTTGTCCTCTGATCTCCTGATCTTCCTGGGCTACCTAGAAATGCCTTCGAAGGCGGCATGTCTTATTCACCTTTGTCTGCCCCCCACAAGCTTATGACAGTGACTCTAAGTGGTCTCTGAGGTTGAATGGGTGCTCTTTAGTACTTAATATAAATCCTCTACGGTCTACAGCCCAATCCCCTTCCCCACCCACATACCCAAGACACTGAACCACTTAGGGAAGAGTATCAGACGGGGCTTTCCATTCATGCATTCGTTTCACAAGTATTTCTTGAGTACCTACTATATGCCAGTCCCTGGCGATGCAGAGTGAGGAAGGCAGACAATGGGGCCTGTTCTCGTGAACCACACATTGTAGTTAATATTCTGAGATAACTGCAAAATAAAGGGATTCTCTGGGTGCCAGGTGAGAGCTACAGAGGTTGCACATGATCAAATTGCAGCAATCAGGCCGCCGTGGACGTGGGTACCATTCCCTCCTTCCCATTGCAAATTGGTGAGTACAAAGGGTACCCTTCCTACAAAATATTTTTAATAGTTTGTGCTTATTGAGCAGACTGCTGTGTGCTGGGCACTGTGGATAAGGGCTTCATCTTATTTAATCCTGTAAATAATCTGTGCAAGGCAGATACCATTTTTATCTTTATTTCTCAATGTAATTAAGCAACTTGCCCGAAGACACTTCTACATATATATTTACTCATGGGTTTATGTTTATTGGCACACCAAGTAGCTTGTCAGCAACATAACATTTCAGCGGTTGTTAGTAGAATATTAAACTCTTTCTGAATCCTTTTAGAATAGGTCAAGGCAGTATAACATGAGTAGAGATAAATATGGCAATGGCTCAAACACCAGGTCAGCCCATAACAAGACATAGATTAAGGTCAAGAAAGTCTTCTCCTGGAAAGTACCGCCTGTGGAATACTGGTGGCTCACGGGGAACAAGCGGAGTCTCACAGCTGTCTGTCTGAATTGCAGCTGGAAAGGGAATATTGCCGCTTCTCCCCCACTGACATTTCTCTGCATTGGAGAGGGTGTTGTACTTCAATAAATGATTAACCCTCACTTTTTACTATAAATGTTACCCAGTTTGAGGATGAAAGTTCTCTTTATTCATTAATAAAACCATCACACTTTAACCCCTGCAAGAAAGTGAATGCCTATTTCCCCATTTGCACAAACAGTACTAAATATCAAAGGGAAAAGAGGGATTTGGGGATTAAAATAAATCTCTCTGGGATCTTCAGAAGCCACAGATAAGGAATTAGATTGGGTTAAGGCATCAGATCTTGCAGCCAAGGGCCATATGCATGCGGTGGTTCATGAATTTCACTTGGGGGGGGGGCGCACAGTATAAACTGGCAAGATAGTATTTCTGAAATGAATTCTGTTCTGTACTCACTCCTCTAAACATCTTTTTGAAAAAATAGTGTCTATTAAAGGGGTGGTATAACTAAAGTGTTGGGATGCCTGGCTGGCTCAGTCGGTTAAGTGTCTGCCTTCAGCTCAGGTCATGATCTCAGGGTCCAGGGATCAAGCCCTACATTGGACTCCCCAGGGAGTCTGCTTCTCCCTCTACCTGCTGCTCATGCTCTGTCTCTCTCTCTCTCTCTCTCTCAAATAAATAAAAATAAAATAAAATACCTAAAGTGCATAAGGATAAACTAGGGAATCTATTACAAATAAATGAAAAGCATTCTTGATCAATTTCTCTAAAGACTTTTTTTTTTTTCTTCTTCTTCTTCTTCTTCTTCTTCTTCTTCTTCTTCTTCTTCTTTCTTTTTTTTTTTTTTTTGGTAGAAAAAACATCATCACTGTTCAATACAAATTTAAGTCTTTTTACCTTGTTGGTTTTTTGGGGGACAGCCCTTCTCCGAGAGGAGGCACTAACCGCTCTGCTAAATTTGCTAAAAAAAAAAAGAGTGAGAGAATGTTAATTACTATTCAAATGCCTCTCCAGGAGTCATAAGACAAAGGCCCAGGCTGCCACTAACACAGCAGTCTGACTTTTTTCTGTAATACAGTGGTAATTTTAAAAAGGAAAAGTCAAGGCAATTGAGCATTCCTTTTGTGGAAAACATCCTTAGTAAGCATAAATGAATGCATTAAACCTTGCATTTATTTTTTTCTCATAATTAGACCCCAGGAAATATGCATTTACCTCCTTAAGTAAAGAAAAAAACTAGAAGTCTTTTCCCTGAGAACCAAACATGATTTTCTAAATTTAGAAAGGGCCACTTCTCCTCCTTAAAGGAGAAGTCATCCTTTGCTAAAACGTAACATTTCCTAAAACACCTTGCTCTTAAACAGATACTTCATGTTTTGTTTCCTTTTTTAAAGCAGCAACAGAAAAAAAAAAAAAAGAAAGAAAGAAAATTATCACAGAAGGCAGTGGCGTTCCAAAACATTCTATAAAGAGAATAGGAGAGTAATTACATCATCAGAGAGTAATGGTTGTTGCTGGATCAGAAAGACCACGTTCTAGGGTCCAGTTCTGGAAAGGCTCCACTCCCCCCTTCCTCCTGACCCAACACGACTCGCATGGCCCTTCGGGATGTACCTGATTGAGCTTGCTTCGCTGGCTGATGACTTGCAACTATTGAGTCGCTTTAGCCTGGCCAGCTTTCTGTTCCATATTTCTAACTCTTCTATCCTTTCTTCAAGGTTGTTGGTTAGTTTGCAGAGCTGCTTCACTGCACCCACATTTTCCATAAAGATCTGGTCCTAGAAATGAAAACAGTACACAGGGCATAAACCTACAGTGTGAGACCACCGGGGACCTGTCCACAGTCCATTCAAAGTCAGGTGAAACAACCACTTCAAAGGATTATACACATGTTACAACCTCAAGTTCATTCAAGATAAAACTGGAGAGGTTTGCAACTTAAAATGATCTTGCTAAACTGCTGGCTGTGTAGTAAAACTGCTTATGTTCAATTTGCAATAAAATGGAAATATGTCCTTGTAATCCAAGAGAGAGAATGGAGCTGAAGGACATTGTCAGGTTTGGAATCTGAAGATTTATTTGGTATGGCCATTATACTATATTTAAAACTCATAAAAGGAAAATCAAAAAAAAAAAAAAAAAGAAAATCAGATCAGGCTTCTGAATGTTGATTTGTGTGTACATCACGAAATCCTTGTAAGAAATGGTTCTAGTTCTTCTTGGTAAGATGTGCTTGCTCAGGTGAAGGGGAAAGGAATGAAGACCTGGGCTTTTCTCTGAAGTCTGCCCCTTACTAGATGTGAGACTGTATGAAACAAAACAACCTCTCTGAGCTTCAGTATCTTCATCTATAAACAAGAAAATAATTCTTGAGATGTTAATTTCTTTAAAAAAAAAGATTTTATTTCTTTATTTGATAGAGAGAGAGTGAGAGAACATGAGCAGGGGGAAAGGGCAGAGGGAGGAGCAGACTCCCTGCTGAGCAGGGAGCCCAACGTGGGACTTGATCCCAGGACCCTGGGGTCATGACCTGAGCCCAAGGCAGACTTAACAAACTGAGCTTAACCAAATTAGCCACCCAGGCACCCCTGAGGTGTTAATTCCTGCTTTAACATCCCATGAACTATCAATTTCTATTTTAGCCTAACTCCCAAACAGAATTGAAAACAGCACCACTTAACTCTGTCTGTTCAGAGAAGGTCACTGACACACCAGAAAGAGCAAGAAAGGGAAACCACCACAGCCAGAGTGTGCCAGCCATCCCTTCTCCCACCCACGCACTTCAGTTGTCATAGAAACATGTGTGTCTCACTCAGCCATAACAAAAACACTGGAAAGCTCTCATCAACTCACATCCTGATCCCTGTGACCTCCTCTCCTCGCCCCCTCTCTGTTTACAAGTTCTGAATGCCACAGAATTCTTTGGGGCTCATAGAGTCCAGTCCACTGTTGTAAAATGATGAGCTCAAGGCCAAAAGTGAAAGATTGTTTTATAGTTGGGGGATCAGACTTGGAGCTGTGTGTCCTTGAGATTCTCATGATGCAAACTGAAGCTTTATGGGTTTCAAACACTGTAAAGCAACCACACAGAAAGGAATCAAAAGCTGAACATTATAAACTTAAGGCTTAGTTTATGAAGTTTAAAGACATGCACACTGGTATGAAACACACCAGTAAAGGTAAATATATAGTCAATTTCAAAATACTCTACTACTGTAATATGATGGTATGTAAATCCTTTAACACTAGTATAAAAGTTCAAAGACAAAAGTACTAAAAATAACTATAGTTATAATAATTAGTTAATGGTACATACATAAGAAGAGGTATATTATGACATCAAAAACATAAAACATGGAGATGTAAGTAAAAGGGTAGAGTTTTTGTATATGATCAAAATTCAGTTGTTATCAGACTAAAATAAGCTATATCTGTACGATAGTTTATGTAAGCCTCAAAACTTTGTGTAACACAAAGCAATAAACCTATGAAAGATAAAGAGAAGGGAGTCAAAGCATACCACTACAGAAAAATCAGTTCATAAAGGAACACAGCACAGGAGGGAGAAAAGAACAGGGAAACAGCCCAAAAACAATTAATAAGATGGCATTAGTAAGTCCTTACCTATCAATAATTACTATAAATATAAATGGATTAAATTCTCCAACCAAAAGACAGAGAGAGAGTGAATGAATTAAAATTTTTTTTTTTTGCTATATGTTGCTTCCTATAAGAGATGCACACCAGCTTTAAGGACACACACAGGCTTAAGGAATGGAAAAAGATACTCCATGCAAATAGAAACGAAAAGAGAGCAGGGGTTGCTATACTTATATCAGATATGCTTATGTCAGATAAAATAGAATTTAAGTCAAAAACTGTAACAAGAGGGGCACCTGGGTGGCTCGGCAGTTGAGTGTCTATCTCTGGCTCAAGTTGTGATCTGGGGTCCTGGGATTGAGTCTTGCATCAGACTCCCCACAGGGAACCTGCTTCTCCCTCTGTCTATGTCTCTGCCTCTCTGTGTGTCTCTCATGAAACAATAAATAAAATCTTAAAAGAAAAAAAAAACTGCAACAAGAGACAAAAAAGATCATATACGGGATCCCTGGGTGGCGCAGCGGTTTGGCGCCTGCCTTTGGCCCAGGGCGCGATCCTGGAGACCCGGGATCGAATCCCACATCAGGCTCCAGGTGCATGGAGCCTGCTTCTCCCTCTGCCTGTGTCTCTGCCTCTCTCTCTCTCTCTCTCTGTGACTATCATAAATAAATAAATAAATAATTTAAAAAAAAGGTCATATACTGATAAAGGGGTCAATTAATCACTGATAAAGGGGAACATTCATCAGAATATAACAATTGTAAATATATACCTCTATACTCTATATTGATATCTCTCTATCTTTCTCTTGAGAGAGATTGAAGGAAGAAATAGAAGCTATATAATAACAGTAAAGGACTTCAGTATTCTACTTTCAACAATGGATAGCTTATTCAGACAGGAGATCAGCCTGGATTGATTGAACTTGAACTAGGCTTTAGACCAAATGGACCTAAAAGCTATATCAGAAATCCCACCCAACAGAGCTGAATACACAGTTTTCTCAAATTCATACAGGACATTCTCAAGGCTAGATTATATGTTAAGTCACAAAACAAGCCTTACAAATTTAAGAAGATTAAGATCATACCAAGTATCTTTCCTAACTACAATGGTATGCAACTAGAAATTCAAGAGGAAGACTTGAAAATTCACAAGTATGTGGAAATTAAACAATACATGCCTGCAAAACTAATGGGTTAAAGAGGAAATCAAAAGGGAAATTAAAAACATCTTGAAACAAATAAAAATGGAAATGCAATATAAGAAAACTTACAGGATATAACAAAAGTAGTTTCAAGAGGGAATTTTATAGCAATAAACACATTAAGAAGAAGAAAGGAAGATCTCAAATAAAAAAACTAACTTTACACCTCAAGGAACTATAAAAAGAAAAACAAACTCAGATGAAAAATAGTAGAAGGAAAGAAATAACAAAGATCAGAGTGAAATAAATTAAACAGAGATCAGAAACACTATGGAAAAGATCAACAAAACTAAGAGCTTGTTTTTTGAAAAGATAAACAAATTTGACAAACTTTAGCTAGATTAAGGGGAAAAAAAAGAGAAGATTCAAATAAATCACATCAGAAAGGAGAAGTGACATTACAACTGATACCACAAAACACTAAGGATCATAAGAAAATACTATGAACAATTATACTCCAACAAATTGGGTAAGTTAGAAAAAAATGGATATTCCTAGAAACATATAACCTACCAAGATTGAATCACAAAGAAATAGAAAATCTAACGGGCCAAGTAAGAAAAGGAGATTGAATCAACAATCAAAAATATCCTCAAAAACTAAAGTCCACGTATCAATCAGTTTCCCTGGGCAATTCTACTGAATGCTTAAAGAAGAATCAATACAAATCCATTTCAAACTCTTCCAAAAAATTGAAGAGGAAGGAACACTTTCAAACTCATTTTTAAAGGCTAGCATTACCTTGATACCAAGGTCAGATAAAGAGACTACAAAAGAAAGATAATTATAGACAATTATCTCTAATAAATGTGAATACCAAAATTCTTAATGAAATATTAGCAAATAAAATTCAACAATACATTAAAAAGGTCATATACCATGATCAAGTGAGATTTATTCCTGAGATGTAAAAATGGTTCAACATACTCAAATCAATGTGATATACCACATTAATAAAATCATATGATCATCTCAGTAGATGTTAGAAAATAGAAAAAGTATTTGACAAAATTCAGCATCTTTTTGTGAAAAAGAAACCTCTCAATGAAATACAGATGGACTATACCTCAACATAATAAAAGCCCTATATGGTAAGTCCATACCTAACATTACACTCAATGATGGAAAGCTGAAAGTTTTTTTTCTAAGATCAAGAACAAGACAAGGAAGCTCACTGCCCCATAATTCTATGCAACATAATACTGGAAGTACTAGACAAAGCAATTAGACAAGAAAAAGAAATAAAAGTTATACAAATTGGAAAGGAAGAAGTAAACTGTATCTGTTACAGATGATATGCTCTTATATAGAGAAAGTCCTAAAGATTCCACCAAAAACTTAGAATTAATGAATTTACTAAAGTTGCAGGCCACAAAATCAATATGCAAAAATTCGTTGCATTTCTTATACGCTAACAACAAACTATTTAAAAAAGAAATAAAGAATCCCATTTATAATAGCATCAAAAACAACAAATACTTAGGAATAAGTTTATCCAGGAGGTGAAAGATCTGCACATTAAAAATTATAAGACATTGATGAAAAAAATTGAAGACACAAATACATGGAAAGATATCTTATGTTCTTGGATCAGAACAATTAACATTGTCAGAATGTCCATACTATTCAAAGCCATCTATAGATGCAGTGTAATCCCTCTCAAAATTCCAATGGCATTTTTCACAGAAACAGAAAAAAAAATCCTAAAATTTGTATGGAACCACAAAACATCCCTAAATCGAAAGCAACCCTGAGAAAGAACAAAACTGGAGGCATCACACTTCCTGATTTCAACTATAATGGAGCTATAACAATCCAAATAAGACTAGCATAACAACAGACATATGGACCAATGGAATAGAACTGAGAGCCCAGAAATAAACTCACACATATATATATGCTCCACTAAAATTTGACATGGGAGCCAAGAGTACTTAATGGGGAAAAGATAGTTTCTTTAACAGTGTTGAGAAAATTGGATATTCACATGCAAAAGTATGAAATTGGAGACCTACCTTATACCACTCACAAAAATTAAATAGATTAAAGACTTAAATGTAGACCTAAGACCATAAAACTCAAAGAAGAAAACAGGGAAAAAATTTCTTGACATCGGTCTTGGGAACCAATTTTTTGGATATGACACTGAAAGCACAAGCAACAAAAGCAAAAATAAACAAGTGGATGAGATGTCTGGGTGGCTCAGTGGTTGAGCGTCTGCCTTCGGCTCAGGGCGCAATCCCAGTCTGGGGATCGAGTCCCACATCAGACTCCCTTTGAGGAGCCTGCTTCTCCCTCTGCCTATGTCTCTGCCCCTCTCTGTGTCTCTCATGAATAAATAATAAAATCTTAAAAATAAATAAATAAATAAGTGGGACTATATCAAACTAAAGAGCTTTTGTACAAAAAAAGAAAACATCAACAAAGTTAAAAGGCAATCTAAAGAGTGGAAGAAAATATTTGCAAACCATGTATCTGATAAGTGGTCAATATTCAAACTACATAAGGAACTCACACAACTCAGTAGCAAAACACAAATAATTTGATTAAAATGGGCATGAATGAATATTTTTCCAAAGAATACATACAAATGTCCAAAAGGTCCATGAAAGGATGCTCAGTATCACTTATCATTAGGGAAATGCAAATCAAAACTACAGCGAGGTATCATCACATACCTGTTAGGATGGCTATTTTTTAAAAGGCAGGAAAGAGATGACAAGTGTTGGTGAAGGTATGGGAAACGGAAACCCTTGTACACTCTTGGTAGAAATGTTAATTGGTACAGGCACTATAGAATACAAAATGGAGATACTCCCTCCCCAAAATTTCTGGGTGTATATCCGAAAGGCGTGAAATTACTGTCTTTAAGAGTTACGTGCACCCCTAAGCTCATTGCAGCATTATTGACAATAGCCAAGATATGGAAACAATCTAAGTATCCATTGATAGACAAATGGATAAAGAAAATAGGATACACACACACACACACACACACACACACACAGAATATTATTCAGCTATAATAAAGAAGGAAATCCTGCCATTTGTGACAGGAATTGAGAGCTATATGCTAAGTGAATTAAGTGAGACATAGAAAGACTATGATATCATTACATGTGGAAGCTAAAAAAGCCAAACTCAGAGAAACAGAGTAGGATGGTGGTTTCAGAGGCTGAGAGATGGGGGAAATGAGGAGACATTCATCAAAAGGTACAAACTCAATTTATTATTTTTTTAAAAGATTTTATTTGTTTATTCATGAGAGACACAGAGGGAGACTGAGACCCAGGCAGAGGGAGAAGCAGGCTCCATGCAGGAGCCCGATGTGGGACTCGATCCCAGGACCCCGGGGTCACCCCCCAAGCTGAAGGCAGACACTCAACCGCTGAGCCACCCAGGCGCCCCATACAAACTCAATTTAAAATGAATAAATTCTGAGGATCTAATATACTGCATCATGACTATAGTTAACAATATTGTATTATATACTTGGAAGTTGCTAAGAGAGTAGATCTTAAATGTTCTCACCACACACACACGATAATTATGTGGGTGATGGATGTGTTAACTAACCTTATTGTACTAATCATTTTGTAATATGCATGTGTATCACATAATCATGTTGTATACCTTAAACTTATATCTCAATAAAGCAAAAAAAAAAAAAAAAAACCCACACTTGGTAAAAGGAAGGATAGTTGGTGGGGGATTTGAAGAAAATAAGATATGACACAAATTGAAAACCAGCAAATCTGGGTGAAGTATATACATGGGTATCACTATTATTCTAAGTTTGTGTATATTTGAGATTTTTTTATTAAAAATGTTAAGAAATGAGTAAATCAGAAAACAACCAAAAATCTTTTGACAAAAGCTCTTTAAGATTTTCTAATTCTGGTACAAATATTCCCTTACATCTAAATTTTTTTAATAAAAATAAGGCAGAAATCATGAAGACAAGAATAACATCCTATGGTTCTAAATCCTAGTAAATGCCATACAACCATTCACGATGTCTACACTCTGGAAAGCCTTATACTATAATTATAACTGGTCATTACATCAGTGGTCCCAAACAGATTCCCAGCCATCATCTCTGACTCCTCCCCACCCACTCCCGCAAAGGGGAATCCACTGTGCCACGCCCCTGCCACGCGACCAGTTCAGTCTCCCAAACCTCCTGACTCCACCCACTTTTCTCCATCCTCACTGGCACAACCATACCTAGCTTGTTTTATTTTTCTTGTCAACCAGCTTAACTCTTCTTTTTTTAATGCTCACTTGATACATGGCTTTGTGATTTAGCCCAAACGAGAGCAGACCATGGAGTATGATACTAAAGTCCCCTCTCCAGTGCAGTAAGGTCATTCTGCAGTGTCTACCCAACAGGACTTTTAATGCTGCCTCATGAGATATGAGCAATTGGCTGCAATTGTCCAGTTACTTGTAAATAATGATGACAAGCCAACTCTGATTTCTCCAACTCAAATTTGCTGGCACCATACATCTTCCAGGTAGATCCAAATAGGCAGAAAGATAATTCATGTGTTTTCCTATTTAAGAGGAAATAAAGGTAGAGAGGAAATTTACTACTACCTTCCTGGTTATAATTATGGCCCTGACTTTATGGATTCAATGGAAATTTACCAAAAAATAAATTTCTAGGACATTATGTTATGGGCACTGACTCTGACTTCTTCTCACACTAACCTAACCACTGAACACTGTCCTCTCACACCAGACTGAAGCCAGTATAAATATGTTCAAAAACATAACCCAGAATTTTCTGAAACTGTTCTTTTCTATGCAAGTGACAAGATCTCTGGGAGTTCACTTTAACCATGAACATGTAACTAGATGCCTGGGGAACTTTGTTTAAATACGTACATCCAGGTCCCATGTAAAGGTCTATATTCATTAGGACTCAGATGGGCATAAGTCTGGGGCATTTTGAAAAGCTTCCCCATCTAATACCCAGTGTTGGTTAATAACTATTTTATAATTGAGCTTAATTGAGTTATTCAACTGTTTCCAGTTAATAATAATTAACCATGTAAAATGGGACCCATTGTCTCAGCTGAAATGAGGCTTTACGATTGTGATGCAAAAATGATTAAACCAGCTTGCCACCCAAAACTGCTGATGAGGTCTCTGGCGGGATGGATAGAACCTGCTTCAAGTCACATGAAAATCTTGTGCCCATTTATGACTTGCTTTGGGGTAAAGGTACAAATGGACAGCATGACCTATTTCCTGCAAGGACATGCACAGCGGTTTGGCGAGTGTAAGTGCACAGGAAAGCAGCAGGGAGCGTTATGAAATCAAGGCCTTCCCTGAGCTTGGACAGGCCTCTTCCTTCAGCCACATCCTCCCGTAGCTCCCTTCACTCTCCGTGCTCTAATCATATGGAACCATGTGCTGTTTGCTGAACGTATCAAGCTTTCTCTGGTTTCTGAAGCCAGCACAGCACAGGCTGCTCCCTCTACCCCAACCACCTGCCCGCCCCCACCTCCCACTTTCCTTCCACTTGGTGTCATGTTTACCCGTATGATAAACACCTACGGACAGGGCCGCATCTTGTCCACAGTTCTCCATATAGAGCAGGAACTCGGGACGTAAACACGAATGCATATTCTTACAAGGACGGCTATGGCATGCCCCACGGGGACCCATAGCACCCTTCTCTAGTGAAACGGAGAGCGGCCAACCTTCTAGTCCATTCTTTTATCTGAGGTTGCTCTCAGAAGAGCAGAAAGACTGAGGTCCAAATTCCATGTAAGGGAACGTCCATGGAGTTTTGGGTGAATTAAACAAAGAAATACTAGTGTTTAACATCCTCAGTGCAGTGGGGGGTGGGCTTGACTGTACACAGCAAACTGGTTTCCACTCTGAGTAGGTCCTTTCCCCTTTGGGAGGGTTTGGCTCAGGGAATGGATACCTCACCCCCTAGGTAAGCCTTGCAGAATGCAGTTTGAAAGCTCGGGGTCCCTCGCAGTTCTGATGATAAAGGAACCTGCAATGAGCAGCCAGGCAGCAGAGCGGATTTCCTCTCTTTTTGGGAACTACAACTTGTCCTCTCTCTAACGACACTAATTAAGGGGAACTCAGTCTGATGGCAAAGGAAAAGCTTTGAGAAGTTGAAATAGACTCTTATTTCTTTCCCAGTGAGAGTCACGGATGTGACTGTTTGTCCTCATGGCATCTGATGTTGTATGGACTCATGTCTTATAATAAAATCATGGGAATACAGTAGCCTGCAATTGAGCATCAGGAGAGTGCCTGCCAGCAGGAGGAAAACTGTCTTTAGCCAACGGATGTGCCTGGCAATTATTTGGGCTTTGAGTAAATTCGGCTCTCAATGTTTGTCCAAGACTTTATTTTGTTTATGGCTCACCAGGCCTTGATATGGATCTAAAAAACATAGCCTCCCTAAGCCAGAAAAGGAGACTACCGAGTTACACTTTGGTAAATAAAGCATAAAACTCCAGGTATTAAATCAGTGGCTTGGGGCAGCCCAGGTGGCTCAGCGGTTTAGCGCCACCTTCAGCCCAGGGCGTGATCCTGGAGACCTGGGGTCGAGTCCCACATCGGGCTCCCTGCATGGAGCCTACTTCTCCCTCTGCCTGTGTCTCTGCCTCTCTCTCTGTGTGTCTCTCATGAATAAATAAAATCTTTAAAACATAATAAATAAATCAGTGGCTTGAGTAAACAGGGCTATCTGATTTTCAAAGTATTGCCACTACCTGCTGCCACAATTTTTAAACTGCAGTTTTAGGTGTCTGGAACAAGGTCTTCTCAACATTTTATTACAAAAAATTCCAACCATGTGGAGAAACTTTAAAAACTGTACAGTAAGTGCCCGTATACCTACCACTTAAATTCCACAATTAGCTCCGTCCATCCATCTTGTTTAAATGCATGCGTCAAAATAAAAAACAAATTGTGACCAACCTTGAAAATTCTCTGAGCAGACAAAACTAGTTTAGTCATATAAACAAAGCTTACTTTAACTTATTTTGCATAACTAACTTGACCTACGTCATCTCTTGCTTGCGCCTCTGGAAATCATAAGCAAAACCTGAACTGTTTCCCAAGGTCAATATGAAGTAATCACTGACCACTTTCCGATCACTTAAGAAAATTCTAATGTTATAACCAATCACCGTGAAGAATGAACAGGCACTGCTTTGTCTCTCTGTAAGCTGCTTCATAAACTGTCTTATTCTGTGTTTTGGTTTCAGTTTACAAACTGTCTTTTTTGTGTGTGCACAATAAACTTTTACTAATTACTACCCTGGTGATCCACAGGTTTTACTTCTGTTACTTCTGAACTATTAACACATGAAAAAAAAATGAGCAACAACTTTTTTTTTTTTAAAGAAGACACAGCTACAAAAAGAAATTAACCTACGAAAAGAAAATTTCCAAGAAAACAATAAATATCATATTTCTCTCTAAAATGTCTACCAGCGGGGCACCTGGGTGGCTCAGCAGTTGAGCATCTGCCTTCGGCCCAGGGTGTGATCCCGGAGTCCAGAGATTGAGTCTTGCATTGGGCTCCCCGCAGGGAGCCTGCTTCTCCCTCTGCCTCTCTCTGTGTGCTCTCTTGAATAAATAAACAAAATCTTATAAATAAATAAATACATAAATAAATACATAAATAAAATATCTACCAGAAGCAAGAGGATTTTCTCCCTGCTTCCAGTGTGAGGAGCTTCTAGGAAAGAAGATGGCCTACAAACAGGGGATCAGGTGTTAAAATACCCAGGGTTGATTTTAATAACAGATTAGTTCTAAAGTAATCACCTGGCTTGGAGTCAAATCAATTATGTGAGCACAACAGAGAAGGATTACCCCCTCCAGGAGACTTATTGCCACAACCAATAAATGAGTTCTGCTATGTCTCTTGATGAGAAAAGACCAGACTTTTAAACCAAACTGATGAGTAGGACATTGAAAGCCCCCATTTTGGGCAAATACAGGGACAGGCTCCCAGTCATGTGATAAAGAAATCACAGCGGGGGGGATGACGGGCACAGCACAGAGAATATAGTCCATGGTGTTGTGATGGTGTTGTATGGGGGCAGAGGGGAGCTACGCTTGGGGTGAGCAGAGCATGAAGTATAAACTTGCTGCATCACTATGCTGTACGCCTGAAACTACTGTAACATTGTGTGTTACTATACACGAATTTTAAATTTTTAATAATAAATTAAAGAAATGCCTCCATTGAGATTCTCGTCTAGTCATAGGAACTCAAACTACTATAAATTTTTTTACCACTCAGTTTTTCTGAATAAAAAATAGTATGCGTCCCAAACTGTGGAAGGCGCCACGATGTCCTTCGACAGATGAATGGATAAAGGAGATGTGCTCTATATACACAATGGAATATTCCTCAGCCATCAGAAGAGACGAATACCCACCATTTGCTTCAACGTGGATGGAACTGGAGGGTATGATGCTGAGAGAAGTAAGTCAATCGGAGAAGGACAATCAACATATGGTTTAACTCATATGTGGAATATAAGACATAGTGAAAGGGATTATGAGGGAAAGGAGGGGAACTGAGTGGGAAAAATTAGAGAGGGAGACAAACCATGAGAGATTCCTAAGTCTGGGAAACAAAAAAGGGTTGCAGAAGGGGAGGTGGGTGGGGGGATGGTGTCACTGGGTGTCAGGCACTGAGGGGGGCACTTGATGGGATGAGCCCTGGGTGTTATACGCTATGTTGGCAAATTGAATTTAAGTTTAAAAAAATGTAAAAAAAAAGATACTAAGGGTATAAAATAGTAATGTGCCATTCTATTAAAAAAATAAAACAAATTATCTCAGACATCAAGGTGGTAGCATTTCTGAGAAAAAATTTTACTAACAATCACTTATTAGGTTATACTCTACTGTAGACCTAAAAGTCATGTCTTAAGAAAGATTTTATTAACAAAAATCACTTATAAAAGCCAATTGCCTTGGTGGAGGAAAAGGGATAAAGGGAGAATTTCAGCTTGCCGTACTGAAGTTATTTTTCCTGAGAACTGTAAAGAATACAATAATTTGTCTGGTATAGATGTGAAAGTGACCTTATTATCTTCCAAACTTGCTGAGCCAAGTTTTGGACAAAGTCTTATCTGATGTTAAAATTTATACATTATCTGTAAGTTTCCAATCATCTAAATCAACAATATTTTGATAACTTTCATTTCCTTCTCATCTCGTCTCTTTCCTCCCCATGTCCTTATCCGTCCTCTCTGCTCACTTGACTTTTTGACACTGTGCTTGCTCCATATTCTGCTTTAGCCCAATCTTCTTGGCCGTCCCAGATCTCTTCTTCCCTCTCCTGGCCCTAACTTGAGGAAATCTGCTGCTTCTGGTCTACTGCTCCTTCTCCCACGAGCACTGCAAGCCTGCAGGCTGGGCAGGTGAGGGAGGCACCACGGGGATGGCACATGAAGCCCTTCCAGGGGAGCCACTCCTCAGCATCATGTCACGAGAGCTGAGGGCTCAAGGGAGCCAGGAATCCAGAATTCGTGTGGGGACCTCCTAAGTTTTAAAAATAGGCAACAATCGGAGAAGTACAAACATTATATGGTCTCATTCATTTGGGGAATATAAATAATAGTGAAAGGGAATAGAAGGGAAGGGAGAAGAAATGTGTGGGAAATATCAGAAAGGGAGACAGAACATAAAGACTCCTAACTCTGGGAAATGAACTAGGGGTGGTGGAAGGGGAGGAGAGCGGGGGGTGGGGGTGAATGGTGACAGGCACTAAGGGGGCACTTGATGGGAAGAGCACTGGGTGTTATTCTGTATGTTGGCAAATTGAACACCAATAAAAAATAAATTTATTATTAAAAAAATAAAAAATAAATAAAAATAGGCAACAAATTTGAAAAATTTTTAAATGTCATGAGAAAAAAAAAGTCTTCAGGCCAGACTTGGCCGCAGGCTTCTGATCTGTGACCTGTATCCATAATCTGTTCCTTATTAATATCTTCACCCACGGCTGCAGCTTCCCCTTGGGCCCCAACTGCACTCCCAACTTTCATACTCCAGTTGCTTCTGGACATTTTCATCTGAATATTCCGCTGACATCTCAAACTCAAAAATTGAACTCATTTTCCCACTAGAAAACCACTTTTCTGTCACATTTTCTCATTTTTATAGAACCACTTCTCTTCCTTTCATTGAGACTCAGCAACTCAGCCATTAACTTAAACACATTCTTACCGAGAACCCACAGTGTACCAGATACTGAACTAAACAACACAGGATTGACAAGGCTCATCCTCTGACCTTGGGAGGCGCACGGTCTAGTGGGAGAGACACGGAGTAGAAAGAGAACGACCACACGATGTGATAAATAGTCTAGAAGATGTGTTTTCGGAGGCCTGAGCCAATATAGACACAGGATCAATCAGAGCATCAAAGAATTCATTAATTCATTCAACTGATACTTGTTGAATTCCTAGAGTCCTCGAAGCCCTGGGGTTGAAGCCACAAAGTACTGCAGATAAAGCTTTGAGACTATAGAAGATTTTTGGGGTCATGCAATGAACCAGGGAGACTGGTAAAGAATAAGTAGGCAAATAAGATCATTCCAGCTGGGGATAGAACTCTCTAGGCTGTTGTGAAAAAGTCTGCAGGGTGTGCCCCGCACAGAGGTTGGGGCTGAGGGGCCGGGGAGGTCTGTACCGGCCAGAGGAGGCACCTTTCTCTAATTCCAGCCAAGGTGCTACACACCCGCTCAGTGGCCCTGAATGTCACAAAACAGTGAAACCAGATGACGCCGAGAGTCTTTTAGAGGGGGTGGCCGGGTCAAGTCTTGGTGCTGCGATCCAAACGACAAGATCATCTAGAGGGCGAGTGTTCGGGGGCAGAGGACACTCAGTGGAACAGTGCTGGGCAGAAGCAGGCTTGGTGAGCGTGAGGACAGACAGCAAAGCCGATGGCAGAGGGGTGGCGAAGCCGAGGTGCAGGTGTGCGCAGAGACGTTGTCCCCTGCAGGGGCCTCGGGGTTGGCGGGGTGGGTGTGAGTGTTCGGAAGTGAGTCAGAGAAGATCCCATCCAGATGGTGGAAGGGTGATAATAAGCCAATGAAGAGCCCAAGTGGAAAAGGGAGATTGTCCGATCAGAGGTGTTTCGTGTTGTCTGTGTTTTAGGGAGAAAACTGGGAAGCATGAGGAGAATAAAGAGGGAAGAGGATAGACGAGAGATGCCGCCAAAACTGTCCTAGCAGCACTCGGTGTCTCATTGGATACCGTGTGTGAGAAAATGGAAGAATGGAAAGACCCCCCGGATGCTCCTCCTCCTCAGCCAGACCTTCAGGCCCCAGGTTAGCCACTGTCTTCTTTCGCTGGTCTCTTGGCCCCGCTTCCTTTCCACCTGTGAACCCCTGCCCAGTGGCCACACACAGGCCCCGCTTCTGCCACGGCACTTGTCACGCTGCCACTCATAGCTCCATCCTCGCGTCTCGTCTCATCACCCCGCTTAGACGGTCAGCTGCTTGAAGACAGGAACCCTGCCTTACTTCTCTCTGCATGACTTGAACAGACAATTCCTTCTAGTTGAAGGAAAAAGAGAATCAATGAGTAAGAAGTAACCACATACTGAGATATGGTAGGATGGCTTATAACATGCATTTGTAAAACACACACACACACACACACACACACACACACACAGATTATTCAAGGCCTATTTATTCACAGAATGAACCTCATCCTTATACAGACTCAATTATAAACATGTTTAGGGCCACTCTTACGCTTACTGGGTACATTTTTACACCCAGGTACACCTAATAATAACAATGCTTGAGAAATGTAACCACCTACCCCCAAATAATCACAGAAATAAATAAAGAGATAGATGAACAAGCCAAAGGGCAAAGCCCTAGGGGTCTTACGCAAGGTTAGACCACGGTGTCTGCCTCCTATGGCCCCCTGGCTCTCAGGACCAGCCCAGAGCCCTCTCATGCTACCTACTCTTACTGAGCTTTCACTGGGGCACATAAATCATAAGAAATTTATGAGAGGAGGCAAATTACCCCAGATAAGGGAGGTTTACCTTACACAGTCATCTCTTCTGAAAGAAAAATGATTTCTTTCTTTTCTTCTCCAAATGATTGGGCCAACATCACTAGTCTCTAGCTATGGTTGGTTACAGGGACAGTCTGTAAAGATCCAGCTGGTTCTCTTTCTTATTTGGGCTTAAAGTTGCAAAGCGCATGTGGAAAAGACACAGCAATCACGGAGTGCAGCATCTCAACATTTTCACGCGCATTTCTAGTTTGCACTCGAGCTTCAATAAAAATTTCTTTATAGCAAAGGGACATTGGGTGGAAGAGAACTGAAGAGCAGAGGGAGAAACTGTAACTGAACCTGACCTCCACCCATTGCTACAGCAAGTGAGGCCCAGGAAGTCCTAGGAAAGTCTCTAAACACAAGCAGTCCTGAATGTGGCGATCAAGGCCAACGTGGTGGGCACACGAATGGGTAGGAGGCCAGGAAAGCAAGAGGCTCTCCGTACACCTTGCTTAGCGTACAATTAACGTAGAGTAGGGGACAACAGGAGTCACATTAGTTGTGTCCTTAATAAGGAGGAACAAAGGAAATAGTCTGTGCAGTATTTATAAGGGGTGGAGGGATCTTCCGCAGCGTGGAGGGCTAAACCAGCAGTTGAAGTTTCTCCTCGGAAATGAGCCCAAGAGGAAAGCCAGGCCTCAGAGCACAGAGATATTCACCCCCTCATCGTGTTACAGGTTCTGTAAATGAGTGTGGCCTTGGTGATGTCTCCACAGATGGAATCAGGGCAAGATCCTGTTACTGAGAGAATCACGACTTGTCCATTCTGGACTCTTGTCGGTTGTATTTAACTTATAAACTGCTGCCTTGGCGTGGGTTGCTCCTCAGATGACAAACGACCCCGGCTGCCCAGAACGGAAATACCACCCCTATTGTCCCAGGGCTCTGGGCTTGCCTTCTTGGGAATGAACTTGGGTTGTAGCCTCTTTGGGGGGTTAAGGGGATGGGCGGTGCTTAGAACTGCCGCTGCTAACAATCCTCACTATCCTCATGCAACTCAACTGGGAATGGGAAGACACTGGGCCAGCAGAGAACTAATTATTTTCCTGCAGAGTGACAATCATAAGGCCCTGGGCAGATGTGACCTACGCAGAAAACACAGAAATCTTTCCTGACTGTTCCAGGCGAGGGCCACAGTCAGAAGAGACATGGTTGCTACCACATGAGTAATCCCAAGAGCCCCACCTCGGCAGCCTAATGACACCCTGCAGGTTGCACCCTGAGCCTGACAGCTGTGCCTACATGTTTTTCTCTCACCCAGGAAGCTTCCTGACAGCTGTGCCTACATGTATTTCTCTCACTCAGGAAGCTTCTTTCTGAAAATGCAAGAGAGTGAGTGTGACCTTGCTACATGAATACCTCTGAGTATCATTTATCTTACATTTGAAGGAAATAATTGGAAAACTTCACGACTTGATTATTAAAAATAGATTTCTCACAATACACCTCTCAAGGGAAGTGAAAGCCCAGGTCCAAGACCAAAGAGCTGCTTCTACTCGCGATGGGTCTGGGAAGCAAGAGGAAGTAACTTGACTTTTGCCCCTCCGCCCCTGCAGCCCAGGGCAGAGCAGGCCATCCAGGCCTATGATCTAAGTGTTTGTTGCCCAAGAGCTTATAGGAAGAAGAGCGAGCAAGGGCCCAACACGGAAAGAGACCCTCCTCCTTTCTGCTCCAAGTGTGGCTTGCTGACCAGCAAGATTGGCAAAATTGGCACCACCTGAACGCTGGTTGAAAATGCAGGATCTTGGGTCTCTCCTCATTCTTGCTGAATCAGAGTCTGTATTTTAGTGAGTTCCCCCCGGGATTCATGTACACTTTGAAGTTTGAGAAGCACTGCCCCCGTGAACTGACAAATTACCAATCGGTCTCCACTCAGATACCTCTCCCTACAACCATAATATCCCCACGTCAATCAGTTTTTTCCCTCCAGCATCAAATACATCAGTGCCATGTACAGCAAACCAGCAGCACAGTGCATCTGCCAACCTTGCAAAAGATGCAGGATTTCACAGAACTAAGGCCCGTGATCTCGGAGAACTACTCAAGTCACACAACAAAGCCCCGGTGAGCAGAGGAAGGGCAGGCTGAGACCCCTTTACAGAGTGAAGGGGAGCTCATCTACAAGGAGGGGACGGCCCCTCAAAAGAGAATGATTTGAATATCAAAGAATGAAGACAGGCCCTTGGGGAAAAGGCTGAGACTCATGAATATCTTTGTAGAAGTGACCCACTTTATGATTGTGCTGTAAAAGTGGAACACACAATTTTGTTGAAAAACTATGCTCAGAAAGAAAAATGAACACTGCATTCGAACTGTAATCATTCTAAGAATGTAATCATTCTATTACAATTACTTAAATTATGTTATGTGAGTTCCAGTTCCATTTTTTAAGACAAATCTAATCACAACTTGTTGTCCCTGTTTCACAAGACATCAGGTCCTCATTTTAGGGGCACTCCTGTTAAGCCGACGTTCCCCAGGCCAATTTCCTTCTGACAATCAGCCTGGCTGAGCTCAACCATCACTGTTACAGATTCCTTTTTCTTTCTTTTTTTTCTTTTCTTTCTTTCTTTTTTTTTTTTTTTTTTTTTTTTTTTTAGATTCCTTTTTCTTTTTCCCTTATGGGGCTTCTTTTTGGTACCCATGCCCAGGGTGCCATAATTGATACCAATTACTCCACAGCCCGGGGAAGCTTTGCTGTTCCTGGTTGCATGTTTCAGTGCATTGCGATGCCACAGAAAAGGGATTCCCCCGTGGGGTCATAGCTCCAGGGGGTAGATCTATTTTGTGGTTACCTTATCAACCATGAGGAAGTTCTGCAGCGTCTCTCCATTTTCACAGGTGACATCACCAACCTCTCTTACGGCTCTAGGCAGGATCTCTTGCACCTCCTGGGCGATCATTCCTAGACACAAACACTCCAACACGTTTAGTCAGGAAAAGAGCTTTCTGGAGAAAATCCTTCCAGGCCTACATCAAAATAGAATGTTGACAGCCCCCCAGGACATCTTTGCAGATAGATGCTTATTATCCCCTTTCAGCTTTTGCTTTGATCTATGATATATTTGAAGCAAAGGAGGAATTTTGAGCCCATAACTGCTATAGGATTAAAAAGAGGGGTGTCATTTTCTTCACTTTTCCTTGAGACTGGGGGCTAAGTGTTGGAAGGGGTTGAGTAAATACTTTAAAACCCCTGCATCTAGAAGTAAGGTTGGGGTGTTAGCTTGATTTCCTATTTTCCTACAGGAGGATTTGCCATCTAAACGGTTCCTGTTTCTTTAGGATTCCTGGTTGGAGTATAAACACCACTTTTCCCCCTCTCTGACCTAGACCCACCTACTCTGCAATGTCCCTCTCTCCCGGGTCTGCCCAATGCTGCCCATGTCACAGTTGGAGCTGCCATCTGGCCCTGAGGCCTCATCCCATGAGCACAGTGGCTCGATGAAAAGAAGCAAGGTTTCAAAATATTTCACCAGTACCTCAGGGTGCAGGAGTAGAGATGGGGGTGTTGAGTAAGGATGACACAGAAATTGCTCTAACCTTTCCCATGACTATGGATTTCACAGAGGAAATCAATGCCATAGCATGCAACCTCCAGCTAACGAGGGAATTAAACTTTGAAGAGTTGACAACACAAAATTAAAAAGGGAATTTGTGTGCCTACCTGTTTGATGGGCGGTGTTTATTCCCATCGAAGATGCGAATTCTGGTCTGTAGTCATATTCGACGATCCTCATTTGGGCTATTCGTCTTAACTGTTCATTTGTGTCGACCTAATTTAATTAAAGATGAGCAGATTTCACCCGCTTAGATATTTCCTATTCAAATCAATGCCCAAAGGGACCCAGGGAAATTAGAATGTTGACAGTGGGACTGTTCTTTCTCTTGCCCAAACTATTCTAAGAGAAATTTATGTTTTTCTCCTTAGAGAAACCATAGCTTCAAGGTCCATATCAGTGACTTCAATCCACTGACAAATCAAGACAGAGTTTTTATGTCTAAATTACAGGGTGAACGTTCCCTTGTTCACTACTCTTGCCTTTTTTCTCTCCTGTGAGAGGCCAATCCTCATTCTGAGAATGGAGACTGATCACTTCGGAGAGAAACAATCAGGATCCAGGATTGCAAGGGATCATTTCCAAATGAACACAGTATAAACACCAAATAAACACAAATACGCCAAACGAATTTACAAACTGAAAAGGCTTAGTTCAGGTAACGGTCTTTGAGGAATGGCTATATCCTATATCACTGATTTTGGACACCTTGCTGTAGAAAATTTCCTCAAGTGGCAGGTTGCAAGCCTGTATTAGCCACCTGCTAGGCCTTCTAAGATCCATACTTTCCTCTCCTACAGATGGCTGTTCCCTCAAACCACGCTGGTCAGTGATGGTGTGCTCCTCTGAGTTCATTGCTCTTATAGGTTATAAAAGGTATTCCCAACTTTCACTGCCAATTCCTCAAAATAATGTCACTGGGTCCCAGCAAAATGATAATAATAGGCAATAGAGTGAATTTTTCCTAAAGCCAGATGTGTTTGATTCAAGGGGTTCTCTTTTGAGTTCTTTTTAATGAATCCATGGTACTAGCAGAATAGATTTTTAAAATGACCTTTTTCTATAAGTAAAATGATGACCCTTTTTCTTTTACGATATAGTTTTCTTTGGGAATATAACAATTACAAAACCCGTGGTCTGTTGGCAATTAAAATCATACTGCTCGGACATTCATCCATGTATTAGAGTAACCAAAAGTGCTGTGTTTTTCTTGTTTTAGGAAAACCCCTGACATGGCCTTCAGCTCCTTCCTTGACCCACCCTGTTGGGTGAGTGGAAAGCTCCTCCAATATCATTAGAAGCTCCCCGTCCTTCACTAGTTTGGCTGATTGTGAAAGGTGGTAGCTTGACTCTTAACTGGCTAACCGGGCAAACTTTACTTCAGGTTCTTCTTGGGAATTATAATTTGGGGCTCACTGTTATTTTGATACCTGCTGTTAACAAAAGCTTGGTTTAATTCATTCATTCATTGTTTTATTCAATTAACATTTACCCGTCACCTTCTATATACCATGCACTACACTAGTTTTGGCACTTTAAAAAAATGATTGCCTTTTAAAAATTTGTGCTCTACCAATTGTGAAGCCTGAAACCAGAAAGCTCCTAGGAGAGAACATAGGTAGTAATTTCTCTGACATCAGCCACAGCAACATTATTTTAGATGTCTCCTAAGGCAAGGGAAGCAAAAGCAAACACAAACTATTGAGACTACATCAAAATAAAAAGCTTTTGCACAGCAAAGGAAACCATGAACAAAATAAAAGGCCAACCTCCTAAATGGGAGAAGATATTTGCAAATGATATATCTGATAAGGGATTACTATCTAGAATACATAAAGAAGTTATATAACAGAATACTAGAAAACAAAGAATCTGATTAAAAATGGACAGAGGACCTGAATAGACATTTTTCCAAAGCAGACATCCGGTAGCCAACAGACACATGAAAAGATGCTTGATGTCACTAATCAACAGGGAAATGCAAACCAAATCATAATAAGTTATCACCTTACATCTGTCAGAATGGCTAGCCTCAAAAAGACAAGAGACAACAAGTACTGGCAAAAATGTGGAGAAAAAGAAATCCTTGTGTACCATTGGTGGGAATGTAAATTGGTATAGCCACGTGGAACACAATATGGAAGTTCCTCAAAAAGTTAAAAATAGAAATACCATATGATCCAATAATTCCACTATGGAGGACCCAAAGAAAATGAAGACACTAATTCAAAAAGACATATGCACCTGTTTATCATAGCACTACGCACAAGAGCCAAGACGTGGAAGCAACCCGAGCGCTCACCCGTAGAGGAAGGGACAAAGTAGACGTGCTATATTCATATAATGGAGTATTACTCGGCCATTAAAAAGTGGTGAAATCTTGCTATTTGTGACAACATGGATGGAATTAGAGGATATTATACTAAGTGAAACAGAGGACGATAAATACCATATGGTTTTACTTATATGTGGAATCTAAAAACCAAAACAAATGAATAAACAAAAAGCAAACCTATAAATAAAGAGAACAAACTAATGGTTGCCAGAGGGGAGGAAGGCGGGGAATGGGCAAAATGGGTGAAGGGAAGCGGGAGATACAGGCCTCCAGTCATGGAATGAGGAAGTCATGGGGAAAAAAGGTGCAGCATCGGGGATAGAGTTGATGGGGCTGTAATTACATTGTATGGTGACTATACTCGTGATGGACATAGCATAACATAGAGCTGTTGAATCACTATGTGGCACACCCAAAACTAACGTAACTTTGCGTGTTAATGATACTCAAATGAGAAATAAATAAGCAAAACTAAAATTAAGAAAAATTTAAAAATAAAAATAAGTAGATAGGTTTTCTGACTGTCTTGACCTTGTATCATACTATTTCTATGGGGTTTCACATTCCAAATTTCCTAAAATTTAGACTTATTAAATGAACATTTAAAAAAAATGTTTGTGGTCTAGACAGGAAGGCAGACTCATCCCATATGATTATATTACAATGTGAGAAGTGCAGAGTGATAACAGAATTATGAATAGAGAATTATGGCAGCTCCAAGGGGGTCCCTAAAATATTCCTAGGGAAGCATAAATGAGGGCTTCTAGAGATGGTGAAGCCCCACGGAAATCCTGGTTTATTTTGGTTCTCAAGCAAATTCTGCTCCTTGCACTTCTGGCCTTTGGCTCAGGGCATTTACCCTGCCTCAAAAGCTTCTCCTTCCCACTCTTACCTTCTCCTCCCCTAACTTAAACATCCCTTCCCCAGGGAAGCACTTCTTCATCTCCTGTACTAGGAAGGGTCCCTTTGCTTTATGTGCTAATGGGAGCTGTTGTTTTCCTGCATAGCACTAATCAGAGTTATCCCCAGACTACTAGTTGTGTCATCTTTACTATGTGCCTTCCCTGTAGGACATGTAATATCCCCATGAGGGCCGAGACGCATTAAGGCCGTGCTTTCCTGCCCACCACCATATTACCAGCTTCTAGTACATTTCCTTGCATGGCGTTGATGCTCAACTAACATTTGTTAAATAAATTAACAATCTAATAAATAAATTTAATAGGAATACATTTAAGATAGGAGTTAGGGAGGGATCCCTGGGTGGCACAGCAGTTTGGCGCCTGCCTTTGGCCCGGGGCGCGATCCTGGAGACCCGGGATCGAATCCCATATCAGGCTCCCGATGCATGGAGCCTGCTTCTCCCTCTGCCTGTGTCTCTGCCTCTCTCTCTCTCTCTCTCTCTGTGACTATCATAAGTAAATAAATAAAAAATTAAAAAAAAAAAAAAAAAAGATAGGAGTTAGGGAAAGAGCTAAGGAAGGGAGAAGGGATGGAAAGGGGGAGACCAAGGCAGGTTTGCTAGGCAGAAAGAACATCATGAGCGACGTCTCAAGGGACTAAGTCCCCTGAACGATGTCTGCATGACCAGGGCAGAGTTTGGCATTACTAGACTGTGAAGGTTAAGGTCAGAGCCGGGAGGATCTTGCAGGCCACGCGAGGAAGGGGCAGTCATGATTTCACACCGGCCTGTGCACGCAGCTAACATGGTGAGTGCCTTCATTCATGCAATAGATTTTTTTTAATTGATTGGAGAGAGAGAGAGAGAGAGTCAGAGGAGGGGCAGAGCGGGAGAGAGAGGGACAAGCCAACAACAAATTGTTCATGAACAGCACCCGATGTTATCCCAGGCATTGGAGATCCAATGAGTATTTCTTACTTGGAGTTTGAATTTTTTAAAAAGTCCTGATTTTGAGGGTAAGGCCCTCAGCTAGTTCGTCTCAGGACCCCTGCAGTGCCCAGCAGAGTAACTTCACCCAAAACCTTCAATGAAAGAAGAAGGGATGAGAGAATGAAGGTAGTAAAATGGCAGGACAGTCCCTGACACTCACAGAATCGAAGACAGGGCATCAGTCAGGAGCCAGCCAGGCCCTAACCAGCTCCCCACTCCCTGCACCTTGGGAGTCCTGCACCTGCTTTGCCTACTTTTCACTATCCCTGTGGTTCCTGCCTGAGCCCCCACGGGGGGCCTTTGCTGCCAACAGGAAGCAGAGGAGGCTGTGCCCTCACTCCGGCTGTCCAGGCTACGTGGGGGGAATGTGGCCCCTTTGACACATCTTCCCTGAAGACGTACTGCTGCGCACGGTACTTGGGTTCCACGGTATTATTATCGCTGTGCTTCAGATAGATTTTGGCTGAAGAAAATTTTGAGGGCTGGCTTGGGGATCTAAACACCTTCTATAGCAAATTTTCTGTAAGAAAAATGCTCTTCTGGGGACGCCTGGGTGGCCCAATGGTCAAGTGTCTGCCTTCGGCTTGAGTAGTGACCCCAGGGTCCTGGGATTGAGTCCCGCATCGGGCTCCCCGCAGGGAGCCTGCTTCTCCACCTCTCTCTCTGTGTCTGTCATGAATAAATAAAAATATTAAAAAAAAAAAAAACCAGAAAGATAATGCTCTTCTGGTTTATAATGCCGGGTTGTAGACTTTCCAGAACTAAACATAAGCTGCGTGCACTGCCCATTCCCTATGCGTATACGTGGCCTAGGGAAAGCCCTTGAGGCCAGAGCTGTGCCTTCTGGGCCTCCTCCTCCAGGAACCAAACACCGGCCAGGTCTTCACACGGCACCTTGCTCATCAATGCGCATTGAGCCAGAAGCTAGAAGCTGAGGTCGGGTGTCTGATTTGGTCTTGCACATCGCAGTCTTGGAAAGTTCTGCGCCTGAATGCAAGTGGCCGTCACTGTCTTGTTGCTTCACACCTTGGCTCCTCCAACATGAGCTCAGCAACTGCACCGCAGAGAAGGCGCTCCTGCCCCCGGGACCCCAGTTTGTTCAGGGGGGGAGATCTCACTCTCCATCATCCGGCCGCAGCCTAGGCAACCAGACTCCCATCAGGAGCAGCCTGGCTGACACTGGGTCACCTCAAGCTCAGGAACTTCTGCATCTGGCTCATGGCCTGGAGGGGAGACTTCGCCCCCGTGACCTTCTTGGACCCGACACTTCTGTCTTTACCACGCTGCTGATGTGGTTGGGGAAATCGATCTTCGAGCAATTCATCTTGGCTGATTGCTATCCTGGCTTTTAGTTTTGAATCCTTTGCGGCCTTGTTTGCAGCCTTCATCACAGAATCTGACTGATGTGTTCAACTTTCAACCGCCTCACTTTGTTTGCCTCGACCTTACCGTTTTTTCATGCTCCTTTGTTTCTCAGCACATCGTTTCCACCCTGATTTCGCTGTTTCCACCGTAAGAGCTGCATTTCCTTCTACGGTCTGTAGTCACGTCAGTGAACACGGCGTGTGGGTAAGGGAGGCCGCTCCTCACCGAGGCCCACCTCATTTTCCCAGTGCTTCCACGATGCTGGCTTCAATCACACCTGCTTTATGGTCTCTGGGTGGCAGATATGTGTCCAGATGGGCACAGAGACCTCCACCAGGCCTCTATGCAGGGTGCTCATGGGCTTAATACCCACAAAACCAGCTCCATTGCCCTGAGTGAGGAGGCACAGAGCCAGGGCGAGGCGGCGACTTCTATTCATTTCCCCCCATCACAGTACTGGGCAACGTGCTTTGCCACTGTCCTGCAACAGCCCATCCGGAAGCCAGCTCTGGTGACCATGCATCCTTAAAGAACGAGAAACTGCCTCCAGTCCCATGCTTGTAATCAGGTCAACCAGGGTGCAATGGCTATTTTTAAGAGTTGGAAAAACTGAGTCAAGGGAGGTGAAGATGAAGTTCACATGTCTCTCAACCCTGTCATCATCACCCTCATCTCCCTTGTCTGTAATAGTGAACAGAACTGATAAGTGTGATGACTCTACTGATGGGGTGACCCAAGTGTGGGGTTGATCCAATTGAGTAGGAAGCCGGCAGCATGAGCAGTGTGAACAGATTCACCCAAAGCAGAACAAACGATGTAGAAGTCTACTGAATCCTTCACTGGGAGCGGCCAACAGGGCGGGGAGGGAGAGGCTGTCTGCCAGGAGACAGCGGGAGGGGCTGTATTTAAAGGAGGAAGGTGAGGAGGTACAGGGACATATGGAATCTTCCCTTTTCTGGTAACTGTGCCTGGTTGTAAGAGGCCCATTGGTCAGTTAGGGTATTTTGAAGTGTGTAGCCTGCCGGGCCTGTCCATACTCAGCCTAGGGGAGAGGAGAGTGTTCTGGGCCCTTTCGGCATTCCATCACTCGAGCCTGTTTGCCTAAAAGCAGCCTCCGGGATAAGATTTCTAGAAACCCCTATTTCATAAAGGTGGATAGACCTATTAAGAACAAACATATTAATATGAAATAATTTAATAAATGAATCACATAGAATTTTCATTTTTATACAGATAAATAATGCTAAAGCTAAAGAATGCTTCACGTATGTGAGCTGAAAAGACACATTTAACACCAGTGAATTGAATATGAGCTTTCCCTGTTCACAGGAGAATACAGAGGCACAGAACATCCCTGTGCCAAGGTTCCTGGGCCAGTGGTTGCCGGAATCAAAACTAAAACTCTGGCCTTCCACCAGAAATTGGGCTTCTCCTTAGCCCATCGTGTGGCCACAGGCAGGAAGAGGATACAGGAATTCCACAGTGAGAGCCTGGATTGGGGTGACATTTTATTTATACGAGAAGGCTGCCTAGAAGAGATTTGAGAAGTTCTAGGGAAGCTTGTTATTTTAAGACAATATGTTTTCTTCAAACCAAGACGTTTGGTAGGCGAATTCTGGGTGGTAGCCTGGTGGTAGCAGGAGGGGTTGTGGAGGACTCTCCCGACTTACCATCTTCCATATGCATTTGGATAAGATCTAGTAGGGAATTGAACAGCCAATAGCAAAAATAAGTTTGAGTCGGTGTGATCCGAAACGCAGACACTTTATCTTTCTCTGAAAGTCAAAAGCACCATATCTAGGACTGGGATCGGGAAATGTACGTGAGAACTTTGTAGCCCCAAGAGTTCCCATCCGGCAGTAGGTCACAGCTCTCCTAACACGAACCACGGCTTTGCAATCAGTATAAAAGTCTACAATTACAGCCATTCTTTGGAATCCACTCAGCAAAGGAGGACATTCCTTGGCCCGTTTAGAAAAACCAGTGCAGATTTGCACTGGGAAAGGAATGCAGTCTGGAAGGATGGCCAATGATTTACAGATTATGTCTCCTTTGAGCTAAAAAAGACTAAGGAAAGGGGGTTCAAAAACACAATCCTGCCCCAGCCTCGAAGATGCGTGTAGGAGAAGCCAGTGAATGAGAGGACGGGGTCGGGGTAGAAGCGGTGAGTGGGAAACAGAATTAAGCGATGGGAGGGTGAGGACGGAGAACACTAGAGCGTTCTGGCTAAGGAACCAGCATCTTTATCCCAATCTCTTAGGTCTCCAGGGCACTTGTGACTTCCCAAGATGATTCTTATCCCAATGGGTTAAAAGTAAGAAAGACTTGGTAGGACCAATCAGAGAGGCACTATTTGCACCCTCTCGAGAGGGCAGCGGGTTCGGGTGGAGCTGTGCTATCCAGGGCCGCGTTGCAGGGGCGAGCCCAAAGTGGAGAAGCACCTCCTGACGTCCAGGCCTGAGTTCTGATTTCCACTCGGCAACCGTCTCTCCAGAGATAGGAGAAGGTCTTGGCCTGGAGCCTTAGGCCATGAGACTGACCTGGTGGAGGGAAGAAGGGGAGGAGGGGCCCCTCCAACTGTGCCTCAGAGAAAGATGATGAGTGGGGAAGGCGGCGGCAGGCAGGGCTCCAGGACTCCAGGAGCGAGAGGCTGGGAGGCTCAGCAGAACTACGGGCAGGAACTGGCCTGGACCGTGCTTGGAAGATGAACAGGGAGGGGGACATTAGGGCGTGGGAAGGAAAGGGCAAGCCCAGCAGCTGACAATGCGTGGAAGGAAGGGCAAGGGCCCGTGGACAGTGACTCGAAGGCTTCCTGCTCGTGAAGCCAGGGCTGTGCTGTCCCTGCCCACGGCTCCCGTCAGGTAGATCCGCTCTCTCGGGTAGGAAGTAGCTCAGACTCAGCAGACAGGCCTGTCGGCTCCAACACCCACAATTGTCACGCACTGTGTGTGTCTGGCCCCAACAGGAGACGTGGACAGGGGCCCTTTGCAAGGCGTGTCGGCGTCCAGGGGCACCCAGCACACCTGACTCAGGTGTCAGAGGGGGTGCCCAAGGCCCACCCCGCGCTCACCTCCTGGATGTTCTGCTTTGCCCGGCTGTCCGAGGGATGCATAATGGTCCCCATCACTTTCACGTTGCCGCAGACAACCAGGGCTTCATCAGGTGCATCTGTATTTATTCCCACTCGACTATGACAAACAGCAGATTCGGGAACTTGTCCTCGCTGCCATAGTGCATCACTGTCATTTTCAAACTGACCAGGGTTAGAGGCCTGGAAGAAATATGTAAGTACGTTACAACTAAAGTTAGAGCAGCTGGAGTCGATGGTTGCTTTATTCCTCAGGGCTAAGGAACACGGAATGGCATCTAAGTCTTTCAGGCGAGAGTCCTCTGTTGGATGGGACATTCCGACGTATCCAAATAACTGTGGCCCCAGCAGAGCCGGAGCTCAGCATGTCATGGTTTGGGACGTCCCAGCTCGACTGCGACTATCCGGGAATTAGAATGTGTCGCTTACGTTGAGCAGATGATAAGGAAGAAGGAAACTCAAATACGACCTTCTTTTCTGGGAAAATAAGAATAAGGATTTCACACCAGCACCTTACATTAGAAGTTATTATACGTTTATGAAAGTCCGGGTAAATAAAACTACTTTGCATTTAGCTAGCCCTTTTATAAAAGTTTCAAAACGCTTTAGTATTTATGATTTCATATGCAATGGGCAAGCAAACAACAGGACAAATGTATTTGGTTCACCCCAACCACTCCCTAAACACAGGTGACACTGCAGGAGGAGTAACAGGAGCTACGCTCGATGTACGCTGGGCCGCACCACCGTTCTGCACGACGGACGCGTACTGCTGTCCTCATTTTATAGATATCCAGAAGACTCTGAAAGGATAAATATATCGCCCAAGGCCACGAAGCTAATAAATTCTGGAGCTGGACTTATACTTCTTTTAGTGATTAAATAAAGATTCTAACTTTTCCTATTAGAAGTAAGTCTGGCCGGAGGCGCCTGGGTGGCTCAGTCGGTTAAGCGTCTGCCTTTGGCTCAGGTCATGATCCCGGGGTCCTGGGATGGAGCCTCACATTGTGCTCCCTGCTTGTCGGGGAGTCTGCTTCTCCCTCTCCTGCTGCCCCTCTCCTCCCACCCCCCCCCCCAGCCCTGCTCATGCTCACATTCTCTCTCTCAAATAAATAAATAAATGTAAAAAAAAAAAAAAATAACCCTGGCTGAATGTAGTCTTCAAAGAGTATCCAAGTGAAATGATGAGACCAGACAACATTCTGGAGATTTTACTATTCAAGAAAATTCTTTGCTGAAGAATTTTTCACTCGACTGCCTTCCCTTCTCCCCACCTACTACGGCTGTTTTTTTTTTTTTTTTTTTAATTTTTTTATTTATTTGTGATAGTCACAGAGAGAGAGAGAGAGAGAGAGACAGAGACAGAGACACAGGCAGAGGGAGAAGCAGGCTCCATGCACCGGGAGCCCGACATGGGATTTGATCCCGGGTCTCCAGGATCGCACCCTGGGCCAAAGGCAGGCGCTAAACCACTGCGCCACCCAGGGATCCCTACGGCTGTTGAATATATTTCTTTAAGTAGGAATCTCTGAATCCCTCCATATCCTCACAATAAAAATAATTTGTTTTTAAAATTGTGACCTATTCTTTTAAATGTGATTTTTGTGCATTTGAGGCAGGTTGTCACAAGTTCAGGCACTGATCATCTAAAAAGTCGACACTGATGCAATGTCTTCACTTTGCCTTTCTGGGCCGTGTGGGAGACACTCAGGACTCAGGACCTGAATATACATAGATTATCTCTGGAAAATAATCAAGACACCAATTACAACATTTTCTTTAAGGACAGGAACTGGGAGATGTAGAAATTTGGGCTGGGAAGGAGATTCACTGCTCAACCTACATGCTCTTGGTATTGTTTGGATATTTTTACCCTAAGGATGTGCTACCAATTTTAAAATAATAATAATTTTTTAAAAGCCCACAGAGTTGGGCAGCCCCAATGGCCCAGCGGTTTAGCACCACCTTCAGCCCGGGGCGTGATCCTGGAGACCTGGGATCGAGTACCACGTCGGGTTCCCTGCATGGAGCCTGCTTCTCCCTCTGCCTGCGTCTCTGCCTCTCTCTCTTTCTGTGTCTGTCATGAATAAACAAATAACATCTTTAAAAAAAAAACACACACACACAGAGTTTAGCTTGGGTTCAGTGAAAGAATTCTTAGGTGTCTTCAAATTTTTCATTCTCACCTGTTTGAACCCTGAGCTGCTCAGAAGACTCAACCATTGCCATTTGAGAGACAAAAGCAGTAAAAGAATAGAACGTAACAATTTTGAACATTATTTTGAGTGAATTCACTTAAACAAAGTGCTTTGCCACAAGATCCCTAGAGCCCCCTTGGCTGTGAATAGCAAACTGGCTTTGACTCAAATCCTTTTATAGTGAGTAATCAACTAAATCCAAAGGTATACCAGATAAATGTTGATGCATTTTGCTCTATCTAAACATAATGAGCCACTTCAAGGAAATAAAAGACAGTGATGGATTTTTTTCTTAAAGAGCTTTGAGATACTTATTATCATAAACTTGATATCATGTTGGAACAGCAGATATAAGTAGATTTTATTTTTTGGATTTTTGGATTTTTTTGAAATCTCACTTAGCTTTCATCAGATGAAAACTCAGATCCCTAAAATACATTCAGGTCATTTTGGAAAGGGCCACAGATCTGCAATTTTCTAAATATATAGACCTATGGACAGGCTGTCCTCATCAGTAATGGGAAATGCCCTTCTCTGTTATCCGCGATCTTAATGGTTCAAAGCAAACTGTAATGTACTATCACGTTCCGGAATTATGACGTTGTGTTCCCATGTGGTCCAATAGTGGTTCACTGATATCAAACCCCCAAATGAATTAGTGAATAAATAAATGAATGAATAAGTGAATAAATAAGTGAGTGAATAGTGAATAAAATACTTTAACTATTTATTCCACAGCCCCACATATTTAGGGAACACCTGAACATCTCAGTCTGTGTTATGATACAAGCTGGCTGTGTGATCTCGGGGCAATCATTTAACCTTTCTGTACCAGCTTTTTCTCTTTGAAGAATAAAGAGAATAATGACGTCTTTACCTCTCTCACAGTGTTGTGGGAATTTAATCAAATCACATATATATGAATACTTGGCAAAAATGAGGATGAATAGTCTCAAATTAGCCTTAACACACCGCTGTGCACAGCAACTACTGTCCTACCTATAAAGGAATACTTCTTTTCACTGAGTTTTGCTTTATTGCACTTCATAGAGAGCACATTTTTTTCTATTTTTTAATTTTTTTTTTACAAACTGAAGGTTTGTAGCAACCCTGCATCAAGCAAGTCTGTCTGCACCATCAACTGCTGATGCCACTGCTCATTTCACGTCTCTGCCACAACTTGGTAATTCTAACAATATTTCAAATGTTTTCATTATTTTTACATTTGCTATGGTAGTCAGTGATCAATGATCTTTGATGATACTATCATACTTTGGAGAGCCACAGCATGCCCACATAAGACGGCAAAATTTCATTAATAAATGTTACGTGTATTATTCTCACTGCTCCACCAACCAGCCCTTTCCTCACCTCTCCTCCTGCCCTCAGGCCTCACTATTCCTTGAGACCAATAACACTAAAATTAGTCCAATTCATAACCCTACAATGGCATCTATGTATTGAAGTGAAAAGAAGAGATGCATGTTTCTCACTTTAAATCAAATGCGAGAAATGAATAAGTTTAGGGAGGAAGGCATGTTGAAAGCCGAGAAAGGGCGGAAAGCTGGGCCTCTTGTGCCAGACAGCCAAGTTGTGAAAAAGACAAAAGACATTGTAAGTGCTGCTCCAGCGAACACACAGATGATAGGAAAGTGACACAGCCCTATGCGGAGAAAGTTTGAGTGGTCTAGACAGAAGATCAAACCAACTACAACGTTTCCTTAAGCCAGAGCCTTATCTGGAGCAAGAGCCTAGTTCTCCTCCATTCCATGAAGGCTGAGAGGGGTGAGGAAGCTGCAGAAGGACAGTCTGAAGCTAGCAGAGGGTGGTTCCTGAGCTTTAAGGAAAGAAGCTATATGTGTAACACAAAAGCACAAGGCGAAGAGCTAATAGAAGCTGCCCCAAGTTGTCCAGAAACTCTAGATCATTCTTGAAGGTGACTACACTAAACAGCAGACGTTTTAAAGGATTTTATGTATTTGAGAGAATGAGAGCAAGAGAGAAAGAGAGAGACAGAGATCATGACCTGAGCCAAAATCCAGAGTCAGATGCTTACCAGACTGAGCCCCCCAGGTGCCCCGAAACGACAGATTTTTAATGTAGATGAAACAGCCTTCTGTTGGAAGAAGAGGCCATCTAGAACTTTCATACCTAGAGAGAAGTCAGTGCCTGGCTTCAAAGCATCAAAGGACAGGCTGAGTCTAAGTTGAAGCCCATGCTCCTTGACCTTTCTGAAAAGCCTCCGGCCCTTATGAGTTTATGGTACATCTGCTTTGCCCGTGCTCTGTAAATGGAACAAGACCTAGATGACAGCCTATCGGTTTACAACATGGTTTACTCAATATTTTAAGCCCACTCTTGAGACTCACCACTCAGAAAAGAAGATTCCTCTCAAAATACAACTGCTCAGGGCACCTGGGTGGCTCAGTCAGTTAAGTATATGACTCTTGATTTTGGCTCAGGACAGGATCTCAGGGTTGTGAGAATGAGCTTCACACCCAGCGGAGAGTCTGCTTGACATTCTCTCTCTGCTTTTCCCTCTGAGCACCTGCCCCTCCCACCCCCTGGCCCACTCACTTGCTCTCTCTCTCTCTCAAATAAAACTTTAAAATAAAAAAAGTAAAACAATAAAATAAAAAATAAATAAATAAAATAAAAAAAGTATCTTAAATATATATATATCCTCATTGATAACGTACTGGTCACCCAAGAGCTCTGATGGAGATGTGCAATGTTGTTCTCATGCTGCTAACACAACATCCACTCTATGGCCATGGATCAAGGAGTTATTTTGACTTTCAGGTCTTCTTATTTACGAAATGTGTTTCAGGGAAGCCCGGGTGGCTCAGCGGTTTAGCGCCGCCTTCAGCCCAGGGCCTGATCCTGGAGACCCGGGATCGAGTCTCACATTGGGCTCCCTGCATGGGGCCTGCTTCTCCCTCTGCCTGTGTCTCTGCCTCTCTCTCTCTCTCGCTCTGTATCTCTCATGAATGAATAAATAAAATCTTAAAAAAAAAAAGAAAGAAATGTGTTTCATAAGGCTATAGCTGCCAAAGATAGTGATGTCTCTGATGGATCTGGGCAAAGTAAGTTGAAAAGCTGTAAAGGATTCACCAATCTAGATGTCATTAAGAATATTCCTGATTCACGGAAAAAGGTAGGAATATCCACATTAACAGGAATTTGGAAGAAGTTGATTCCAACCCTCCTGGATGACTTTGAGGAGTTCAAGGCTTTGGCAGAGGGAAGAAACTGCAGATGAGGTGGAAATAGGGGGAGAACTAGAACCAGAAGTGGAGCCTAAAGATGAGACCAAATTGTTGAAATCTTACAATAAAACTTCCATGGATGAGCAAAAAAAGTGGTTTTTTGAGATGGAATCTACTCCTGTTAAAGATTCTGTGAAGACTGTGGCAGAGACAGCAAAGGATTTGGAATATTACATAAAATTAGTTGATAAAACACTATCAGGGGTTCAGAGGATTGACTCCCAAATTTGGAAGAAGTTCTACTGTGGGTAAAATGCTAACAAACAGCATCTCACACTAAAAAAGAAACCATTTCTAAAAGGAAGAGTCCACCAATGGGGCAAACTTCACTCTTGTCTTATTTTAAGATATTGCCACAGCCACCCCAACCCTCAGCAACCACCCCCTTATCTGCTAGCAGCCACTAACACTGACACAGGACCTTCCACCCTCTCTGAAAGATTGTATTATTCTCTGAAAGTTCAGATTACTGCTAGCATTTTTTAGAAAAAATATATATATAATATATTAAAATATATAAATCTTTTTATTAAAAGATTTTATTTATTTATTCATGAGGGACACAGAGAGAGAGAGAGAGGCAGAGACACAGGCAGAGGGAGAAGCAGGCTCCATGCAGGGAGCCCAACGCGGGACTCGATCCCGGGACCCCAGGATCATGCCCTGAGCTGAAGGCAGGCGCTAAACCACTGAGCCCCCCGGGGATCCCCTATATATATATAGGTTTTGATGAAGGTATGTACATTGTTTTTGAAGACATAATGCTCTGATTCACTTAGTCGACTATGGTAGAGTGTAAACCTAACTTTCATGTGCACCGGGAAACCAAAATCTTCATTTGACTCACTTTACCGCGGTGGCCTGGAACTGAACCTGCACCGTCTCCGAAATACGCCTGTAATCATTTAATCGGCTCTCCTCAGCAACACACTGCACAGTTGCCTGATTCTGAGGGAGCTCCACTCACCGAATAAATGTAAATGGTGCCCTCTGCAGGTGCTCGGATTAGGACACAGCAATTAATAGTCCTTTGAGGCCACCCTAAGTTTGGAAGGGAAAGCTGGAATTTCTCTGCTTTACCATCATTTGGGCTTCAAAAGCAGCAGCCAGAGAGCATGATAGGAAAGCCTGAGTTGAGAAAGGCAGTTCATAACAAATAAATTTTTGTTCCTTTCGAAAGGGCTGTGGAAAATGGGCCTAGAGATGCTACTCAAGATGTGATCTGAAGGTCAGCAACATCGGCATCTCCTGGAAATGTCTTTCTTTTTTTTTTAAGATTTTATTTATTTATTCATGAGAGACACACAGAGAGAGGCAGAGACACAGGCAGAGGGAGAAGCAGGCTCCATGCAGGGAGCCCAACGTGGGATTCGATTCTGGGACCCCAGGGTCACAACCTGAGCCGAAGGCAGGCGCTCAACCACTGAGCCACCCAGGGATCCCCAAAGACTTGCTTTAATTCAATGCCCTATGTGTATTCCCACACGTGAATTCCACCCACAGGGTGGAATGGACATTTGCTCCACATACTGATTCCTTTGGGTAAGCAAAAATTCATGTGAACTCCAGAAGTCGGGTGTGCGTGTGCGTGCGTGCGTGTGTGTGTGCGTGCGTGTATGTGTTGGGGAGGAAAGGGAGTGGACCCTTACATGGCTCTGCTCTTACACCCACCCCTCATCATCCTTTTTTTTTTTTCTTTAAGATTTTATTTATTTATTTGAGAGAGAGAGAGAGAGAGAACAAGAGAAAGCGAGCAAGAGAGAGAAAGAGCACAAGCGGGGGAGGGGGAGGAGAAGCAGACTCCTCGCTGAGCAGGGAGCCCGACGCAGGACTCGATCCCGGGACCCCGGGATCATGACCTGAGCCCAAGGCAGACGTTCAACCAACGGAGCCACCAGGCGCCCTCAACCATCCTTACAGCTGCATTATTTCGTTTGTTTTCCCTGCCCTTGTTTGTTGGTCTCTCATCTGAGGACGGAACAGTTTGCGGGGCGGTAAAGAGGCATTTCGGGGAGACATATGCTTTTTTATTCTTCTGGAAAAGAAACTGGAATAATGTATTCGTTTTCAGAACTAGGAAACCCCGGCGTGTCTTTGAAAGGCAGACAAAAGTAACCATCCCTCCTGCTTACCACGCAGCGCTCCAAACCAGGTTTAATTACGTGTTTTAGAAGGAAAGGGGAGCTGAATGAAAACCTAGTCATTAACGAGGAGAATCTGAAGGAACCCCATGGCAGAGTGCTCCCCAAAAACAGAAGACCTGGGAAATAAATCTGTCTTCGGAGTAAACCTTAATTTCCATGAAATTGGGCAATTTACACTACAGGAGGCTGGTTGACAAGCCAGATGAGCCCTTACTGGGTTCTTGCCCACCGTTCTCTCTCTAAGGAGAAATCTGACGGGCTCGGTCTCCTGAAGCCCCCGGAGGCCAAAACCTCGTCTAGTCCATGCCTCTCACATGCGTCCTTGTATTAATCTCTGCTCTTGGGAAGAACGATTCTTCGGCCTCAAAATGAACAGATTGAATTGAATGAATGAATGAATGAATGAATGAATGAAGCAAATGAACCTGCTCAATGTACTTTGCAGTTCTCCGTATAATGGAGTCTGCTCCTAAAACATGTTCAGTTGTCAAATTTTACTCTCATTATCCCGCAGCTCAAACCAACGCACCCAGGACATGGCCTGAGAGGGCACACCTGGCTTTTTTGGAGGATGCGAGCTGGTCTACACTTGGTCTGACCATAGGTCTAACCATTCAAGGCTAACCATTCAATCCTATAGGTAATGTGTTCTGTGAACAAGTCAAAAACTCACAGATTCACCCAACATCACCACTTCTGAAGTTCAGCGTTTGTTTGTTTTTTTTTCCCCTGGTTGGTTTATTTATTTATTTATTTATTTATTTATTTATTTATTTATTTATTTATTTTGTTTAAAGATTTCATTCACTCCTGAGAGACACAGAGAGAGGCAGAGACACAGGCAGAGGGAGAAGCAGGCTCCATGCAGGGAGCCTGATGAGGGACTCGATCCCAGGACCCCAGGATCACATCCTGGGCCAAAGGCAGATGCTCAACCGCTGAACCACCCAGGTGTCCCATCCTCGGTTGGCTTAAACATTAAACAATTAAATAGATTCAAAAGGACATTCATTTTCACTTCTGCATTTGGAGTTAGAACAAAATAGTATCAGTAAGATATTTCTAGTTTGGGGGCGGGGGGGAGAATGGTTTGTACTATTACCATTCTCCTCTGTCTCATTATTACTAGAGTAAGCCTTGTACTACCCAGCGCACTTCTAGAATAGGGCGTTCTCTTTCACCGAAACTTACGGCTAGAAGAAAGCAATCAAATCTGGAATACAATCACGTACTACAAATAAAAGTTTAGTGAGAAATATGACAACCAATCTATATTAAGCATAATTTAATGGTTTTTAGTATTTGTACTGAATGTGAATTGCAGAGACACTCAACTTTTCAAAGTGATCATGAGTTAAATTATCACTGAGTTTTGGGTAGGAGGAGGCACCAGTTCCCGGGTTCTGGTAACGGAGTATTAGACAGGAGAGCGCTCTCTCCTGCAGCTGCTGTGTGGACTCCGCAGGAGCCAGAGGACACAGCTGCCAGCAGGAAATGGGGGAACCGGACACCAGGTAAAGTATTCAAGGTCTGCAGGTGACTCAAGCATGAGCCTCCCAGCTCAGAGCAGCCCTTGCATAACGTCTGACCTCTGCCAGCTCCGAAAAGAACAGCATTGTCTGTCTTTATTCCTCCTTAGGAAAACCCAGAAAGAATGAGAGCCCCAGGTTTGCAGACTTCACTTCAGATCTCATTCGTCAGTGCAGCAAAGCAATGCAGACGGCATCGTCAGGACCCCGTGAAACCCTGCCGGGAGATAGAGAACCCCTGCCCTTGGCCCCTGGCCGTGGAAGAGGCCCCCCCTTCCCCTGCCTTCCCTCCCTTGTTTGCCACAGGTTAGATCAAGCCCCACAGAACTGCGCAGGGACACAGGCTAGGCCTGACCTGGGACATCTAAACCCAAATGTTTTACCTTATTTCCATCGTTACTTCACTTCCATTGAAATTTTGAGATGCGGTTTAAGGATTTCCACGTAGAAGTGGCTTATTATTTTTAATTGATTAAAAGAATTTACACAGAGCACCCTTTGTTTCAGAATAGCTGAGCGTAAGAAAGGAAAGATTCGTGTCCCCAGATGGGCAGATCTTGCCCCCAGGCCCAGGAGCAAGAGCCACATACGTGGGCAGGCCCTTACCGAACGGTTTCTCCTGGCCCTTACATGTCCTCCCCGTGTCACAGCCCAGCTCCTCCTGCTGCCGGGCCCGTGGTGACCTGTTATCTGATGGCCCCGGTATTGTCTGTGGTGGCCAGCCTGGCCTCACACAGCTGCAGCTCCAGCTGCCAACAGCTCTGGGCCTTCGCAGCTGCCAAGCTTCACATCCACAGCTGTGACCGATCAGTCATTCAGCAGAACGTGCGGAACCATCGCTGTTGATAGGCAGGGGCCCAGGGGTTCCTTGGGGCACCGGTCACTCTTACTACTTTCCCCACCCCATGGGCTCTGGGAGGTTGTAACCTGAGCTCCCCTTTTGCAAACTATGCAAGATGATGAATTTCTTGCCCTCCTGAGCCTCGGCTCCTCTGCATGTGAAGAAGGTGATGTAAAGGTGCCACGAGGTGAAGTGACGTTGTACATGACTTATCAGGCCCAGTGCCTGGAATGGAGTTTCTCAAGGGCTTAACCAGAGCGTCTCAACGGGAGCACTGCTGACATGGTGGAAGGGGTCATTCTTTGCTGCGGGGGCTTATCTTGTCCATTCAAGGGACTGAACCGCACCCCCAGCCTGTACCCCTAGAGGCCAGTAGCATCCCCCAGTTGTGACAACCCAAACATTGCCAGACGACCTTTAGGGGGCAGGGAGCAGGGGACAAAAGTTCTCCTGGTTGGGAACCATTATGTGAAACCTAAAATGATAACACCTGCTATTACTATCCTCATCAGTTGCGAAACAGCACATGCCCAGCATGCCAGGGGAAATGCAAATTCTACTTGCGAGGAGAAAAGCAGGTGGGACCCAGGAGAGCACAGGAACCGAACCTTACCCTCACAATGATCCGTTCAGAGACGTGGGCAGACAATAGATAGAACTGGTCTCCGTTCGCAGCATACAGTCCGACCACCAACATGAAGTATCTGATTCAAAACCAGCCATCAACACACCAGGAAACAGAGACATGAGCTGAGCCATCAAACACCCCCCAACCCTTGTCAACCAATGGGGAATCCACCTAGATGGGTGTGTGCATTGAAAGATTTTCTATTCTGCTCCAAGTTGCCCCTGCTGTGGGAGGGAGAGCAGCTGATCCCCTTGGTATGGTTCTGGGCCCACCCTCCGCTTGTTCCGAGGTGAGCCGTTCTGCAGGCCTCAAGACAAGTGGCCACGGGACAGGTCCCTTTGCCCAGAGCCAGCCAGGCTGCGTTAGCTGTCCCAGTAGGGCCACCGGGGATCCTTCCCACCCCACCTGCTCTTGGCCAGCTCCAACTGTCTACCCTGCAGTCATGACTTTGGTCAAAGACCTGGGCCCTCCTCCCCTCCAATCACTCCCAGTGCAGGTTTCATCGTTATTCCAATGACTGCTTCGTATGTAACACGGATGAGGCATTCCTAAGATGGGATCGTTTCCTGAAAGTCAAAATAAAACTATCCCTATGAGAGAAGCTTTGGCTTTAAGCCTCACCACCTTCCTCTGCAAACTGGACAGATCCTCTCACCCTTACAGACAAGAGTTCTCCCCTGAATCTAAAGTAAAACAATGGTTATTTTCATCATGATTATTAGCCATCATCTGAGTCCCCGAAATGGGTTCTACGCTGGGCTACGCAGTTCATCTACAGTATCTCATCTAGAAGCCCCGGACAACCCTACTGGAGAAGGATATAAACGTTGTCCCCATTTCGCAGAATGGGGGAAGTTACGCATCAAGGTCACCCAGCCAGCTCAAGGCGGTGTGAAATTTCAGATCCAAGTCTTTCCATTATGCGCGGATGCCAGTACCTCTGGTCAGGATTTGGCTTTCCCTTCTTCCTCATGTTATTTGCCGTAGTCTCGCTGAAGTGCAACCGGCCCAGTGTAACTTTGGTGACCTGGTCGGCCGGCAGGTCAATTCTAAAACAAAAGAGCAGAAATACGGGGACACTGTGAGAGAACGTGGACTCTGGTCATGTCTAACCGGTCCTGAGATTCTCAGGGACGTTCAGTCCCCGGTCCCCATCACACCGCGGGGGACCCTACCCCAGGCCCTGGCCTTTTAATAAACTCTCCACAACATGGTCAGGAATGGCAGCCGGGGAATCACTCTTAAAAGGTGACATATGCCCACTCAGCAGAAGCTCGAGCCCAGAGTTTCTGACTCATGGGCCGTGTGCTCCCCATTCCACGTATCAGCTCTTTTAACTCCACCGTTGGGGGGTGGGAAGACATCTCATTTGCACCTCTGCCGCTGTTGCTAGAGCACTTGCCTCCCGACAAGCAATTTCCCTAAGTTTCTCATGAATGTTTTTGCCTCCCCTTCACATATTGGCCTCCTCCTGGCCCGGCTCCTAAGGGAGACCACACCCAGGCTGCCCCGGCAAGGGAGAACCAGGTGTGCCAGGCAAGTTCAAGGCTGTGTTTGGACATGTGGCTTCAGCGTCAGGCTGAGCTCCCGCCTGGTCCCTCCAGGCAGGAGGATCATCTTCTTTCCAGCCCAGATGGGATTGACTCATGGTCAAAATACTGAGATGTCTCAACTACATCCCAGCCAGACGGTCAAAACGCAAATCCCACTCCAAGTCAGCCCACAGCATGAACATTCCTTTTGGACAGTCATATTGCTTTGTGTCATGCCAGTCCTGTATGCTGTCTACCTTGGAACATACGAGGCAGTCTATCAACATAGCATTAAAAAATAAGAAAAAATGAGTTGTTAATAAGCACAGCATGACATTAAAAGAAAGGTCTAACCATAATCTATGTCAAGGAACCCACGTAGTTAGCAAGGATGCTATAAATGGTTATTAAAATAATGATGACTTGGGGCGCCTGAGAGACATAGGGGGTTAAGTGTCCGACTCTTGGTTTCAGCACAGGTTGTGATCTCTGGGTCCTGGGATCGAGCCATGGATGTTTTTGGACTCCACTCTCGGCATGGAGTCTGCTTGGGATTCTCTCTCCCTCTCCTTCTGCCCCTCATGCCTGCTCTCTCTCTCTCTCTCATGTACAAATAAATCTTTTAAAAAACTAATAATGATGACTTCAAAATGGAACTTTTTACAAGAATTTGTTTGAAATTATTTCAATGCGTTTTACCATCTTTGTTTTTGCTAATAAGCAGGTATTCATAATATTAATATATTACTAATGTGGTTTCTACAGTGGGAGTCATTTTATTTATTTACTTTTTTTATTGAAGTATGGTCAACATATAATGTTACAGTAGTTTCAGGTGTAGACATAATGATTCAACAACTCTCTACTTAGGCTGTGAGTGCAGGTCCCAGCTGTCACCACACAGCACTGTTCCAATAACATTGACTCTATCCCCGATGCTGTACTTTTCATCCCTGTGACTTATTTATTCTATAACTGGAAGCCTGTACCTCCCACCCCCCTTCACTGATTTTACTCCTGCCCCAACCCCTCCTCTCTGGCAACCATCCATTTATCCTCTGTATTTATAGGTCTGTTTCTGTTTTTTTTGGTGTATTTGTTTATCTTTTTAGATTCCACATATAAGTGAGATCATATGGTCAGCAGGATTTATTTTTAATAAACAAAATAAATTAGGCAATAGGTCTTTTCCCCCATACATTCACAAAGGAATTCAGAAGAGAAAATCTTACTTAACAGGATTGAAAGTCTTCTTGCTTCTATCTGCTTGCGATTGTTCAATAGCAATTATTTGATTGGTGGCTTCTACCTGTGTGGAACAATGGAAAGTAAATTAGTTGCCGAATAAATAAATTATTTTTTTAAACAGTCCATGAGTAAATAACATTTCAGTACTTTACAAGTTTTCCAAGGCATCAGGATAGGCACCGAGTAGAAGGAACAAGTCACTGAAAAGATGTATAAGACAATGGCCCCAACCTTAAGGAGTACGCTATTGGTGAGAAAAGAAACGAATACATGTAAAACTAAACAATGAAAACAGAAGGCAACAGAAGACAGTTGAGTTTTCTGGGCACTGAATATAGTGTGACTTGTAGATAATTAAAACATCAGGAGCAAAACACAGGAGCAAGGCAGCTCAAATGATACATTCATTCATTCCCTAGATCCTTGCTGAGCACCTGCTATGCACCAGGCATTGCTCAAGGCATTAGAGGTGAGCAGTGGACAAAATTAACAGAAACCCCAGCCCTCGCAGAGCTAGCATTCTAGTAAGAAGAAATAACAATAAACAATGAAATTAAATAAAATACAGAAAATGGCTTTTCAGTACTTGCTACAAAACTCCTCTTGCTATGAATGAGTAGTGGCCAGGGTCTGGTGAGATCTGCCTTGTTCTATATGGCTTGTGGGTATTAGCATAATATTCTTCTGAAAAGCAGTTGGGCAACATACAGCAGGAGCTTTAATGATGTTCATGCCTTTGATGTATAAATTATTCTGGAATGTATCCTCATGCGAAGACAGGTATTCATGATGTTTTTGAAGTTTTATTAATAATAAAGAATTGAAAATAAGAAAAACTTAAAATAAGGTAGGAATATGGTACATTTATTCAATAGAAACTATGTCATCTTCAGAAACAATATTTTACAGGATCTTTAATAGTACCATACGCTATTTTTGTAATACACTATTAACAATATGAGGTTAATTTTAATAATGGGAAAAATTAGACTACCAAATGGCAGATCCCAAATATGAAAGAATTTTCTCTCTTCTTTATTGTTTTCTATTCCAAAATTTTCACGATGGATTCATGTTACTTCCATAATCACAGAAAAATATATTTTGTTGTTGTTGTTTGTTTGTAATCTGTGTTTGCTTTTGGTTTGGTTTGGTTTAAGAACTCAGTTTGGAGCAAGAGCAGCTGATGTGTGCAGCAGTCGAGCCCTATTTTGGGAGACTCAATGCCTGCAATTAGATTAATAATCAGAATAAAACATGCAGATAATGGATGCTCCTCGCCCTAAATGCTAGATCTGAGGTAAAAAGTTAACAAATCCTTGTTGGCCATTCAGAAGTCATCCTACCTGCATTCTAAACTCAGCTCTCTTATTTACTTATCTTGGATGAATTGTCTAAATTTACCATGACCCAGTCTCCCCTCTGGTAAACTGAAAAAATGGGGACATTGACTAGATTAATGGTTCCGTGGCTTTTTAAAGTCAGAGACCTATTTGAGAATGAGGTGAAAACTATGAATCAAAAAGAATAAAGCATTACAGTTAGTAAAAGATGTGCAAGATTTATATAGTGAAAACTATCAAAATGTAGTTTGAAGTGATGCTCTTTCCAAGCCAGTTTCAGCCTTAAGAAATTGGCAGCTCCCGCTTCCTATGTCTTAGAACATTTATTCTTAGAACCCATCCACCATGCTGTGAGGAAGCACAACCTATCCCACAACCTATCCACGTAAAGAAGAGCCAAGGCCTCCCGGCCACAGTCTCATTTGAGCTCCTGGCCAATGGCCAGACCCAAACTTGACAGATATATAAATGAGCTATATTGGAAATTGGATCCAGGCCCAGCTAAGCTGCCCCAGCTGATGACTCCTGAAGAGATATGAACTGTCAGAGCCAATCCCTAACCAACCTGCACATCTGTGACCCAAAGAGATGATTGTCATTATTTTAAGTTGCTAAGTTGGGGTGGGGGGTAGCTTGTTATGCAGCAACAGATAACTGGAACACTTAATAAATGTTGGTTTAATTAAATTGAGCTCAATAAAAGACTTACCTTAACCCCAAAAGCTTTCAAGTAAAACATTTCTATTGGCTTTAGGCCCATTTGAGTTTTGACAAATTTTGGACTTCCCCAAACTTGGATATGGATGGTTATCTGAAAATGGTTCTTCTTTTGGCAAACAAAAGCTTCATCTGCTGGCGAAAAATTAAATCCTTTGTCTGTGACAACTCGATAGCCTAAATCAGGTCTATGAAAAGAGGAATCAAGAATCTAATTTAACAAACATTTTCTACACATCTTCTTTCATTAAGTACATTAATAGTAAAAAATAAAATATTAATAGTATAAACATTTCAAGAAAATATATTGTGGAAGGTGACCCTTGCTATATTTAATCAATTTTGTGGATTTTTTGCTGAGGAAGTGAAATGCTATTTCAAAACACAGATGGTTCTCTCACAGCATTTTATCTTCTCACAAGAAAGAAGCACAATTCTTGCCAAATGGAAACACTGTCTCCTCAGCCTGCCTTTTCCCTTTGTGCTTTCTAGAATTCTAATTGGACTCTACCATACAACAGAAAGCATAGTCTAGGAGTTGAGAAGTCACTGCATTACTCAGACCTGTGAAATATCTGGGATGAAATTCATCTTTTTCCTCCTTTAAAAAAAAAGCCTCTAAATGTCATCAGCAACACCATACACAAATAGTCCCTCAGATGAGTGACTCTTCAGCCTACTGGTGGTCAGAAGGAAAAAGGAGGCTGGTCAGAATTACCAGGAATAGCTTTAAACTAGATTCACCAGAGCCAGTGTAAGAATACTGATTGCAAACCTATTTTCACCAGAGTTTGGCCATTTCCTTTTTCCCTTCCTGATCTGGTAATGGCACTGAAAACCTACTATACTGGTTACATCTACTGGGAACAGAAGTGGCAGGATGGCTAATCAGGCCCTTGCTTTATTTGTCCTATCAAATTATTTTCAATATCAGTGCTTTGTGTATCATGGGTTTAATTAGATCCCTTTAAATGTTAAGAAAAATAAAACACCCTACATGTGTAACATTATTGAGTAAAGAACAGAATATAGAAGGTGAAACCTTTTTGGTAAGTTTTTCCTATACATGTTGTAGATATGGAACAGGATTTTTAATTCGTCAAGATTCCTAAATGTGGGGTTTTCCTCAGGAAAGAAGCTCCTTCCCAAGACCAGAAGCAGAGAAGGGCAGATTTACTGCTCTGCTAGCTCTCTGCTGCTTCATGGGTCTGTGCTTTCTGGGATCTCAATTTGGATGGCTGCCATTATAATGAACAACATTGAGTTTCTACATTTTCCTCTAATTCCAGAGACAGAAAATATGAATGAGTCTCTTGGGAAAAAAGTGTTCATGTTCTTTGCAAGTTAAGCACCTTCCCAATGGATCAAGTCACTGGATCATTGATTACTCCCAAGTAGCTGATCCGTCAAAGGCTCCGCAATCAGAGTGCCCGCAGCAGCAAATCCAAGAACATTCATTGAGTGAAGGATTTGATAAAGACCACATGTCTTATGCCATCTGGGAACTTCATATTGACTCATGTTTCTAGAACTAATCGAATTTACTCATCTCACGGCTAGATGAATGAAATTGTATAGATTTTACTGCAGAGGGTAATAAGAACTGTCTTGGTTGAGAAAAAAAGGAAGTATCTTTTTGTGATCTTCCATGTTTCACTATCAAAGACTCCAAAGGAAGCAGGTAAGGTTTACAGCTCAGATAGGAACATTTAAGCCTGAAATTTAAAAACAGTCAGAAGCAGAAACTGAATCAACCAACAACACTTATGCAGTTGAAGATGATTCTGAATCTTAAACACCAAACTCTGGTTATAGAAATCTGTTTACCTAAAAATAGCAATTCTGTTCTTGATATCAAAAGTTATACATCAAGTCAACTAAACTGGCTTTTTAAAAGCTCTTTCAAAACAGGTTTTAAGTATCACTCAGAAGACAAAGTTTTTGATGAATGTTCAATCCCCTAACTGGATTGCTTTTAAGTAATTTAAGGAAACAATATTCTTGTGACAAATTAGACAAAATAATCTGGGACAAGCAATTTTCTGTCTCAATGATATGAGTAGTGAAATCAAGACAACATGAAGTCTAATGTAGATTAACATGGTCTTGTTCTTGCACTTAAGAGAAGTGAATTACGTCTAAGCATTCAAGATAAATCTGCCTCTGTACCTTTGAGCTGATACCATCCATGTTCTCCTTTTTTTCCAGATCAGTGGAGCTTAGATTGGCTATTCAAAACTTAAAAAAAAAAAAAAATCTACCCAAGTAAGAAGAAGGGTAAGTTGCCTCAAAAACTTGATCAAGGGTTTCATGACCTCAGTAGTCATATTTAAGATAGCACATGGAATACTCCCCCAAAATATAACCAAATGAAGGCCAAGACTCAAAACCAAGACCAGTGGACCCTTCCTTTCTTCGTCTAATTGGACACAGTGGAAAAGACACAAAGTTGTGACATTTCAATGATGCAATTAGCAATTTGCTCCTTTCTGCCTCCCATTCAACACACCAACCCCCAAAGTCTGTTTAAGTCCTTAGAATTTGTTTTAAGGAAATGATTTCTTCCTTCTAAGAGTTCCTCTGACATGAAAGTCCTAGTGATAAGTTTTGCTCTTAAAGGAGCTATATTTGAATTTGGGAAATACCAGGGAAGGCCCTCAAGTTTATAGATCAACGTTTCTCATTTCACATTATATTTATTACTTGAAAGTCCTATTCTTTAGCCATTAACATTTTTCAGTTTTTTCAAGAAGGCATTTATAATCTTGAAAATTCTAGAAGATTTACATAGGTAAATTATACCCTAAGGAATAAAGAGAAGGTTCAGAGGATATTTAAGAGCAATAAAACATAGGTCCACATTTATTTCTTGAAACTATAATGTCATAAGATCACGATGAAACTTTTATAGTTTAAAGATATTTTGTACGGTTTCATTTCAGTCTCTAAATACAAAGCCACCACCAGCTAGGATTGTTGTCGTGTATGTTTTTGTTGTTGTTGTTGTTGTTGTCGTCGTGTATATTGACAATGAGCTTGACATACTGATTCACAACATAGATATTGGGAGAGGGGGATGTCACCAGCTAGCAATTTAACGTGGCCCCCAAAACAGTATTCTGTGGAATTTTAAATCAGCTGCAGGCTTAAATGTTACTGATTCAGGAAATCCCTATTTTCCAGCTTTTAGTTTGAACTGGGTATATGATCTCAAAAAGATTTGCTCTCCCTCCATCATTTAGTGGGTAAATTATAATGAGTTGGGATTATAATGTGGATTCCAAAAAGCCAGAAGCCCATGCCCCAGCTACTCATTAGCTGGACTGCAAAACATAAGGAGTAAGACACACTTTCTCATTGACCCCCTTCTATTTGATCAGGGGTGGCATCAAAGCCCAAATACTTGGATTTAGTCTTGAGAGTTAGCACTGCCTTTCTTCCCTCACTCTCCAGTACGCCACCAGGGGGTCCTGGACCACTTACAGTTTTTCATAATGACCATTTAATAAACTGTGCCAAGGAACACTTTGGTATGGCTGCCACTTCAGAGTAGGAGAACACTGGTCCACAGGCATCACGTTCAGCCCCTCACTGTCGTAGTCTTGCACTTCACTGCTGTGACTCCTACTTGTCACTGCAAAGAAATCGGTGTTAAAAAAAAATTAAAAAAAAAAAAAAAAGAAATCAGTGTTAGATGCTTCTTCCAAGGCTGTTTTTCCTGGACTCACAGACAGTTGCATGGAGCAAATGAACTGGCCGCGTATGAGGAAGAGTGACCATGTAGAAAGTGACAAGTGTTGGGAGGCAGGAGACATGTGGCTAGCCTTGTTTCCTCATCTGTAACAAGAGCAGTTTGGGGTCAGTGATCTCTATGATGCCATCATGAGTACTTGGTGGAAACTCTGCCCTCAGTATCTATCTACTCTACTTCCTGCACAGCATCTCCCCTCTTCCAGTCAACGTGGTTCCAGTGGAGTCCACTCCCAGCCGGAGGAGGGTACGGGGGCCCAGGCTGGACCAGTTAAAGTACAGCATTCACTACTTGCATGGATAACTGCGTCAGGTAGACTCATGGCCCAAGCCAATCCAAGCAGAGTGGACCTCAGCCCTTCAGGGGACACGGGTTCCAAGATGCTGACTCTTTGCTATGAGCTTTAAACCCATGAGATCACAGCCCCAAGAGCTGCTGGCACCATTTTGGTATGTGAAGGAAAAGCCTGTCTGGGACCGTAGCCCACACAGCAGAAGGCAGGGTTGAGAATGAAGGGCACCCAGTTCTGATGTCGTGATTGGAGTTCTGGGATCCAATTCTAAACTCTTGGGTTACAGGAGCCAAGGAATCCTCCAGTTTTGTTTTTTGTTTGTTTTTTGCTTAAGGCACTTTGAGGTTTTGGGGATTTTGTCCTTTGTTTCTTTGTTTTTGTTCATTGCAACCACTACATCTAATCCGTTACAGGTCCCTTGTGGCACTAGCTTTCTGAACTTAGATGAGCTATTTATTCACTTAGGGTCTTACTTCCCTCAACAGCAAAAACAGAAATTAAAGCAGATGTCTTGCCCATCTTGCAACGTTATACAAGCAGAGAGACTATCATAGTACAAGTGAAAGCGCTTCCAGAAGCTAAAGCCAAGATAAAGTGACAGAAAGGGTCGAAAGTATGTAGTATTGACAATACTAAATTGCTATTTTCACATGTTAAAATAACAGCAATTTCACAGGCGCAAGCTACTATTTTTGCATAATCCTTGCAAATTGTCTTAATTTGAGTATGCCTCCAGACCGTGTGATTCACCCTTGGATAATCTTGGTGTAAATTCTATTGGTATGTTTTCTGTTTCTCTTTTAATCCCCCTCCAATCACTCATGCCTGACTTCAGGAGTGAGAGGGAAATAGTGGGTGTTCGTAAGCTCAGGTGCAGGCTGTAAGCACCAACACAGAAGTGTGACATGAGTTCCTGTGGAGCGTGCCCTGAGCCCACGGGTTGGTAAATGCTGGGTTGGCTTTCGCCCTCCCAACTTCCTTTCTTTACACTTGCACTGAGGACTTCCTCAAATGAATAAGTAACACAGCTGCTGCAGGTTGTCTTTGGTCTCAAATGTCATAGAAAATAGGCTTATGGGGGTATCTCTCTATTACATGTCACCTAAGGAAAACAACTTTTTTTTTTTTCCAGTTTTTGTAAACAACCATTTTGAAATGATTTTGCAAAATCATGAAAACCGTTTTCCTGGCTTGGACTGTAGAAGGTCAGCAGCGCAAGGACCTCTTCAGGCTGTCACTCCTCCAAAAGTTACCAGACCTAAAAACTTTTCAAAACACACACACACATACACATACACACACACAAACACCTTCCAGGGTTCTCCTGCTTAGACAAAATCCCGAGAAAGGAAGACACTATCCTCCCATCTTTTCTTCCTCTGTCCTCCAGCGGAAAAAGAGGCTAAAAGAAGTTCAAGAGCTTGGAGTCTGGAATCCGACGGGCCTGGGCCTGAGTCACAACTCCACACTCACTAGATGTACAATCCAGGCAAATGGTTTCAGGTCTCTGGGCTTCAGGTTCTTCATCTACAAAACGGGAGTAACAGCCTCCCGGGGCTGCTGAAGGATTCAACGGGTTACGTCCATCCATGCTCAGCGCCTGTCTATCCCCAGTAAGGGCCTAAACGGTGGCACTTTGACTTACCAGTGGCCTGTCATCATCATCACGTGGCCTTGCTTCAGCTCAGGTGCCTCGGCTGTTTCTAAGAAGCCTTGGCCAATACTTCTGCTCTTGGCCTTCGTGAGAACTCAGTCGGAGGTGGAATAACTCACACCGAGTGCCTGAGTGACGATCACTAACTGGGGCCCTTCCTCACTCACTCGTGGTAGCAAGGTCAAGGATCGGGCCTTTCCTGCTTTTTCTCATTACAGCAGCAAAGGGATGGGGCACCGCTCCCACGGGACTGACACAGCCAGGCTTCCCCCCAGGAGGAGCTGGATGTCCGCTGGTGAGACCCCGGGCCCCAGGCCACACTGAACTTCAAGGCAAAAGCCTGAGCCTGGGTGGCTCGGTGGTTAAGCATCTGCCTTCAGCTCGGGGCATGATCCCAGGATCCGGATCGAGTCCCACATCCGGCCCCTTACAGGGAGCTTGCTTCTGTCTCTGTCTCTCTCTCTCTCTGTGTCTCTCTCAATAAATAAATAAAATCTTAAAAAAAAAAAAAGCCTGAGCCCAATGCTGGGACCTATCACTGTTCACACTAATAAGAACATCTACTACTCTCGTGTGCTGTCTCCACCACCGCTGTCCCCAAGCGCACCCACACACTTGGCATAGCTCCTCATCAACTCTGCAAGGTAAGGATACCTTTTTGTTTTTTCAATAAGCTTTCTTGACTAAGTACAATATACATAAAAAAAGAATGTATTATTATGCGAGATCATTAGTATGCAATTTGATGCTTCCTAATAAAGTGAATTATACTGGGTAACTAGCGTTGGGCCAAGAAATAGGACATGTCCAGCCCTCTAGAAGACACTCTCGTGTCCTCTTCCAGCTACTACTTCCTCCTGCCCAAGACAAATGACTATTTTGAAATCTAATGCCATAGAGGAGTTTATAGAAATGGAATCCTATGATACATACTCTTATGTGTTGGCTTCTTTTGCCCAATATTGTGTTTATGGGATTCACTCATTGTTGTTGCAAATGGCAGTCATTTGTCATCTCTATTACTGGAGGAATGTACCACAATTTATCCCGCCTTTTTTTTTTTTTTTAAGATTGTATTTATTTATTCCTGAGAGACCCAGAGAGAGAGGCAGAGACACAGGGAGAGGGAGAAGCAGGCTTCCTGCAGGGAGCCCCATGCGGGACTTGATCCCGGGACCCCAGGGTCATGCCCTGAGCCGAAGGCAGATGCTCAACCACTGAGCCCCCCAGCCGTCCCTTCTCCTGCCTTTGATGGCCATTTGGGTTATTTTCAGTTCGTGGATATTATAAGTAATGCTGCTATGGATATTTTTGTGTGTCTTTTAGTGGGTGTACCTGCATATTTCTGGAAGACATATTCCTAGCAGTGGAATGACGGGGACATAGGATATGCATTAGTCCATGCAGCCAAACTGATTTACCGAGTGGTTAGGAGGTCAGGATTCCTCGTGTCATTTAACAAATGTGGAAACTGGGGTTCAAACACCTGAAATAACTTGCCCTGTGTCATGGCTGCTAAGCGGAAGAGACGGGATTCAAGCCATCCTCTTCCCTTCATGCTACACAGAGGATTTCTTGAGAACACGTAGCAGAAGAGGAATAGAAGTGTGAAGGCAGCAAACTGCCCAAGTCCCCACCTGTTGGAAAAACTCATAGCTTGCATTTTTAATGTCTTTCAAAAATGTTCTTTTATACATTACTTTTAAGAGAATCTTAGAAATGGGTGAAATAGAAATTATGATCCTCATTTGACAATCAAGAAAAGTCAGTCTTGGGGCACCTGGGTGGCTCAGTTCGTTAAGTGGCTGACTCTTGGTTTCAGCTCAGGTGGTGACCTCAGGGTCCTGAGATCCAGCCCCTCAATGAGGAGGCTTCTGCTTGTCCCTCTCCGTCTTCCTTCTGCCCAAGCCCCACCCTGCTTTCACTTGCGTGTGCTCACTCTCTCAATTTCTCCCAAATAAATAAATCTTTAAAAAAAAAAAAAGAGTCAGTCTCAGAAAGTCCCCAGCTGCTGAGGAGATGAGCAGATACTTTTTCTGATTCCAAAGTGTGAACTCAGCCAGTGCACCTCTCCTGGGGGCCAAAGGCCACCACTCTGGGGCTGAAAAACCCTTTCATATTTGAGGTTCAAACCGTATGAGTCCATGAACTCTCTTATAATTGGGGTTCGGATCAGAGGGAAGCGGGAACCCTCTCATATATGGGGTCTAGACCATGTGGGGCTGGAAACCGCTAGAAGGAGCCTGCCCACCAGCTATTTTCTCTCTAAGCAAGATGTTACATCTGCCCACAGCAACCCAGTGAGTCCACATTGTGAGCCTATAAATGGGACTCTTGGAACCCTTGGACAAAGTGAACTGCTTGGGTGAAGGTCACCAGAAAAGCCTTATTGATTGATTTAGAACATCTCCTCCCACCGAAATCCCTGCCCAATAAAAACTAGCATGAGCTCCTCCTTCCTGCTCTCCTGTCCTTGTAAAAAAAACCTTGCCCTCCGCCACAACAAATAGGAGTTCCCTACTAGAAGACTTCGGCAGAAAATGTAAACTGTGATGAAAACACAGCATTCGGATTTTTGCCTCCTTCCACCCCCACCCCAGGAACCTGTTCATTTACATTCTGGAACCATTGTCTGGAGGCAATGATCTTTCATGGGCTTTTCAGTGACCTCTGTCCGAATAAGGACCGAAACAAGGAATTCAAAATTTCCTATCTGTTGAGACATTTTGGATCCTCTTCCATGACTTTCTCTGGAGATGGTGAAAAAAAAAAAAATCAATGTCCTCTCCAAGAGGCAGGCAGCAGAAAATCATCGCAGGATGGAGCCGAGCCCTGCAACGGCCAGGACGATTTGAGCAGCAATCTGGTTTGATGGGGAAAGGCTAGGAAGGTTTGGGTGGCTTGCTGGGTTCTCTCCGTGGGCCGCTGCCTCTGTGGGAGGCGAACAGATGGGTCCCTCGTCTGGCTGGGAACTTACTCAGCCTTTTGTGTTTGAGAATCACAAAGAAGCTGCAGGCTAGATGTAAGGATCCTGGAGGAGACTCAGAGGAAGTTCGCAGAGGAAGGTGGACCGTGAGCTCCAAATTATCCAGAAAGGAGACTTTCATTAGCATTTTGTGGCTCAAGGGTTGAAAAAGGAAAACCAAGCAACTGCTGGCCAGGCTGGATCCATGCGAAAGAAAAGGAGGCAGGGAGAGGTCTGGTTCTTGCAAGGGCCGGATGCCCAGTGCGCGTGTGCCCCAGCACTCCCGGGGGGCGGCCCGTGTGGGCCTTGGCGGAGCTGGATCCCTGAAAGGACAGTGGGCTGCACAAGCGCAGGGGACCGGTTCTAATCCTTGGCCTTGAAAGACAAGGGCAGCAACTCAAGCAGTTGAGGAAGCCACCTGCATCACCCTTCAGGGTAGTAGAAACCCCTGGAGTTGGGGACAGGAGGAGGAAAGAATGCTCCAGGACAGAAGTGTGTAACCTCCTGCCAAGCTGATGCATGGGAATAAAAGGGATGTACCCTAAGTCTGGGCGCCCATTCACGGGGCCTGCATCTGATTATTCACAGCAGCTGATAGAAGACGCGCGGGGGCTTATCCTTTTGCCTGGTAAGTGCCGCCGCGTGTATTCTCAAAGGTTAAGGCTTTGGACCCCGAAACTCCAATTTGTTCACAACTTGAAGAGGTCTCTAAGCTCAAAACATGATGCGTCATCGGTTATATAAGACCAAAGATAAGGTCGTCTGACCCCTTGGGCATCCTATGATTCTGCTGAAGACTTGATCTTCCGGACGAAGGAACTGGTCCGACAGAATCTGAAAGATCGACTTGGAACCCGCTAACTTGGAAGTGAGTCCTAGGGGAACTCAAGTCTCTCAGTGGTTCCTGCTCCACTTTGGAGAAACTCTCCGAAGTCGGCTTCTCAGAGTACCTGCTGCGGGCCCGCAGGCCTGGGAGCCCCCGGGAGCTCGTCGGGGCCCCAGAATCTCGGACCCCGCCTCAGGCTGCAGGTTCAACGTCATCTCAGGTTCAATCAAAACCGCATTTTACCAAGATCCCTATTAAAGTTGAGAAGGGTTGCAACGCACCAAGCAACAGCACACCGGCAGGCTGCAGAACGTGCTGCCACCTTGCACGCTGCCACCTGCCCGGAGCCTGTGTCCTCCCAGACACACCGCCCCGAGATCCAGGGGATGGCCATTTGGCCTCCACCAGAGAGAGGGAGAGGGAGAGAATGCGGCATCTCTCCCCAGGAGCCCCCGCGTGACCCCACCTAGCACGGCCGGTAACCGGGGTTAGGAGGAAAGGAGGAAACCCCCGGGGACTAACCCCTGGCTGAAGGGTGAACGCGGGGACAGGCCGCGGGTCGGCTCACCTGCTCGGGCATGCTGGGCCCACACCTGGCAGTCCCCGGGGTCCTCATGCTGGGCCCACACCTGGCAGTCCCCAGGGTCCTGGTGCTGGGCCCACACCTGGCAGTCCCCAGGGTCCTCCAGCACCTCTGTGCACTTTCTCTTCTTGGTTGGTGGAAACGAGGTTCTAAAATCAAGAACCCAAAACGAAGGTTAAGAGTTTCCGCTCTCCAGGTTGCAGCACATCAGATTCAATATTCCAGGCGTCTGCTCCTGGCCTTCTCAAGGCTGATTCTGGTGAGGCACACGGGGGGCTCAGCCGTTGGGCCTGTGGCCCAGGGCGTGACCCCAGGGCACGGGATTGAGTCCTGTGTCGGGCTCCCCTCAGGGAGCCTGCTTCTCCCTCTGCCTGTGTCTCTGCCTCTCTGTCTCTCGTGAATAAATAAATAAAATATTTTTTAAAAAAGACTAATTCTGGTTGGTTACGACTGCTCGAGCCCTGCTGGTCTGCAATAGGACAAGATCCTAGCTCAGCATCCCTCCTAGTCTGAAACTTAGTTTTCCAATATCCTGTAGAGCTGAGGTTCAGCTACTTGAAAAATAAGCTCTGACCACATTTGCGCAGGGCCCACTGAGGCAGAGAAGATATGGACCTAAGGTATAGCCCGATAGGTGCACATTTTATGCCTGAAATTTTTTCTTCACGTGGAATTTCAGCACAATTTTTGAGGACCTTTACTCTTTTTGCCATTCTTTAGGTTTAGAAGGAGGAAGGGAGGAGAAAAGAAGGGGAAGGAAGGGGGGGAATGTTAATGTTCGTCGGCAGGGAAGGCAGGGAAGCCGCGGAGTCTGCCCGGCTCTCAGGCCCCCTCTGTATCCGACGGTGAGGGTGAGGTTTTGGGGTCGGGGCGGCTGAACCCAAGGACCGTCCTAGGCCGGCGCCGGGCCGCGTCCGATCTCTGCGCCACCAGCGCCACCTGCTGGAGAGGCCGCCACGGCTCGCGCTTCCGAGCGGGCGGGGGGACCGCGAGGGCTGCGGGGGTGGGGGGGTCCGGGAGGGCTGCGGGCTGCGGGGGCCAGGAGGGCTGCGGGGGTCGGAGAGGGCTGGGGGTGGGTAGCGGGGCCCGGGAGGGCTGCGGGCTGCGGGGGGCCGGAGGGCTGGGGGGGACCGCGAGGGCTGGGGGGTTGGGGGGACCGCGAGGGCTGGGGGGTCCGCGAGGGCTGGGGGGTTGGGGGGACCGCGAGGGCTGGGGGGTCCGCGAGGGCTGGGGGGTTGGGGGGACCGCGAGGGCTGGGGGGTCCGCGAGGGCTGGGGGGTTGGGGGGGCCCGGAGGGCTGGGGCCGCTGGGAGCGTCGTGCTCACTAAGTACCGGGGCGGCTGGCGGGGGCGCTGCTGCGGGCGGGCCGGGCCGATCCCCAGGTGGGCGCACACGCCGCGGGCGGGCGGGGCCGGGCGCCGACAGGTGTCCTCGAGGCAGGTGAGGAGGCCGCGGCGCAGGGGGCCCGAGCTGCTCGGCCGCAGGTGCGCGGGGGGCGGCGCAGGCGGGGCCGCGGCGGGGCTCCTCCGGCCCGAGGGCGTCGCGGGGGCGCAGCACGCACCTGGGGGCACAGGCGGGTGACGGGCCGCTCCTGACCCGTGACCCGCGGGGCGGGCGCCGCAGGGGCTGCAGGGGCCGCTCACCTTTGGCGTCGGGAGGAGAACTGGAGTCTGACGCCGAGTAGGGCGGGGTGTCCGGGAGCTGCGGCTGCCTGGGGAGGGGAGACAGACGGGGCTGGGGCCGGGCCGGGGCCTGTCCTGCCGCCTCTGCCACCGAGGGAGGCAGCCCTGGGACAGCCCGCCCGCCCACCCCCTGGGCCTGGTGTCAGGTGTGAAGGAGATGGGCCCCGAGCCGGACAGAACCGGGTTGGGGTCCCAGCTCCCCCACTTCGGAGCTGTGTATCCACGAACAAGGCCCCAGTCCCTCCAGGCCCCCGTTTCCTCCCCTACAATCTGGGAATAACCATCAGGCCTTCCTCCTAGTGGCCTCGTGAGAATTAAATGAGATACTGGGTATAAAACCCATCACATAGTGAGTGCCCCCAATCGGAGTGTGTGCTCAATTACAGTTTATGTATAGTTTATTTATTGTAGTTTAATTCGCACTGTTGTTGCTTCTTAACATTCTCCAAGCACTCACACCAGAGAGATGGTTGTGCATACTCTTCTGGCTAAAGCCCTATAAAATGTCACCACTAAAGCAATGGTGTTCCATCTGCACCCTGGGAAATCCCAAAGCTCTTGGAAAAGAGCAACGTGGCTTTACAAAAGAAAAGAAAAACTAAATGTCGGGAGGGGGGAGGAATTCATAACTTTTTCTGTTTTATATATTGAGGTACAAGTAAAATTTCATTTAAGAAAAGAAATAAGTACCACCGCTAAAAAAAAAGTGTGAAATTTTCCATTCCAATAAAACCTACAGGTTCCGTATGGCTCAGAAACTCCGTGATTCTAAGGCATTCATAAGCACCACCACCCTCCACTTGATTCTCCTGCGAGAGCTATCCTGTCTTTCGTGGCTGATTAAGATTTTAACCTCATACAGTGAAAAGTCTGTTTTTAGTGTTTAACTAGAAAAGTTAAGTTTTCTCCTCATGTTAATACTTTATAATTTATTTGCTCTTTATGAATAAAGGAAGAGAACACCTTCCTCCAAAAATGCCACCGTCCTCCAAAAACACCACCAAAAATGAAAGTAAAGGAGTAAAGAAAGAAGCACAAACACAAAAGGACACGGAGTACATAAACAGAGAGCACAACAGACTTTATTTTAGTGACACTGCGGCAACAAGTAGGATGGATGGTAACTGAATTAGCGGAATGGAAAAAGCAACAAGACTGGAGAGGGCAAAAGGGACACAGCCAACAAGAAATTATCCAATTTTAATACAAGAAAAGCCCAAGGTATTGAAGCTACCAGAACCTCTGAATTCAGGACTAAGTTAGAGCTGAAAACAAAACCATCAGTTGAAAGTTTGATTAAGGAATGGCTGGACCCTTACACTAGCTTCCCCAATCTGTACATCCAACTACCTCCATCACCCCAATAGAAGTTGGAAAGGCTTACTCTCTGGAGAAACAGATCCCAGGAAGATTGTAAAGCAACTGAGTTAAAAATGGAAGGATTCATTAAAAGTCTAAATGCTGTATCCTGAGACTCTTTTTTTTTTTTTAATTTTTTTTTATTTATTTATTTATGATAGTCACAGAGAGAGAGAGAGATAGAGAGGCAGAGACATAGGCAGAGGGAGAAGCAGGCTCCATGCACCAGGAGCCTGATGTGGGATTCGATCCCGGGTCTCCAGGATCGCGCCCTGGGCCAAAGGCAGGCGCCAAACCGCTGCGCCACCCAGGGATCCCTGAGACTCTTTTTCAACCTGACTTTGCAGGCATCCAAGCAGACTTCCTATGGTTAGAAATTGCAAGACTGTTCCCCAGAAAAATGGAATGTCCTCAAGGGAAAAAATAATATTTTGAAGTTACCCCCCACAAAATGGCCAGTGCCTGCTTAATCACTCTACAATGAAACTCATCCTTTGAGAATAATGGCTTGCACACAGGAACAAAAGATGAGGGACCAGACATTTCCAGAAACCCTTGATATCAAAGACAAAGAACAACTAGATAAAGAAGGGATGCAAAAATCCCCACAAAGAGCCCTTCTGCTTCTCATATGAGTAGTAAGCTCCTACCAGATTTGACCTTTTCATAGATAAAAACTGCGAACTCTGGAAAATTAAAAAAAAAAAATCTGCCTAAAAATACTGGAAAGCAGACAAAACCAAGATGATTCTGGGGGGACATTGAAAACCTGGATGAAGGTAATAGCATAAGGTTAGTTACCCGTTAACAGCTTTTAGGTTTAGGGCCAGTTGAAGGCAGAACCACAGAACAGCTAAAACTCCATTAGAAACACACAAACTTTCTGACTTAAAGAGCCAGAGAATAGAATTTGGGACAAACAGCTGCTTAACGTGAAAGAGGAATCTTGGGAAAAAGAGATTCAGAAAGGTGAACCCAAAATTCTGTGTATAATTTCTGGCCAAGAGTCTGTCTAACTCTGGAGTCATCAACAACAGTGGGCTGACTGCATACTGTCCAACCAAAAAAACCCAAAAAACAAAAAACAAAAGAGCAAAATGAACAAACAAATGAAACAAAACTGTAATTTGAGACAGAGTTTATAATTTGAGCTTAATGAAAGTTACTGCCTGGCAAAACAAAAGTATATATACTTTTCAGAGGAATGTAAAAAAAACCCAGACATTCACAATATCCAGAATACAATTGAGGATTACTCAACGAATGAAGAAGCAGGAAAATATGGCCTTGCCTTAAGGAAAAGAACAATTAGTGGACACCAATCCAGAGACGATCCAAATATTGGATTAATAAATAAACCTGATTTAGCAGCAGCTATTATAAAAACAGCTGTTATAAGTAAGCCTAATGGAGTAGACAATAATGTGTTTGTAAAAAATAAATAAAAAATAAAAAAATCTCAGCAAAGAAATAGAAACTTAAAAAGAACAAAATGGAAATTCTAGAATTGAAAAAAATTAGAAATAACAATAAAAATAGAAAATGAAAAAATCATTGGGTGGTTTAATGTAAGAACTTGAAGACAAATCAATAGACATAATCCAAACTAAAGAACAGAGAGGAAGAAATAAATATAAAAAAGAGGGAGAGAAAAAGAGATTCATGAACTGTGGTGGAGAGAATGTAACAGAAAAGTAATTAAAGATATAATGACCAAAACCTTTCCAAATTTAATTAAAAAACATAAGTTTATGGGTTCAAGAAGCTTAGCTAATCCTAAGCAAGATAGATCTAGAAAACACACACACACACACACACACACACACCCCTAGGTCATCAAATCAGCAAAAATAAAGAGATATCTCAAAAGCAACCAGAGAAAAACAACATATTACATGTAGGGTAATAGTAATTAAAATGACCAATGACTTCTCATGAAAATCTCCAGAGGTGAGAAGACAGTGCAACAATATGTTTAAAGTGCTAGCAAAAACCAAAACTGCCAATCTAGAATTTCATATCTGATGAAGATATCTTCTAAGAATAAAAGCAAAATAAAGATACTGTCAGATTTTAAAAAAAATTTAGGAGACCATAAACATAAACATGCACAATAAGAAATATTAAAGACATTATTTAGGCTAATGGAAAATGATATCAGATGGAAACTTGAAACTTTAGGAAGGAATGTAGAGAATAAAAAATTATATATCTGAAAGCAAATAAGTTTTTTTCTTAATTTCTTTAAATTTTTCTTAATTTCTTTAAAATACATAAGACTGTTTAAGGCAAAAATTGTGACATTATCTTGTAGCGTTTATAATGTATGAAGAGGTAATATTTATGACATACTTATGACAAACTTATGACATAATACTTATGACAGCTTTTGGCTCAGGGTATGATCCCAGGGTCTTAAAAAAGGTTAAATCTTAAAAAAAAAAATCTTTAAAAAAAAAAGGTTAAATGATGCTAAGAAGTATAGTGGAAGTCAACAGATAAAATGGAATTTTAAAATTATTCAAATAATACAAAATAGAGTAAAAAAGGAATTGCACAGAAATAAGAAATAGAAGGGATAAAAAGAAGACAAATAATATAATGGCTTAATTAAATACCTTATCAATAACTACATTAAATGTCAATGGACTAAAAACTCTAATATAAGGCAGCGATTATAAGAATGGATTTTTAAAAACCAAGACCAACGGTACATTGCCTGTAAGAAACAGTCTATAATATAATATAATAAACAAGTCTTTAAATATAAAGACTCAGATAAGGTGAAAACTAATGGAGAAAAAAAGGTGTGAGAAGTGAGAAGTAATTTCATGAATAACAGGTAAAACAGACTTCAAAATAATATTATTAAAAATAAAGAGGCTCATTCTATAATAATAACAGTCCCTTCACTAAGAAGACATAGCAGGGCAGCCCTGGTGGCCCAGCGGTTTAGCGCTGCCTTCAGCCCAGGGCATGATCCTGGAAACCCGGGATCGAGTCCCACGTCGGGCTCCCTGCATGGAGCCTGCTTCTCCCTCTGCCTGTGTCTCTGCCTCTCTCTCAATCTGTCTCTCATGAATAAATAAAATCTTAAAAAAAAAAGGAAGGCATAGCAATCATGATGGTTTATTGTTTACATACGTAATAACAGAACTTCAAAATACATGAAGCAGAATGACAGAAGTAAATAATTGTACGATCATAGTTGGAGATTTTAATTAACATCCCTCTCTCCTCAACTGATAGAACCAAAAAATCAGGAATGACAGAGACCATCTGAGAAATCTCTTTAACAAGAAAAGGAACCGATGTGTTTCAATACTGAGAGGAATTTCCCCTTCAGAGAATTTGTGGGAAGACTTAATGATAGATTCAAGGCAAAGAAAATCATGGAAAGAAGGCTCTGGTTCAAGAAAAACAAAAAGTTCAAGAAAATGTAATCCTAATAAATTATATGTGAGTACATAGTAATAATAATAATGTAAGCCCTGGATACTGACCTAACCAAAAATTTAATATAACTGTATGATATTGAGAGGCTGGTGCTAGAAGTGGGTCTCAGATGTGGTAAAAGAAAGTTAAATCCTCCCTGAAGACGATATGAAGTTCTCAAACCATCTCAAGTAAGAACAGCAATATAAAACACCATTTAAATATAAAATGGGAGGTGGGCACTTGATGGGATGAGTGCTGGGTGTTATTCTATATGTTGGCAAATTGAACACCAATAAAAAATAAATTTATAAAAAAAAGATATATATAGAGTGAGAGACATATCTAAAAGAGTTGGAAAGTATCTGTCTCTGGGAGAGGCAAACTGAGGGAAATGGAGAAGACTGGGGCAGAGGATGGCTGGTCTTCTTCATAAGCCAGATACACACAGTACCATCTGCACATGTATCACTCTCATAGGTTGACAAATTGTATTTTGTGATTGACTCTGCGATCGCACAATTACACATTCAAGATTCTAGGCAGTTGTTTAACTTTACATTATTGGCACCACTGGAATTCAGTAATGTTAATAAAAACTAAAAATCACAAATAAATGATCAATTTGCTTGAGAAATATGGCATGGCATATCGTATATAGGAATGCACGCACAGAGAATCCAACGTCCCTTTGTTGAGGGGCAGCAACATGTGGTGATGGTTTCAAAATGAAGATTTTGACATTTTCTTTAAAGATTTACTTATTTATTTTAGAGAGAGGGAGAGTGTACGAGGAGGGGGAGGGGCTGAGGGAGAGGGAGAGGAATCCTCAAGCAGACTCCCTGTTGAGCACAGAGCCCAACATCGGGCTTGATCCCAGGACACTGAGATCATGACCTGAGCTGAAACAGAGTCAGACACTTCACCAACTGAGCCATCCAGGCACCCCAAGATTTTGAAATCTTCAATGCTTTCCTTGCAGTCTACTCTCCCTTACAAAACTCACCATAGCTATTCCTTTATGCCATTGCATTCCATGCTCAATGTATTTTATAGTGTTGAGAGAAATGTTGTAGTTCTTTTCAGAGAATTTGAAGGAAAAATTAGGGAAGGATACCTTTGAAACTGAGCAACTTGTTAAGACAAAGGCAATAATTAACTTTAAGAAAAACACTGTTGTTTGGGACTGTTGATGAGGCGCTAATCTCCTAATGAGAGACACAGGAATCACATCAGGAATCCCAGTCAGGCATATTAGACTGTTTTTGGTCTTCATGCTCTGAATCTGCCTATTATATCAAAGGGATTTGCACGAAGTGGACCTGGAAAGTAACAGAACCCTGGATCATTCCTTGAGTGGCCATTTCTGTCTCCATCTTCTGTAGGAAATAGTTGATAATCAAGAGATTCTTAGCTACTGATAAAAAACGAATAATTTGCCTTCTAAACCTCTTCTTCTCAGATATATAACTTGTGTCTGTGTTTGGGAGGATAAATGGATAAATATGGTCTCCTGAGGTTGAATGCCATGCCAACCAAAAGAGAGAATGCAAAACAGATTTTCTTTCCATCTGGTGGGACTTATATATATATAATATATCCATGATAGCTGCCTGCTGTGCCCAAAGCAGCTGGTATTTCATTCAGATTGTATTCAGGCTCGGCCAAGTTGTTGTTGAGTGCCTACTGTGTGTTCATGACTCTACTAGGCACTATGAAGGACATACAGTATTAAGACACGGGCTTCCTGGGCATACCCAGCTGGGACTACTCACAATTCAAACAGTCCAATCCAGGGACACCTGGGTGGCTCAGTGGTTGGGAGGCTGCCTTGGGCTCAGGTCATGACCCCGGGATCTGGGATCGAGCCCCACATCAGGCTCCTGTGAAGAGCCTACTTCTCCCTCTGCCTATGTCTCTCTCTTTCTCTCTCTCTCTCTGTGTCTCTCATGAATAAATAAATAAATAAATCTTAAAAAAAAAAAAGGTCCAATCCCTAGTTTTCCTTGATGACTCCCCCAGTGCCTTCTTCACATACCAATTGTGCCTTCTCTAAGGCTCTATTGCACGGTGAGCTCAACTCTGCAGGTTGGTATACAGTTGATACTTAATAAATATGAATTACTGCCTTTTTTATACTACATATGGCCATAAAAGTTATATATATGTAAATTCATATATTAAAGGATGACTTTCCTGACCATCCAATCTAAAACAATAGCCTTCCCCCACCCCTCTTCCTACTGCCTTATTTTTCTTCATCTTACTTCATGACTTTATACTGTATGCCATTGCCTTTCTCTTCCCACCAGAGGGGCATGACAGCAGTAGTGTACCAAGAGTAAGGGCACGGGAGCGTCTCACCCCAGCAGCAGGCAATAAGGAAATGCACCATCTGTTGGGAATTTAAAAACAATACTTAACCCTACAAAAAAGTCAGTGTGCTTTCTTTATCACCATGCACCACCAACTCAGAGAAGAATGCCTGGGAGCCCTGCCAGGGCAGACTGCTTCCCACCGCGCTGCCCTTGGTAAACTGTTAGCAGGGACTTCATCTGTTTTGTTTGCTGTTGTACTCCAACACCCAACTATAAACATAGTTGTTATTGAAAATAATTTCTTCAATTTTTCATGTGTATGATTTATCCTCCCACGTGAACATTTGCATTAAGAACATATCTTAGGGGGTGCTTTGTGGGCTCAGTGGTTGGGCCCAGGGAGTGATCCTGGAGACCCGGGATCGAGTTCCACATCGGGCTCCCTGCGTGGAGCCTGCTTCTCCCTCTGCCTGTGTCTCTGCCTCTCTCTCTGTGTCTCTCATGAATAAATAAAATCTTAAAAAAAAAAAATCTTAATACTGTGTGTGGGTGTGTCCTGCATGGTGCCCAGTGGGGAACATGTTGTAGGCAGACAATAAATACTTGATGAAGCTTAGTTAGGGTTTGTACATACCACCTGGAAGTTGGGAGGAGAAAGGGCCTTGGCAGCAATGTTGTCAATGTGTAAGATAGCCCACGAGAATAATTTCATGGCAGGACAGAGGAAGCAAGATGCCACCCCACCCCTCCAGCCCATTATTGGCAGACTGCAAGGACCCTGGGCCTCCTGCCACCACTCCCCCTGCTGCTTTAGAAATAGATAAACTACTAGGAGAACCTACTCTGGTCCAAGCACTGACTTCATCCTTTGCATGTGTTATCTCATCTAATCTCAACTACCACCATGGGGAAAGAGGCTACTATTAACTCCATTCCACAGGCAATGGAACTAAGGCTTGATAAGGCTACATAACTCACCCAAGATGATTCATCTGACAACTAATCAAGCCGGAATCAAGTGGTCGACCACCAGAGCTAATGCTAAAAAACAGAGCTAAAAAAACACTGTGATTTGAATACAGATTGTCTTTTTTTTTTTTTTTTTTTAAGATTTTACACATTCATTCACAAGAGACACACAGAGAGAGAGGCAGAGACATAGGCAGAGGGAGAAGCAGGCTCCATGCAGGGAGCCTGATGCAGGACTCGAGCCCAGGACTGTGGGATCACACCCTGAGCTGAAGGCAGACGCCCAACCGCTGAGCCACCAGGTCCCCCAATACAGATTGTCCTAATCAAATTAATTACTAGGTAATTTTCCACAATTATCGTTAGAACCAAGATGCCACCAGGAATGTTTCAGCCCAGGATTCTGTTTAGCCTTTCTCCTACTGCATCCATTTGAACCCAGAAGTCAACTGGTCAATGACTCACACAGCCTTTAACAGGAGCTTCTCACAGAATTACGGTGTGTCACCTTACCCCTTTCACAACACCACCATAAAGAGCTTGTCAGCCCCATTCCATTAGCGGCAGAACTGAAGCATGCAGTGGGTCATTGACTCCCAGTTCATTTTGCCATCTGACCCCAATAAGCCAAGTCCTAAGTAAAACCCAGAATAAGCTCAACCATTTGAATGAAATAAAATACAACTTGCAGTTGATTCCGCACAGACCTAATGCATCTTCAAGGTCTCCCCCGGTGAAGTCACCCATTCAAAACTGTAACACCCCAGTGCCCTCAGCTAGTTCCCTCTTACCCCACAGGAAGGACCCCAAGGCCAGCCTAACGTCCAGGATGCTATGATCCCCACTGAGCGCACTTACTCAAACCAGACCAAATTATTTGGTTTGGAACATAGGAGGTGATGGGGAAGAAAGCATATTTATGTGACCTAAAGCAAGGCTTCTCAACCATAATGTGATGTGAATGCCATGGGGATCCTATTAAAAATGTAGATTCCGATCGGCCTTTTCTGGGGTAAGATCTGAGATGTTACGTTTCTAGCTCCCAGGTCATGTGAGTGCTGCTCCCTGACCCACACTTAGAGTAAAGAAAAGAAGCAGGTGAACTTCTGGGCCTTTTTGAAGGAAACAAAATCTGTTTTAAGATTCACTAGTCTCTTTTCTGGAGTCTTCCTTCTACACACACACACACACACACACACACACACACACACTTCTTGTCCTTTTTCCCTGAAACCTCCAGGACTTTTTTTTTTTTTTTTTAAAGATTTTACCCATCCATTCATGAGAGACACAGAGAGAGGCAGAGACACAGGCAGAGGGAGAAGCAGACTCCCTGCAGGGACCCGATGCGGGACTTGATCCCAGGACCCCAGGATCACGCCCTGAGCCAAAGGCAGATGCTCAACCACTGAGCCACCCGGGCATCCCCCCCCCCACTTTTTTTTTAACCTCCAGGGTTTTATGCTATCCCCTAATTATCTAGCCCTCCTCCCTTCAAGCAGCTCTCCACCTAGACATTTCGCCGTGTGTCCACCACAGCTTACTTGTGTACCTAGTAAGTAATTAGCTGGCTAACCTAGGGAAATCCCAGGATTCAGCTTGCCCCTCTTGGGCAGACAGCTGCCCTGGATTCTGCCACACAAGGAAACAAAGGGTTAAGGGCAATATTCAGAAATTTTCACAGGCTGACAGGACTGCCCCTAGCTCAACATGCCAATTAGATTCAGACAGAAAAATGAGAGAGTCCTGAGCGGTGTATTCCAATGCTCATGTATGGATACCTGCCTCCCAAAGGGGGTCCATAGCCAAATAAATTTAAGAAACAGTGCATACCATTTCCCTTCTCCAGTTGCATATTAGCGTAACAAAGGCTCTGAAAAGTCTTGCAGTAAAGTTCATTTAATTTTGTTTAAGCCAGTGATTCATAAGCTTATTTACTCATCATGGAACTTTTATTTTTTCCCCACAGCATCTCCTGGGACCAATTTTGCAGAGAGCATTTAGGGGCATCTGTTTTATAGGGCCAATAATTCAATTTTTAAATATGTTTGAGATGTGAAAATCTCCCTATGTGATTCAAACTGGTTCTCATCAATTTTGCAGCCTAGCGGTCTCTTAGATCATTTAGGCAAAGAGTTGTCACTGACATTTTTTAAAAGCATAATTCATAAGAAATATAGTAGCAGGGGAAGTCATTCAGGATTGGTAGTAAACTCAGATTTGAATCCCAGCTCTGCTCCTTATTAGCTGTGAGCCCAGGCAAAAAACCCTACATGTCAGTGCTGTTATGAGGAATGCAACTGACCTGCAAAAAAGAGCCTGGGACTTAGAAATATTCAACCCTTGGAGTATCTGAATAGGTTGTACAGATGTAATGATCATTGAACCAGCTGAACAGCCCCGTGGTCATGGATGGACTGGGACTGGTTCCACGTGTTCTCTTTCAGACTTTAATTGCAGCCTCACTTAACTGCATGCATCTGAATGGTTTTTATCAAGCAGTGATAAGTTATCTGATTATCGGACTTTTCTTTAATGGACAGGAACTCTGACAATCTTTGCAAAGTATGGCTCAGATCCATCCTATGTCACATCTTTTGTCAGATAATTTTAGATGCATTGAATGTATTGTCCTGAGGTTCACATTCCTCCAAAAGATGACCTAATCTAAAGGCTGCATATAGAAAAAAGGGCCAGTATTGTAGAGCCAGGCACATTTTAATCCCAGCTTTGCCACTTATTGACCTGTGGAGAATTACTTACTCTCTTTGCCCCTCTATATTCATGAAATATAGATAATATTGTGTTTATTTGGCAAATTTGTTCAGAGAATGACATGTGTAAAATTAAATATGTAATTAAATAAATGAACATGTAAAAGGTACAAAGAACATTGCCTAATACTTGGTAAATGCTCAGCAATAGTAATTCCCCCCTCTACCTCTCTTGTACCCAACCACCCCTCAAGGTAGAGAATGAATCCAGTTCATTCTCTACCTTGTGGTAGCCCACAGGGAGATAATTCTGATCCCATAGGAAGGACCATTATTAACATGGAGACTAAGATCATATGACAAATTTCAGACTTTCCAAAGAAGAAGACAGTTCTTTGAATAAGACATTTGTTCACTTCTCTCCACCAAATAGCTAAAGTTCTTTCTGCAGCTTATAAAAGTGACCCAGATAAGTACACAGAACCCTGGTACAATCAGCTGTACCTTCCCTTAAGGAGTAGTTACATAGAAGAGAAACTAGACAACTTCCACTCTTTCCACAGGAATTTACACTAGTGGTTCGGATGGAGTGAGAGGGAATGTGAGGGAAGGCACAGGGGCAATTAGTGTCTGGGTTCAGCCCATACAGTGCTGGGAGCAGGAAAGCTAGCTCAGAGTGTAGGCTCACACATTTGGCAACCCACTAGCTTTGTGTGTGTTTGTGTTTAACCAGCTTGCAAAATGTTGAGCTTCCCTTCATCCTGTGGCCATTTGGCAAGCATGTGCTTGTTAGCAAAGAGCAGCAAAAGCCAGGTGCCAGAGGTATCCACAAATAGGTTTCCTCATTACTGAGATTCAGGTCTGGTTTCATTCTTTCATGGGGAAGAGGAGGGAGGGCATTTACAGGTATGCCAAAATAGGCTCAATAACAAAATGGAGATGATAGAGGAGGGTCAGTGAACTTGAAGATTATCTAATAGAAATTATCTAATTTGAGCTACAGACAGAAAAGAGATTGAAAAAAAAAATCAACTGACACTCAGGAGCCTATATATAGAATCAAAGATCTAGCATTTGTATTACTGGAGTATTAAAAAGAGGTAAGAAAGACTCGGTACAGGAAAATAAATGTGAAGAAAGAATAGCTGAAAACTTCCCAGATGTACTGAAGATCATGAATTTACAAATTCAAAAATAATATAATCCCAAATAAAACTAAGCCCAGGGGTTTCTGGGTGGTTCAGTCATTTGAGCATCCTACTCTTGATTTCAGCTTAGGTCATGACCTCAGGGTTGTGAGATTGAGGCTCAGCTCGGGGCTTGGAGCCTGCTTAAGATTCTCACTACCCCTCCACCCTTACCCTCTCCCCTACTTGCTCTCTCTCTCTCTCAAAAATCGAAACAAAACTATGCCCATACCAAGTCACACTGTAATAAAACTGCTGCTGAAAACCAAAGATAAAAAATCTTGCAGCTTGAGAAAAGTGACATATTATATATAAAGGAACAATGATTCAAATAACTGTCTATTTCTCATCAGAAACTATGGAGGTCAGATGACAGTAGGTCAAAATTTTTTAAGTGTTAGGGAAAAAAACAACTTAACCAAGAATTCTAAATTCACAATCATTCTTGAAGACTTAACATTCCTTTCCCAGTACCAGATAAAAGTAGTCAAAAATCCTCAAGAATAGAGATGATCTGAACAACAATGTCTACAGCTTGACCTGATTAGCATTTATAGAAGACCTTATTGAACAATAGCAGAATGTACATTCTTCTCAAGTGCACGTGGAAAATTTCTAAGATACATCGTATCTTGGTTCATAAAGCAAACCTTAACAAATTTAAAATAATTAGATTCATACAAAGTATGGTCTCTGTCCATAGTAGGAATAAATTAGAACTCAATAACAGAAAAAAATCTAGAGAATATCTCATATACTTGGAAATTAAGCAACACAATTCCAATAACCCATGAGTCAAAGAAGTGTGCTTAAGGAAAATTAGGAAATATTTTAAGCTAAATGAAAATTAAAATGTATCAAAAACTGACAGAGGCAGCTAAAGCCATACAGAGAAGGAAATCTATAGCATCAAATGCTTAAACTAGAAAACAAAGAATGATTTCAAATCAAGAACTAAGTTTCTACCATAAGAAATTAGAAAAAGAAGAGCAAACTAAACCCAAGGCAAGCAAAAGAAGGAAATGAAGAGTAAAAAAATTAGTGTAGCTGAAAATAAGCACAACAGAGAAAAACCAATGAAACCAAAAGCTGTTAATAAAATTTATAAGTGACTAACCAGGCTGAACAAGAAAAAAAGAGAAAAGCAGCATATTACTAATATGATGAACAGAAGAGGAAATATTACAGACTCCTCAGAGTCTGTAAAGGGTTATTAATGAGAAATACTTTGAACTGTGTCCATAAATTTGAAATGGATTTATTCCTTGGGGATACCAGGGAGGGAGGACAAGCTACCAAAACTCATGTAAGCAGAAAGAGATAAAATGAATAGTCCTGAATCTATTGGATAAATCTAATCTGTAGTTAAGATCTTCTAACATAGCAAATTACAAGCAAAGACGGTTTCATTGGTTAATTCTACCAAACATTTAAAGGAGAAATAAATCCAACTCCACACAATCTTATCCAGAGAATTTTAAAGGAAGGAACAGTTGACATATAATTTTAGGAAGCTATAATTACTCTAACATCAAAGCCAGAAAAATACAATATAAGAAAAGAAAACTTCAGGTCAATATTCTCATGATTATAGGTGCAAAACCCTCAATATAATGTTAGTAAATTGAATCTAACAATATGTATAAATATATCACAACAAATCGAAATTTATTCCAGGAATATAAGGTTAGTTCAGAATTCAAAAATTAAGCAGAGGAAGGGGCACCTGAGTGGCACAGTTGGCTAAAGCATCCAACTCTTGGCTTGATCTCAGGTCTGATCTCAGCCTTGTGAGATTAAGCCTCCTGTTGGGCTCCACACTCAACACAGAGTCTGCTTGAGTTTCTCTCTCCTTCTCCCTATGCATTGCCCCCCGCCCCACTTTCTCTCTCAAATAAATAAGTAAATCTTTTTTAAAAAAATTAAGCAGAGGAAACTAGAGCAGAAGAGTATCTCCCTAAGTTAATAAAAAGCATTGAATTATACTTAATGATTAACAAACTGAATAATGGCCTCTTAGATCAGGGACAGGCAAAGACATCTGCTGCAACTACTTCTCTATTCAACATTATACCCAAAGTCTTACCCAGTTCAATAAGGCAAGAAAAAGTATCTAAATGCATAGAGTTGGGGCACTTGGGTTACTCAGTCAGTTGAGCAACCCATTCTTGGTTTCTGCTCAGGTCATGGTCTTGGGGTCATGGGGTCAAGCCCTGCATCAGACTCTGCACTCAGTATGGAATCTGCTTTTCCCTCTCCCTCCCCCTCTGCTCCTCCCTGTGCTCACACACATGAGCTCACTTGCTTTCTTGCTTTCTTCTTTCTCTCTCTTTCTCAAATAAATAAATAAATAACATCCTAAAAATAAATAAATAAAGGCATAGATTTTGGGACATACAACTTCCCAATTCACAGATGACATCATTGTAAACAGAAAATCCTCAAAAATCTATTTAAAAGCTGTTAGGACTAATAAATGACTTCATGAAGATTGTAGGACCCAAGTTCAATATATAAATATCAATACTATTTTTCTATGTTGGCAATGAATAACTGGAACCTAAAATTTGAGGGAAATAATTATTATTTACAATAGTTCAAAGAAAAACATGAAATATTTATATATAAATCTAACAAAATATACGCAGGATTTACATGCTGAAATCTATAAAACACTGATGAAAGAATTAAAGAAGACCTAAATAAATGGAGAGATATACCATGTTGATGGATTGGAAGATTCAATTTTGTTAAGATTATCAATTCTCTGCATATGGATCTTTGGACTTAATACAATTGTAATAAAAATCCCAGCAGTACTGTACATGTGTCAACAAGCTAATTCTAATATTGATATGGGAAACCAAAGGAACTAGAATAGCCAAAACAATTTTGAAAAAGACAAATCCAGGGCAGCCCTGGTGGCACAGCAGTTTAGCGCCGCCTGCAGCCCAGGGCGTGATCCTGGAGACCCTGGATCGAGTCCCACGTCGGGCTCCCTGCATGGAGCCTGCTTCTCCCTCTGCCTGTGTCTCTGCCTCTCTCTCTCTGTGTGTCTCTATGAATAAATAAATAAAATCTTAAAAAAAAAAAATAATAAAAAGACAAATCTGGAGCACTTACACTATATGATTTCAAGACAATAAAAGCACAATAATCAAGATAGTGTAGTATTAGCAAAATGATAGGCACATAACTCAATGGAACTGTATAGAGTCTAGATACAGATCTACACAAATATGGTCAGTTGATTTTTTTTTAACTATGGTGTAAAAATAATTCATTGGAGAAAGGTTATTCAACAAATAAATCTGGAATAATTGGACATCCATACACAAATCAATTAACCTCAATCTATATCTATATCATGGATTGGAAAAACAAACATTGTTAAAATGTCTATACTACCTGATGCAATCTACACGTTTAATTCAATATTTATCAAAACACCACCAGCATTTTTCACAGAGCTAGAATAAACAATCCTAAAATTTATATGGAACCGCAAAAGACCCTGAACAGCAGGGTCTGAAAAAGCAATCCTGAAAAAGCAAAGCAAAAGCTGGAAGCAACACAGTTCCAGACTTCAAGCTGTATTACAAAACTGTGATCATCAAGACAAGCATGGTACTGGCACAAAAAACAGACACATAGATCCATGGAACAGAATACAGAACCCAGAAATGGACTCATAACTATATGGTCAACTCATCTTTGACAAAGCAGGAACGAATATCCAATGGAAAAAGACAGTCTCTTCAATAAATGGTGTTGGGAAAACTGGACAGCCACGTGCAGAGGAATGAAACCGGGCCACTTTCTTACACCACACACAAAAATAAATTCAAAATGGATGAAAGACCTAAATGCGAGACAGGAAACCATCAAACTCCTAGAGGAGAACATAGGCAGCAACCTCTGTGACCTTGGCAGTAGCAACTTATTAACTAGACATGTCATGGGGGACAAGGGAAACAAAAGCAAAAATGAACTACTGGGACTTCACCAAGACAAAAAGTAGGTTCTGCACAATGAAGGACACAATCAACGAAACTAAAAGGCAGCCTACGGAATGGGAGAGGATACTTACAAATGACATATCTGATAAAAGGTTAGTATCCAAAATCTGTAATGAATTTCTCGGGCAGCCTGGGTGGCTCAGCGGTTTAGTGCCACCTTCAGCCCAGGGCCTGATCCTGGAGACCCGGGATCGAGTCCCACATCAGGCTCCCTGCATGGAGCCTGCTTCTCCCTCTGCCTCTCTCTCTCTCTCTCTCTCTGTTTCTCTCATGAATAAATGAATAAAATCTTTAAAAAAAAAAGATTTCTCAAACTCAGCATCCAAAAAAACAAATAATCCAGTTAAGAAATGGACAGAAGATGGGCACGTGGGTGGCTCAGTTGGTTGAGAATCTGGCTCTTGGTTTTGTTTAGGTCATGATCTCATGGGTCATAGGATCGAGCTCAGAGTCAAGCTTAAAGATTCTCTCCCTCTGCCCCTCCCCCCACTCACGCATGTGCTCTCCCTCCCTCTAAAAGAAAATAAAAATAAATAAGTAAATCTTGAAAAAAAAGAAAGAAAAGAAGGAAGGAAGAAAGAGGCTGAAGACATGAATAGAAGACATTTTTCCAAAAAAGACATCCAGATGGCCAACAGACAAATAAAAAGATGCTCAACATTGCTCATCATCAGGGAAATATAAATCAAAACCACAATGAGATACCATCTCTTACCTGTCAGAATGGTTGAAATTAACAAGTCAGGATACAAGATATTGGTGAGGATGTGGAGAAAGGGGAGCCCTCTTGCACTGTGGGTAGGAATGCAACTGGTGTAGCCATTCTTGAAAGAGGATGCAGTTTCCTCAAAAAGTTAAAAATAGAACTATAACCCAGGAATTGCACTACCTGGTATTTACCCAAAGGATACAAAGATGCACATTTGAAGGGTTACCTGCACCCTAATGTTTACAGCAGCACTATCAACAATAGCCAAACTATGGAAAGAGCCCAAATGTCCATCAACAGATGAGTGGATAAAGATGTTATATATATATATATGTATATACGTATATATGTATATAATGGAATATTACTCAACCATCAAAAAGAATGAAATCTTGCCATTTGCAACAACATAGATGGAGCTACAGTGTATCATGCTAAGTAAAATAAGTCAGAGAAAGACAAATACCATATGATTTCACTCATGTGGAATTTAATAAACAAAATAGATGAACATACGGGAAGGGAAAAAGAAAAAAAGAGAGACAGAAGCAAACCATGAGAGATTCTTTATGATAGAGAACACCTGAGGGTCGATGGAGGGAGGTAGGTGGGAGATGGGCTACATAGCTGATGGGTATTAAAGAGGGCATTTGTTACGATGAGCACTGGGTGTTGTAGGTAAGTGATGAATCACTAAATTCTGCTCCTAAATCCAATATTACACTATATATTAACCAACTAGAGTTTAAATTAGAATTTGAATAAATAAATATTACCCTTCAAAACTAAGGCTCTTGATCACATCAAAATGTGTGCATTAATATTTATAGGAGCTCTTCATAATTGTCAAAAACTGGAAATAATCCAAATGTCCTTGAAGGACTTTCCTATAAAAAAAGAAACGCTAGGCCCAGCTGACTTCACTCATGAAAACTGCCAAATATTTATAGAAGAAGTAATACCAACTCTAACCATGGCCTTTTGGAAAACAGAAGAGGGAACAATTCCCAGCTCATTTAATTATTTCATTACTTTTTTTTTTTTAAGATTTTATTTATTTATTAATGAGAGACCCAGAGAGAGAGAGAGAGAGAGAGAGTGAGAGAGGCAGAGACACAGGCAGAGGGAGAAGCAGGCTCCATGTGGGGAGCCCAATGTGGGCCTTGATCCCAGAACTCTGGGATCACACCCTGAGCCAAAGGCAGATGCTCAACCTCTGAGCCACCCAGGAGTCCCTAATTATTTCATTACTTTTATTTTGTTTTTTTCATATTAGTTTTTAAGGATTTTATTTATTTATTTGAGAAGGAGAGAGCTAGGGAGTATAGGAGCAGGGGGAGGAGGGGGGAAGGAGAGGCAGAGGGAGAAGCAGATTCCCCACTGAGCAGGGAGTTTGATGTGGGGCTTGATCCCAAGACCTGGAGATCATGACCTGAGCAGAAGGCAGCCACTTAACTGACTGAACCCCCCCAGGCGCCCTATTTCATAACTTTTAAATCATCAAATGGAGAGCAGTGCTTTCTTTACTTACAAGGCCCCCAGATCAAAATCATTGCCCAGGAATTCCTCCAGCAGACTTGTATCCAGTGCCGGGTTCTCCAGAGTGTCATCGGCCCCCTGAGCTGCAAAGGCAAATTAAAAATCTTGAGATTCATGAAGATTTCAGAATGGCTAACAGCTAAAAACACTGACATGCCTGCATTCAAGAATTTTAAAGTAACTAAATTATGTAATACATTTATTGAGAGTGTGATCTTTCTTCCATTCAAATATTTCCTTATAAATCTCTTTAAATGTTACTCTCCTCCAGCAACTTTCCCAGACTGTCTAAAGCTGGTTTACATGCCCTTTTTATGTGCTTCTATTAATACACCGTGCTCTGCCTTATCACGATAATTGCTTGTCTTTGTGTTGGTTTCTCCATCTGAAGTCTTTAAGAGCAGTGACCATGCCTTTCTTATAGTAATCACAAGAATCTACCGTACAAAAAAGGCAGCAATAAACATTTGTGGGATGGATGGATAGATGGATGGATGGATGGATAGTTGAATGGAAGGAAGGATGGATAGTTGGCTGGTTGGTTTGTTGGCTGGATAGATTATTTCCAGTTAAGCTCATCAAGAAGTATCTTGTTTCACATTTTTGTTAGACTAGCCAAAATGTAACAAAATATTTTTGTCCTTTTTTCTTGGTTTAAAAAAATGAAAAGAAACTTACTGGTTTCTTTCTGATCATAGTAAAAATGTTAGAATTTTAAAAGAATAAAAAAGCATTTAAAAAGAATATAAAACATAGCAATATATAATAAACAAGACAAAACAATATTTGTTTCTAGATAACATGACTCTATACCTAGCAAACTCAGAAGAAACAATTGGCAACAATTAGAAATGATCAGAACATTCAACAGAATAGCTGATTAAAACTAAATATAAAAAATACTTTCTTATATATAAAAAATAATCAATCAACAGTTACAATAAATATAGTGAAGAAGATTCCATTCAAAATGATAAAAAGTGTAAAATACCTAAACAGATATTTAGGAACAATGTTTTTGAATAAGCTAAAAAAAAATTTTATGAGGGGTTATAGGAAGAGATCTGAATAAATGGAAAGTCATTGATCTTAAAGACCCAGTATTATAAAACTTTTACTAGACATTATTGAGAACATCTGCCAAACCCATATATTCATTTTCTGAGAACTTTCCATTTGTGAAGATATTCTCCAGCAGCTGTATTTGTGACACAACTTCTACAGGCACCCAAATCAGAAAGCCCCAATCCATTGGTTGGCCAGGGACCAAGTCAATTATTTCTCCCAAGAATTTGAACTAGACTTTAGAGCTGGTGGTTGAGATCAAGCCATGTAATGATTAAGGCAAACTAGAGTTATAGTTTAAATATTTCCATCATATTAACCCACATCCTTCTTGATTTTCTTATCCTTACTGAGGCCTGGTTGTTCAAGCTTCACAAGAGTGAAACTCTTGTGTATGCCCAATAAACCCTTTTGAATGGGTTTGTGTATTACCTGAAATTAAATAATCCCCAAATCAAAGTGTTCTGAGATGCTTTTTACATTTTATTTATTTATTTGAAAGCAAGAGAGTAAGAGAGAGAGAGAGTAAGAGAGAGAGAGCATGAGCAGGGAGAGAGGGAGAACCAGACTCCCTGCTGATCAGGGAGCCCAATGTGAGGTTCTGGGATCTTCACCTGAGCCAAAGGCAGATGCTTAACTGGACTGAGCCTCCCAGGTGCCCCCGAAATTCTTCTGGAAATATAAATAGCCAAAAATCATCAGAAAATTATGTTGGAGGAGGTAAATGAATACTGAGAAATACTCACAAGGACACATCAAAGGATGTACATCTGGGATGTATCAAGAGATAGCACTAACGTATAAGGACTTTTAGTATGTGATAAACAAATTCTTTGACACCAGTGAGAAAAGATTGACTATGCAATAAAGATTTTGGGGAAAATTGATTAGATGTATGAGGAAAAAAATCTGGATTATTTTCCTTCCACCCCAAAATTCCATATAGACCAAAGATTTTAACATAAATAAATAAAACCATAGAAAGAAAATGTGAGGGGCACCTGGGTGGCTCAGCGTTTGAGCATCTGCCTTTGGCTCAGGTCGTGATCCCAGGGTGCTCGGATCGAGTCCCACATTGGGCTCCCCGCAGGAAGCCTACTTCTCCCTTTGCCTGTGTCTCTGCCTCTCTCTCTGTGTGTCTCTCATGAATAAATAAAGAAAAAATAGAAATAAAATGTTTTAAAAAAGAAAGAATATGTGAGTTAATATTCTTATGACCTTGGTTTTTCCAAGCCATGGCACAGAAGCCAAAAACTATAAAGCAAAAGATTGATAAATTTCACTTTCTACATTTTTTGAGAAGGAAAGAATTTTTGACATTTTATTTTCAAATAATTTCAAACGTAAAGAGAAGCTGCGGGAATTTAAAGGAACTCACTGGTGCCCTTCACTCATATTCACCAATTATTAACTTTGTGGGGTTTTTTCCCCCCAGGTACAATCTAAATGTACAGCACCTCAACTCTCCACCCCCACACCAATATCCCTCATATAATCCAGCGCCTTGTATTTTCCCAGGGGCAAGATACCTTCACATTCGGCTCACAGCACGAATTACAGGAGGGCCATTTTATGATTAGCTTTTGGCTTGCTATCTCCCTTGTTAAAATAAAATTTTAAAAATCTTGAGCACTTCCCAAATGGGGAAAATTGATGGATGCCAGAGACAGATGGAAGAGAGGGAGGAAGAAAGAGAAGAGGAGGGAAAGAGCAGAGAGATCACCAACTCTTTTCAGAGACATAAGTTAAGAGGGAGATGGATGGAAGATATTCTTAAATGTTGTGATGGTCAGAAATGACCTCATGGCCAAGCTTAGAGTTGAGACTTTGACGAAAGGATAGAATGGAGACGAGCAGGATAAGACACATTCATTTTTTTTCACTGATTCAACCAATATTTATTAAGTACAAACCAAGCACATGCCAAGCATTGTACATTGTCCTAGGGACACAATAGGGGGGAAAAAAAGATAAATTCCCTCAGGGGGCCTGAATGCTAGGGGAGGGAAAGGAGGCACTGGTGGGGGTCGGGGAGGGGCAGATGTGACACAGGAGAAACAGTAAACAAACAGGATTTTTTCACATAAAAATGAAACAGAATGGTATGCTAGGCTGCAGGGGGAAAGAACACCTGTTGGTTGGAGGGCTTTCTCAGAAAAGAGCCAGCCGTGCAAAGACAAAGGGCAGGGAACAGTAAGGGCAAGAGAACAGAGGCTGTTTGAGGAACAATGTCAGGGCAGCTAAAGCATAGGTGCATGAGGGAGGGGGTAGGGAGGGGCGGTCAGAGCGATGGGAAGCCTTGGGAAAGTGATGTGATACGCTGCACATTTTTAAAAGTTTTGGGGGGACAGACACTGAGGAGGGCACCTGATGGGATGAGCACTGGGTGTTATACTATAGGTTGGCAAATTGAATTTAAATTAAAAAGTTGGGGACACCTGGGTGGCTCAGGGGTGAATGTCGGCCTTCAGCTCAGGGCATAATCCTGGGGTCCCGTGATCAAGTCCCGCACTGGGCTCCCCAAAGGGAGCCTGCTTCTCTCTCTGCCTATGTCTCTGCCTCTCTCTCTCTCTCTGTCTCTCATGAATAAATAAATAAAATCTTTAAAAAATAAATAAATAAATAAGATAAATAAATCTTTAAAATGTAATAAAATAAAATAAAAGCTTTGCTCCACACAGACACTTTGACAAACAGGATAGAGGTTTCTCAAAAAGTTAAAAACGGAAATAGCGTATGATCCAGCAAGCCCAGTTCAGGTTATTTACTCATGGAATATAAAAACATTAATTTAAAAAGATAGATGCATCCCTGTGTTTACTGTAGCGTTCTTTACAATATCCGAGATACGGGAGCAACCTATGTGTCCACCAGTAGATGAAGCGATAAAGAAGACTCGGCCTCTATCTACGGTGGAAGATTACACGGCCGTGAAAAGGATGCGACTGTGCTGTTGGTGACAACACGGACGGACCTAGAGGGTACCATGCGAAGTGAAAGAAGTCAGACAGAGACAAATAACATATGACTTCACCATGTGTGGAACCAAAAAAGAAGAAGAAGAAAAAAAGAAAGGAAAGAAAGGAAAGAAAGGAAGGAAGGAAGGAAGGAAGGAAGGAAGGAAGGAAGGAAGGAAGGAAGGAGAAAAAGAAAGAAAAAGAAGAAGAAGAAAAAGAAAGAAAGAAAGAAAAAGAAGAAGAAGAGAAAGAAAGAAAGAAAGAAAAGAAGAAAGAAAGAAAGAAAGAAAAAACAATAAACAAACAAACAAAAAGAAAAAATGAAGTCTGTTCCGGTTGCTTGGTGGGAAGGGGCTATCAAGGGATAAGGACAAAAGGAAAACGAATCCGGATGCTATCACGGTTGTCCCGGGAACCGTCAGAGGCCCTCCGAACCTTCCACGGAGCCGAGCACAGAGGCCCTTAGCCTGACTCCTCAATCCTCATGGAGGCCCGCGGCGTAGACACTAAGATCTCCGGTTCACACAGAAGGCTAAGTGGTGACACAGGTTAACTAGGTGCCCAGGGTCTCACAGCTAGCAGGTGGGACGCGGGGACAGCAAGGGGCCGCCTGAGTGCTGGCCTTGCCCGTCCCCTCCCACGTCACCGCCCCTCGCAGCTCAGCGCGGACAGGCCTGGCTTGCCTCTCCCGCTTCTCTGGCCTTGGTCATGCTCATCGCTAAGAGAGGCAGACGGAGGGATGGAGGGAAGGATCTAATTTCCCACTGGAAGCCCCTGCTGGCATCCCATCTGCTTGATGTGAGCCCGCGTGCACACACTGCCCGAGGCAAAACCTGGAGGTGGCCCACGGATGCTAAGACCTGACCCATGTATGACTCGCTTTGCATCACCCACGCCGCCCCCACCAGCAGCCCCAGGCGGAAACAGGGGACGGTCCCCAGCTCCTAGGCCCTCCCCATGTGGCATATCTCCAAACACCTTCATGAACAAGGAGAGACCATCTCTGCAGTCGCCGGCTTTTCTAGGACTCCAGACTCACACCTGGGCCTTCCAGAATCGAAGGAAATTGCTCAAGAAGATAAATCCACAGTGTCGGGTAAGATTGTATTCAGGAGGTTTACACGCACAGGGAGACTCTTAAATGACTGTTAAAATAAATCCCATGCTTTTGAAGAATAATCGCTCTGCTATAAATGTCCTAAACATTTATTGATTACATCCAAACCTGCAGAGATGGCGTTGTTGAGCATCCCACCCCCTATCAGCAAGGCTGGGTTTCAAGCTTTGAATCCACCCTTTTCAACATTTGTCTTTTGTGGCTGCTCAGGACAGGAGAAGCATTCCCCCCTAGGAGGGCCAGGGAACGTCCCCTTTATCACTTTTGGAAAGAAAGCCCTTCTTCACCCCAGTTCTCTGCACCGCCCCTTCTAGGCACGGCGACAGCTGCCACATGGTAACCGGTCCTGCTGTCCTTGGCCTTGGGCAGACAAGAAAAAAGCTCATAGTTAGAGGATCAACCCACCGGGCAGAACCACAGACAAGTCTAAGTTGAATCCACAGGACCTGCTGATAGACATCCACACACCTGTGGGCAAACACTGCTCCCCGACAACGCTCTGTGTATGAGCAGCGTACATACAGCGGACCTTCCTGCCATGACTCTTGCTTCTTCCACCCACCTGCCCAGCCACCACCTCCCAGTCCTGTCTTGTTACCATCTGATGGGCTTTGTTCCCATATCACTTCCCTCAACCCAAACGCCCCCTGTCCCCTGCTTTATCAGCTCCCACGTTTGTCACACAGCATCCCTGCCCGGAGTATTCACACAACAGCCAAGATGACAAAATGTGTCTGTTACAATAACTCTAGGTTTTTAAAAGATTCTAAAAAAACAGCAGTGAGGATCCCCAATGGTTGTCTTTTGGATTTAAACCTAAAGGTAGTTTCCCTCTGATACACCAGTGCTCATGAGATAATCTAGCAGGAATGTTTGTAAATGTTCCCAAGAAGGAGGAGGATGCAAAGAAGAAGGGGAGTGGAGGGGAAACCAAACACCTTCCTTCTCTTGTTTGCTAAGGATATTTTGTTGAAAATAAAGCTAGATTTCAAATCTGATGTTGGTGTTTAGAGCCACAGCCAATTCAGAGTTAGATGAGTAAAGATGACATTTCCTTTTTTTTTTTTTAAAGATTTTATTTACTCACAAGAGACACAGAGAGAGGCAGAGACACAGGCAGAGGGAGAAGCAGACTCCGAGCAGGGAGCCTGATGCGGGACTGGATCCCAGGACCCCGGGATCATGCTCTGAGCCAAAGGCAGATGCTTAACCACTGAGCCCCCCAGGCATCCCTAAGGATGACATTTCCAATCATTAATTCACTGTTTCATTCATTTATTCAACATTTACTTAGTATCCACTATGTGTTCAGGAATACAATCAGAGATGAGTTCACAAGCCAGTGAGAGGGACAAGAAGATCAGCTGGAACAGTACATGGTGTTAAGCGTTAGGATGGTTGCAGGAATATACAGGACCTTTCAGTTAGGCTGGCCGGGCTGGCGGGGGGGGCGGGTGGCAGCAAGGACTTCTTGCAGATGACAGTTGAGAAGGAATTTTCAAGGATAAGTAGATGGTTATTAGGAAAAAATTCTAAGAGGAGGAAAGAGCATGTGCAAATGAATCTTACAAGTCAGCAGCAGGACTCCTGTGGAAACCGGCCAGTCGAGGGGCAAGAGCCAAACGAAGAATATGTCAGAGACTGAGAACGATGCCTGCTGTGCATCCCGATTAAAGCTGGATGCACTTCTGTCCCAACCACTGTCGCAGTCATGTGACATGTGTCTGTCTCTCTCCACTGAACTCAAAACTTCTCTAGGGGAGAGAGCGCGTCTTTTCGTACACATCCTAGAACAAGGCCTGGCACCTTGTTGGGCCTAAATTATTCAATAAAGCTTGCATCTATTGGATAAGTAGTAAAATTTGAATGAATAAGTGTGATTATGAATAGTGGAAGGTGTCTCTAGAGAAACAAGCAGATGCCAGATCATGAAGGTTTGTAGGTGTCAAGGTAAGGAATCCGTCTTAAAAGTCATGGAGATGTTGAAACATTATTATCGGATGGATAACACGATCAGGGCTCTAGTCTTGAGAGGTCATACTGCTTACTCCTGGGAGAGCAGCCTGAAGCAGAGCAAGCCTAGAGCAAAGGAACTAGTCAAGGGTAGGGTCAGCCTCCCCTCACCACATTACTCAACGCCCCGGCTGCGGCTGCGCAGACCAGGCCGAGGGCCAAGTGCTAGACGCACAAAGATAAAGAAGCCTTAATAGTTAAGGGTCTGAGTTCTCTAATCAGGCCTGGGATCAAAGCTGGCTCTAGATGTGTGCAACCAGCTGTGCAACCTTGGGTGAATTATCTAGCCTCTCTGTGCCTCAATTTCCTTATCTGTAACATGAGCATAATAAGAGCATCGACCTCAGAGAGTCATTGTGAAGATTAAATGAGATAATGCACTTAAGATACAGAGCACAGTTCCCAGCTCAGTAACGACTACCCTTTGTCAGTGTTATCAGTTTCTGTGCTCCGGAAGTTCATAGACCAGTGAGAAAGACTGACATAAACACATACCATAGCAACGTGACGTGGCTGCGGCGGAGAGAGATGCACACGAGGCATTAGGTACACATTATATATACACCTGAGGGACCCAACAGGAGCAAAAGGGTGTCAGGAAAAGCTTCCAGGAACGGGGGGGGGGGGGGTCCAGGAGGAAAGATCCTTGCAAGGGTCCTGAAGGCCATGAAACTCTGATCTGGTGCAGGGGAGGTGGGAGCGGGAAGGTGGGGGAAAGCACGGGGCAGCGGAGCCAGCCTGTGCCAGCTTGTGCGCATCTCCTCCCAACTCCACATTTAGTGTCTTCACGTTGGCAGCTTGAAACGGGCCACGGAGGGAGGATTTACAGCATGGAAACTGGCAAACACTCCAAACTGGGAATTTGTTTTTCCCCAAAGAGTTGGTTGGTGAACATTCACCCAGCACCCCCGCTGGACGTGAGTGGTGTTTGAGAGGAGAGGCCTACTAGACTCTGTGGCTGATTGGAAGGAACGTAGACAATCCTCTAGTCCCTGTTTTGGTGTGGTGACTGGGTGGGAGGTAGTGCTGGCGCCTGGAGATAAGAAAAATGAGAGAGGCGGGTGAAGAGCCAGAGAAGGAGCTTGGAGATTCCATCTGCTTGGGCAGGTCTCATGGCATCCTGTTTTTGCACTCAGAGAGCAAAGGGAGCAGCAGCCACTGCTCCCGAGAGAAAACCCCATCTAACGACTGGGAATTCTGGGAGTCTCCCCAGGTCTCCTTGTCCAGGTAGTCCTAGGTTGAAACACGAAGAATCTAATCAGTTCTTAAACCACAGTGAACATGACCCACTGTTGGAAAGATTGACCAAACTGAAAGACTGTTTCTGGACTTTAACATGATATGAATCACCTGAAATTTATGTGCTTGATAATCAAAAGATAAAATGAAAAATTAACCTTTATTCAACTTGAGTAAATAAATAGTCGGAGCACATTGTGTAACAGGCTGGCAACGCCCACATAGGTTTTCCAGAACTGTCACAGATGCAAAATTCTAGAAAGGATCGCTAAGAACTTGGCGGCTGGGCTCCGAGGAACAGCAGAAGACATCCAGGAGCCTGCCTGTGCCCACGGAGAACTAGCCGTGTGGACGAGCTGCATTCCTTTGCCTGTTCTGCTTTCTGACCAGGAGAAGGGGAGACTCTGTGGAAAATATGGATCTTATACTTCAACTGGACACTTAACAGAATTGTTAATTAATTCATTCAACTTTTAACAAATATTTAACGAAGTGCCTATGTGCTAGCCAGCGAGGCTAGAATAGTGAGCAACGCTCAATCTTACCCTCTAGGTAGGGGAGGGACACACACAATAAAAACCAGGGAGCGCCAACATAGTGTGGTAAGTCAGGCCCAAGGAGATACCTGGGGGGCGGGGGCAGGGGGCTTCCATCTAATTGGAGGGAGGCAATCAAGGATGGCAGTTGTAGCTAAGATGGAGAAAGGGAGAGGAGAGATTACATTAGGGTTCGGAGAACTTATACCCAGGAGAACAACTATCTCCAAAAATGTTAACCCGGAGAAAATTCTAAAATTAGAATTCTAGAATTCGAAAATTCTAAAATTGACTTACTAAAATAAGTCAATAATCTTATGTATGATGTGTATAATAAGTATGAAGAAGGCAAGCCAGCCAAGTATGCAGATGGCCTGATGGAGGTAGGCAGGGAGCAATATGTTTTGAGTCAGGCCTAAATCAGGCTGACTGGATTGACGGCTAACTCTGACAAGATGACATTTAGCAGGTTAAGCGTTCAGCTCTACGTGGACTTCTTAAATTACGAAACCTGGAGATGGGGAAACTTGGCTTAGGAGTGCCTAGGTGATGCAGACAAAGGTCTTTTAGTTGGGCCATCATGAGGAAGTATCGGGAAGACAAAGAAACTAATGTAGAATTATCCTAATAACATCATTGAGTACAGAACTAGGATGGAGAGGTCCCTGTTCCTCTACCCACAGATCGACCTGGTGACCACACCTTCAGAGGAATGTTGACAAATACAATGTCCACCGGGAGATCCAACAGAGTGGGAAGGAGTCACAAGTCAAGCCACGTGAGAGATGGTCAAGGAGAATAATAATTATTATAATTAATAATGATAATTCTTGGGCAGCCCAGGTGGCTCAGCAGTTTAGTGCCACCTTCAGCCCAGGGCGTGATCCTGGAGTCCCAGAATCAAGTCCCGCATCGGGCTCCCTGCATGGAGCCTGCTTCTCCCTCTGCCTGTGTCTCTGCCTCTCTCTCTCTCTGTGTGTGTCTCTCATGGATCAATAAATAAAATCTTAAATAATAATAATAATAATTCTTGGTAAATTTGTTGAGCACTTTTTATGTACTGATACTATGCTAAAAATTTTACATTTCGTTTTCTCTTGGTCTTCACAATAATTTTATACTATCAGGGAGGTGCTATTATTATCCCCATTTTTCAGAAGAGCAAAGGTTCTTAGCCAGCTCCGGTAACTTATTCAGGTTGTAATAACACAATTGTTCTTGCAGGGGCTCAGGTGTTTTCTACTATACCATAATGGATGTGTCCTTGAACAACCTTGCTTTCTGCAAAATCATGTGAAAGAATGAGGGAGAGCAGGGTTGGGGTAAGCTGCCCCAAAACTAATAAAAATAATAACATTCTTAATAAAAATGTAAAGTTATTATTGATATTGTTAGGTGCTTCAGCAAATAGAGGAATGGACCCTTTGTACAAAGGATGATGGAAGGGGTGGCAAAGAAAGAGTTACAGCTGCTGAATTATGACGACAAGGGGAGAGAGAGGAGGAACTTGATACTTGATGGTGATACCTGATTTAAGTCAATCACATTAGAGCCTACCCTTCCTGAGCTCAAGGACTCTCCTCCTCTCTCTGAACAGGTAAAGCTTCTGCCAGCAGAAAAGAAGGTGGCTGGACCCGTCCTGGCAGGCAGTTGATGGTGTCTGCCGTCTAGAGCTTAAAAACGTAGGAGATCTAGGAGCTTTCCGCATTAACGTTACGACAATTCCAGACGAATATGTTCAATTTGCTCTTTCACAGACTCAGGAGCCACTCAGTGTAAATAATGGATGATTGCTGGTTGCCTCAATACCTTTGGAGAGCTGCCCTTGTGCCAATTTGCACAGCTTCCCAGTGAATGATCTAAAAGTTTGCATGGGATTTAAAGTAGGAGGGGAAGATGGTCAGTCTATTGCATCACGTAACCTCAATTTTCATGGAAGTATTTCAACGTCTCATGATTTGATTACCAAGTTCACAATTCTTTTCCTTTTTTTTTTTTTTTTTTTTTTTTTTAGTTCTTTTCCTTTTAAGTTAATGATTTGAAATATGAATTAAACAACATCCTCGGGCCCTGCTGGGAGTCTGGGAACCCAGTTTTCTAGGCATTTTAGAGCCTTACAGCTGAGCTTCCTCCCAGTCCTTCAACACGAGGGTTAAATTTTTATGCTTTGTTCACTTTCTCTTCAATGACATATTAATGTCAATATATACAGGAATGTGGGAATCCCTGGGTGGCTCAGTGGTTTAGCACCTGCCTTCAGCCCAGGGCATGATCCTGGAGACCTGGGATCGAGTCCCACGTCAGGCTCCCTGCAAGGAGCCTGCTTCTCCCTCTGCCTGTGTCTCTGCCTCTCTCTCTGTGTGTCTCTCATGAATAAATAAATTAAAATCTTTTATATATATATATATATATATATATATATATATATATATATATATATATATATACAGGAAAACACAATCAACTGCACGTTAACCAATATTAATTTTTGACTGTGGGAGGTAAATTCAAGAAACAGAAGCTGACAACCTTTCTTTTAGGGGGTACAGGAACACATCAAGGAATCTCGTTTATTATACATTCAAGATTTTGAAGAATTATTGTTCTGCTTCAGTCTATTAAAAGCTCTAGATTTGACAAGGGCCAAAAAAAAAAAAAAAAAGAGGAAGGGGATGGAGGAAGAAGGAAAAGGATGAAGAGGGAGACATCCAAAGGAAGGACAGCTAAAGGGATATCCACCCACAGGCTTTATAGGTGGTTTGGCTCCTCTGGAACCTAGAGGGTGAAATATTAAATCAATGCCCCCAGCGGGTGGACCCTGCACGGCACACAATCAGGGAAATGCAACATAGAAGCTGCCCACCCTGTGGCTTTCAGGAGCGCCTGTCCTGCCTCAGCAATGCCTTCCTATCCTGCAAGCCAGGTGGATAGGCAGGGCACTGACTGAGGGCCGAGACAGCAGCCAAGGGTAGGACAAAGACTCATGTCCTCTTGGATGCGAGAAGTAAAGGAGGGAAATCCAGCAGACATGGAAGGAGACCAGGCTTAGGGGTTTTATTGATTGACTTGATAAATATGTTTGAGGGACCTCTCTGTGCCAGCCCCTAGTCCCCAGCTGCTGAGGCTCAAGGAATGAATGAGCCAGAGCTCCCTCCTTCCAGCTGTCCATAGGAGGCAGACACAGAAAAAGGCAATAACATGCTTTTCGAGGTGAAGCGCCAAGTACGTATGGAATACCCAGAGCTCCAAGGGAATGATGCCAAAGAGGAAACCTCAAGAGTGAGCCCCAGTGAGCCAGGAGAACAGGGCAGAGAAGGGTGTTCCGGAAGGAGAGAGCCTCACGTAACGTGAAGACAAGGAAAAGCACATTAGGACTTGAGATAAATTCTAGTCGTACTGAACTTCTCTAGGCCCGATTCCTTATTGGGGGCGGGCGGATGGGTTTTTATCACCTTAAAGCATTGGTCACGGACTCAATGTGATGTATAATTCTGCTGCTGACAGATTCACTCCTAGACCAAACTCTACTCAGGCTCCTCTGAACTTTCCAGCAAGGCCTACTTGTATGCTTCTGTCCGCATCGTCCAGTTTTAGCTAGAATCCTGACAAATCAGTTTAACCGGAGTCCCCCATCCTCCATATCTGATCACCCTTGATATCTAGTCAGGTTCCTCATCCCCCCACCTAGCTCCAGGCGATGTCTGCTTTCAGCAAGAATCCTGTTAAGCCAGTCTAGCCTCACCCTGCTCTGGGCTAAACATTCCTACCTGCCCATGCATATTCCAGAGTTGAGCCCAGTCCTCCTGCCCCTACTGCAAAATTCCATCACGGGGCTCATTATACCTGTTTGGACGCTCCCTCCCTTGAATAAAGTCATCCTTACTAGGCTGTTAACAAGCATCACTGAATTCTTTTCTTCTTTAACACTACTAGTGCTCAGCACATAATAAATGTTCATTCCCTTCTTATTCTTTCTCTGCTCCTTGTCCCCACCCTCTCAACACAGGATGCAGAACAATAAGCCAACGGCTGAAGTGGAGGCAGATCAGTTTCATCAAAGCAGGGAGTTGAGTGAAGGCCCGAATGATAGGAACTTGCCGGCATGTTCTGGAAAGTGGGTGCAGTGAGGCAGCCAGTGGCCGGTGGGCAAGAGATTAACATGGTGACTGAGGACAGGTAAGAAAGAGGAGGATAAAAGGGAGATTTTTCCAAAGACTGGCTATGTTTACTGAAGTGTTAGTCTGACATCTACCCTAGAATATGGAAGCCAATGAGCCAAGGCAAGTGTTACCTCTTTTTCCTTTGGGAAAGCAAAGCAGTATGCAGATGGGAAGAGCATTGGTCTTGGAACGAGAAGACAAAGGTTTTGCCATCACCACTGGCATTTACCAGGGTGAGGCACATCTTTCAACTTCTTTTAGGTTTCATTTCTCTCATCTGCAAAAGCCTTCCTCTCAGTACTGCAAGAGGGACCAATGAGTGACATTAGTGGAAGAATTTACAAAACGTCAAACTCCATCGACAAGCATAATACAACTGGAAGAGAGAGAAAACTTTGAAGAAGGGTGAGGAATCGAACTGGCAAAATAGGAAAGTGTAAAAATTAGTGGCTGAGTATGGATTTTGATTTTTTCCAACATTTCCATAAACAGCCAGCAAAAGCAGGACCAAGTCTTGAGCGTGGTTTCCAGCCCTGATGACCACGAAAGGTCGATTCAGATTTTCACACAGGAGCCTGCTTCTCCCAGGAACAGACTGTGGTCTTTATCCGCATGCAGACAAAAAGAAGAAACGAACGTTCTCCAAATACTTCTTTTTTTTTTTTCTCCAAATACTTCTTAAGGCACAATACCTCTTGAGATGCAGGGATAATAGATTTTAAGGCGCCCTTCTACTGATTGATCGGAATTAGCCTAGTCACGCTAGATCTTACTCTTTTATATTCACGCACAAATCATCCCAAAATACATTTACTCTTAGCAAAAGAGTCTTGACTAGCTCCTACCTTGTGAAATTCAATAACAAACGATTTGTAGATGTCCTTTCTGGCTCCTCCTGCATATAAAACATCTTGTGTGACTTAGCAGATTTGTTTCAAAGCAACGAGCTTGCCTCACCCAACAAGGGAAGGAAGAAAAGAGGATCATTGCTTCCATTCTTTGCATCCACAGAATCCCACTGCATGTGTAGAATGCATATGGGACAAAGAGAGTAAAATTCCAGCTGAGACACTCTAACTTGTTTTTGTACTGTTTTAATATGCACCCATAGAGAAACAGCTATGGAAAATTTAAAAACTGCTTCTATAAGCTTTTGTGAGCTGTTAAAAAATATAAGTTATACTGGGGGACTTTATAGGATATTAAATAGTAATACCCTCTTTCAATTTTTTGGGATTTCCAAGCTTTACTTACTGATTATCCACTGGCAAAAAATAATTAAATAATTAAATAATTATTTAATTGTTATTAAATAATTAAATAATTATTTAATTGTTATTAAATAAAAATAATTAAAGGTATTAATACCTCTCAGAGAAGAAGAGAATTTAGTTGTTACCTGCCTCAAAGCCAGCTTCCCCAAACCCTGTCAATGCCTGGTTGAATGACCTGCTTGAGGTCAGCAGTTATCAAGGTCAGCAGATAATATTTTTCATACGGATTTTATACCACTCTAGCCTTTCTGGAAAGACATTGATTGGCAGATCAAAGAACTAGTTCTCCGACAGTGAGAGCGTCCTCAGAACGTAGATTATATGAAGCAAGTTCTCCTTAAACTAAATTTTCGGTCTCCCAACTTCGGACCTTCATACAGTTTTACCATAGAATTAGCACAAAATGCTTTAGACTATTCAAGAACAAGACATTAATAATAATATATTCCTTTCAGCCTTGATTCTATCCCCAAACAAGGAATGCTCATGAAATGTTAGAAATACAGTACTTTCACAGTCTTTTCTGAAAAATGGTGATTTCAAGACCAATATGGAAAAGCTGAACCTTTTGCAATAAAAGGAAATACTCAGTACTTTGTCCTATGTTGCTTGGCAACAAAGGGCTATAAATGGATTTTATGATTATAAAGGCTGTGGAATTAATGTGAACATGTAAAAGTTGTAATAATAACTCCCTGGAGACAGGAGTGTTTCTTTGCAAAAGAAGTGTGTGTGTGTGTGTGTGTGTGTGTGCGCGCGTGTGTGTGTGAAGCTTATTCTGACATTCTTCTTTTGATAGCAAGCAAGCAATTTGGATCCTTCACACTTGCCAATATTATAATAAAATCAATCACTATCATTTATATCATCATTAATTCCCATAACCCTAAGAAGGAGACATTATTTTCCCCATTTTACAGATGAAGAAAACTGAAATTTTAAAATGTTAATTGACGCAAGGTCACCCAACTAAGAAGCAAAGGAACCAGGAATCAAACCCAGGTCTGCCTTGGTTCACCAAGGCCTATGCTACCAACCACAGCCATAAATTCTTAGGAAGCATCTCTCTCAGCTCCTAATATTTGGGAACACTGATCACTCTCACCCTATGCGAGTGACGCTATTTCCAGCTATCTGGTCATGTGAGTTAGAACACAGTACCTCATGTTGCTACATGTGACAATCGTTTCTTATGTTGCTAAGCCCAGGTTATCAAATATCGGAGTATCATCTCACTGGATTTTTTTTTGTCCTGACTCTGGTTACCAAAAAAGCTAAGTTGGAGAGTTGGCATTTTCTACTACACTTCTGAGCAACCCTGCCGCCTGACAGGTTTTTGGTTTGTAGTACTGTAGGCCAGTGTTGGTGTTCTCCTATCTTTGCATTCTTTTTTTTTTTTAATCTTTGCATTCTTATTGGTAGCCTTATCTTTTGAGTATCTGTAGCTGTTCGCTCTACGAACATAAACTCTTGCCTTTTTGCCACTAACACCTCATCTGACGGCATTGGAGCTGGGCTTTGTAGGAAAAAAAAAAAAGGCCAGGTGGCACTAATGTACCAACGACTCACACTCCAAAATAATCTCATCTATGGAATTTAATGATATGCCAATTGGCAAATTGGCACACAGACCCGCACAACTAAGCTCTAAGCTTTCCTACGTAATAGCCGGGTTACTTTGGCCAAGATATAACAAACCTCTGAATCTCTTTTTCCTCATCTGTGAAAGGGCTGATGACATTATCTCCTTGTTCATTTTGTTGTGCAAATTAAGAATTAATACAGTTGAAGGTTTAGGTCAGTGTCTAACATAAAGTCAACTGTTCATTAGACGGCAGTGGTTTTCTTACGCATCACAAGCTGCTTCAGGCAGCTCCTTTAAGAGTAAACATTTCCTTAATTATAGATCACTGATAATACGACTTCACTGGGCAGTAAATACGGGTCAGGCACCACGCAAAGCACTTCACATATATCATCCTACTTAATTCTCACTTCTCTCCTATGAAACAATATCTGCTTCACTTGCTAGATGAGCAAACAGCCTCAGAGAGGCCCAGTCATTTGCCAAGGCTGCGTCTAAGTCCATGAGAGATCACCCGGGGCAACCTGGATATAAAGCCTGTGCTCTAACCACTATGTCGCTTGTCGTCGTCACACACGCAGGCCAGAGTCAGGAGCTCAGGGTTAATGTGTGTGATTTGTGCTGGTGCCTGATTTCCAGGGGTGATGTGGGTGGCCTATAAAATGTGGCAAAGACATGCAACAAGACAATCTCCAAGATCAAACCCCCTCAAGGCCAATACTTTGACTCCTTTTTTTTTTTAATTTTTAAATTTTTTAATTTTTTTGACCGTGTTTCCTGGTGCCTGGACCTTTTTTGTTGTGTTTTGTTTAAAGTAGGCTCCACACCAAGCACAGAGCCAGCCCAACATGGGGCTGGAACCCATGAGCTTGAGATCAAGACCTGAGCTGAGATCAAGAGTCAGATGCTTAACTTGACTGAGCCATCCAGGCACCCCTCGACCTTTATTTTTGCTCAGGACTGCAGTGTCCACTCCTCTGTTAGGCTCTAAAAGTCTCTTAAGGACTTCTAAGTATTGATTCTGATTCACAGCTCATGACCCAGTTAGAATTAAAGCCTGAACCTCTCATAAAGGGACTTGGGTTTTGAGTCTCTTCCTCCCAGTTAGCTCCTCTGCCATGTTTTCTACTGAGCAGCACCACCCCCACCTCCCCACCTTCATTGCCTTCCTGCTGATAGCCCCTGTTAAGGAAAACAGAGTTACCACCTTAGAGGAAGATCGCTACTCTAGATCACAGATCCAAAAGTAAGTACGGGATCCCTGGGTGGCGCAGCGGTTTGGCACCTGCCTTTGGCCCAGGGCGCGATCCTGGAGACCCGGGATCGAATCCCACATCGGGCTCCCGGTGCATGGAGCCTGCTTCTCCCTCTGCCTATGTCTCTGCCTCTCTCTCTCTCTGTGTGACTATCATAAATAAATAAATAAAATCTTTAAAAAAAAAACAAAAAACAAAAAACAACAGTAAGTTACACAACAAACATCAATGGGGAGCTGCTTTGGATATGAAAATATCCATGAGAAAATGAGCACAAACTGAACAACTATGTACAATGCAAAAAAAAGTCCCTGTTTGCCCACCAGAATTTCTGGTCAAGAATCTCACTCACTTAAAAAAAAAAAAAAGAATCTCATTCACTTAAAACACATTTGACAAACACCTTCTAAGTAACTGAGACAGGCAGGAAGGATGGTGAGCCTGCAAAGATGAACAAGACAAAGGCAAATCCTTATACGGAGATGCTTACACCATCTTCTGTGGGAGACAGACATGGACACACAGAAACAGTACTTGAGTGTTGAAGGACGCACATCCAAAGGGGTGGACAAAGTGCTGGAGACGCATGCAGAATTTTGCTGCTAGCTTAGCCCAGGGAAGTCTGCTGGGTAAAGACGTTGGAAAGTGCATTCTGGGCAGAAGGCACAGTCAAAGATCCAGTGAGATGAAAGGGCAGGAGGCTTTCAAGAAACCATGAAAAGCTTTGAAGCTGGGGTATAGATAATAGTGGGAACAATACTGAAGACAATAATAGTAAGAACACACAGTGATCCAGGGGCTGATCTGAGCCTCACATACACTGAATCACGTAACCTTCCTAAACCCTATTAGGCACTTTAGCTAGTAATATCCCAGTTTTATTGCTATATCCTTGAGACAGTGAGAGAAGAAGTGACTTGATGAAGATCACACAGCCAGCAAGGGGCAGAGTCAAGATTAGAACTCTGGCCCTGGAGCATGCCCTTGACCTCTTATATCAAACCACCTGTAATAGAGTCCGGAGGAGTCTCCTGCGATAAGGACACCTGGAATGTTATCTTGAGACAATTACGCTAAGTGCAGGCAAAACCAAGATGTGTAAGCAATGGCCTCCAGAGGCCAAGAGCAGAGCGGACGGTGGTCAGCGGGACGGAAGCTGGGGGGCTCCCACAAGAGGCGAAAGTATGAACAAAGGGGAGGTCGCCATCCACTCAAGGACTTTCTGAGGTAGAAGCAAGAACCTGATAAACGACTAGCTGTAGAGTCTAGGAGGGGTCATCAGGAGTGACACCCCGGTTTCTAGTCTGGGAGGTTTGCTGGGCAGCGAAGGGAACATGGGGTCGGGGAAGACGCAGTCAGCGGAGAAGGGTAGGAGCGCCACGTGGTACCTGTGGACTTGGGGAAACGGAGGGACACCCAGGCACATACCTACGCCCTTTAAACAGCTTTAAATATAGATCTGGAACCTGGCACCTGAGTTTGGGATGTGCCAACCCACGGGAAGGCCCACGCGGGGTAAGCTTTGGGGTTCAAATAAGAGTTTCCAAAACAGGACTCGTGGGAGGAGGTAAAGCACTGAAATCCCTGGAAGGAAAGGGGCTGGAGGAAAGCCTGGAGAGGAGAGGTACCACGGACCCCAACAGGAGAGAGCACTGGATGATGGGGACAAATCCCAGAGACACGGGGCAGATGAGAGCTGGAGGTTTTGTAGTGCCATCTAGCAATTGGGGCGACCTCAGAGGAGCGAGGCAGAGCTGAAGCAGATTAAACGGGGTCGAAAAGCAAATAGGGTGTGAAGAATACAGGGAGTCCTTCTCAGAGTCCGGTGACGAAAGAGAAGTGAATGTCTGGAAAGTGTTGAGAGAAGAGGCTCAAACCTCCCCACTGACCCACTGATACCTGAATTTTGCTTTTATACCCCCTACCCCGACCAAGGATGTTTTATTACCCTCTCCATTCCCTTGTATTGACTTTATGACATCAGTGTTTAAGGTATCCTGTAACGTAAATATTCCCAGGAGGTTTCTAGAAGCAGCCTAGGCACAAATCGTCAACAACTGTTGATCCACTGCCAAGAGCTTCCTCCTAGCAGACTGAGCCTCTAGAAGCTTCTCCACGGGCTTCGGGCTTCGGGCTTCAAGCACAGCCCCTGGGGCCAGAAGGAAGCCCAGTGCAAAGGACATAATCACCTTTTTCTGATGATTTTTCTATACCCACCAGGAAAATCGAGAGCAGACTTCGAAGAATTCACTCCCTTTTTTGGTTACGGTATCACTTTGGTGTGTTTTCTGATATGGTTGCAATTCAGAATATAGAGAGGAAACCCTTACTTTTTTCATCACTGCTTTTAGTCATGTCCTCAAGTCTCCCTTTCCCACCTTTCAACAACATTTTAAGCAGAATCTGTAAGTTTCTAGATGCGGCTGAAACATGCCCCAGTCTATAGGATCTTCTCTACCTGGTTCCAGTGCCTCCTCTCCATCAAGAGTGGCTCCATGAGGAGGCTCCTTCAGGAGGGGGCAGGTGAGAGAAGCAGCCCACACCTGAGACCAGAGCAGGGGTTCCTCACCCCCTCTGAGTCTTCACTGGGCCTCACGGGACATCTGATGAAACGTATGGAGACTCCCCCTAACGTATTAGTCTACACAAACCCCTATTTCCACTCAATGTCAGCGCCTTCGAGTCTCCCTGACTCTTATCCCAGGTTAAGAACTCTGGGCCTAGAGTATCTTTTTTAAGTCAAAAAATGAAAATTAATATCAGGCAAGCCATGATAGTGACAGTCTACAGATTGATTTAAAAAAAAAAAAATTCCTAGCAGATAATTTGGCAATACTTACCAAAGAGCTAATTTCTAAAAAAAAAAAAAAAAAAAAAAAAAAAAAAAATTTATGCCAGTAACTCTATGATTCTTTTATCTTTTTTTTTTTTTTTTTTAAGATTTTATTTATTTATTCATGAGAGACACAGAGAGAGAGAGGCAGAGGGAGAAGCAGGCTCCCGGCAGGGAACCCGATGTGGGACTCAATCCCAGGACCATGGGTCAGGTCATGCCCTGGGCCCAAGGCAGACACTCAACCACGGAGCCACCCGGGGAATCCCTAAGGAGATTCTTACAAAGAAAATAACTAATGGTTTGGGGGGAAATTTTATCACGGTATATGTAGAACAGGTAAAAATCTAGAACAAACCCCAGTGTCCAGCAATAAGAACTGGTTAAATTACAGAACATCTCAAAGTTTCCTCCTCCCTTCTTCAGGTGAAGCATATGCCAAGTGACGAGGCCCCATCCGGGTAGTGCCATCTAGCAAGCTCTTGCTCACTACTCCCATCTCCTTGAACGCTCGGCGTGTGGGTCCCTCTCTTCCTCTCTGAATACCACCCTTGCCATCACTGCTGGTTGCTTCACCATGCACACCCAACACTATCCCAGCCTCTCAGCTTCTCAAACTCCTCACCTCTTCCTACCTTCTCTCCACCTCGTCTCAGACACCGCCTGTCATGATGCTTTGCTGAACCCTGGCATCAAACCAGTAACTGCACCGTCTCCTGAAATCACGGTTCCAAGCGTTGAATCCTCTGACTCGCTCATCCTTTCCACTCACGGACACTCGCGCCTCTACTCTAACCCTGTCACCCACTGGGATCCCCTATTCATGAACCTCATCCGAGAGGCAGTGAATGGCAGAGCCAGGATCCACATCGAAGATGACTGACTCCGAATCCTCATTCCTAACTAAAACCCTACACCCAGCACATAGTAAATGCTCAACAAAAACCAGTCATTATTGCAGGATGTTGCTAGGACACAACAGACGGTCTAAAATTCCACCAAACCTACGCTTAGAGTCGGTAATCTTTTTTTTTTTTTTTTTTTTCCCACTCATTTGATCACAACATCTTTGGGTTCTGTGAAAGCGCATCGAGGGCGAGATGTATGATGGCAACAGGTCATGTGCTGTTTGTACCTTCCGTGCAAGCTCAGGTCTTATCGGGACAGAAAGAAAAGGGCAGAGGGTGCCGGGAGGGGGAGAGAACGGTGATGCCAAAGTGAAAGAAAAACAGAATTGAGAGACTGGCCTGAGGCCAGAGAGACCCCTTACCCACAAGGCAGCCTTGCCTGGCACTGCCTCTGCTGCCTTCTGCCCTGCTTTTAGGGGTCAGAGCTTCTAATTCCTCTCACAGGAAGTCAGAGTCACCAACCAGTTAGAGTTGGTTTCACTTTCAGAGAAATAATAGGCAAGGACCACTTAATATATTTACCATTAATCCGAGGCTTGCCCCCAACAGGGAACACTCTGTTCCTGTTTATGCTATTCACTGAACCTTTCCACTTAACTGGGCAAGTTTCCCTTCTTCCTATATTTGAACTTGCTGGGTTCTCCGAACCTAGAGGTCAGTCACTCCGTTGACCCCTTTCTGCGCTATTCTTTCATTTATCCTATTAATATTACTGAGTGTCTACTATGTGCATACAGGCACTTTTCCAAGCTACCTCTCTCTCCTCCTCAGCAATGCTGCTTACCTTCCCTGGAAGCTTTTCTGGATCCATCCCACGTGGGCTGGACACTTGAGTCACTGCTCCAGAGCCTCCAGTGTTTTCCCCATTGTCCTGAACACTTGGCCCCTCCCTGGTCTTCCTGCACAGCTCATGGGCAGCAGATGTTTTTACCTACCCTGCATCCCTACAACTCTCTTACAAGAACAGCCACCTGGAAATTTAAATCGGAGGCAAAGCAATGGGGGCAGAAACTATTTGGAATTTGTTGACAGCTGCTTCCTGAATAGACTGCTCTTCCTCTTAGATCTCAGGAGCCGTCAGGTGGTTCCTGTCTGTCCACAGCTTCTGGTTCTTAGAAGCTATCTGCTCCCCAAACCCCAAGGAGTGTGCTGGAGTTTCAGTGGACCAGTGTCTTTCTTGTGCTTCTCCTTGTTATCTGCTCTCTCTAGGTGGCTTTTCCCACTCCACCGAGGGCAGGAATCTCTTTTGCTTTCATGATTAGCCAACAAGTGTTGGAGAACCTGCCTCAGGACATGACCAAGAGGAAGAGTGAAATAGGTTCTCAATTCAGGAAACTTCCTCTTAAAAATTAAGTACAATGGACAATTAAATATTCTTCTCAAATCAGCTTTTATAAAATGTTCTTAAAAGCCTGGGAATAAGATAACGATTTCTACTGATACCAAGGTAGTCCCCCAAAATACCCATAAGGAAACAAATTAAGAGTGTGAAGTCTGAGCTTTTAAAAACAAATGAAGTGCTAAAGAATGAGATTTACTGCATTTCATTTTCTTATTCCTTTTCACCCAGACAGTTGTTGTAAGAATTAAATGAAATAATGAACCGTAAAGTGAATAGCACAGTGCTAGGCACATGGTAAATGTATCATGAATGTTGTTATTAATCTGGTTCAGACTTAAGGTGAAATTGATAAAGTGTCCAAGTTAACCAACTTAAAACTTTTCAAGTATTAAAGGATATCTATTTTTAAAGATAAAATCATGACTTTCATACAAACAGAAGATGAATGCACATCAAAGATTTCATTTAATACCTGTTTAAAGATTTATGTATTTGAGAGAAGTACAAACTGGGAGTGGGACCGAGGGAGAGAAGGAGAAGGGAAAAGAAAGGAGAGAAGCAGACTCTCTGCTGAGCACAGAGCCTGATATGGGGCTTGATTCCACAACCAGGAGATGGGGCTCCATCCCACAACCCCGAGATCATGACCTAAGCCAAAATCAAGAGCCTGACACTCAACTGTCTGAGCCACTCAGATGCTCCTCAACTACCTAATTAATGAAGGAAGTAGGAAGATGTTATAAGTGTCTAGGTCAAGATCTGCACCACTTGTACCTATATATCAACACCACGGAACTAATTTACAAGTAAATGCAAAACTGGCTTTTCCTGGATCTGTTGCTCCTCCTAAAACCAAATTCATTTGCATATCTATAGACAAAATTATTTGCATGGATATCAGTTATCTACAATGTATAGAGATTTAAAGTAGCTTCTACGACAATGAAAGGTCTAAATCCCACAGAATCTGATAGCCCAGAAGGACATGATCTAGGCATGGTTTCCTAGGGAAGATGTCCACAATCTTTTTTTTTTTTTTTTTAAGATTTATTTATTTATTCATGAGACACACACAGAGAGGGAGGCAGAGACACAGTCAGAGGGAGAAGCAGGCTCCATGCAGGGAGCCCAACACGGAACTCAATCCCAGGACTCCGGGATCACACCCTGGGTCAAAGGCAGGCGCTAAACTGCTAAGCCACCCAGGGATCCCCTGTCCAAAGTCTTTTTCATCTGTGTCAAAGACTTCTGTAATTTTTCTTTATATGTGGATCTTAAACAGAAGAGTTTTGCCGAATTAAACTCATTCTCCTCTATTTAAGATAACCTGATTATAACATAATACGTTTTGATTACGAAGCACTTAGATAATAAAGTGTACAGAGGAAAATGAAAATCCCCATATTCTTATCACTAAGAGATAACACTATTAATACTTGAAATGTATTCATCCACTTGTTTCTATGTATGTGTGTGAGCGTGTATGTATAGATAGATGTATATATCTTAACTGGCTTTTTAAAAAAGATTTTATTTATTTATTCATGACAGACACAGAGAGAGAGAGAGAGAGAGAGAGAGAGAGGCAGAGACACAGGCAGAGGGAGAAGCAGGCTCCATGCAGGGAGCCCAATGCGGGACTTGATCCCAGATCTTCAAGGTCACACCCTGGGCTGAAAGCGGTGCTCAACCCCTGAGCCACCCAGGCTGCCTTATTAACTGTTTTCAAATCAGTTTTAATAAACTGCTCTGGGAAGCTACATATACATATACCAATTTATATACCAATTTATAGCCCAATTGATTTTTTTTTTTTAAGATTTTATTTGTTCATGATAGACATAGAGAGAGAGAGAGAGAGGCAGAGACACAGGCAGAGAGAGAAGCAGGCTCCATGCCGGGAGCCCGACATGGGACTCGATCCCGGGACTCCAGGATCGGGCCCTGGGCCAAAGGCAGGCGCTAAACCGCTAGGCCACCCAGGGATCCCCCCCAATTGATTTTTTTTATATAAGATGTAATTTAATTAGAACTGATGGGGGTGCCTGCTGGCTGAGGCTGTTAAGTGGCCAACTCTTGATTTCAGTTCAGGTCATGATCTCAGGGTTGTGAGATCAAGCCCTGTGTCGGGCTCCATGCTCAGCATGGAGCTTGCTTAAGATTCTCTCTCTCCCTCTCCTTCAGCCCCTTCCCTCCCTCTCCCTCTGTAAAAAAAAAAAAGAAAAAAGAAAAAGAAAAGATCAAAGAACTGGCACATCAACAGCAGCATGATATGCAACAACTGGCTCTCCTCATTAGAATATCATCTCTAGTTTTGCCATCCTCATCCTACGGAATATTTAAGAAAGGTATCACTAAGCTCCAAAGGAAAGACTTCAAAGCCCTACAAGCTACCATTTTAAAGGAGGTGGTTGTTGGACTGGGCTCATGGTGGGTGCTCAATATTTGCTGAATAGTGGGGGTAATAAGAAATGGACAACTAGCCATGTGGTTTTCGGGGAAAGCGAATCACTTAAGCTAGTGCCTCTATTTTTTTATTTCTAAAAATGAGGAGAAATTACTCCTCTCTCATGAAAAGAAGGGCTTCAAATGGAGCAACAGAGTCTGGCTTAAGCTAAGAAAAACACTATTAAAATAATAATCAGATATGTTAGCAAGCTACAGAGAAGACTCGTGGAAACCATATCCCTAGAGACATCTGAAAATAAGACAAAGATAGGCTAGAAATCATAGAACTTCCAAAAAACAGAAGTTACCAAATTAGCTTTTTAGATCTTTCCTAGCTCTAGAAGGAAATCAAGTAGACTTTATGCGTTTATAAAATGAGTTGGTGGTTCGGTTCCCCTAAAATAAAGTATGTGTAGCTGTAGCTTGGAGCTTGCTACCCATTACTGGAATACACGGATTATAAAATCAGACAGTAACGACTGAGCGACATCAGAGTGCCTACTACGTGCAAAGCCCCGGTCAACACGCGGATTTGGCCACTGTCAGAGACAGAACACCCACTGGGATGGATCACGACAGAGATAACGTGGTAATTCCCTTGGTCTTACACCACTTCTTCTTGTCACTTCCCACAAAATCCAAGCCATAGAAACCACCAAACTGTATTGATTCCTTCTGATCTTGAGAATCTAGAATCTTACTCTTAGATTTGGTTCTATTTGGTGTTGGGTCAATTCCATGCAACCTTTTAACATCGAGAATTTGTCAGGCACTTTACTAATCATAAAAAATGCCAAGAGCACTTCTCAGGATGCTGCTAACTGCCCTCTGGATTCTGCGAATAAACAGGTCTGCCCTCAATTTCTTATTTCCTCCTGGGAAATATCTTTGAAATGTGTAAAAGCTATGGTCACAGTTCCCTTCAAGTGGAAGTGCTGAGCATGGCTGAAGAACCACAGCCACCCTGGAGTCTCGGAAGGCAAGTCCTCGCTGACATTTCCAATAGATCCACAGTTAGAATATCAGCCCAACTAAATATGAAAAGCTTTACTACTCCTAACTCTGGGAAACGAACAAGGGGTGGTGGAAGGGGAGGTGGGCGGGGGGCGGGGGTGACTGGGTGACAGGCACTGAGGGGGGCACTTGACGGGATGAGCACTGGGTGTTATGCTCTATGTTGGCAAATCGAACTCCAGTAAAAAAAAATACATACAAAAAAGAAAAAGAAAAAGAAAGGAAGGAAAGAAGAACAGAAGAGAGCAAGGAAGGGAAGGAAGGGAGAGGCTTTGCCTCTGTCCTATACTGCCTCTCTAGCTACTATTTAATCGTTCTTCTCCTTCACAGACAAATTTATCAAAATATAGTTTCTCTACTCTCTGTTATTAAAAAAAAAGAAAGAAAGAAGAAGAAAGGAAGGAAGGAAAGGAAGGAAGGAAGGAAGGAAGGAAGGAAGGAAGGAAGGAAGGAAGGAAGGAAGGAAAAAAAAGAAAGAAAGAAAGAAAGAAGAAAGAAAGAAAGAAGAAAGAAAGAAAGAAAGAAAGAAAGAAAGAAAGAAAGAAGAAAGAAAGAAAGAAAGAGAAAGAAGAAAGAAAGAAAGAAAGAAAGAAAGAAAGAAAGAAAGAAAGAAAGAAAGAAAGAAAGAAAAAGAAAGAAAGAAATTTTACTGCCAGACTGCCAGGTCATAGTTTTAGAAGGAAGAAAATGTGCATGTCCTATCGTAGCCTCTCCCTTGGGGAAAAGGTACTTATTCCTGTAGTATGCCCGTCTCTGCAACCACAGATCATTCCTCAGTTGCACATTTTTAAAGTGTTGTAAAGGGCTCTTGGGTGGTTCAGTCAGTTAAGCATCTGCCTTCTGCTCAGGTCATGATCCCAGGGTCGTGGGATCGAGCGCCAACCCCTGCATCCCCAAGCCCCACATCGGGCTCCTTGCTCAGCCAGGAGTCTGCTTCTCCCTCTGCTCCCCACTCATCATGCCACTTATGCTCATGCTCTCTCTCTCTCAAATGACTAAAGTCTTTAAAGAAAAAAAAATAATAAAGAACTGGGTGTTATACATACGCAACTGACAAATTATTGAACGTTCCAACTGAAGCTAAGTATGTACTACATGTTGGCTAACTGAACTTAAATTTTATTTATTTATTTATTTTTGAACTTAAATTTTAAAAAGTCACGAGAGAAGATATTTAGTTGAAAAAAAAAGTGTTGTCAAACAACAAAAATGAGAAGAGAGAGGAGGTGTTCCTTTGCTGTTTTATATTTAATGCTCAGAGAAAAATTGTCTTAATAAACTCTTTCTTGTGCTATATTCAACAACTTTAGAGACAAGACAAATCTGCAATTTTTGAAACATAGGGGATTGGAAGAAACACAATCTAGCACAGGACAGACACAAATACTAGGAACATAGATATGCTAACCCCTGATTCTTTTAACAACCAAGCTAGAAGATGGAAATCTCTTTTTCTTTAAAATCATTACCATTGATGGTCACTGCAAACACATCTCCACTTCCAATTTTAGGACACTTAGCATGATAGCATTCCTTCCAAGGCCAAATTTAAGTGAATTCCAGAAAAGTGAAACAGTGATCGTGAGCAGAGCATTTCTCAGAAGCAGGAAGTGCGTGTTGGAAACTGGCCCTTGGGACCCCTGGGTGGCTCAGTGGTTGAGCGTCTGCCTTCAGCCCAGGGTGTGATCCTGGAGACCCAGGATCGAGTCCTACATCAGGCTCCCTGCATGGAGCCTGCTTCTCCCTCTATGTCTCTGCCTCTCTCTCTGAATTTCATGATTAAATAAATAAAATCTTTAAAAAAAAAAAGAAAGAAAAAAGAAAGAAGAAAAAGAAGAAAGAGAAAGAAAGAAAGAGAAAGAAAGAAGAAAGAAAGAAAGAAAGAAGAAGAAAGAAAGAAAGAAAGAAAGAAAGAAAGAAAGAAAGAAAGAAAGGGAAAGAAAGAAAGAAACTGGCCTCTTACCTTCGAAGAACTGCTGTAGAGCCTCATTTTCCCCTAACACATCCATGCTGCTGGGGTCCTAGGGTTACCTCCTCACAGAACAAGGCTTCTCTCCACTGGAAGTAAATGCTGTCCTCTCAACTGGAAGCTTAAGAATGCTCTTGAAAAATCTTCATTTTCTTTTTATTGGAGCGAAGCATATCTTCTGCCAACAAACTGTATCCAGAAAGATTGTTAGGTTTTTGAAATGATCATAAAACCGGAATCGGTGACTATGCAGAAGAAAAATTCATGGAGAGGGAAGTGGTAACAGACCCATCTATCTTACTGTAGGGAACTGTTTCTACTCTGCCTTTTGTCTTTGTTTTAGGGACCTTTGTCCTTAGTGACACATGTAATTACATAAATGGGCAATAAATACAGAGTCTTATCTCTTATGTGTCCTTTTACACCAGTATATGTGTATCTCCCTCTCTATCAGATGGATCAATTTAGCCATAACTGGGCAAATATACAGAGTTTGTGTGTGTTTCTTAGAGAATGGGGGCAAATCAATATAATTGCTTTTATAGGTAGCTTGAATAGCAGATCATTTAAACAGACTTGCGATAATAAAAAGTTGGGATTTGTTAAGTATTTTCAAATTTAATCATAGTGAAAACCTACATCCCTTTGATACACACTGAGTCTATCTCCAGATTTTATTTTCTTCGAAGAGTATAAACTATGCAAAGCCCCTCTAACGATCAGCAAAACTGCATTTGATTCAGTAACGCTTACAATGGAGTATATGGTTTGCTATTAGCTGGTTTCATTCCTAAATATCAGTTTTGCTTTTACTGCTCAACTACTAATTTACTTAATAATAGCCTAAGGATGCAATTCCTACGCTAAATCGGCTCTTTCAGCCCCTTCCTTTTCTTTTTTTCCCCCAACTTTTTATCTTGACAATGTTTTTGACCTATAGGCCATGAAATAAATACCCACTTACTCTTCATCTAGATTTACTAAATACTAATATTTTCCCACCTTTGCTTTTTCTCTCTGCTATATACATTTTTGGCTGAATCATTTGAAAAAAAGTTGTCAAAAAAATTTTGACATTTCACCCAGAAATAGTTCGGTATATGTCTCCTAACAAAGGACATTCTCCCACATAATCAGAGTATTATTATACCCAAGAAATGTAATATAAATTAAATACTAATATCTCATTAGTATTAATCCCACTGTCCTCAAAATATCTTTTATGACTTTTTGTTTTCTGATCAAGGATCTAACGAACACTCACGCATTGCTTTTTGGTTGTGTCTTTTAGAGATCTAGAACACTCTTGTCATTTTGGTTAGTTGTGTGGCTTTTTAAGACACTGACACTTTTTAAACAATCCATTGTCTTAAAGAATGTCCCACATTCTGAATTTGTCTGATTGTTTCATTACTGTTAGAATTACTAGGGATACCGTATGCTTCCTATTAAGTATTTTAAAACTTTACACATATAAACTATTCCTTGAAAACAAGCAAGGCAATTCTATATGGGAAATAGAGTGAGCGAGAGAGAGGCTTAAAATCTGATTTTGAAGGTCCCCTTAGGCCCCAGACTTTTAATGACAAGTCATCGAGTTGCTTAAAGAAATTAGTTTTCCTTTTTTTTTCTTTTTCTTCTTCTTTTGAATTCAACTTGTATTAAACTCTGTGCTGGGTGCAGGAGGTAAAAAAGATGAGTAAATAATGGTCCTGCCCTCCACAGCTTTAAATCTAGTGCAAGAGAAAAACACACGTAACTATAACTCAAGGCAGACTCTGATAAGGCCTGAGGAAAACATCTCAAGAAAACGGAGGAAGTAAAGATTTATTTAATCTAGAGGTGTCACCAAGAGCTGAAATTTGAAGAGATTCAATGGGGAAGCATATGCAGGAGCTGCTGTGGCAGCGTGAGCTTCGTGGAGTGGAAAGGTGGCGATAGGCCGAAGCAGGATTCTGGTAGATTTTGAATGCTGGGCTACATCTGACTTTATGCATATTTTTGCTCTCTGTTGACGATTTCTATTTAGGTCGTGGCCATGCACGATCTAATTAAATCTAATTTGAAAGACAGCTGTTGGGATGTGTTGGTTAGGGCAGTAACTAAAGTCAGACCAGTAATAGAGCCTGAAGATGGTATAGAACCAAGAACTGGCTACTGATCGGACGTGCAGAGCAAGGAAGAGGTCAAATGATGTTTTTAAGTACATGCCTTTAGGTGCAATATGAATTAAGATGCTGAAAATGTGCAGCCCAGGGCTAAATCTAGACTCCAAGAGAAGTTCCCAGCCAAGTTTTCTGGAGGCCGTTGGAATAAGTCATCGCACTGTGTTCACTGCCAAGCGACGGTTCAGGATTCTATCCAACAGTTCACCCAGACACCTCACATTCTCAGCAGCAGAGTAATGAGTAAGCGGAAACATAACAGGGAAAGAAATTAGATTCCAGGTAATGGGCTGAGAAGGAAAGGTTAGAAGAGGATCCCATGCTCGAATACTTACAGGGCCAGGGAGATAAGTGAGTATAATGGGTCAAAATAAGCAAAAACCAACCATGTGAGCATATCAATAACTGACAAGTGACCCTTTAGTCTTGGTGTCAGGAAGACAGGGGAGGGGGGGATAGAGCAAACAGAGGCTCCAGGCCTTGCTAAAGGGTGGAGCCCCCCCAAAAGGTGGAATCACTCAACCTGCTCCAGGAATGTGGGTTCAGTGTTGCCCAAATGACCAATTTTAAAAGCGAAGCTAGAAATTGCAGATTTTAATTTTAAATCTCATTTTTAATGATGCCACTAATTTGTTTGGAAACAAATCAAAGGTAAAAATAAACCAAAACACTGTCAAGGACAAACAGTACATATGTGAAAACATGATTCAGCCTGCAGGGCTTCAGTCTGCAACCCCCAGGTGAAAGGCTGACCTGTAACAACCAACACGGTTTGAGGAGAGTAAAGAGAATTTAGCAGAAAGTTGTTGGAAGGGCCGGAAAATATATCTGTATTAATTAATGAGCCCAGCTGAAGGCACAGTCCAGCTGGTGGCAACTGGGATTTAAGGTTTCTCCCTCTCTGAGAATAACAAATGCCGTCCATATTTCCTTGATTATGGTCTTTACGTCTCTAATATCCCTTAATTTTATCGGGTATCTGCCATTTTGCACAGATTTGGTGGAGATTCATTTCTTGAGACATAATCTAACGTAGCTGTGGTTTACATGTTTGGGCACAGACGTTCTTCAGAGAGTTCCAAAGATAAATAGGTAAAAGGTGAGCTGCAGTGGTTAAATCTGGTGATGTGACTCAAGCTGGGAAGGTGGTGATGGGAACTTTGTCTCTCTCACATCCGTCCCTGAGATCTATAGCTCCAGAATCCTAGTCCTAATACCACAGGCCCGACTCTTGAAGTTAGACTAGATGTGGGTTTGTACTTCGGGAGAGCTGCTCTTAGGGTTTCTCTTCTTCTCTATATTTCAGCAGCTTTGCTCATTTGTGTACTGTAATTAACTTTAGTTTTTTTAAAAAATGCTGGCTTGGACTGAGTGGCCAGAGTGGCCATGCAGGGAAGTGGGTGGATTCAAGGTGTCTCGCAGAGGTGATGCGACTTGCATCCAGGTGGTGGAGACAGAAACCAAGAATAAGCCCTAGACTGTTGCTTAAGCACCTGGGCCACGTGTCAATGTTGGGTTTGAGATGCCCATTAGAAATCCAAGTGGAGGGACACCTGGGTGGCTCAGGGGTTGAGCATCTGCCTTTGGCTCAGGTTGTGATCCTGGGGTCCTGGGATTGAGTTCCGCATTGGGCTCCTCAGCTCTGAACCTATTTATGGAAACTTAACTGAAAAGTCTTTTCTTCTTTTTTTAGAATTGGTCATCTAGGCAATTTAATTCTGTCTAGAAACACTCTCCTGAGCCGAGATGAGTCAGCACACTAAATACTCCCGTCTCCTTTGCCTCACCACTTCTGGTAGCTCCTCTGTAGTCAGTCTTCTTTGCAGTTCTCCCTCCATCATGGTGACACAGGGCCCGGTGTTGTACTTCTTCAACGAAGTATCCCCAGAGCTCCTATCTGATCCCATGGCTAACCTACTCCCCACTCTATCACCTAGCCTGACCTTATTGCTGAATGTGAACTTGTAATATCTGTACCTACATAGTAGCTCCATTTTGAAGCTTACGGGACGTGTCCAACACTGAGTTCTTATCTCTACTCCACGCGTGCATAATTTGAACCTATCCCAGATTTCCCCATGTCCATAAATGGCAGTAACAACTCAAGCCAAAACCTAGGATTCAGACTCGACTTCTCTCCTTTCCTCTCTCCCAAATCCAATTCACCAACATGGGTCTTGTTTTACCTTTCTGAATGCAGGAGCATCGGATTATTCATAACCCTCGGTTCATAACACACCACCAATGGTCTGTGCACAACCGTCCTCATTCATATATGTACTCTTCATGACAAGGGAACCCTTCATCCCATCCAGGGACTAGAATATCGACGACGACTTAGTCTAACATTTGTTCCTCCCTGTTCTCTCCCTTTTCCTCCTCCATGCCAGAGGTAACCCCATCCCAAACTTTGGGTTTATCACTATTTGGATTTTTTAAAAATAGTTTTGTGTGTGTATATATATATGTGTGTGTGTGTGTATATATATATATATATATATATATATATATATATATATACGCTCAGTTTTGGTTTCTGAGCTTTATGAGGAAAGTATTGTCGTCATACCATCTTCTGAGCATTTTGCTTTTTCACTCAATCTGTGTTGTACGAAATTGTGCTGCATGGAGCTGATGTTCATTCCTTTCGCCTGCCACGGGATAGCCCGTTATGAGAGCACACAGTGCTTTACCCTTCTGTTAGCTGGGCCTTTGGATTTTTTCCAAAATATTCTTATAGATGTATTCTGGGGCACTTTGTGCAAGTATTTCTCTCTTGAGTATATGCCTACAAGCTGAGCTGGTGGGCCCTGGGGAATGTTCAATTTTTCAAATGAATGGCTTTTCAGATATGCCAATTGACACTTCACCAGCAACTTATGAATAATCCTATTGAAATTCTCTGCAACATCTGACTTTGTTGGGCTTAATATTTGCCAGTTGAATTTAAACCTACCATTGCGGTGTGGATTTGCTTTCCCTGTTAATAAAGAAAGACCATTTAATAGTTTATTAGCTTACATACACTTTGAAGAGTCTGGAGGACCTATTCAGGCCATTTCCCAATGTTCTGTGGGGTTTGGTTTTGCTTTTAGTAGAATTTCTGTATGAATTCTTGATACTAATCTATTACTGGTTATGAATTTTGCAAATAACTTCTCATAGCTTGTAGCCTGGCTTTCACATGCCTTTTGGTGGACAGAAGTTCTAAATTAACAACTTACAACAGCACCACTTCCTTTCATGGTCATCTTTTATGGTTTCTTTTGTTTTCAGTTTAAGAAGTCCCTCGAAGCAGGGGCTACCCACATATATTTTCAAAATACATTTCACCTATAACTTCAACTATATTTTCTACATCAGAAGTTCTAAAGTTTCAGGACATTGAGAGTTGTTTTTTGTGTATGGTGTAAGGAAAAGATCCAATTTCATATTTGTCTTTGTCAGCTCCATTTAATTATCAGCCACTGACCTACATGTTTTCTCTGTGAATACAAAATTTACCATACATGTGGGTCTAACTTTGGGGCTCTCTATTCTACTCATTGGCCATTTTCTCGATTTTTGCACCGTCACACTTTCTTAAATAATCGAGCTTCATAAAAAGCCATTCTTTTTTTTTAAAGATTTTTATTTATTCATGAGAGACACACAGAAAGGAGAGAGAGAGGCAGAGACACAGGCAGAGGGAGAAGCAGGCTCCATGCAGGGAGCCTGACATGGGACTCGATCCCGGGTCTCCAGGATCAGGCCCTGGACTGAATGCGGTGCTAAACCGCTGAGCCACCCGGGCTGCCCCATAAAAAGCCATTCTGGTATGATGAAGTCTCCGTTCTTTCTTGTTCTTCAAAAGTGCCCTGGTCATTCTTCATCCTTAACTCTGCCACACAAATTTTGACAAGTTTGTCAATTCCAACAGAAATTTTGGGATTTAGTTTGGAGATGCACTAAATCTATACATTCATTTTTTAAAAAAATATTCTTTCTACTCATGAACACAGGATCACTCTGGTCCCCTTCAATATCTTTTAGTAAAGTTTTATAACTTTCTCCCCACACATCTGGCATATCTTTGGTTGATTTATTCCTAAGTACTTCAAAATTCTTTTTGTAATTGCTTGGTGTCTTTTTAAAAATCTCATTTTCTAATTATGGCTGTATTTAGGTACAATTCACATATATTGATTCTATGTTTAACCACCTTAGAAACTATCCAATTACATCTAATAATTTGATGGAAGACTTTTTCTATGCAATCATATCAAAATGAGTTTTATTTTTTCCTTCCCAATCACTGTATCTTTATTTTCCTCCCTCATCTTGCTGCAGTAACATTTACAGTACAATTAATACGAGTAATCATCTCTGTTCCATTGCTGATTTTAAAGAAAATGATTCTAACATTCCCACCTTAGGATGGTGTTCACTAAGATTTTTTTAAAGATATCCTTTATCAACCTGAAAAGATTACTATCTTCCTGTATCTTGATCAGATGGTTTTCCCTGTTATTTTGTAAATGTGGTGAATTAGATTTATAAATTTCCTAATATACCATTCAAAAAAACTTTTTTAAGTCGTCTCTACACCCCCTGACCCTGCCCTGAGATCAAGAATCACATGCTCTACTGACTGGGCCCCCAGATGCCCCTCTATCATTTTTGCATTCCTGGGATAAATGCCAGTTGGTCAGTATGTTGCATTATTTGCTTCTGCATATCTACTCATGACAAAATGGACCTATAACCTTCCTTTCTTGTACTGACTGTCCCAATCTGGTTTTACTATCGAGGTTTTATTGGTTTTTGATGTATGAAACATAGTGATCCTATTCTCCAGAGGAATATATTTAAGATTAGAATAACTCATTCTTTTAAATTCGTTAATTTATGCCTAGAGTTTTATTTGTGACAAGATTTTTAATTACTCTTCTCCTTGAATAGTAATAGTACTGCTCAGGCTTCTGATTTTTTAATCAAAACATAACATTTTCTAGGAATTTTGTCATTTTGCCTAAATTTTCAAACATATTGGGATGTTGTTCATCATAATCATGTTTAATATCTGCAGTATCTAGAGTGACATATGCTTTTTCATTCCTGATATGGGTTATTTTTTTATCCATAAACTTGAAAGAAACTTTCATCTATTTTGTTTTTTTTTCAGTCTACATACAACTTTGTCAACCTATGGCATCATCATTTTCTATTTCTGTTATCTCCTTCCTTTACCTTTATTTTGCCCTTCTGTATCTTTAATTGAACACTTAGCTCATTTTAAAAATAAACATTTAAAGCTACAGAATTTCCCTTGAAGCACTTTTTTTTTTTTCTAATTGAAGCATAGGTGACGTAGTTTCAGGTGTACAACACACTAATTCCACAATTTCATATATCGGGCAATGTTCACATTAAGTACAGTTACTGTCACCAAAGTTATAATACTATATTCTCTGTACTGTACTTTTCATCCCTGTGACTTTGTAACTGGAAGTTTGTTCCTCTTAATCCCCCTCGCCAATTTTATCTGATGCCCACTCCTCTCCTCTCTAGCAACCAAGTCTATTCTGTGTTTGAGTCTGTTTCTGTTCATGTTTAAGATTCCACATTTAAGTGAAATCATATGGTATTTGTCTTTCTCACACTTATTTCACTTAGCATAATATCTGCTAGCTCCATTCATGTTGTTGCAAATGTAAGATTTCATTCTTTTTGATGGCTGAGTAATATTGCGGTGTGTGAGAACCAAATCCCTTTTATCCATCCATTTATTGGTGGACACTTGAGCTGCTTCCATAATTTGGCTATTGTAAATAATGCTGCAATAAACACAGAGGCATAGGGGTGCATATATCTTTTTGAAGTAGTGTTTTATTTTGGGTAAATACCCAGTAGTGAAATTACTCTATATTGTTTTTCAGAGTGCCTGCACCAATTTACATCCCCACCAAGAGTACATGAGGGTTCCCTTTCTCTATATCCTCGTCAACACTTATTATTTCTTGTCTTTTTGATCCTATAAGCCATTCTGGCTAGTATAAAGTGCTATTTCATTGTGGTTTTGATTTGTATTTCCCTGATGATGATATTGAGCATCCTTTTTCATGTGTCTGTTGACCATCTGTACGTCTTCTTTGGAAAAATGTCTATCAGGATCTTTGCCCATTTTTAAGGAGATAATTAGTTTCCTACTGTTGAGTTGGGAGTTGTTTTTATATTTCATTTTCGGTATTAGTCCTAATATTTTTAAATTTCTTCAATTATTACTATTTTTCTAAGTCTTCTTGGTGAATTTGATTTTTTGCATTAGATAGCACCCATCTCTATCCAAATTATGCTTTTGTTTTAATATCTATTTTGTCAGATAAAGCGTAACCACATTTTCCTTTTTTTCCATGCTTTTATTTCAACCTTTCCATGTCCTTATGCTTTGTGTATAAATATATTATTTCCATATCACACTATTCATTTCTCTACTTGGTCTTTTTTTCCTTTGGTCCTTCAATTTAATTGGTATATCTCCCATCTGACAAGACTGGAACTGTAATTATCCGCATAATCTCGGGTCTCCTCTCACTGCTACTGTGTTGATATTGTAAAGAATTTTAATTCTAGACTGTTATAGATATACTTTGTTATTTTCTTTAGCTTTACCTTTTAGTTATTCTTTCAAAGTCATTAACAAATTCCATAGTATCTCTTTTTTCCCCCCAAATCTCTTGTAGTATCTCTTGGATTTGTTTCTCTTCATACTTAGGTACTTTCTCCAAAAGTGTTTTTAATTTACATCTTTGTGTGGAAAATCTTCTCAAGTTTTGAAAGTCTGAGAACGTTTATTACGCCCTAACATTTGAAAAACTACTTATCAGGACATAAAATTCTAGCTTCAAAGTTCTTTACATGTTCGATTTCAGATTCCTGAGCTGGGCATGATGGTGATGGTTTCTCCCACACGATACTTTTCTCAAACATATCCTTTTGTCTGTAGACTCCCACCCATCCTGATGACTGAATCTTCTACAGGTAGGGTTGACTGAACCTTTGAAGATAGGACTGAAAACAATGCCATCCTCAGAAAATTAGGTCTCTTACACGATGCTACTGTAAAAATACATTTGTTCGACTTCTGTAGAGGTCAATCTGGCAAAGCAGATCAAATATTTTAAAATACACATATACCTTGACCCAACAATTTTACTTCTAGGCACTTACATGAAGAAAATAACCCAATAATGTATAAAGAAGTATGCATGAGGATATTCATCACAGCATTATGATATGGAAAAAAACTTACAGCTAATTTCCAAACAATATTAACATACTATAGTCAAAACCATGTAGTGATGAAAGACATGTAGAAAAAATACTTAAAGAACAAAGTGTACTTTTTGTTTCAGAAATATGCGCATGTAGCTAGAAAATATCTGAAAGCTGAAAGGTTCTTCTTCAGAAATACTAACAGCATTCTCTAGATGGAGAGATTAAGTGCTTCCTGATTTCTTTTTGCCTTATTTAAATAAAATCCTTCTTTAAAGCCCAATCTACAAAACGGACAAAAATAGAGCCATTCTTGTGGGGGGGACAGAGCTGATGTCCACTCAGCCTTCTTCCTTGCCTCTCACAGGCTGCTGTACACTTTGAAAACTATAATTCAATACATTCAGCTACGTTATCTACATGCCACAACAGAACTAGAGGAGAAAGCAAAAACATATTCAATCTAATGTTGACTTATTTCTTTATTTAGCTTTTTTTTTGCAACTATAAATTACAATCACTGGTACACCTGTAATTCTTTATAGTGTGTTCAACTAAGAGAAAGCAAACACAGCATAGGTCAATTTAAAAGAAATCACAGTACTTCTTAGTGTAATCTGCAAAAGAGGAAAACAGTCTTGGGCCCACTCCTTGGAAATAAATATCAAGTAACCATAAAAATATTCAGCCATTTTCCAGGTATTCAGGGAGGTTCATGCATGGTCCCAGGCAGAGCATCAGAGTTCCTCTTTGAAATATCCCAGCTTTGCCAATGACATCTCTTTTCTCAACTGCATAACTTCCCAAAACATCTGATCAACTATACAAATAGAAAAGGAGACACATAAATCACAAGATGCCATCTTAATTATTTTTCAGCTGTTTCACTGAAAACTTAACATTAGCTGAAATGCCATCTGGGCATTTCCTAATGACCTATCTAATGCCTCACCATTTTACTGCTAAGTCAAACAAATTTATTTACTTTGGGTAAATACCCAGTAGTGAAATCACTACATTTTTCATGTATCTGTGACAATCTCAGTGTTATCAATAAATGAGCAAATATTCACCAGTTTTGCCGCAACTATTTGTTAGGTACGTCAATGACCACTTTAGCCCAACAGAAGGTAGACACTTCAGTGTCCTGAGTAAATAATGGCAATCTTTTTGCCTTCATAAGCAATTACCCTCAATCCTCAATTATTCTAACTTAGGGATCTTCTTGCTCTAGTTTGCTACATCTTGGCCATTCCACTGTTTGTTAACACCAATGCAGAATGAAACAGGAAAATAAGAGTCCAGAGAACTCAGTAACATTCTTTGTGGGAATAACAGAGAAAGATTTTGCATATGGCTCAAATTAAAAATAGAAATAAATGTAGAGGTCGATCTGTAGATGTCAATTATCTCTACTTCAGACAAGCCCTCTCTGCTGAGTCAAAAAAAGCTGGCTTTATATTTCAGACAAAAAGTCTTCCTCTAACATGTCCTCAGATTAGAGACTGATTTAGATCAGTGGTTTTCAACCAGTGGAGATTTTGTCCTCAAGGGTACATCTGACAAAATGTCTGGATACGTTTTTCATTACTGGCATCTGAGTAAAGCTCAGCAATGGTGTTAAACATCCTACAACGCACAAGATAGTCCCTATGCACCACAACAAAGACTTATCCAGCTCAAAATGTTAATAGAACCAGGCCTGAGAAACCCTGCTTTAGATTTAGCTGCCCTAAATCCCTCTGGCACAAGGCACAGATAACACAGATTTTTAAATTACAGTATTAATTTGCTACAAACCCACATGTTATACGATGTGTACCAAGTACTGTGAAGAGGGAGAGTGACAGAAATCAGAGAAGAGGCCACTTCTATCGCCATCACCCTACTACCACTCACGACAATTTCTCCTTTTCATAAAGGAAATTATGAAAGGAAGATGAAAGCATCTTCCCTACAAAAACTTCTTTAACAAGGAGGAAAAAAACACACTTGACAATTAAACTTAACATAAATCATCTGTTCTGTGGCTTAAATCCTATGACCACCAACAGGTATTCAAAAATATTTCAATTTTATTGAAGTTGTAAAAAGTCCTGTACCCTTTAAAGACTACTTTATGCTACTCAGCCTTCTGAAACTCAATATTAATGAGAGGTTTCACCCTCATTCTTTTAGGCAGTAAAATCCAGTTATATGGGATTCTAAATAAATAGGACTCTTCCCAACATACCAAGGCTTTGAAATGCTAACCTAAATTTTTATCAGCATTACTAACTTTTCCACAGAATTGAGATTCACTACTAAGACAGTAGGCCTCTTCTAGGTTTTAAATAGAAAAATATTTTCAGTCCTTAAAAAGATATGAATAGGAAATTTCCTACAACTTCAAATACAAAATGAGTGTAGACTTTATCCCTAGCTTGGGATCTGCTATTTGTTTTAAAACAATCACATATACTCAAGAAACACTGCTTTGGAGCTGGTGGGCCTTTTTCATTTTCATGCCTGGCATTTAAGACATTTGACTACAGAATCATCAGTAATCATGAAAGACTGTATTAAAAATATTAAAACACTTGCATGAGGTTGGCTCTCCTGGATATATCATCTATATGTTTCGGCTGATTCAGAATATAGTAATCTTTATTCCATTCAGAACTATCCTCATGACTGCTTTATTAATTCACACGTGAAAGTAGAAAATACAGAAAAAAATTATTGTTAGATCCTCATGGTTTCCACCAATTAAAATAAATCTGACCATGTCTAGAGCTTACTCATTTTTATTTCTTAAGAGTAAGTTCAATAAGCCTTTTACTCCCCTCATTTTTACTGTCTGGTTTATCAATACACCCCCGCTTAAGAGTTATAACTGATCCTGCTTAAAACTCAAGAGTAAAATGAGGCAGTTTTAAGGGTTAAATACATTTTAAAAGACAGTAGTTCCCAAACTCTCATACAACTATGAGAGATTCAATATGAATATACCAATAATAAAGTTTATTTAAGCATTACTATGTTCTACACTTTCTGAAGGTTTATGTAAATATTTTATAACCAATTAAGAAAACTCACCGTCCTGCTGTTTCACGAGCCCCTGCTGAATATATCGAATGTATGTAAAAAAGTTACATACAGAGGTGATCTAGGCCAAAAGGGGGAAAAAAGTCATAAATAGTCAAATGTGTCATATCAAAGTGAGCTGTATTAAAATTCATGGTTAAGTTACTTACCCTGTATCTGCAAAAAGGAGAAATGTAATAATAGTTGCTTGAGTCCCCTAATTTAATTCTGTGTTTACAGGGCTTACTCTGGCCAGTTAGAGCACATTTTCTGCAAAACAATGACAAAATTTTAGTTTTTTAAAATTGGAAGCGTTTTGCTCCCACCCTTCTGTAGAAGTTTCATCCTCACTAACACAACAAGTATTTGAGACCTAGCAGGTACCTGGCACTATTCTACATGCAGACAGGACTGACAAATACAAAGGAATAAACCACCTTGCAAAAATACGGACTCTCAATAATTACAGAAGGGGTGCACTACATTCAGACATACCATCCTTTCTATTTGCATACTACAGACTCTCAGATTTGATATGAGGGCTTTCTGGTTAGAATGAGGCTGTAAGTCTCTTGAAGGCAGAGACTGTATCTTATTCATCTTTAAATGCGAGGCACCAAGCACGTGCCTGGCACACACCAGACATTCAATGACTGTTGGTCAAGTGATGAGCCACCTGTCACTCTACTGCTCAGTACAATGATGCTGGACTGTCTTTCAGGGCAGACTCTGAAGGCAGCCTAGTTATTACCCTCCTAAGCTAAAACCATGGCTGAAAAAACTACTACTCCCTATCGAGGCAAAATGAGTACAGCTGTAACTAAAATAAAGTGATTAACAGCATTTTAAATAACATTATAAATTATATAATAAAGAAAAATATGTTACATGAACATTAAATTTCAGCTATACTTACAACAAATATGATACAGATGTGCCTCGATAATAAAGAAAACATATGGAGTGTATTTAAAATAGGGTAATTCTGGGGTGCCTGGATGGCTCAGTTAATTGAACTCTTGGTTTCAGCTCAGGTCATGATCTCAGGGTTGTGATATTCTCTCCTCCTCCTCTTCCCTCCCCTCTGCTCCTCACCCTGCTCACACACTCTCTCATTCTCTAAATAAATAAGATCTTAAAAAAAAATTATAAAATAGGGTATTTTGGAGGTGGCCATTCCAACCACAAAATAATTCTCATCTTTTCAAAGACAGTTTGCCTCATTGTTCTTTTCTTAGAAAATTCCTTTAATGATTTGTAACTATATTTTTAAAACACTAATAACTAGCTTAGGAATGATAAAAGATCGAGAAATTTAAGGCACAAGTGATAAAGTCCTTGGAATTTCCAAAAGTATAATTTACACAAGAAGGAAAAGTAGCACTGAACTGATAAAAATCCATGTATACACTATTCTTCTGGAAACACAAATATACTTATTTGTCTAGTATTTTGTCTAATTTTGAAAGGACTTTGTTTAAAGTGGTTTTAAAGTATCAACTTCTGAAATAATGAAAGTGTTTCTTACTTCATTTCTAAAGCCATCTTTGAATTGTTCATCAACAGTCAACGTATTTTTATTTGAGCTAAGGTTCAACGTCAAAGCCTTCTGACTTCCAAGTCCGGCATTGTTAATGTGCTACACTTCCTCAGGACCCCTTAACAACTCTAGTCCCCAGATTTCTTTTTTTTTTTTTCTAAAGATTATTTATTTATTTGAGAGAGAGCAAGTGAGAGAGTACAAGCAGGGGGAGCTGCAGGCAGAGGGAGAGGGAGAAGCAGACTCCCTGCTGAGCAGGGAGCCCGATGTGGGACTGGATCCCAGGACTCTGGGATCATGAGTTGAGATGAAGGTAGTCACTTAACTGACTGAGCCACCCAGGTACCCCTAGTCCCAAGACATCAAACCCTTACCTGCCATCCTCACTTGAGGATGCCAACATGTCTGTATCTAGACCTGTCGTCTTCTTCCCTGAAGCAGAGCCCTTCCCACTAATTTTGGAAATGTCACAGCACTCTCCCAGTGGGCCTTTAACTCCTTTCATCATCCCCACCTGAATTTCTTCCTCTCCAAAATTCTCTTCAGATTTGTCACATCCTTCTCTCCATACACTCACCATCTTCGGAACACATGGGTGCTTGTTTCTAGGCCTTCAGTCTTACGTAGTCTTCTTTATCCAAATTCTACTCTTGCTCAAAAACCCAGATCAAATCTCCCTCCCTCATGGGCCCTAACCTCCACTCATGAGACTGGTCCTGGCTTCCACAAAGTTCCTACAGCATGTGTCATTTACTTTGTGATTATCTTCAACACCAAGCCGCTGGGAGTCTTGGCCAGGGCCATACTTCACACTTCACAGAAGAGAATATGTTCCTCAAGTTTCTCCACACAACATGCACTCCAAACACCTTGGCATCTCACCCTATTCCTACAAGCAAAGTATCCCTATACTATGAAAACTGTTCCCTAAACGTAATCTATGTAATTATTTTACTAAAATACTATATAAATCCACTTAAACTGGTACCCTCATTTGTCATTGGCACACGTATGCGTTATATAGAATGTAAGCAGAAATGTAAAATTCTATTAACAACTGCTCTATGCTATATTTAAAATAAGGTATACACAGACCTTAAAAGCACAAAAACTGCTATCGATGATCAGGATAAAAATACTTGGGAGCTTGTAGAAGAAGAATTTAGAAATGTCAATCCCCTCACCAAGGTTCAGAGGCCGCTGTGCTACAGTCATGGCCCAGGGGGAGCGCGGGGGTGTTTGGCTCGCAGAACAAACCCGTGACCAGGTTCAGGACCACCTGAACGCGAACAGCATGTGATCCGGCCGAGGATGCGTGTGCACAACAGGAAACACGAAGAATCACACGACTCCTACATCAGGCTTTAACACAGACCTGTTATCTCCTCTCAACCAGCCCTCTTCCCTTCTGCCTTCACGGTGACCCAGACCCGAGTCAATTCCTGCTTTCTGGGCGCTTTCTCAGACTTTCCAGTCCCCTACACAGACCTAGTTCTTAACCGCCAACTAAGCAGCGTCCTCCAAATCTTTCCAAGTCACATCGCCAACAGCTCTGCCAAAGGTCCCAGGGACCGCTGGTTTCGGTCTTTCCTTCTTCTAGGACTGGAGAGCAAAGAGCCTGCTCTGCCATGAAATGAAGGGGTCTCATGTTGGAAGGTTTGTAATCGCCGAGTGTCTGTCATGTATGAAAGATCGAACTGGTTAGCTACCAAAGGGGGAGAGTCCTTTCTAGGACACTACGAAAGCGGAGGATCATATAGAAGTCTTTCTGGCACCGTTTTCATGCTGTTCTAATTCACTCTCTTCCCAAACTATCTTTAATGGCAACCCTCAGGAAGAAGTATTTTACACCAAAATCTCTATGTATAACAAACAAAAGTTCTGCTTATGACCCACTAAACTGATTTTATGATTAACTAATGAGTCACAACATGTGGTCTAAAAAAAAAAATGTGTCTAATACCTGATCTAATATATGTGTATATATTTTTGTAATTAAAAGTTCTTTGATGCTCAGTTTGAAATGCTGCATCTCGCACTGAGGATTTCTCTTTAGTGTGCATAAACTCAACAGAAAACAAGAAATTTAATCACATTTAAAACTAGAAAAACTAAATATTTACAACATATAAGATTTTTAAAACTCCGTGTCTTCCACAAGACATGGTTCTGAAAACATACTTTGGTCCTCCACATTCGACTGCAGAAGCTTTCACAAATCGAATAGGTTGTAATCCCACTGGTTCAATGCTTAGAGTATTGTTTTCCACAGCCTCCAGAACAGCTGAAGCCAACTTTAAAAAAACAAAAAGTATCAGATGCTATGCTGGCATAAAAATATTAAAATTGTATTCTACAGTAAACTGGGTTTTTAAAAAAAAAATTATTCTTTCCCCATGCCCCACTAGTTTGGTCTTAGGTCAAGGAAAAACTGTAATCTTGGTTGGAATTCTTTTATAATCCAAATATTGTTATGAAGGGCAATTCAGTTGTAGCTAAGTAACTTTTCTCATTGTCTACAAGAGGGCTGAGGGCATCAATTCCAATCGGTCCGCCTCTTAGCCACAATTAACATCCACTATTAATGCCACGTCAAAATAAATACGCTAATGCTTTATTTTGCTAAATTCATATGTATTTTTTAACACTGGTCATTCATGACACAGCAATATATACAACTACAGCTGTGTATTTTCTGAACTTGTATGCAAGAGTACAAGAGTGATCTACAAAAGAACCGGCTGGATTATCAAATATTAAATGTACAGATGCGATGGTAGCAACTGACCAACAGGAGATGAAACCAGCACATTTCTTCAGAGTGGCAAGATTACTAATAGGAATGGCCTCCCCCAAAACAGACACAGAGGCACAATGAATGACCTGTCTACATGTCAAAAGTGTTTTACTGTCCGTTTTAACTTCTCCTTACAAATAATGTTAAAGTTAAATCCTCTAAAGACTTCGTATAAGACTCTTAGGATTACATTTCTTAAACAGAGATTGACAAGATATTTATAGACAAACCTTCCACAGGTATGAACAAATTAAATTTATGACCTTACGTCTATATAGTACCTTGTATTTTATAAAAGTTTATGTACTTAATTTACTTCATTTCATTCATTTCATTCCCTGTGACACAAGCAAGGCAGGTATTTTCCATTTTAAAGATGAAGAAACTAAATGATTTTTTATTTAGTTCTTCGTAGTGTATAAAACTTTCCTTATAGTGAACTTTGGACCGAGAATTAAGAAAGCAGCCCTACCCCAGATGCACATTTACTTCACTCTGGTGCAACACATACTTCACTGTGAATGAGCCTCTGCTCAAGTAAACAAAGATGTTCAGTAACTGAATGCCAAGAAATAATCATGATCTTAGTATGGAATGGAGAAAATGATAAAACGTGACATGTTATAATAACTTATTTATGTAAGAGAAAATATATAACATGATTTAGCAAAGGGTACAGCAACAACTCTAACGCATTCCTATTAAAATAAAAAAAAATTACCTCACTTTTTGAGAATGTTAAACATGGAAAGATATCTTCCTGATAAATTTTGTCTAAGAAAGGACACGATCTATCCATTGTGGGATCATCCTTCCAAGATCTGAATTCATTATACAGAGATAAGTCAGCCTGACAAACCAAAAGAAAACACAGAATAATCTTTTTAAAGGCACAAACACAAAATCATCTTATAAAACCAAAACCTAATTTAAACATTACTGATAAAGAAGTCATCTTCATTTAAAATAATGAACTGAACTATTCTTGATTCATGATACCAACTTCCTTTTTAAAAAAATCCCAAGTCCCAAATGACTGACTAGCTCTTTTCAACAGATCTACCCTGGTGTATTCAGCAATGCTACCTGGATTCCCCACAGCCCCCCCAAAAAATGGTGGCGCTCCTCTTAAGATACATTGTGCTCACTGCTCTGAATATAAAACAAGTGATGAGAAGTCTTTTCTGAAAATAATCAAAAGGTTAAGTTGGAGCCAAGTTCATTAAATAAAGTGAAGAAATGGAGACTAAATTGTGAAACCTAGCTGGGGTCGAAATGATACTAACTGTTCTATTACCTGAGGGCATTTTCAAAAGAACTTTGAAAATGTTTACTGTGTAAGCAGCACATATATAACCCCCTAAACTATTTTAAAAATATAACATTTACTAAGATCTATTTTTGGCATAGCAACATCCGGTGACTACTGTCTGAATTATCGACAATTATCAGGCTGACACTCATCTTCCTAGTCACTCTTCCGGGCGGTCCCTCCTTTCCCCTCCTGCCCTTTAATAAGTTTTCCCAAAGTAGTCTTCCCTCCAAATGCCCTCTACTCAGCTCAACACTACCTATCACATACAGAGCCACACCTGCCCCTGGCTGCCCTTTCAAGGTAATGCCCCTCATCCTCCTGCGGCTCTAAGCCGCTATCATCCACGAGAACTGGACACATAAACGACACACTAACTACACCCATGACCTTCAGGACAGCTTAAATGGATATGCAGATGGTTTACATGAAAATAATAAAAGACTAAGTGTATCCAAGCTTTCTTATAGACTTTCTTTTAAGGTATATCATGGAAATTTCAGTATGAGTTTTTTTTTTATCCTAATCCATAAATTCTTTGAATCAGAGCTAAAGGCAAAAGGATAAATAATACTTACATTTTCAAATTACTTTTCTTTGTAAAGTTTACCCTTTAATGGACATAAGCCCCAAAGCAGGTAAGATTCTAGTTCAAAGGCAGTAATTTAAGCTAGTAAGAGCTGACCCTGTGTCAGGAACCATGAGAAGTAAGAACTTCCCAAATGCTTAATCCTCACAGCTGTGCAAGACAGACATCATGATCTTCATTTTTTTAATATATAAATATATATATGTGTATGTGTGTGTGTGTGTGTGTGTGTGTGTATAAAAGAAAACTAGGGCTTAGCAAGGTAAAGGAACTTGCCCAAGGTTACAGACCAAGAAACCGGTAAAAGTTCAAATTTGTATCTAAATGACTTGATGGCAAAGACTTACATAATGCAGGTGTGTGTATAGATGCACAGACGTGCACTTTAAGTGTTTTCAGAAGCTACAATGCAAATGTCGCTTCTGCCTGCCTGTCACATTTTCTACAAAAATATGGACGTTTCACTTTCTTTCCAATGGTTTATTATTTTTTTTAAATTTTAAGTTCAATTTGCCAGTATATAGTAGAACACCCAGTGCTCATCTCATCATGTTTTATCTTTTCCTAAGATTTAAACAGGTCAACTTTACGTGTTTCCTTTGTCTAATAAAGCTTTTTGATAAGTTTTCACAAAACATTAGAATACAGGATATATCTGGAAAGCAAAACGTTACCATTTTGAAGTTGTTTGCTGCCTATTCATATTTCATGAGACATCGTTAAGTTAAAAACAAAACTTTAAAATGTTCCATGAGAAAACATTTAAATTTTGTTAGTGTAAACAGCAGAAAACAAGGTATATAATCACACACACCAAGAAGCTGCAGCAAAATACAAGTTGTACCAAGTGCAAGTTAATAAAAATGCTAATTAATTTCAAGGAAATTAAAGTTAAGACTAATTAAAAAGTTTCTGAAATAGTTAACCAACATGAATTTTAGATTCCATCAAATTCAGATTTGGTCACATACTGAACTTCTCCTTCACCAGCATCTTTTTTTTATTAATAAGCAACCAAAATGCATTCAATTAAAGTTAAGTAACGATTTTGGTTATTCAATCTAATAAAATCCTGGCTTCCGTGCAAAAATTTAACCAAATGAGCAGATACGGCTTCTTAAAGATTCATGATGAACCTGAATACAACAATGTAAAATATAGCTTTTAAGAAAAAGAAAAAAGGAGGGAAGGGCTGCTCCCTGCTTCCAATCTCCTTGGAAATGTTTTCTCATTGTATGCAATGAGAAAACCAAAAATATATATATATAATTATACAATTTTTACTCAAAACAGCTCAAAATATTTTCACATCTGTTACCTTCACAACATGTCTTTTAAAATGATAAGGCTACCATTAGTTCTATTTTTTTGTTGCTTAATTATCTGAATTAACGCTCTTTTACACTGATATAAAACTCTACCTCTCCCAGGATTTAAGTAAAAGCAATGTGCTGTTCAAGAGAATTGCCTTATTTTCACACTTTTTTAAATTTCATATTCTGTTAGAGCATCCTACCAAGTAATTTTGCCTAGCCAGATCATTAAAGCCACCCACTCTCCTTTATACAACACATGACAGTTTGCTCCCTAAATGAAATACCAAGAGTAAGAAACTCACCAAGTTTCCAGCAGGTAACTCCAAGGTCAGCCAAGTAGAGAACGGAACTGAAGACTCCCTGAAAGCAGCCAGCTCTAGATAAAGCCTCCCCCATCTTAATATTGCATACTTTGTACTAAAGATTTTGCTGGCAAAAATCGTAACTGACACCTCAGTGATGAGAATTAATAAGGATCAAGAGAGTCAGAGGGGACAGTCCTTGGCGAGTTACCTCTTTGCAATCTTTTACAATTGGCTGTATCACACTGAGGTCCTGATGACTGCCACTCATAGCACTGCTTGTACTTTTATTTCTTGTGTGCCCCCTTTTAAAAGGTGTCTTTCCGCCTGGCAGAGGCTCTTGCGTAGGTGATGTTGGAGAACTGGACAATACAAGTGTCTTCAATGCAGCGACTTCAGCTTGAAGGACATCAATCTTGGAAAGAAAGCAACAGAGTTCATACACTCACTGTTTTATGACAGATTCAGCTAAATGCTAGCAATGTGATCAAAACACTTTTCCTTTCAAAGATGAAATAAAGTTTAATTTGTATTTGCTGTGGAGTAATACAAAGAAAGTGAAACCAAGTTTTTTAATGTTTCTATATGGCTTGGATTTGGCTGCTATTCACAGAGCTAAGTGAAATTTTTTAAGTTATCAAAATGCCTAACATGTGATTCATGTGAATTTTCAAAATCCTCAAAATAGAAACAGCTTATGAATAGTTGTGGTTCATTCCTAAAATAACAGGAATAATAATCCTAGTTTGGTGGCTTTTTTCCCCAGCGAATTAAGAAAAATATCATTAACTTTAAAATGTGATTATATAATCCTTTTGATAATACATATGATTCACAAGACTTAAAATCCTTTGGTTCTATTTATTCATTTATTTTTAAGATTTTTTTTTATTCCTTTATTCATGAGAAACACAGAGAGGCAGAGACACAGGCAGAGGGAGGAGACTCCCCACGGGGAGCCCTTATTTAATAAATTTGTAATAAATAAATTATTTAATTTTATTTATTTTTAAGATTCCTTTGGTTCTAATATAAATGAGTGCCTACTGTTCACTATTAATTGTACCTCTGTAGTAGGTTTTCTATTTATAGTTTCCTGTAGTTCCCAAATCTTCTAAAATAAGCTCTAGTTTATAAATAGGAATATCCAATAAATGTTTTAAGTATCTTTAAGACAGTAATCACGAATTTCTTTATTTTTTTACTATTAAGGCAGCAAAAACTTACTTTTCCTTGTGCTTCCTTTAGCTGTTTTTCTGCTGTTGCCTGCTTGACATTTGCTTCTCTCACCATCTTATGAGCTTCCTGAAAAAGTTAAAATCTCAACTTTTGGAAACAAAGTATTTAGCCTCTGTTTTCAAAAAATCTTTCAACACGTGTCTACGACTGTAGCAAAATTTACCAAAACTACCAAAATTTAACCTGAAAATAAATATTCAATGTCAATTGTCAGTTCTTGAAATAGCAATTATCATCTGATAGGTAAACAAGTATAAATTAGGAATATGTACTTTTAGTACTAATATCACTGACATAGCCACATTAAGTTCAATCATTGTGGATCAATGTTTGTGTAAAGACTGTGAATGTTTGACATTCTGTGTGCCAACCCCACTTCTCTGTAGTTGGGTTTCTGTAACTTGGCTACTATATAAATGTTCATATTATCAATCACAGCAAAGACATACAGAAGGGACAAGTAAAAATATTAATACATCAATAATGTTGCATTTATAAGAATGACACAGCTGAGAAGCCCTAGAGCTTCTAATAAAAACATTCACAAAATGATACGAAGTGACAAATTCCATGCAGAGCAATCTGCAAAGGCAAATCAGAAATTAGCCTTTAAGATGGTCTTAATTTTTTAGTACCATAAATATGAAATTCTAGGTATTCAATTCCTTTTTCCCTTATATTTACTGATCCAAATTTACTCCTGACATCGCTTTGTGAGGTGCTATACCAGGTGCTGATAATATACTGGGAAAAGAAACAAGGTCCCTCCCTCTTAAGGAGCTTACATTCAGTTTACATTCTAATAATCAAAATATCCAAGTAAGAATTCTGAGTTTTACTCTAAGTGCAATACGAAGCCTTATGATCTTTTGAAAAGAAAGTCACTGATCTTACTCGTATTTTTGAAAAACTACTCTGCTGTACGGAACAGTCCTAAAGAAGATTAAGGATGGACTGGAACCATATATAGGCTGCTTGAGATAATACCCTGGGATTGAAAAACACGTATGTTAGAACTTCAAATTATAGTTTATGAGAGGGAAGAGAAGAAGGGAAGGAGGAGGGAGGGAGGAAGTCAGCTTCAAAGACATTTAATACGTGTTTGACAATGGCACCCTTACTAAGTCTGTCAACTGTTCAGTGTAAGAGTCAACATTCTCCACATCCGACTCCCATTTGCTCCCACAGTATTGTAATGAACTGCACTTTGTTTATATGCTCATGAATGTGAATTTACAGATCACATTAGCTTAAATAAGAGATGCTTTACTATCAATACTTTATAATGAGAAGAGATTAACTGTGAAAATCTTCCATGCACAGTTATGCTGGTTATCTTGTATCAAAGTCCTTAAGAGCTGCCAATGAGGTAAGTGGTTTTCTTTCTAAAATAACAAAAGTTTCAGATTTGCTGAATTTTTCTTTTTTTTTTTTTTTAAGATTTTATTTATTTATTCATGATAGTCACAGAGAGAGAGAGAGAGAGAGGCAGAGACACAGGCAGAGGGAGAAGCAGGCTCCATGCACCGGGAGCCCGACGTGGGATTCGATCCCGGGTCTCCAGGATCGCGCCCTGGGCCAAAGGCAGGCGCCAAACCGCTGCGCCACCCAGGGATCCCTGAATTTTTCTATAACGAGTGGCTGTCAACAGATCACTATTTGGCAGATATTTATAAAATAATAAACATATCTAATCTGACCCTTTAGGATAAGTGACATTTTAACTATAAATGCAAAAGTAACTCAGGCTAAGGAGAGATTTGTTTAAATGTCTGGAAATGGACTCTGCTTTCCTTAATAGTGGACTATGCAACCTGGACAAAACCTCCCATGGAGGATAATTTAAAAAGCTGGACAAAATTTTTGTAAATGTATCAGAAGGTATTAGAGAGCTAACAAAACGGTGAAGAATGAGAGGACCAAGACCCAGGAGAAGATGGAAACTAAGAAAAGAAAGGTAGAATTCAGGGTGAGATCTGAGGTATACAGTGAAGACGTGGTGTAACCTACATGTAACTAGAGTCCCAAAAGGAGAGGAGAGCTAAGAAATGAGGCTGAAGCAGTAGCTGAAAAGATAACACATAGGATTTGCAAACTGACAAGACATCAAATAGCAGATTCCAAAAAAGTTTGAAAATTTACTATCACTTTGTCATTCTAAATGTGAAAATGATACAAGTATCTTCTATACCAGGAGTCAGCAAACCTCCTCTGTAAAGGGTCAGACTGTAAGCAGTTGGGGCTTTCTGAGCCATCCTGTCTCTGCTGCAGTGTGAAAGCAGCCACAAACACACAAATGGCGAACGTGGCCATTTCAATACACACTTATCAGCACTGAAATCTGAATTTTCTTGTCACAAAGTACTCTTGTTTTTTTTCCCCCAAACCACTTAAAAACTGTAAAAACGAATCTTAGCTGATGAGGCTGCACAAATTAGGGACAGGCTAGTTCTGCCCTCTAGGCTGTAGTTTGCAGACCTCTGATACAAACATTCATGTGTAGACACTCACAGACTTTGAAAATGGAATTTTCTTCCTATCTGGTTAACAATGATTCAAATGAAGAAGGTGGTTTTTCTCTTTCTTTAAAATAATGTTTAAACTTGTTCTCTTCTGATTAATTTGCAAAGATAGTCTGTTGGTATTAGAGAAGACAAATGCACCAGAGAATATTCTGGTGAAACCTTCACATAACCAGCAATGGAACTGAAAATTCAATATAATGATTTAATACAGGGAAAGATGTACTTCTTCCATTTGGATCCATATATTCATGAGTTATCAGCCATATTGCATCTAATTTTAAAAAAGGAATAAAGACTAGACCTTCACCTGAATCATGAATTGTTAAAACAAGATTTTTGAAAACAAGGTAACATATTCAATCATACTCCTCTTACTAAATATATACACACACTATACATATATTTTAGTGAGGATAAAATATTTTTGTATTATTACAAATAAACTTATTAACTTGCTTTTTAAAACTTGTTTTATAGTTTACATAACATGTATTATATGTTAGTGTATACATATAATTTATAAGTACATATGCTCTTAAAACAGTGCCTACCAATAGGTAACCCTCAATAAATATTACTTATTTTCATCATAATAAAGGTACACACTCAAATTTTTCTTTTACAGATTAAGTACATGATCTCAACAAAAGTTTGGCATCTATCGGTCTAGGTAAGAAAAATCATGATGGCTTGCAAAATGGTGTTAGCAATATCATGATGAAAGGTAGAAAGATTTGCCTTATAAATCTGTCACAAGATTTGCCTTGTGAATATGGAATACAGGAGAGGCCTCAATGAGGACTCCTCTTCTGTGGCCTGAGACCAATGAAGTACCATTTATGATTTTCATAGTACTTAAAGCAAGGATCAGGGTTATGAATTTGAATCCCAGCTCCTTAATCCTTTATGCCTCATTTTCTTCACCGATAAAATGATAATAATTTGTACTATATACCTATTAGCATTATGAAGAAAAAACTCAGTGTGCATAGACATTACTAAAACTGGCTGACAAAATGTAAAAAAAAAAATCTGAAGGCTACCTATCTATCTTTTCTTTTTCCATGTCAAATGGATCTACTTTTTTAAGCATTCATTTTGTTATCTCAAAATCAGAGACCATATATATGTATATGTGTGTATATATATAGAATTCTTGTATTTGATAGTTTTAAAACCCAACTTTCCTACAAAGTGTAATTATACTAAAGATTATTCATATACAACAAACTCCTAATTTTAATTTACATGTTAAGTGTACCAAAGCTGAGCAAATTTCTATTTATTCAAAATAATCCTTAATTCTTACAAAACTATATACATATTTATATATTATATTTATATATATGTAAAATATAAGCAAAAAATCTTTTCATAAGACAATGAGAAACTAGATCATGAATGCACAATAGACCACAGAAAAACTTTTAGCACCTTTTTATAAAATTCGTAAGTAACTGGTTTGAATACAGTGTCCTTCATTAGTGAAATCATCTTCTGTCGGTGTAATTCCTTTCCCAGTGTCAAGGCTATTAGCCATTGTCAGACCAGGTATAGATCAGGGACCCAAATACCTTTTTTTTTAGATATACCTTTTATTCCAAAAATTCCCTTTCTGCTTTTTCACATCCTGCTATGGAGAGGGAGAAGTTTCTTCCCATTTGTTCTCCTACCTTCATCTAACAGAATATACATGCAAGTGCAGACAAGAGGAAGTAAGCAAGGCTAAAATTATGGCCAAGCAGGTGAGAAGCTTAATATATTTGCTTTCTTATCTAGTATCCATATATCATTATAAAACTCTCTTCTGGCCAAGACAATACTGGAAGAAAAAGTCTAAGGTTTCTTGTCAACCCCCTCTACAAACAAAGATGTAACAAGTCATATAGCTCCTGTCCTCTAGTCTTTGATGACTAGCTAACCAAAAATAATAATAAATCAGTTTTTAAATGTCCATGAAAAGAAAAGGACCCCTGAAAAAGAGGACAGGGCAAAGGGGTGTTGAGCAGAGGGGACATGGAAAGCCCACAGCTGAAGAAATCCACACGTAACTTGTTACCATGTTCCTTGTAATGACAGAAATGGTGGAATATGTGCAGTTGGTGGATTATGACTCTCATGACAGTGACCATGTAGGTGAACATGAAAACATGTTATTTGAAGAAAAAATACAAAATATATTAGGATTACAATTATGTAAGAAAATATGCATACCTCTAAAACTGAAACAGATGCTGCATAAATAAAAATAACAAAAGGGGAAGAAAATTTTCTAAAATTTTTTACCACACTCAGTTTTAAAAACAAATTTTTAGAGTAAAAAAATTAGTATTATTATAATTTTAAGATTTTATTTAAGTAATCTCTACACCCAACGTGCGGCTCAAACTTATGATCCTGAGATCATGAGTCACATGCTCTGCTGAATGAACTAGCCCAGAGTCTCAAAAAGAAATTATTAACAATTGATAATGGCATTAGTCATTCCAGTTAACACCTCAATCTTTTTGATTAAGAAATCTTTTTTTTTTTTTTTAAATAAGCTCTGTGCTGAGCATAGGGCTCAAACTCATGACCCCAAGATCAAGAGTTGCATGCTCTACCAACTGAGCCAACCAGGTACCCTTGAATAAGGAACTCTTAAAGGCTCAAGGTTTTAACCAGAAAGAACCACATTCTATGAAAGTGGTTCTTAAGTAAGTACTATCCTCTCCTCACCCCCAACTTATAAAAGTTGTCAAAATGATCAGGAGTATGACTAGCTTTTTGGGGCCAAAGCCAAGTATGATGGTTAATGCTGGATGCCAGATATTTGGTCAAACCTTACTCTGGCTGTTTCTATGAAGGTATTTCTGGACGAAACTAACATATGTTAACTCAGGCAGATTTTTCTCCAATAATGTGGTTGGGCCTTATCCAATCAGTTGAAGGACTAAATAGAATGAAACAGCAGATCCCGTTGGAGTAGGAGAGAATTTTCCTGCCTTCAAACTCCAAGTGAAACACCAGTTCTTGTTGGGTCTCCAGCCTGTCAGCCTTAGGACTAGAGTTGCACCATCAGTTCTCTGGTTCTCAGGCCTGTGGACTTGGGACTATAAAACTATACCATCAGCTCTCCTCGGTCTCCAGCCTGCTAACTCACCCTGCAGAACTTGGTAAAGTAGCCTCCATCATCACATGTGCTGATTCCTTACTATCAGTCTCTATATAATTATGTATACATATATACACATCTTATTGGTTTTATTTCTCTGGAGAACCCTGGCTAATACATCAAAAATACAAAATGACAAAGTCAATTTGCACCTCTAATGAGAAACACTGCTTGAGGTGGGTAGAAACTATAGTCCTGTTGGCAGGCTGGAGATAAAGAGGTGGGCTTTCTAACAAGTAGATGTGCCTTCTAACAATCCTCAAACCTTCGCCTCTCAGACAGCTACGTCAAGAGTTTACCATCTTTATTGTGGAGTCATATTTATTATAGGATTACCCTAAAGTAGCCCCTAAATGCTTGATAAAAACAAAATTAAAATTTACCTCGTTTCTGTCCACACAGGCATTTTAAAACAACCTGATACTGGTAGCCCACAGGGTCTTTTTCTTTTCCCATCATTTTAAGTTGCAGACTCTACATTTCTTAAAGATTTCATTTTTCTTAGATGACTTATAAATTATGTGTGAAGCTAAGCATATCTTTTTCAAGATCCCCTCAGAAAACAATTCTATCAATATATAAAAATCAAGATGTTGCTCTTGGCCAACATGTAAATAGACCAACCTCAAACAGACTAGCTGTGAGTTCCTCCAATTCCTGTCCAAGTTGATCTCGTACTTTAGAAAGCCTCTCACACTCTTCATCTTTTAACTTCAGTTCCTATGAAAAATTGATCATTTTATTTTGAATTTCCATAGTTTGAAGTTAGATTCAGCAGACTACATAATCTTTACTAATAAAATGACAAAATATTAATACTGTCCCCTTCTACAACGCTCAAACTGAAAATGTTTATTTAGCACTTGCTATGTGGAAGACAATCAGGCAAATCTAAAATTATAAATAATTCTAACTCACATATTAAATTTTCATGTTTCTTTCATGAGACGTCCAAAGATTAAGTAGGATTATATGTTACGTGTGAAAATAAACAATTAAATGACTTCATTCTTTTTTCCCTTTTCTCCGAACATATTTATTTCCATCAAACAGGAATTTAATTGCATTTAACATTTCAATAAAAATTCAGTGGGTTGTTTTCATATTTACTTTAAAATTTATTCACTTATAGATAACTTTATGTACCATATGGCAATTATTTTAAAATTTCCATTAGGAGACTATACCCATTTAGCACTGCAACCAGAGGCAAATGATACATATTTGCATTTAAAACTAAGAAAAATGTTAATGACAAAATCACATCCTACATTTACACATGAATTCTCAAAAGGTCTCAAATAGATGTTTTAAAAAATCCTTTTTAAAAATGTAAATAATACGTACTTTTATATGTTGCCCTAATTTTTCAAATTTAGGATAAAAAAAATCGAAGCTTCCTATATATTGATCACAATTACACTAATGAAATAATGAGTTAGTTGTATTGTAATTGTGTAGCAGCACAGTTTTTGAATCCCCCAAAGACAACTCCAGAAAACTAAATATACTAACTAAAGTATCAGAAGAACCCAATGACCACATCTTCAACAAAACTAGGTAAGGAAAGCCCCACAAATCTTACACTATGACAGAACTTGGCTACATTGCCAACACCAGAAAATGAGCAGCTCTGGGGAAGGATAGCAGGAAGGGGAAGGGAATACAGAGGTATCCTATGAAGCCTCAGAACCCAAAAAATCATTACAAATACCCAAAAGGAGAGGATTCGACCTTAGCGGAAACTGGGAGAATTTGAGAACAAATGGAGAAAAAGGAAAAGGTTTCCACAGGCTCCAAGTTGCAGGTGGAGTATGAAACCCTATATGCAGCCCTGAAGCAGCAAACTACCACAAAGCCCTCAACTCTCAGGAACTAGAGAGCATCCAGCAAAGAGACTCTTCCAGGATACTGCCCTCTTGGAATCTGAAACCAAATTGCAGGACAAGAATAACAGAGGCTGAGAGACAGAAGGCTCAGATATTAAAGGAGAAAGAGGGTGGCAAGATTGCAAAGCAAACAGATCGCAAAAGTAGCATACGAAAAAGTATTTTTTCTTCTATTTCTAGAAATATCATTCCTAGACATAATATTAAGCCTGTAAAGTTTGCAGAGACACTAGGCTAGAGGAGAAAGCCTTCTTGAACAAGGCTTACCTCTGAGAGACAGAAGTGGCTACACAGATATACCAATAACAACAGAAGGGAAAGCTCTTGAACATAAAATTGAGAAAGCTACCTTGGTTTATCCTACTCCTTCACAGGAGCCTCCTCCTAATGGTCCAGGGAAATTCAATCCATTTAAACATGGAAAACAAACACAAGTATGTGAAGCTACCATAATAAGAAAGTTAAGTCACCTTTATAAGGTAAAGAAAATCAGATAGGTATTAAATGTCAATAGCATTTTATGCTAGAAAACAACAGAATGACATTTTGAAGATACTCAAGGGGGAAAAAATGTGAAATGAGGATTTTATAACCAGCCAAAGTGTCCTTCAAGTGAAAGGTCAGAGACAAAGAATTATAAACCTGTAAAATTTTAGAGAATCTTTCTCGTAGGAGTGTGATTCAGTGATCAAGAATGAAGATCTACATAATCCAGAAGAGGCTGGGAGGAAGCTTTAACACTAAGGACAGAGACGGGTGAGAAGCAAATATACTGAACTGTAGAACTACAACTAAAAGATGGGCATATCAAGAGAATGAAAAGACAAGCCACAGACTGAAGAAAATATTTACAAAAGACACAGCTGATAAAAGACTGCTAAAAAAAATAAACAAATTCTTAGAACTCAACCATAAGAAAACAAACAACCTGACTGAAAAATGGGCAAAAAGTGCCTCAACAGACACTTTTTAAGATTTTATTTATTTATTCATGAGAGACCCAGAGAGAGAGAGGGAGAGGGGCAGAGACACAGGCAGAGGGAGAAGCAAGCTCCTCGCAGGAAGCCCGATGTGGGACTGGATCCCAGGACCTGGGACCACACCCAACCCCTGAGCCACCCAGGCATCCTTCAACAGACACTTCAACAAAGAAGATAGAGAAAAGGCAAATATACATATGAAAAGATACTCCATACTAAGAGTGGGAATCTGCCAAATGTAGAGGAAGGAGTAAAACAGTATGTTTAATAGTAGCTAAAAATGAGGGATGAACACCACAGAAAGATTAATGCCAGAAAATTGGGTTTATGGCCCATCCCAAAACGCACTTAGAAATCAGGACTTCCTTTAAAAATAAGGGGAGATTATCTCGAAGGCCAAGGGAAGTCACTGAAGGATTTTAAACAGGATAGCAACAATAAGATTTACAATTCAAAATGGTTACTTGGAAGTGTGGTGAGGTTGTTGAGGTTTAAAAAAAAAAAGACTAGAAAACAGTTCACTGATTACTGCTGCATTTTAGGCAATAGATACAAATTTAGAGTACTTGTACTGGAGAAAAGAAATTTGAGAAATATTCAAAACACAGAACATCAAGACTCTGATCAAACGCATTCCATCAAACTCAAAACTATGGTTTTTAAGATAAACATTTTATATATCAAGAAAGAAAAAATGCTGTCAATGAAACTATGTGATTTTTCTCACTAAGAATTTTCATTTTAAACTTAAAGAAAAAACTCTTTTAAGCTAACACAGATTTTTATTTTTTTTTACACCTTTCTATTTCAATGTCATCATAGTGAAGTCATTTTGAAGATATTTAAGCCAGCAATTAAGACCAAAAAATACAGAACCCAACTCACAGAATTCAATTGAATTAATCACAACATGAACAACTATGACCAAGTTCACATACAAGTAGACAATGATGAGTGTCATGATGGTTAATATGGAAAAAAGTGTATAATTCAGAATCTGTGAAGTATGACCATGTATACATCTTATCTCCCCAACTAGTAAACACCTAAAGACAGGGTCAAATGTAATTTATTTTGCCCCCTACAGGGCCTTGTACAATATTGTCAGTACTACCTCTCTCCAAGAAATATATCTGTTTATGAAGGAATGTAGTAAATGTTTATGAATATCCATGACCACAGTTAGTGGGACCCTGCTGAACAATGGATCTGACACAGGTATGCATTTCTGAATGACTTTATCTGGCTGCAAGCTATTCCATTTAATTTTATCTTCCAACTTAACTCATTTTCTTTTAAGGAAAAAAAAATTAAAAGTTGAAAATAACACATTGTACCAGTAAGTCTCACACTTAACAATGTAAGAATCACCGGGGGGGAAGGAGGGTTATTAAAAATATATATTCTCAAACCTCAACACAATAATTTTATTTCAGCAGAATCTGGGGTAGAGTCCAGGAAGCGACATTTTAATAAAGGTAAACTCAAGTCCAACTTCTACCCCAGAATTCTACCAAAACTGGTCTTCAGCAATGACCTGTGGAAGGCCAAATAAGTGGAGAATTACATCTCTGGCATCCCTGTACCTCAAAATCAATGATCACATGGGTGTTCCCCTTGTACACAGTATGGATTTGTTGTTCGGAAGTGGTTACCCAGGGGCTACATTTCCCAGCCCACCACGCATCTACATATCAGTATGAAATTGGTTTGCACCAATGGAATGTGAGTCAAGGTTATGTGTCACTTCTAAACCAAGTCTTTTTAAGAAACAGGTGTGCCTTCTCCAAGCTTTCTTTTCCTTTCACCTCACTGATTAGATACAGATAACAATAAAATTCTAAAAGATTATAAAGATCCAAGAAGAAACCCAGATCCCTGAATTATTTCATAAAGAACCACATATCAACTATACGCATCTGCTGCAAAATGCTCAATAAATAAAAATTAACTTTAACGTTAAATCACTAAAATTTAAGAGTTGCTTACAAGCAGCTAGCATGTCCCTAATTAATATGTGCATCTATTTTATAACAATGTAACTGTATACACATGTATATATTCATATACTCAGCAAAATGTATCGAGAACCCATTAGGTGTTCAAAATATAATCAGGAGCAAAAGACACTTGCAATCTTATCCTCATGAAGCTCAGAATTATTGGAGCATATGCATAAGTGTAGGTTTTTGTATTAGGGTTTCTGGGTGGTACAGAACAAATATAAACAGAAACAGAACTTTGACTCTTAATCAAGATGGACCAACAGGGATATTTACAACCCCACCTGACACAACTAAAAACCTGGAAAAAATACATTAAAATATTTTTAAGACACTAGGCACTCGACAGCAGACAGTAATTCTCCAAATACGGGAAACAAATTAGGTGAGCCCTACAATTTGGTCCAGCTTATCACTCAAAAAGATGAAAGCATTATTAGACAAGGATTAAAACAGTTGTTAAACTGAGCTTCATATATTTTAGAACCTAGAGAAAAGACTGAACTTATTAAACAGCAAAAAAATATCACAAAGACCCAAATTAAACTTTCAGAGATGATAACTATAATGTCTGAAAAAAAATACACTGTATAGCATTTATAGATGAGATGCTGCAGAAGAAAGGAGGAGTGACACTGGAAACAGCAACAGAAACTACACACAATGAAACACAAAGAGAAAAAAAAGATTAAAAAAAAAAAAAATGAACAGAGCACCAGTGAGCTGTGGGACAATTTTAAGCAGTCTAATGAATGTGTAACAGGAGTCTGGAAGAAGAACAGAGATAGGGTAGGTTGTAAAAGTTTTTGAAGAAATAATGGCCCAAACTTCCCAAATTTGAAAATTAACAAACTACAGATTCAAGAAGCTCAACAAACCCCAAGCATAAGATACATGCAGAAAACTATACCAAGATACACCATAATCAAACTGCTTATAGCCAGGGCTAAAGAGGAAGCTTACACCACATGTGGAGGAACAAAGGATAACACCTCATTTCTTGTGAGAAACAATGCAAGCTAGAATACAATGGAGCAACATCTTTAAAGTACCAAAAGGAAAAACTATCAATTTAAAATTCTTTACCAAGTGAAAATATCTTTCAAAAACAAAGGTGGAGAAAAGATAACCTCTTCAGAAAAAACAACTAAAAATAATTTATCACCAGTAAACGTACATAACAAAAATGTTAAAAGATGTCCTCCCAGGAGAAGAAAAATGATTATCAGATGGAAATCAGGATTCACAGGAAGAAGTGAAGAGTGACTGAAACAGCAGATAACACAGGTGAATATAAAGATTCTTATCATCTAAATCTCTTCAAAAGATAATGAGTCATTCAATGCAAAAATAGTAACAATACACTGTGGAGTTTAAACATATAAACAAGTGAAATATACAAAAACTGTAGTACAAAGGTTACAGACAGAAGTATGCTTTTATAAGGTTCTTCCATTGTATATGAGATAGTTTAACATCATTAGAAGGTAGACAGGAAGAAGTTAAATATGTATACTATAAATCCTAAAGCAATCACTGACTTAGCACAACAAAGATACATAATTGATAAGCCAAAGGAGATAAGATGAAATCATAAAAAGAAATGTGGAATTAATCCAAAAGAAGGACAAAGAAAAAGAACAAATGGAACAAACAAAACAGTACAATTGCAGATTTAAACTAAACCATATCAATATCACATTAAGTGTAAATGGTCTAAATATGCCAATTAAAAGGTAGAAATTACTGGAATGGATAAAAAAGCAAAACCTAACTCTGTATCACCTGCAAGAAACTCACTTTAAGGAACACAAAAATAGGTTAAAGATATAAGCTATGTGTATAGCTATTTTAGTTATTGGCCATTCACTGAAGCATTAATAAGGAGACATATATGCCAGGCATTGTATTGTATTATGCTAAGCACCAGGGATACAAAAATCAATGTTATACTCTTAAAAGTCTGGTAGCAAAGAGAGTGGGAATATATGTTTGTGAAATGACACTGACATGCTAAAAATTACACATAAAAAATGTCTTGTCAAGTTTCTAAACGTGAATGGGTCCATTTGATGTAAACTCTCAAGTTTATAGAGTTCATATTATTCCTTTATTGTATTTTTGACATCTGCAATGTCTGAAGTTAGATACCTATTTCATTCCTGCTACTGATAATTTGTCTTTTTTGTCAGTCATGTTAGATGTTTGTCAATACCGGTTTTGTTTTTGTTTTTGTTTTTTTTAAAGATTCAGCACTTTCATTCATTTTCTCTAGTTTTTCTATCGTCAATTTCATTGATTTCTGCTCTTTATTACTTCTTTCTTTCTGTTTGATCTGATTTTACTATTTCTTTCCTAGGTTCTTTTTTTTTTTTTTTTTTTACTTATGTGTTTCCTAGGTTCTTAAAGTGAGAGCTTAGATTGCTGATTTGAGACTTTTCCCTTTTCCTAATTATAATATTTGGTGCTATAAACTTTCCTCTGAAATGTAATTACAGTCACAGAAAAAGAATAAGACATAGCCATAAAACTGGAAATAGCAGAAATTTTAAACATGACCAAATGGGAAATACAGCAAATTACCAAGAAAAGAAAATTCTCTAAGGTAAAATACAGAAAATATTCAAGCCCAGCTGAATGGGAAAGGTAATTATTACTAAACAATTCCTCAAAACAAAATGATTTGGATGAAATGACTTCAAGTGAAGGACCATAAAGTCAACCACACATAAGGGGAAAACCCACACATAGAACATAACCCACCAAATTTGCATTAATGATACTGTAAGACAGGGAGCAAGCAACATAGGTGACACAAAAAAAAAGTTTCAGATTCTCATTTTCCCAGTGAGTACTATCAGATGAGCTTCTTTACTACTCCACTAATTTCACAGATTCCTAGATGCTGCCCAACAGGAGCTGAGACTGTGCACATAGGAAAGTAAATGTAGCACTGCAATGATTTCATCTGAGTTGCCCCACTTCATGAATAAATGTTAATTTCAGATACAAAACATGAAAGAATAAAGTATCTTTTCTGCTTACCCTCTGAGCTTTTGCAAGTTCTTCTTTTAATCTTTCATAGCCCTTTTCTCTGACTTCCAAAACAGATGGGCTTCGTAAACGGGACAGACTATCAGTACTCAACCCAAAAATATCATCGCTGCCATCACAAGCCTCTGTTATAGTTGCACCCTGTAAAAACTCCCTTTCTGCATTACAGTTGTCCTTTCTTGTAGTTAATTTAGTTAACCCAGTTGTGACTCCAGAGGTAGAACAAGGTGTTGGATCTGTAACATGGATGCTGTAAAGGAGAGTTCAGAAAACATCAGCATATGCTCACACAGATCTGGCATAAACACAAAGGTCTACAACTACACTATCCAATGTGACAGCCACCATGTTTAATGGCAAGAATTTAACATTTGACTTAAAAAATTAATTATTATAAAAAATTAAAATCAAACTAAGACATTTCAAACCTCATAGCCACATGCAGCCAATGGCTATCACATTTTCATTATCACAGAAAGTTCTATTTGATAAGTGTTACTTAAAAATCTTTATAAAAAATTGAATAAAAATCTTTATAAAAGAAAAAATCTTTATAAAGGAAAAAATAAAAATCTTTATTAAAAAATGCATTAAAATCTTTATAAAAGAAAAAAATGAATAAAAATCTTTATAAAAGAAAAAAAATGAATGACAGTGTTACTCTAGAACAAGGGTCAGAAAATTAAATGCAAGCTAAATCCAGCCTGTTACCTCTTTTGCAAGACTCACAAGCCAAGAATTCATTTTTACATTCTCAAATGGTTGAAAAAAAATCAAAATAATATTTTGTGGCATAGGAAAATAATATGAAACTCAAAATTCAGTGTCCATACATAAAGTTTTATTGGAGTTTATTCATTTACATACTGTCTGTAGCTATTTTCACACTTCAACAGCAGAGCTGCATAGCTACAACAGTGATTGTATGTATGGCTGGCAAAGCCTAAAATATTTACTACCTGGCCCTTTACATAAATAAAGTTCACTGACCCTTGCTCTTTAACATTAACATGTATTGTTCCTTTTCATGGCCAAGCTTATTCAAATTTCCTGAAATAACAAAACTTAAGGTAACCAAGCAAATTGTCCATTTGTTTAACATAATATTCCAAAATAAGGATCTTGATGATCTCCTACCTGACACTAGATATTTCTGCACAATTTAAACGTCTTGGGGATGAATACACAGGTTGTGTGGGAAGATCAGAAACATCTAAGGCATTAGCCTGAAGAGGGGCAGAGCACAGAGCTGAAGGATGTGGCCGATAGATGACACTTGGTGAGGTAGTTTGCTCTTGAGTTCCTGATTCATACACACCAAGAAGGTCTGGAGAAGTAGGTGAAGCAAGGTTTACTTCATGGAAGCCTTCCAAGGGGTCATTAGCCATAGCAAAAGCCTCATCATAAGACAACCTATGTTAAAACAAAAAGAAGGCAGTTATTTTATAGTGACATTTAAAATTAAAACGTATAACTTAGAGAATGTGTTTAAGAGTCCATCATAAATTATAAACTTACAATAAAAGCAAAGAAAAAATACTGTAGTCATTTTAACATTTATTAACCTCAAAGTATAAACATTACAAAAGGCAAACAATCTGATTTGAACAAAACTTGAAAGTTATAGCTAATATGCTATTAAACTGAGTTAACTAATAAGTATGATGAAAAAGAAAAATTTGCTTGATTTTTAATTCTTCTATCATATGACACTGGTTAGAGTAAGAGAGGCAGTTAAAAATATGTATATATAGACGTGCATGCTTGGAATGAGATATATTCGTTATCCTAAACTGTTGACACTGAACAACACAGCAACTGGGGCATCAAATCCCCACAGAGTCGAAAATCTACATATAATTTTTGACTCCCCCAAATCTTAACTACTGTTGGCCTGTTGACCAGAAACCTTATCCAATAACCGTCACCTAACATATATTCTGTACTTATATGTATTATATACTATTATTACAATAAAGCTAAAAGAAAATATTAAGGAAAATAAAATACACTTACAGTATTGTGTTTATCCAAACAAAATTAAAAATCCACATTTAAGTGGACCCATACAGTTCAAACCTATGTTGTCAAGGATCAATGGATAATTTCAAATTTAGGTATACCTTTTACCCAAATTATGAAACTGTTCATATTTTGGGCCATTTGAGAATAGGTTTTAGACATGATGCCCATTACCACTTAATATCTCAATATATAAATCTTAAGTACAAGGAGATTTTCCTGTCTAACCATAAAACCATCAAAATCAGGAAGTTAATGCTGATTAATACAACCATTCAATCAATAAGCCCCAGTCAAATTTCATAGAATGCCCCAATAATGGCTTTCTTTATAGGCCCCGGATCCAATTTAGGATAATGCGTTAAGCCTTAAATTTCTCCTCTGAGGGATGAGAATGGGAATGACAACATTCTCTCCATTCTCCAGGGTGCTATAAGGATTAAGAGAATCCAAATAGAGTACTTAACACTGTGCTATGTACTTGGCACACAATAGGACCTCAATAAACATTTGTTACCATAGTCAGCTATTAACAATAACATGTTTCTCCGTAAGGAAAAAGTATTTCACATAACTACTCAATTACATCATCAAGTTTAAAAAGTGTACCACTCACATTTCTAATTTGAAGAATGTAAATCTTATAAATCCTGTATTGATTTTCCACTGTCTACAGGATAAAGTCCAAATTTAACAGCCTGAAAATCAGTCTTCTATGATCTGAACCCAACCCCACTTCTCAATTTTTTCCTTCCTACAATAAAACTGTGATAATCATGAGCAGTATCCTCCCAGAACTTACCCAAATTCCCAAACAAAAGCACCAATATAGCACCTACTTTCTTCATAAAATACAAAAAATTGTATTCGCTAAACTGAAAAATTCTTTCATATCCTTAATAAAAAGAGTTTAAAATAAGACAGGTAAAGAATAAAAAGGCTGCAGTAAAGCAAAGAAGGAAGAGAGGTGACCTAATGTTATATTCTCTCAAAAGTACAATTACAATATGTCACAAACCTTCAAGGGTATATACAATGAAAACTGTACCTACTAAACCTGTAACTGCCAAATTTCATATCCAATCAACATTTTCTTTGTTGTAGCAAATAGTTTCAGTCCTCAAAACAAAACTAATTCTCTTTTTCACCCAAAATATTCACTTGCAAAATGAAAGATCATATTAACCAGGAATTTAAAGTGTTTAACACTCAACTTATTATTTTTCATCCAAAAGAATATTCTTCATTCTTTATCAATAATACACACATACACCAAACATCTAACCCTGAAAATTTCACTTTCACTTGAATATAGCTTACTAATAAATTCACTTTCAAGTAGACAATAGGTTTTCATTAAACTTTGACATTTTATCAGCAACTACTTGAGACTTCCTTTCATCTACCCCTTATGCTTTTAATGCACATCTTTACACCTTACAAGTTCACTGAGTCATAGAATGTGAAAGCATTTGCGTTTCTGGAAATGCAAAATGGTACAAATCCTATGGAGGAAAATCTGACAATATCTGTCAAAATGACATATTCATTAAACCTATGACCCAACATCCCCACTTTCAGGGCTTTATTCCAAAGATACACTAGCAAAATAAAAAAGAACAGATACACGCATAACACTAGCAACATCAGCAAAAGACTGACTACAGTCTTGTTATAGCAAAAGACTGAATGAGCTAATGTACATCTTAATAATGAAGCACTAGACAGCTGTAAAAAGAAGTGAATAATATCTACATACTGCTATGAAGGGATCCTGAGGATATATCAACAAATTAAAAAACAAAATAAGTGACTATGCACAGAAGCTATCTTTTACGTAAGAGAAAATATAATTTTTTAAAAATACATATATATAACATACACATATAACTGTACATGTATGTACAATAGATGTATTACCAAGCATATGGACTTAAATTTTAAAAGTGGAAGGATAAACCAAAAACTAATAGAAATAGGGAATCTATAGGAAGAGGAGATAACAGGCATGAAAGAGGACACAGGCATGAAAGCTAGACTTTTCCAAATGGACCTTGCCTTGTAGATTTGAATTTGAACTTGGAACCATGTAAATGATAAAACAATACTAAAGTTTTGAAAAGAATCCCTAGGGATGCCCAGGTGGCTCAGCTGTTTGGTGCCTGCCTTTGGCCCAGGTCATGATCCTGGAGACCCAGGATTGAGTCCCACATCAGGCTCACTGCATGGAGCCTGCTTCTCTCTCTCTCTGCCTCTCTCTGTATCTCTCTGAATAAATAAAATCATAAATAGATAGATGATAGATAGATAGATAGATAGAATCCCTAAAAATAAAACAAATTTAGCTGTGTATTGAACAGTAGCTTAACAACATAAAAAAGAGCTAATATAAGTCGTCTTAAAACATAGACATGCACTTACTGAATACATTCACAAGATAAAAGAATATGAAGAGAGTTAACTATTTTCAGTAATATTATTGCTGTCATGAAACTATTAATTTTAAGGAAATAAGTTATCATGTAAATGTCCTTCAGAATTAAGATTTTCAGCATATGAGATACAAATATCAAATCAAAGAAGTAAAAACTCAAGTTCTAAATTTGAATCAATCAGAAAAAAAAAAAAAGTCCATTAAAACAAAAAATTCCTAAATTTATTCACTGAGGTGGATAAAAACAACAGTAACCAACTCAGGAGCAATGAGTACCCTTTGTGCCCAGAGTAATATCATTTCCTACAAAAAAAGAACAAGGCCTCCTAAGAGAAATGGCTGATTTCCAGGCCAAGGGCAGTACCGTACAAAATGACCCTGGAACATCCTGTTACACCAGGAAGCAAGAGAGCTATCAAAGACTACTGGAGTGGTATCAAAAGGATTCCCACTAACCAAAGATAGGACAATCTGAATGTCAAACAGATACTATCTGTAAGGAACTGAAACAAAAATATTTTTAAATCACTGAATTCATGATGATACTAAAAATAAAAACAAAATCTCATTAATCTCCTTTCATTGGTGCTAGGGAGCCAATTCATTATTTTGAAAACTGGTAAAATAAAAGAATCAGGTACAAGTAAGAACTAATAAGAATGGGGCATCTGGGTGGCTCAGCAGTGGAGCATCTGCCTTCCTCTCAGGGAGTGACCCTGGAGTCCCAAGATGGAGTCCCACATCGGGCTCCCTGCATGGAGCCTGCTCCCTCTGCCTGTGTCTCTGCCTCTCTCTCTGTGTGTCTCTCGTGAATAAAGAAAGAAAAATCTTAAAAAAAAAAAAAAAAAAAAAAAGAATAAGAAAGACAAAGCCCTTGGAAGGGCTTTTAGGCATGTCAAAGGTGTGAAAGCAAAACAAATATTGAGATTATAAATATGCTAAAATCTGAAGCAAAAGTAATGAAAATACAAATCTCAAAGAGAGGCAGGTTTGAATCCTGCTTCTGTCTGATTATTGGGCCAACCTGTGCCTAAGCTCTCTCATCCGGAAATCTGTGCCTGGGTTGTGTTGTTTTGTTTAGAGAGAGCGCAGCTGAGCGGGGTGGAGAGGGTGAAGGAGAATCCCATGCTGGGCGCGGAGCCTGATGCAAGGCTCAACCTCCCACACTGACATCATGACCTGAGCTGAAATCAAGAGTCAAGTGCTTAACCAATTGAGCTACCCAGACGCCCCTGTGCCCGGGTTTTCGACCTTACATAACGACAAAGAAAAGAAATGCACATAACACTTAGGACAGCACCTCTGAGCAGTGCCTCGACCTACCATGTATTCATTCCGGAGGATACATTTACACTGTTTAAATTCAAGTCACTTCTGAAAAAGATTATAAGATTAAATTCAGTCCCTTTTTTCAAACATACACAATTTCCATAAAATGTAAGTTAGCTGGTATTGAGCCACCCATCACACTTATCTGAAAATCTTTTGCTCTTTAAAATATAAGGAAGCTTTAAGATTTATTTCATATTTGAAGTTTTCATATGAGAAAAATAAACTATTTTGAAGCAATAGTATTCTTTGCATCAAGTAATGAAGAATTCAAAGAATTTAATTTCTTTTGGAGATTATCCCAATTCATAAACTAAACCTGTTAAGGATCACTACCAATGTGTGAAAAAGTTGACCACATTAAATTCTTATGGCTGAATTACCAACACAGTCTATCTGCCTTTATTATTACTGAATTCTAAGCAATAAAGCTGACATCAAGTCATAAGGAAAAGTTGACCAAAACAATTTACTTCTGATTACCCATATGTATTTCATGTTATTTCTTCTTCCAAAAAGTATCATCCTAGCAAAAATAGCAGCCAGTATGTGCTGAAAGTTAACTATGTGTCAGATACTGTTGCTAAGAATTTCACATGTATTAGCTCATTTAATCAATGAATGCCTAGGAAAAAATCCTAATGTCATAAAAAAAATTTTTCTAATTACAATGAATTTTCTAATTGAAAATAAGAGGCATCCTTAGGATAACTCAAGGAATTAAGATGAATTGCTGGTACAATATTTCAGTTAAAAACTGAAACACTTGGATAAAATGAATACGCGTACGTAATTTAAATGAAATCAAGAAACTCAATTTATATTAGTTCAAAAGAACAAATAAAATCTGTTTTCTCACAAAAAGCACATTCCCCTCATTTGACTTACTTAACAAGCAAGAAACAAAGTATCTACTTCTAGGGGGGAAAAAGCACTTTTAAGCTGTAGCCTTAATCTTTTTCCCTATCAATTTAATATCTGAAAATTAAATACTTTTAATTCTGTATTTGCTAAAATTCCTCCAAGCACATGCTTTGAAAGCAAAACATTTCCAACACAGGAGGTTACACGTATCACCGCAAAACAGAAACACCAGTACCTGAAGAAAGCTAAGGTTTTAGTTTTGACCAGTCTCTACTTACACCTGCAAACTTGGACAGGCCATTAAACTTCTCTGAGCCCAAATATCTTCACCTATGTAGTGACTGAACTGGCCCCCAAGATCCTGATTGTAAGATGGTGAGTGTATCTGTGTGTCAGAAGGAAGACCAGGGTCTGACTTCCCAATAGGAAGAATTAACCAGTATTCCCTACCTCACCAAAAAACTTGTACTCTGGAACTAGACTCAGGTCCTAGCCTTACTGGTTACTGACAATGTGACCTCAGAGCTCTAAATTCCTCACCTGAAAAATGTGGATAATAACTGTACTTATCTCAAAAAGTTTCTGAGAATTAACCCAGACAATACTCATCAAGGGATTAGCACCATAGCTGCCACTGACCAATTAAAATTAGTTATTACTAATTATGATGCTAAGGTCTTTTCTAATAATGGCCAAATATTCTTTCACACTATCTCTGCACAAACATCATCATCAAAGAGAAGAAGAAGAAAAAAAAAAAAAAGGTGTTTTTTTGTTTTTTTGGTTTTTTTTGGTTTAAAAATATTGTTAAAATTAGAAGTGTGGGTTGCCTGTGTAGCTCAGTGGTTGAGTATCTGCATTGGGTTCAGGTCGTGATCCCAGGGTCCTGGGATCGAGTCCCACATCAGGCTTCCCGCAGGGAGCCTGCTTCTCCCTCTGCCTGTGTTTCTGCCTCTGTGTGTCTCTCATGAATAAATAAAATATTTAAAAGTAAATTAAATCATAAGTGTATTGTTCTAAATGCTCTTCCTCAACAAAGCAAGCACCTATATATGATACTGCGTATATATACACACACACTGTATATAACATACATAGATGTTTACATATGTGTTATTTTCCTCTTTCAATTTATTGACAGACTGCTGGAGGATGGAAGGCAGGGCGGAAGGTCCAGATGCTTTTATTATTCCCAAATGACTTCTTAATTTAGCATGAATTACAGAAGAAACAGCTTCTGTCACTAAAAATTAGACTGCCATTAGTGTATAATGAATTGGAGTGTTACAAATTCCATCTATTCATTCACTTGCTTAAAAAACATTAATGTTTAAAACATATTTAACAAATATTTTTTATTTAACAAATATATGCACCATATATTAGTGCACCTAAAATAAAATTTTCTATCAATTGTGTTTATTCTACATAGAACGGAAGAATGATTGTCAGCTTCAATCCTCAGGGCAAATGCTGGCACCAAGTTCTAAGAATGGCACTACAAAAATGGACTAAAGAGATGGTGCACAGCCTGCTGCGAGCCACTAAATGATTACCCTGAGGGTTGTGGGGGAATGGAATGTTTCAAGCAGAAGTAAAATATAAGCTAGATTTTAAATGCTGAGTAGGAGTCCAATAGATGGACAAGGCAATAAAACAGGACAGTCAGGGAATAACGGTTTGGCGCTAATGAAACTAACAAAGGAGAGAGTGACAAAATCAGGCTGGAGAAGCAAACATGTGACAGATCATTAAAAGCTTCATTTAACATGGAAAATGCGTAGTTTATCCTGAAGAGTTGGTGAGATCTACATTTGAGCAAGTGCTGTGATGGAGTCATTAGGAAAAAATGACTCCCAAGGCAGTGAGGACTTTTAACTAGAGAGGAGAGACTAGAGGCAATTGGTTAAGACGTTACTGCAACAGGCTCGCCAAGAGGTTATAAAGGCCTGATCAAGGTCATACTTTGAGATGGAAGGGATGGAGGTGCACATATACATATATAAACACACAAGAAAAAAAAAACACACAAGAGTGTGACCTACATTTACACATACACATTCTGCATGTATGACATACACACATATACATTATTCCAGTTATTCCTCGAAGCATACTTTGAACTGGCTCTTATCTCTTTTTTACAGAAAAAGAAACCGGTTCGGAAAAGGTAATTTTGTCAAAGTCAAATGGTCAGTAAATAATGGCTAGGATTCTAACCCTGCTGTGTGTCATTCTGAAACGTGACTCTACTGCACCCAAGAACCACTTAAAAGGCAAAACTGATTGTGGGGTGGAGAGGCAGGATTCAGATAAAGGGTAGATCAAGACAGAGGCTCTCTAGGGCAGGTCTCACTCCATGAACCATAAATGAGTGAACAGTAATCCGTTCTCTAGTAATCTAATGTACAGTACTCTAGTAATCTAAATAGAGTACTGTTTAATCTCTGAACCCTTGTCTTACGTCCAGAAAGGGAAAACTAAAGTTTCTCATGGCTACTGAAATGAGCATTCACTATTGCTTTGTCTTCTTTTTTCCTATATTCTCTTTGCTATCATCGTTTCCTCTCTATTTTGCCGTTTTGTGGGATTTAAAATACTAATTCAGCCTCTTATAGAACTTGGAGGAGGGGAGGAAAGCATATAAATAAAAATAAACAGATGCTTGATTATTGGGGTCTTACCCCTAAATATTCAAAAAAACTTGGATATTTGAGACTAAAGAATTGTTAATTTTTAAAAGTGTGTAACAGTATTGTAACTACTCTTCAATGTTTAAAAAACATATTGAAGTATTTACAGATGAAAGTGTACAATACCTAGAATTTGCTCAAAATAATACAAGAAGGGGAGAAGTAGATAGGACAGGACTTACCCTGTTCGCTGACTCCTGGGCTAAATGATACTTTGAGGTTCATTACATTTTTGCATCTACTTATTTTATTTGAAATTCTCCATAATTAAACAGCTTTAAAACTTATTCAAATACTGTATTAACAAAGGGGAAAAATATATGTGTGGTATTTACATATATAAATAATTTTCCCATTAATATTCACCATAATTTTAAAGTCAGCTTCCCAAACATTTTAGTAGTAACAGTAACAAAAAAGCACATTTCTATTTTAAGAAGCACTCTATGTTATGTGTAAATTTAATTAATAACTAAAGGGAAAAATTGGATGGTCAATCAAGCTACACAATCTTCCCACTGTTATTAAAACAGATCACAAATTAAGTTCCATTTACGAATTTACAGGATGCAAATGCACAACCTGACTTATTTAGAGATGCTAGTTATTGCAAATCCTTAAATTAAGGGTTTTCAGAAAATGCTCAGAAATTAGCAACTGGCTTATGAATATTGTATTTACAAATCCTTGGAACAGAAATATTAAAAAATAATGTTTTCCAAGTTTCTTTTTCCTAATAGTGGAAGCCTTCTTATTTTACATGTGCAAGAATATATGTCAACATTCAGCAGGCACTGAGATGTATGTTGACTGGATAAAAAAAAAAAAAGCAATAAAAGTCTTTAGAGAGGGAATGAATAGCAAAGCAGAAAGAGTAGAGTGATTCCAGGCTACCTTGGAATCAAAAATAGAGGTAAAACAATTAAGTTCCTTGAAAGAGTATCAAGACTAGATAAACTGAGTTTGTAAAAAGTTTGGGGCACCCTGAGCATTTTATCAAAGTAGTTTCAGAAAACTTTTCTAGCTCAGGTTCCGTCATTAACTAGCTGTGTAAACTTGCACAAGTCACTTAATTTCTCTGGGCCTCAGTTTCAACATCTATAAATGGGTGGTATTACCTCCAGTACCTATATCTGAAAAAAAAAATCAAATGGCTTACCTGTCAGTGTAAAAATGTTCCAGAGATTGCAAAGCACAATACAAACACGTGCTATCTATAAAAATATAAGAAGGGGACGCCTGGGAGGCTCAGCAGTGGAGCGCCTGCCTTCGGCCCAGGGCGTGATCCTGGAGACCCAGGATCGAGTCCCGCATCGGGCTCCCTGGGTGGAGCCTGCTTCTCCCTCAGCCTGTGTCTCTGCCTCTGTCTCTCTCTGTGTGTCTCTCATGAATAAATTTAAAAAAAAAAAAAAAAAAGGGATCTAAGAATGAATACAGGAAAGAGAAAATCACAAGAGCATACTAAGAGTTTTGTCTTACAACCACAAGGGATCCTTATTTATCTAACATAAAAAGGAAAACAAGTTTTCTCCTGACATATAGAGTTCAAATGTAATTTTCTTCCTATAAAAAATTAATGCATTTTTAGTTTTCTGAAAAAAAGTACTTTACTTTTTCTGAATTTATTTTGTTTTGTTTTTTTTTATATTTTACCCTGACCTCTCAACCAGATGCTCCCAAACACTCACTACTACTATCTGGGCACATCAAATTACCATTCACTTATTTAATTAATTCATAGCAAAAAAAAAAAAAAATTAATTCTTAGCATCATATGCTCTTTTAAGCTTCTAAGTTACTCTCACGTACTTGCAGAGTTTCTTTATACCAGACGACAGTTCACGTGTGTAGACTTCTATCCACCTCATTACGTACGCTTATGTTTACAACCCTGCTAACTACAAGAAATAAATCCTCTACAAACTTGAACTATTTCAATAATTTCCATTCATTTCCTCTGAGTAATCTCAGCGTATGGCTACAGCTTTCTAATTTTCTGATGCCCATACTCTAATATGAATCAAGATGACTTTTTCACCTTTTTCTAACCATGACTAGATACAATTCAAGCTTATAAAAACTACCTCATTTAGTTGTTAAGTTGAAAAGGAAAACAGAGGGAAAAACAGCAAATTCATGCTACCTGCTGGAAGTATATCCCTCCCCTCTTTCCCTTAGTCCCTGCGATTCTTACTCCGCACATACTTCCGTTACTCCTGCTAGATCAACCTCAGCACATCCTGACATTCTTCCACTGACACGCATCACCAAACACAGCCCAGTACCTCCGGGTTCCAGGCCCAGTGCTAAAGTGGTAACACGGAGTAGGATGACTTAGGCCCTGCCTTCAAGGCACCTGTACACTAGAGACAGAGAACTCACTGTCAACAAACATTAGAAGACAATATGACTGCCAAAACTAAGAAAAGCATGTATTCCATACTCTGGAGGCATAAAAGAGAGAGAGAGAGAGAGAAAAAAAAAAAAAGAAAGAAATACTACCTGGAAAAACTAAGGAGAACAGGAGAAATTAGCTAGTAAGGAGTTTTCAAAAGCTCAGATATTTTATTTTTAAAATACCCAGGAGAAATGAAGTATTTAATTTAGGAATCAACTTACTACCCTTTAGTGAACTACACCTGAACTGAAACTTTATGTGAGATAAAGCTTTACACTTAAAAAAGTGTACTCCCTCCGAATATCCTGAAAGTTTTCCCTCATTACCTTAACACGCACTACCTGCCCACAACTCATCCTTCCTCCCCACTCTCCAACTGTTTCTAATGCTTTGTCTTGTTTGGCACTCCTTAAAATGACAACAGGTACGTGTGAAACATGACTTCTAAATTCTGAGAAACTTACAAAACACACGAGAGTGATTATAAGGCCTGTCTTCTGGGCTCCATGAATCCTTTCCTTTCACTTCTCACTGTGACTTGCAGAGTAGATAGATGCTCAATGAAGATCTCATTTACAAATCTCTGGTGACACATCAAGAATTACTTATTATACTAATATTAAGTATCTCATAAAAGCTTAATTAAAAACAATTCAGTGTTACAATCTACGCATGAAGTAGTGGGGTGTAGCGTTAAGAGCATGGACATTAAACACAAACTGCCTGACTTTTCTAATCCAGTCCTGTCGCTTCATTAGCCGTGTGACCTTAAAGCAAGCTACGTAACTTCCCAGTGTCTCAGTCTTCTCAACTATAAAATGGAACAAAGCATTAGCTAACTCCCAAGTCACTATGAGAGTCAATGACTTGGGATAGTGCTTAGACCAGAATCTGACACCCGGTAAGCTATAAGCTCAATAGCAGGAGAAGCAGTAGAGGTAGCACCATCACCAGAAAACCTGGATGCTTTTAAATTAGAAATACAAATGACAATAACACCTTTCATCAGCTGTCTGCTTAAAACTATAAAGCTCTTCTACAGAAGATGTAGAAAGGAATGGAAGGAGCAAGCGTGTTAAGAGTTCCGTTTAGGGCAGCCATACTCAGATTTCAATCCCGGCTTTGCCATTAACCATCTATAAGACCACCGACAACTAAGTAACCACAGGCAAGTTATTTTACCTGAGCCTCAATTTCCTGATCTGTAAAATGTGATAATACCACCTATATCCCAGGAATTCGAGACCAAAAGAGTCAAGGTACCTAGGACACAGTGTATGGCCCACTACCAAGCTAGTATTTGCTGCTTTCCCCCATCCCCCACATCTCACGTGGAGTACTCATTTAATTCGCATCCCCCCATTAAAACGTTCCTATTAGTCTGAATCATGTTGAAAACAGTCGAAAACTGGCAGTCACATGGTTTGACCTAATACTCTATCCACTTACAAATGGAGAAAATAAGCTTAGGGAGGTTATATGATTTACTGAAGATCACATGCACAGTAAGTAATGGAAATAAAACTTCAAAACAGATTAATAGTTTTTCATTTCACTAGCTGATGGTTTAGTCAGTCCCGCCGAGAATAGGGGGGAAAAAAATGTACTAACTACAATAATAGATGCAAAACTACTGTGAACTACAAGTTTTTGCTCTGCTGTATTAAACACTGCTGGGGATCTAGATTTCTAAGAAACTTTCCATTATAAAAATTATTTGTGGAATACCTGTGTGTGTGTGTCGTGGGGAACTGAGGGTTTAAAAAAAGTTACAGGAAAAAAATACTAAAGGAAGCTTATGCAAAACTATACTAATTCAAAAAGTACAGTATATCTAATTAGAAAACCCACAAATTGCCAAACAAGTATCTAACCTGGTAAAAGGTTAGAGGTATTCAATATCACAGTTGAATTGTTGCCCAAACACACAAGGAGGAGTTACAGTAAAGTGTTCCTCTTTGATTAATGAACGTATGAACTAATACATTAACTTTAGTGGAAAATGAAAAAAAAAAAATTCAAAGGCTTTTCTTCCAGTAATAAGGAATACACTACTGTAGTAAAATAGTAGGAACTGCTACAGTAACTTCTATAAATTCCACAAGGGCTTTAGGATTAGATCCCATAAACCACAGCTGAGATTCAATGTCTGTCCACACATGGAAAGCCCTATTAAAATGCGCAGTACTAGTACTAGTAAATAAATAACAAACGTTAACAGAACAAGGCCCCATAAAACTGGTGGAATATTTAACAGTATCAAATATTTACTATGACCTACAAATCTATTCTGCCTCTTTTCCCCTTGATTTGTCACTCACCTTTAAAAAAAAAAAAAAAACCAACCGTATGAACAACAAAATAAGAATGAGGATAAGGAACAGAACCCGGGTCTTCCGATCAATTTACAACAGGACAGTTTTAATCCGCTTATCGGTCTCCTCCAGTTATGCAATCATTCCACGGCAAAAGATCACAGGGCTTTTTTTTTTCCTACCCTGAAAGGAAGGGGCTGGAGCGGGAAAGAGGAGCGTGAAACAGGTGGCCTGGGGATACGCGGTCCTTCCACGAACCTACACCCGCTGCGGCTTCAGGGTCGGCACGGGGTACCCCGCATCCCCCGAGCCAGGCAGGTCTGCTTCCTTAATCCCACAACTGGCACCTCTTCGCGCGCCGCGGAGTGCACCTGGCATCGTCACTTGTCGAGTCCACCGGCGCTGGCCGGCCCCGCCGACACCTGCCCACACCTGCCCACCGTGACCCCTACGCCCCGGCCCCGCGCGTCGCTCGTCCCTCCGGGGGGGACTCCGCGGCCAGGCCCACGGCCTCAGCGCGCCCCAGGTCCCGCGCCGCAGGGTCCCCACCTGTTCGGGCGCTCTGGGAACCCGCCCCCGCCCCCGTGACCCGCCCCCGCGACCGCGAGCCCCCATCCCCGCCCCGCCCCAGGTCCCGCGCGCCGCGGGGTCCCCACCTGTTGGGGCGCTCTCTCGGGACCCGCCCCCCCGTGACCCCCCCGCGACCGCGAACCCCCATCCCCGCCCCGCCCCAGGTCCCGCGCGCCGCGGGGTCCCCACCTGTTCGGGCGCTCTCTCGGGACCCGCCCCCCCGTGACCCCCCCGCGACCGCGGGCCCCCCATCCCCGCCCCGCCCCAGGTCCCGCGCGGCGCGGAGTCCCCAGCTGTTTGGGAGTTCTCTTGGAACCACCTCCCCGTAACCCGCGCCCCCGCGACCGCGGGCCCCCCCGCGGGGTCCCCACCTGTTGGGGCGCTCTCTCGGGACCCGTCCCCCCGTGAACCCCCCGCGACCGCGAGGCCCCCCATCCCCGCCCAGGCCCCGCCCCGGTCCCCACCTGTCGGGGCGCTCTCTCGGAACCCCCCCCTGCTCCGAGCCGCGCGCGCCCGGCCGACAGGTACCCCGGGCTCCGGGTCGCGGGCGCTCGGGGCCGCGCAGTTAATGAGTAACGCGCCCGCGCCCGGGGCCGGGGCCGGGGCCGGGGCCGGGACCGGGGGAGGAGCTGCTGCTGCTGCCGCCGCCGCCCCAGGCACCCCGAGGCGCCGAGCCCGCCGCCGCCGCCCGCCGGGTCCCCGCCCCCACCTGCACCCGCACCTGCACCTGCGCGGCCGCCGCTCGGGGCTCGCGGGCGGGAGGCGGGCGCCGCGGGGGGGCGGGGGGGGGCGGTGCTCCGCGCCCGGGCCTCTGCCTCCCGCGGCTGCACTCACCTGACGAAACCACCGGGGCCGCTGCCCGCGCCCAGCGGAGCTCTCCGCGCGGTACCGAGCGCGCCCGGGAGCCGCGCCGAGGGCACAGGGCGGCCGGCAGACGCCGCTACACGCTCGGCCGCGGCGGGCGCACTGCGCCGGGGCCGCCGGGGGAGCGCGGGACTGCGCCTGCGCGGGGGGCGGGGCCGGGCGCCGGGAGCGGCCGGGGGCGGGGCCGGGGCGGGGCCGGGGCGGGGCCCGCGGGGGCGGGAGGAGCCGGTGCGCTCCGGCGCCCCCTGGCGCCAGGCGGGGTCTTCGCAGGGGCCGGGGCGCGCGGCAGGGGCCTGGGCGGGCGGTTGCCGTGGGAACGGGGGCTCCCCGCGCGGGGCGGGGGCGCCCTGGGCTCTGCAGGCGGCGCGAGTGGGGGGCCGCGAGCACAACCTGCAACTCGCAGTCCACGCGTACCTTACCCTGTGCGGGGGGCGGGGGGGGTGCGACTGGGGTGGGACACACCGGATTCCATCCTTTGCACAGCGCCTAGAGCATTCGAGAATGTCCCTTCTGTGCCCGCCTTCTCTCTTTTGGGTCAACTTTTTTTTTTTTTTTTTTTTTTTTTTTTTTTTAGACCAAACTTCCACCCCACTTGAGTTCTCCAGATAGGAAAAGTGAAAATACAGGACGAAATTCCCAACTCGGATCCAAAAGGGGCGATCACCGTTTATGTCTCTAGGTTTAGCAAAAGACGTGCAATTTATGGGACAGACATTGAATTGGGCCATCATTATAAATATTGATCATATTGGTTAGAGGCAATGAAGAGGAGTAGATTAGGACCACAGGAATCAATTCCTGGGCTTGAAATCGCTATTGCTGGCTGGGTGACTTTGGGCAAGTTGATCTCTAATAGTCCCAATTTTCTCCTCGGTAAGCAGGGATAATAAGTGTATCTACCTCACTGAGTTTTTTTTTTTTTTTTCTCGTTCAGAGATTAAGTGGTCTAATACATGTAAAAGAGTGTACTGCATGATGCACAGGGCCTCATGAATATCAGCTATTATTATTAATAACGTTGTTGTTTTCATCCACCTATAATCCAAACAGAAATCTGGAAAGTCATTGTTTACTCTTTTATATCCCATGGCCAATGTAGCAAGTCTTATCCATTCTAATTCCCAAATAATTATTAAATCTATCCCATTTCCTATTCACTGTCACGAGATAATCTTCCTCCATGAGTGGACTCCTAACTATCCTCCCTTCCACTGATGTCCTGTCCTGGGTGAATAGTATTACTCGTCATTTACTGGGCTCCATCTCTGTGCCTACTGCTGGACACAGGGACAAAGAAACCATGACACACAATCTCCGCTGCCAGAACTGGAACATAGCAGGGGAGACAGGCATTAACCATAACTAGGTGGGATGGATAAACTCAGCATACAGCAAACTACGGGGTTCTGCAGTCTTGTACTCTCTCAGACATGTCATGTTTGCATATGCTACTCCTTTTTCTTGCTAAGTCCTGACCTTCCACCTTTTCCTTACCTAATTCCTGCTTATCCTTCATTATCCAGACTAAGCATCAATTCTGTTGTGAACCCTTCCCTGTGGCTTGCCACTCAGCCCTAATCCGCCCTCGTATGGGTTAGGTGCTCTTGACTCTGCTCCCAGAGGACCTTGTCTCTTTCTTGCACTTATCACGTAGAATGATAATTGCAGTTTATCTATTTTCCTAATTACTATGAATCTCTTGACAACTAGCACAAGACCTGACATGTAGTATGACTGGCTCAATAAAGGCAGATGAGTAAATGGCATACATGCAGATGTACTATCTTGTTATATAAATGTTAAGAGGACAGGCCCTGTGATATGTTTGATACAGGAGTGAAGACATCAAGCATCTACTGGAAGTAGTAAGCAGTACCCTTATGCCTGAGTCCCAGGCTGGTCCATTTGCAAATCTAAGAGGTCTTCGGAATGTATGTAGAGGTGTTTCCTCTCACATACTTAACCTGTGAACACAGTTTGAGGATGAGAAGAGTGATATGAGTAGTCACTTACAATAACATCTCATTGTCCTTGCAGCACAGAGACCAAGATGCATTACAAAGCGTGAAACACTCGGAATCTCAGCCTGCAAAGTATATAAAGTGTTGTAAGCATCTTCCATTAGATTGCTCACCCATATATTAAAGGATAGACCCTTCACAAACTTTAAAAACATGATAGATTTTGTGGGGTGCTCAAATTTGCTTTCTTTCTCTTTCATTCATATAAAATAATACTGTATTTTAAACGAGATCTTAAGACTTTCCCATCCATTCCTGATTCCAGAAAATGAAAGAGGTGATTGCAAATATCTAGAAATTTTCAATTGAACAAGTCTTTCTAGAGTTGTTATCCTTAGTTATAATCTTTTATTGCTTGTTTGCCTCTTTTTTTTTTTTTTTTTACAAAGCCCGGAAACTAGGTACTTCCCAGTTTCAAGCTGACTTCACACTGTGTCATGAGTCTTTTATAAAAAACAATTGGACCTAGGTAGAAGGGTAGTTAGTCTTCCTCTTTTCAGATGGGGAGCTTGGGCCACCAAAGTTAGGACCTGGGTCTTCAGAATACAGGGTAATATCTTACAAACAAATGAGGCTAAAACTCTAAAAAGCATACCGGACTTCATGTCCTGCAGAATGGCACACTAGAGACTGGCTGATTGTCCCATGAAAAGCAACTCAAAATGCTCAGTAAAATATATATAATATCTTATCAAACATTTTAATAAGCTGACAAGAACATAAGAAATCCTCAAGGGCAAAAAACTAAGTAAAGCAGGAACCCAGACAGTAAATAATAATGCAAAAACAAAACAAAAACAAAACAAAACAAAACAAAAAAACAAAGAGGAAGGAAAAAGCTGGTTACAGGGAAAAATAAACCAAGAATAATCTATCATTTCCTTGTCTAGCAAAATAATTATTTCTGAGCCAGTGTTTGCATTCCCATAAAAATTTGCTTTTGCAACTCCTGTACAAAAGGAGAGCTGTCTCTGAAGTGTCTTTTATTAGATCAGTTATGGACAATTCTGCATTTCAGGCCCTTTTTCTGAGGTTGGAATAAACAACTAAAAAAAATTGGACGGCTGAGAGAAAAAAGGTTAACAGGAGAGCTTAGACTCTAAAAATGTACGGTTTTCTCAGAGTCATTTTAACAAGCTGCATACATTGCCATCTATTAAACACATACTTATGACAGGCACATAAATAATCTGCAGTGAGAAGAGAAGGAGACGTGAGGCACAATGAGAGACCTCGTGGCTTCCCCACAGTCCCAAATTCCTCCTGAGGCGTCCTTCATTCCTACGCATAGGTTCTGTGACAAATCCTTGCATTCTTTTTTTTTTTTTAAGATTTTATTTATTTATTCATGAGAGAGAGAGAGAGAGAGAGAGGCAGAGACACAGGCAGAGGGAGAAGCAGGCTCCATGCAGGGAGCCCAATGCGGGACTGGATCCCAGGACTCCAGAATCACGCCCTGGGCCGAAGGCAGGTGCTAAACTGCTGAGCCACCCAGGGATCCCCAAATCCTTGTATTCTTAAAAGAATTCCCCCATTTTGCTTAGATTCGGAATCATTGGTGGCTCTCTGATCAACGCAGACACAGGCTGTCTTCATCATATGGCTTTACCATATTGAACAAGCAGCTTCTACCTTATGGTCCATAATGGCTGCTCCAGCTTCAGCCATCACATCCTTATTTCCAGCCAGCAGAAAAGAGATAGGGGCAGAAAAGGACACACCCCTCTTATTTAATAACACTTGCAGGGGCACCCAGGAAGCCCAGTTTGTTAACTGTCTGACTCTTGGTTTTGGCTCAGGTCATGATTTCATGGGTCTTGGGATCAAGCCCCGCATCAGACTCTGATCTCAGTGAGGAGTCTGCTTGAAGATTCTCTCCTTCTGCCCCTCCTCCTACTCTCCCTCTTTCTCTCCCAAATAAATGAATAAATCTTAAAAAAAAAAAAAAACCACTTGCAGAAGTTGTTGTAAACATCACTATGCTTACCCCCCATTGATCAGAACTTAAGTATAAGTGACATTGAAACATGTCCTTTCTATCTGATAGCCACGTGCCCAGCTAAAAATCAGTAGTTCTAATACTAAAGAACAAGAGGAGAACAGATCTTAGAGGGAACTAGCCGTCTCTGGCTCATCATCTGAGCTGACTTCAGAGGAGGAAAATGGTGCTGGGGGAGAAGGTACAAATGGAGCAAAGGCAGGGGGCATGGTAACGAAAGTGTGCAGAGGGTCCAGTGATGGGGAGCAGGGCACACTAGTGGCACCCGGACCACGTACAGGTGGATGGTGCCTGGAGAGATACATGGCAGCCAATCGGTGGGAGATTATAAATGCCAAACTGAGGAATGCGGCCTTTGGGAGTCAGAAGGGAGTTCCTAAGAGATTTGGGGTTGAAATGGTCAAAAGGGTGCTTCAAGAAGAGTAATGTGGTGGCAATGCCCAAAATGTACTCAGGGCTGGGGGGTGAGGGGTTGGGGTAATGGGAGGCAAGAAGATTAAATAGGAAGCTACTGTGAGATAATGAGCGCCTACACTGTGATAAATACAGGAAAGGAGAAACATTTCAAAGGATGAATTTGTTTAATGCAGCAAGCCATTAAATATTCCCTCTCTCTCTCTCTCCCTCCCTCTTTCTTTCATGTTCAGCATCCATTATACCTTTTTGAAATCAGCACAATGATTTTATTTGGAGAAGTACCCTTTCACCATGTTCAGTCCATATGATTCAAGTGGAACAGATTTCTGTCTCTCCAAGGGTGAGCATGTGACCCAGGCTTAAGCAATCAGATCAAAGATGTCGAGGGCTATAGCCATCAGGAAGCATTAACAAAGCACACTGTCAGACAAATAAAAGACTAACCCTGGAGGCAAAACCAACAGTCCTGCATTTGAAACAAGGGAATCAAGTATATTTGTTGGCAGCAGTGCCTCCAGTCAACCTGACTTATTAAAAAGAGAGGGAGGTAAGGCACAGTTGAAAGAGCAATGTTCAAACATCCCATATATGCAGGAAGCATTCTGTTGCTGAGGCAAGATGGAAAAAAGACTGCGACTTGAGCAGTCCTACCACTGCCAGTCTCTGAGAAGGAGAAATTGAAGGCGGTCATGCATGATCTTTGTTTTGTATCATAAGGATTTCTGTTAGGCATGGTCCCTTTCTCAGCACAAACTTTCTGCACTTAGCATTCCTTGGAAAACTTGGAAAACTCCTTCAAAGATGAGTAATCAATCAAAAAGGAACCAGTGGGATCCCTGGGTGGCGCAGCGGTTTATCGCCTGCCTTTGGCCCAGGGCGTGATCCTGGAGACCCGGGATCGAATCCCACATCGGGCTCCCGGTGCATGGAGCCTGCTTCTCCATCTGCCTGTGTCTCTGCCTCTCTCTCTCTCTCTCTCTCTGTGACTATCATAAATAAATAAAAATTAAAAAAAAAAAAGGAACCAGCATGCAAAGATACCATAAGAAAAAAGAGAACAGGAAAAAAAATGCCAAATTAAAATTTTCATTAAAAAAAAAAACTTTGTCATTTAGCAAAAGAACATTTTATTTTTATTTTATTTTTTAATTTTTTTTCAAAAGAACATTTTAACCAAACATAGTCATAAATTTTCAAAGTTAACAGTACAACTTAGAAGAAGGTCTCACCAGAACCCAACCACGCTGGCACCCTGATCTTGGACTTCCAACTTCCAGAACTGTGAGAAATAAATTTCTGTTGTTCATCAGCTTCCCAGTGTATGGTATTTTGTCATAGCAGCCCAAATGGACTAAGTAGGGTTATTTGGAAGAGTTGGAAGACTTAGAACCACTCTAGTGTTTATCACCAGAAGAACAAGGTTAAAAATGGTAGATGCACATCATGGAGTATTAATACCACAGTTAGAAGCAACTGGTAAGAAGGCCACAAAGCAACATGGATGGCTCTTACATAGTGCTAAGTGGAAAAAAAATTAGATATACAATCAATATCATGCAGGTACATTAGAAAGTATATACATAAAAAATACACATTTTATAGAAACACATACAAATATACACACTTAACACATTTGAATGGTTGCCTGCCTGGGGAATAGGAATAGGAATAAGAAGGAAACCAGTAACACTAACTTTGCATGATCAACTATAATAATGTGGCATGAACTGATAAATATGATTAACTCAACTTTCTTAACTCTGTTTACTTGAAATCTTAAAAAATGAAGCAAGACCACAAAAAAACTTCAAAATTCAAGAAGAGGGGGGATCCCTGGGTGGCTCAGTGGTTTAGTGCCTGCCTTCGGCTCAGGGCGTAATCCTGGAGTCCCAGGATCAAGTCCCACATTGGGCTCCTTGCATGGAGCCTGCTTTTCCTTTTGCCTGTGTCTCTGCCCCCTCCCCTCTTGTCTTGATGAATAAATAAAATCTTAAAAAAAAAATTGAAGAGGGAGGAAAAGTACTAAACTATTTCAGAAATGAAGACAAACTTGGAAACAGCATAAAAGAGAATAAACATTTGTTAAGGAAAAAATTAAAAACAAAATACAGTATTTGTAAAGTGCCATGGAATATCAAATTAAAAGAAACAAATAGAATGAAATGGAAATGAACAAATTGAAATAATTAGAAAATTATGTAAATGAAAGAAACAAAAGAAATCCAATAGATGCATAATGAAGAAATAAAACCAAGAAAAGACTTTAGATATTGGAAAAGGGCGGAAAAATAAAGCTCAAATATCTTTAGAGACTTTTCAGAAATAAAAGACCCAAATCTATAGATATAAATGTATGTCATATTCCAAAAAAAATGGCACAGAATAAATAGTGAAACTAAGACCTATTGTGGTAAATCTATTATATTTCAAAGCTAATGAAAATCTTTTGGATATCTAGGTAAAAATGATCAAGGCATCTGTAAGGAGGAAGAAGATCAAAATGCGATCCAAAGGATTTTATATCCAGGAATTTTATAACAGAGAAGCTTATTTTTTTTTAAAAAAGATTTTATTTATTAATTCATTTTAGAGAAAGAGAGAGAAAAACAGAGAGCATGAGCCAAGAAAGTGGGGGCGGGGGCGCTCGGGGTGTGGGGGAAGCATAGGGAGAGGGAGAGAAAGAACCTCAAGCAGATTCCCCGCTGAGCTTAGAGCCTGTTGCGGGGCTCCATCCCATGACCCTAAGACCTCATGGTCTGAAATCAAGAGTTGGATGCTTAACCGACTAAGACACCCGGGTACCCCCAGAGAAGCTTATTTAAATTCAAATGTAATATACAACATTTTTTAACATGAAGCAATATGATTTTCCTGAGCTCTTTTGTAGGACACGAGCAGAGAATGAACTTTATCCACCAAGAGATGAATTTAGGACCAACAAAAGAGAACCAAACAAAACAAAGAACCCACAAAAAAAGAAAACTGACAGTGATCATTGAATCCATTTAACTGGAGAATTAAATCTAAAACAAGTGTGACAATTATGGTCATTGAACAGAGAGTAAATTCTAAATCCTGACAATGTAGCAATGAAACAAGCAATAGAAGATGCGAGAGAAAAGAAATACGGTAAACACTACAAAAATATATGTATAATTAGGGAATGGCAAAGAAGGAAGAGGAAGTATACTGCTTATTGCTTTGAATAATATCTAAAAAATATAAAGTTATTAAGATAACCACTGGAACAGAAATACGTGCTTTCCAAACTCAAAAACATGCATACCAAAGAGTATACAGGCCATAGAGTGACAAAAGGTTAAATGAGCAATGTAAACTAAAAGCATGACAAAAAAATGATATAGGTTAAAATAGAACATAACTTTCATTTCAATAAAATATAAAAAGATTAAATTTACCAATTAATTGAAAAATTTTCTCAGATGTAATATCAAAGCAAATCCCAACTATATGCTATGTATATATGCGTAAGATGATGAAAACAAAGTGCTTTAGAATGAGAATGAAAGCATATTAAGTAAATGAAGCCAATATCAAAATTTTATCTTAAACAAAATTTAATTCAGGGAAAAAGCATTAAATGAGACAAGACAAGCACTTTATAACAATAAAGCATAAGAAACAAAAATTAAGATCTCACACTTATAAATACCTATATACCAAATTGCATAGCATTGAAATTTATAAAGAAAGAACTACAGCACTTTCAAAGAGAAATCAATAAGAAACATGATGAATTTACCTCTCATGCAGAACAGATCAAGTGGTAAAAAATAATAAAGTAAATAAGGATATAAAAGCCCTAACTAACATAATTAATAAGGTAGGTTATATATGTATATTTATAAATTTCTATAAACAGATGTGAGAGAGAATAAGAATATATCTCCTTTTCATATACCTATGCACTATTTACAAAAACTGACTATGCATCAAAAGGGGCTTCAAACAGGCCTTAAAGCAAGGGAATCCTTATTTATTCTCTGCCCCCTTCAGTAGAGCTGGTTACTCTGTTTATTTCCTTTGCATACCGAATTTCCAGATGTCAAAAAAAATTAAAAAGCTTGAAAACCACCGTGACCCACATACACTTAATAATGTAAGCATGTTTACTTTATTTAACATTTAAGATGCACAGCCCGCATGCCAAATGTATAGAATGGGGTGCTATAGAGCCGCAGTATCCGGCAGGTGACTGAATTGACCCTGGTTAGCTAGAGCACAGAAGGCTTTCAAGGGCTATCTCAGGGAGCAGGGGATTTGGGAAGTTTGGCATACACATGGTGTTCAGTATAGGGGGGCACCTGCAATGAAGTGGGTGGGAGGGGATGCTCCATCCTAAGTCAAGACAAAAGGGAAGTCTGATGCTCCTTGCATCCTTCATCAGGCAAGTTTGTGATTCGAGCCGTGTTAAGATTCTCTTCCTGGTATAAGAATGGAAATTGTCACGGTTGTCAGCATGTTTTATGCCTGTGCCCTTAACCAGCGGCAGATTGGACAAAGACAAAGCAGTGTGTACAGTTGGCTTTGTTTTAATGCAGTCAGGCTAGATTACAGGCAGTAGTTAAAGAGACGTTTTGAGGTCAAGGACTTTGGGGAATTGAAAGGGCTCTCAGAGGCCCAACTTACTCAACATGCCGGGCCCCAGAGATTGTGCTCTCCTGTTGATCTGATGAAACACTTGAATACACTTTGAAACCATAGGGGGAAAGGAAGGGCTTTTGTTTTAGGAAATCAAGAGCTCAGGCTCACATCAGGTGTGTGAATTGAGCTTGTGGCAACTGGGCTTAATGCATTTAGAGATTTTGAGGAGTTGCTGTACTATTTTGGTGGACACAGAGTCCAAATTTCCAAAGACACGTGTTTTGATGAATATGAATCATACTTTACATTTCTGCAGCTGCTTTTGGCATGCAAACCTCAAGATGTGTTTGAATTACCAAGTAACTCTCAGTCTGTGCAGCTTGGTGACAAGAAGAATTTACTTTTACAGACCCAAGAAGAAACTATACTATCAAAAAAGACACAATTTAATTAGAATTTGAGAAGTGGCATATGAATCACAAAATCGTCCTAAATTTCTGTCTACATGGCTCTCTTTCCTGAAACTACTGCAATCCAAGCTGATGGCAACTACCAGTAACACAAAGTTGAAATAGAAATAACTGTATCCTGCTTGAATACAGTCCAGACATCTCAAGAATTGTTCAGTCACACACCTGACTATATCGTTATTGCTATAATAAAAACTCATCAGTGAGTTTCTGTTTTAGGCAAAAAATTTTCAGGACCAGAACTACTCTGACATCATTCCCGTGTGGAATAAACCTTGTCAGACAAGCAGACACTTTTGGCTGCAAGGAATGGACTTCTGTCCCCAAATCAGTGCCAGCAATGCCAGCACAGTACTGAAATAATTCAGATAATTATAGAATCTGACCTTGAGACAAACTGGAGGTAATATGGGAAATATCTGAATACTGCTTAGCATGGTATTTTATAGGGAGTAAATGAACAATACAAACCTTAATTAGTCTGTCTCTTGGGGTCTTAAAATTTCTAGCATATCATAATTCTGAGGCTTTAGTAAGTCCCAGCCAAGAGGCATGAGTCATCCCTAGTATTGGTAAACTATTGCACATTTTATTAATAGTTAACTAAGTAATTAAGGACTCTTTTAATGCTATCCTAAAAATCCCTAATTTTGAATATCATTGAGAAAGAATTTAGGCCACACACATGAGTTTCTGATTACCCGTCAAATGTGGATATCAGGATTCTAAGGAATTAGAACTTTTGGTATGAACATGACTAGATATATTAGTATTTTCTCTTCCTATCTTTGGAAATCATTTAAGAGCTACAAGGATTATAAACACAGCCTACACCCCCTCCCCCCAAATCCACAGTTTTTTCCTTCTTTTGCAAACTAGGACACTAGTATGTCACATAGATTCTAAAACATGTATAAGAGTTGCCAAAAGCAGCTGAAGTTGAGTAGAAATTATGTGGGAAAAAGTAGAGAGAAATAAATAAGTAGGATCTCAACAGCAAGAAGACCCAGCTAGACACTGTTAACAAAAGCATGACATGTGAAGGTAAGGAACATGCCCTGAGTTGACAAAATTTTATCCTTTGTTTTGCAAAAGCAAGTGTGGAAACTGGGGCAAGCCATGCTGGGATGGAGCCCTGTGTCAGGTTCTGCACTCAGTGGGGAATCTGCTTGAGGATTTTCTCTCTGCCTCCACCCCTCTCCTCCTAAAATAAAAAAAATAATAATATTAATAAGAATCACAAGGAGAAAAAAAAAAGAATCACAAGGAGAGGCCATATTTGCAGGTAGCAATCTGTTCATGTGGCAGAGGAGAAGAGAGCACATACCTGTGAAAGTGAGTGAAAACGAACTCCCTCTCACCCTTACTTCCACCTATACTGAAACTCTTACAAACCGCTAGTCCAGGAAAACACATTTCATTCACTGATGAGAAATAAGAAAGAAAGTAACACAGCACCAACATAAAGAAACTATTTACAAAAATCTGGGTGGAAAAGGGGTAAAATTTAACATGGGAAGCACACTTTGCCAGCAAAATGTCACTATGATAGATACATTTTTTTGAAAACTATCTTTCTCTGGGGTACCTGGCTGACTGGGTTGATTAAGCAACTGACTCCTGATTTTGGCTCAGGTCATGGTCTTAGGGTCACGGAATGGAGCCTGTGCTGGGCTCTCCCACAGCAGGGAGTCTGCTTGAGATTCTCTCCCTCTCTGCCCCTCCTCCCACTCATGCACTCTTGTGTACATGCACTCTCTTTCTCTCTCTCTCAAATAAATAAATAAAATCTTTTATTTTTTATTTTTTATTTTTTTTAAATAAAATCGTTTAAATAAAAGACAAATGAGTCAATCACCTCTAAGAAAAGAAAACAAACAAAAACATAGAACAGAAATGCAGGAATTCAAGGAAGATTATAGTGAACCATGAGCTAGAATAATTCAGAAGAGAGGCAGCAGAAAAAAATAAAACCTTCAAAGACATAAAGACAAAATTAGAAGGAAAGTAAGAAAGAAAAGATAGCAATATAGAGAAAAGAAATGAGAACAAAAGCAAATCAAAATGATAGTCAAAAGGATTAGAAACAAAAAAAAATAGATACAGAAAACAGGCAAAGGGGATTTTATGAAACTTATCATTTGTGCCCCTCCCCCCAAGAAAAAGATTCAACATAATGGAACAAAATAAATATTTAAAGATATAATTGAAGAAAACTTTGTTCAAGTAAAAGACAATTCTATTGAAAAACTGTCTTATAACCCAAGGACTTTTTGCCTAGAACAGCTGCTGACTACAATGAGAACAAAAAACAATCTTTTGTAGAAGGTTGTAAATAATAAAGGGAAACTATCAGGCTGGTCTTACATTTCTATACAGTAATGTTCATTACAAGAAGATACTGGAACAAATATATAAGATACTCAAATATAGAAGGTAGACACGAAGACTTAAAATCTAGCCAAATTGTCTTTCAAGTAGAAAGACTAGAGGCGAGTTTTTAATATACGAAAACCCAGGTAACATTGTTCCTATTAGTCTTTCTTAAGAAAGCCACTAAAAGATGAACTTCAGGCAAAAAGGAGATAACTGGCAAAACTACAGCCGCAGTTCTGTTTGTGAACATTATGTAGTTAAATGGAATCCTTCCATTATGCCCTCTGGAATTCAGCTGTCATCAACTCAATTCTCTGTATCCTCCACCTCTTCTCTGAACATTTCTTTCCCCTCAATTGCTCTAGAAACCTGGCTCTTCCCTGAGGATACTGCTTCCCCTACAACCATCATAACAGAGTGGCTGTTTTTCTCCCACAGTCATATACCTGGGCCTCGGGTGGAATAGGCCACCTCTTTGCTCTCGTTCTCACTTTCAGAATTTTCTCTCTGCTCACTAAAATTCCCCAGATGTAAAGCACATGGTGTGACCAGATTAATTCACCTAATAATTTTCATTTTTGCTCATCTGTTGACACTTAGGTCATTTGTTCTTGGTTCTCAATGATACTAGCTACCCTCTGGTAATCTCTCTCTTTAGTCTTAATTCTTGGTGATTTTAATAAATACTGTAGGTGATCCTTCCAACACCATAGTCTCAATTTTTTGAACTCCTCCACTCAAATAACTGTGTTCTTACCACACCTCAGTCACTCACCCCATAGTCATGCTCCAGACCTTGTCATTATCAATAATTTCATGATCCTTCCCTTCGGGGAGCCTGCTTCTCCCCCTGTCTATGTCTCTCTGCCTCTCTCTGTCTCTCATGAATAAATAAATAAAATCTTTTTTTTTAAAGGTCTATTTAAAATTTTTTTCATGATTTTAATTCTATCATTCTATTTTCTGACCTCTCATTTCCTATCTTTCCAACTTACTTCTGTTAGTACCCTGGCTCCCAATAATCCTTTGATCCCTAATCAAGGAAAAAAATAACATATACAAAGTTATTCACTACAGCATTATTCCTAATAGAATACTAGAAACAAACCAAATGTACATCTTTTAAAAAAGATTTTGTTTATTTATTCAAGAGAGACAGAGAGAGAGAGGCAGGGGCAGAGGGAGAAGCAGACACCCTGCTGAACAGGGAGGGAGCCCAAGGTGGGACTTGATCCCAGGACCCAGGGATCATGTCCCAAGCGGAAGACAGACGTGTAACCCATTGAGCCACCCAGGCACCCCCAAATATACATTTTTTAAAGGCCTCATTAAACGATTTGTTTAAGGAAGGAGGCCTTAGGTACTTGAATCAGGAACAAGAAGAGGGCTATGTGGGGAGGGCTGCCTGAGAGGGGCCGTCACCTTCTGACAGAGGACACAACCAGCCTGCGGTGACTCAGCATGGAAAGAACCATGGAAGTTCGTACCCACCCTCTCTCTCTTATCATTCTCTGTCATTTTCTGCCACCAACTCAGAGTCAAATGATAATGATTAAAGGCCACTATAATAAGAAGAGTATTAGGCAGGGTACAAGTTTCAAAGCATCAGTACCATCTAAGAAATGGTATCAAACCTTCCTAAGGAAATGGCTACCAACCTGGGGTCTCTGGAAACTGGAAGATGCACAAAGGTCATCATGGGGCTCAATAATTTATTTTCAACATTTTGAAAAAGTCTCACATAGGAATTGTATCACGGGAGAAATTTCTCCTGTACAAGCAAATGGAAATGTCATGCTTTCTAGCTTGAGCTGGTATCTTGTGAACTCATGCTGATCAGAAATGTGATAGGTGATAGGCATTTCCTGATCTTAGAGATCACTGAATCTAGAAGGTATGGTCTATAATTTACGAAATTATTTTATCACTAAGAATCACAAACTCTATTCCGTAATACAGTTACTCTATTCCGTAATTAAATTATCATATGGTGATTGTAATCTGTTCACCCGAGATTATCAACTAGTTCTCCAGGCTTAATATGATGAATAAGCAATACAGTGGCATAAGATGGTTGCATTAATATTAAATGGTGTCATATAAAATAAAAACATGCTGTTTTGGTTCTAAATTCAGGGGTCAGATTTGCTTTTTTTAAGATTGTAGAAGCATTCTTTGGTTCCCTCAACATTACCAGTCCGATGCTTTTAAGGGCTAAGTTACACTTATGATTTTGTCTTTTCTATTTGGTCTGATCAAGTTTTTAAATAGCTTCATGTAAAATTTGTTTCTATTTTGTAACATGTCCATGTTATTGAGATTCTCTGAGAAAGAAATCAAAAGGATGCTAGTATAAAGAATATTCTATATCCTATAATATAATTAAACCTACTATCTGAAGGGGTGAGTCGACTTTTAAAGTTAAGTGATAGGTTTACTACAGTCAGAAAAATTGCAGGTCTGAAAAATGCTGTAGTTAACCACTTCAGGAAAAGTGAAGAGGGAAACCAGAGTGCTCTTCAGAGGCTGTCTCAGTGGGCCGGAGACTGATGAGGATGGGCTGCCTGGAAAAGAAGAAAAGCAGATGGAGTCCCTGTTGTTCCCCATAAGGGGTCATTACCTTCAAAACTGTCAAGATGTCAAAGCCTTAACAAGATAAAAACATAAGGCAAAAGAGTTTTCCTCCAAAGTATGCCAGAAACCTGAGATAGAAGATATGCAAAATTTTCCATGTGGTGTTTTTCTTATCAGTGAGCACTTCAAACCCCTTGTCAGGGAATGCACAGTCTGGTCCAAGTTCTCACCCATAGGCCATAGCTTGACTAATCACATCTCTCTAGACGATAGGGCTTAGGAAACCCAGGCTCCGCAAGTCAGAATGCATAGGATTTCATTTCTTTATTTATTCAAGACACTTATTCGCTGACAAAATAACTCAAATGGAAAGGCTTTGGATGTATGCAGAAAATGGAAAGTACCCTCCTCTCTGGGTTAGGAGCCTCCCAGGAGAGTAGCGTGCCCTATCAAGGGTGCAGACCTCCATTTGAGAAGCCAGCAGATTGCAGTCAGGAGCATAAACTCAGAACTGCCTGACCCTGGGCAAAATGCGATAGGGCCTAATTAATGCAGTCACAAGGATCAGATCAGTAAAGCTCCAGATGAGTGTGGTGACTGATTTTAAATAAGATCTTTCTCTTCAAACTATTTTTAGCACTTATATGTCCTCCAGAGGGACTCATACGCAGTGCTTAAGGATAATTACTATAATGTGGAAAGTTGGGAACAATGTGAATGTCCATCAATAAGGAAATGGCAAGAGAAATCATGGCATCTGCATTCTCTGGAATCTTAGGCCTCTGTTAAAAAGGATGATCACAACTACTGATGGGAAGAAGTGGCTGTATTTGTTGTATTTATTTTTATTTTTTGGCTATGACTTTTTAAAATAAAACAAGTATTACAACAATCGGTATGATTCCCTTATTATAAAATTTCCATTTTGCAGAGCAAGTGTATTGGATGCAATCTTTGTGCACCTTCTCAGATTTCCTCTACTGCCTCTTCTTGCTGAAGGTAACCCTGACACCTGTATGGTATCCTTAACACAACCCGCCTGGGATTCAAGTTGGAACCCTGGCCCCGCGGAGGCATTACTCCCCCCACACTAAGCCTCATCCCAGCAAGTTGTCTCTCTAGATTTGGGTGAAACGCCACACCATGGAGCATGGGAATTGGCTTCCTGAGTGGCTGCCAAGGGCTGAAAATATAAGGAGCTACCTCCCAGTGGAGTGAACATTGGCCGACGGGAAGTGAGAGGCAGAAAAATCTCTCCCGCTGCCCTCTTGCAGAGGACTACTCCGAGTCTGGCTTTTTCTTGCAGCCTTCCCAGGGGAGCCCTGCACCCTGAGCAACACACCTGTGCCACACCTGCCATGTCTTTGCCAGGTCTGTTAAGAGACCCTGGCCAGTGTGGTGACATATCACATCCCATCGCTTTGCATCTTTCTTTTTTTTTTTTTTTAAACCTCTTTTCTGTTGTTCCTTCACCCTCCCCATCTTCGGCTAGCATCTTCCAAATAAAGTGGCCACACTTTCATCCTTGCCTCTGATTCTCTTGTCTTAGAGGAACCAGCCTAAGATCACAGCAACCGAAGTACTGAAGCTATACAGTTAGTTCCCCCTTTATCTGTGAGGGACACGTTCAGGATCCCCAGAGGATGCCTAAAACCACAGAGAGCACCAAACACTATATATACTATGCTTTTTTTTTCCTATAAATACCTGCCTGTGATAAAGTCAACTTACAAGAGGCAACTCCCCTTAGCTGTGCTTTCAATCTCCAGGGTTTCAGTCGCCCACAGTCAATGATGCACTGGACAGACGAGCGACCTTCTGACAGATTGCAGGAGGTCAGTGTAGAGGAAACACCACATCACGGTGCCTGCACCATTCACCTCACTCCACGTCCTCACATTGGCATTGTATCATCTCACATCCTCACAAGAAGGGTAAGCACAGCACAATCAGATATTCGGAGAAAGAGCACATTCACAGATCGTTTATTACAGTATATTATAATTGTTCTATTTTATTACTAGATTATTGTTGTTCGTCTCTTCTGTAACTAATTTATAAATTAAATTTCATCACAGGTATGTGTATGTAGGAGAAAAGTATGCATAGGGTCGAGTACTATCTGTGGTTCTGGGCATCCTTGGGGGTTTGGGCACGTATCCCCTGCCGATTGAGGGGGACCACTGTAGCCAGTTAAACTCAACTTTAAAGAGAATTCTGTCCTTGGTCCTAGTGCTTGAGAAGAAAAACATAAATAAGATGTCACGACGGCAGACCTTGACGAGTCACCAACAAAGAATTTAAGTTGGTGGTGGAAGTAGCAATTACCACAAGCGAGAGCTACCATTCGGTGATGTGGAGCAAGGCCCTCAACCCTCAACCCGGTCTGACGGCCGGCCCTCCTTTCAGGAGCTTCGGAGCTGCAATAACACAATTAGCCAACTTGAAATTACAGCCATGGGCGGGGAAAACAGTTGACACAGGCAAATACTCACCTATGCAATTTTTATTATCCCAGTACCATGTGCCAGGAGATGTACTAAGTGCTTGGGATTCAGCGGTGAAGCAAAGGGACAAAAATCCCCACCCACATGGAGTTTATGTTCTGGAACTGGTGGCGGGGGGGGGGGGGGGGGGGGGGGGGTAGTGGGTTGGGAGGGAATATAACAACAAAAAAAAATCACAAAAATTAATTTTAGTCCTCAGTTTCCTAGCAAGAGTAGGCTCTTAAAAACACTTGTCAAAGCAATAGGGTTCTGGGATCCTGGGTGGCTCAGCAGTTGAGCACCTGCCTTCAGCCCGGGGAGTGATCCTGGAGTACTGGGATCAAGTCCCGCATCGGGCTCCCTGCATGGAGCCTGCTTCTCCCTCTGCCTGTGTCTCTGCTTCTCTCTCTCTCTCTCTCTCTCTATGTGTGTGTCTCTCATGAATAAATAAATAAAATCTTAAAAAAAAAAAAAAAGCAACAGGGTTCTATTATTTTCTCCCCACCCCCACTCTCTTTATAGTCCTGTCTGTTCCCTTGTGCCTCTTGCTTAGCAGCTCCCCCACCCCCATCCTGCTTACTCTGGGCTGTGTGTCTAGTCAACTGAATCTCAAGCTCTTGGGATGAGGCCCACTAATCTTTTTTTCCCCCAATACCCTCTCCAGATGGTTCATCTGGAGCCAGCCTGCGTCAGTCCTCTCTCTCCTCCCTGCTGCCACCCATCAGCATTTGCCCACTTTGTGTGTTTTTCTTCCAGGACTTGCTCACTAAACGTTCCAAAGGGTTGCTATTAGCTCAAGCTAATGTGTTACTTATTTTAAAAACTTCACGATACTAATACTGGTATTTGCAGAGTGCTTTCGTATTAGCAGAGCACTTTCATACTCAGTGATCATTTTGGTCACATTACCACCCAAGGAAGAGGCAGGGTGGGTTTTATTCTCCTCTTTTTCCTTCCAGAGAGACTGAACCTCAGCAGTTGAGTCCTTTGCTCAGGGTTATTCCGCTGAGAAGAGCACAGTTGGTGTGAAGATCCTTCCAGTTCCCTAACTGTACTGTTTCCCCTGTTGTGGTTGTTGTTGTTGTTCTTCTTCTTCTTCTTTTTCTATTTTATTTATTTATTTGAGAGAAAGAGAGAGAGAGAGAGAGAACCCAGCAGGAGGAGAGGCAGAGGGAGAGGAAGAGTGAGAAGCAGACTCCCCGCCCTGAACAGGGAGCCCGACTCGGGACTCGATCCCAGGACCCGAGGATCATGACCTGAGCCGAAGGCAGATGCTCACCACCTGACCCCCCCAGGGGCCCTTTTCCCTTGTTCCTTTGCACTGTTCTCTGCAGATGATAATTTGAATTATTTTGATTAACATTTCATTATAAGTCGAAATACCAGGCACCAGGGGGGCTGACAGAGAAGATCCCTGGGGCAGCTGTGTCCCTGGTGTCTTAAATCCACGAGACAGGTTTTCTGGTCCACCTCCAGGAACAGCCAATGCTGTCGGAATCAAAATCACTGTCAGGTGGTAGACATGCAGCTAATTAGCCAAGTCACACAGCCCACAGGCCAGTGTTTGCTGGCAGCTGGGCTACTTTCTGTCCCTTCGAGTGTCGCTGCTGGCTCCTTCTCCTGCATGCCAGCTGTCAGGAACCAACTGTCCCTCCCTCACCCCCCCCTCCACTCAAGAGTCAGCGTCCAGATGATAACCCTCATCCCTCCCCTCTCCCCACATCCAAAATTGCTAGGGTGACCATATAACTTATTCTCTGAAGCAGAGCAATTCCTTGGTTTTTTGTTTGTTTGTTTGTTTGTTTGTTTGTTTTAAGATTTTATGTATTTATTTATGAGAGACACAGAGAGAGAGGCAGAGACACAGGCGGGCTTCCATCCTGGAGCCCGATGCGGGACTCGATCCCAGGACCCCAGGGTCACACCCTGAGCTAAAGGCAGACGCTCAACCACTGAGTCCCCTAGGGACCCCAAAGCAGAGCAATTCCCAAGAGAAAAGGAGAGCCTTGTTGGTAATTATGCAGGGACCGCAGCTGTAGACCAGGATCGTCCTGGATAAACCAGGACCCTACTTCTCACCGCCAAATAGGGGGTAAAAACTTTTTAAAAAACAACTGACTGAAATCAAATGTGTTTTTTTCTTTCTTGGTGTGCCTCTGGTACAGGTGCCAGCACCTGCCAGTGTAGCCTCCCAGGACACAGAGGAAGCTGTTCCCAGGAGGTGGCAAGCTATAGAAGGCCTGAGCAAGATCCCTAGTTATGGAAACTTGTGATTCGCTGGGGATGCAAAAAAAAATCCCTCTGCCACGCCTTTCCCGTGTCCTATGTAAGGTGGTGACATTTCCATTTTCTCCAGCAGGGCTCACCAGGTGGCCCCCTGCACCTGGCCTGGCCCCAGTCACCCAGAGTAGAGGATTGGCTTGTCACGCAAGGCCTGTGCAGCAGCAGAATTGAAAAACGTAGAGAAAAAAAAAAAAAAGAAAGAAGAAAGAAAGAAAGAAAGAAAGAAAGAAAGAAAGAAAGAAAGAAAGAAAGAAAGAAGAAAGAAGGAAGGAAGGAAGGAAGGAAGGAAAGAAAGAAAGAAAGAAAGAAAGAAAGAAAGAAAGAAAGAAAGAAAGAAGAAAGAAAGAAAGAAAGAAAGAAAGAAAGAAAGAAAGAAAGAAAGAAAGAAAGAAAGAAAAAGAAAAGAAAGAAAGAAAGAAAGAAAGAAAGAAGAAAGACATAGAGAAGTTAGAAGTAGGAAAAGGAATCATTCATGATCATCACCTCACGAGTAACTGTTATTAGCATTCTGTATATTTATTTCCAAATGTTTGTATTTTTTATGACCTCTTTTACTTAGTTGTGATCGTTCCCTATCATTCTTGCTTTTCACTTGGATTATATTATGTGTATTTCTCCAGGTCGTCATACATTATGTATAAGCGTGATTTTAAGTAACTGCACAGTAAAGAACATCTTGTTCACTTAACTATTCGCAGCCTGTGGGGCATTTAGGTTGTTTCCCGCTTCTTATAAATAGTGCCGCAATGAACACTTTACACTAAAAGCCTTTTCTGTGTTATTTCTCAGAGCTGGATTCCAGAAACAAATTATCTTAAAACACATGAACATACTTAAGATTCTTGTTGTATGTTATAAAAGGCCTTCAAGCAGGCTTTTAGCTGGTTTATATGCCCATCAATAATAAATGTGACCCTCGCCGGCACGGGATATATTCATATGCGAAATGTGATCTATGGCTTTTGTTTTGCGTTCCTTTGGTCTCTAGACAGGCTGAGCTATTCCTTTTTTTTTTTTTTAATATTTTATTTATTTATTCCTGAGAGAGAGAGAGAGAGAGACACAGGCAGAGGGAGCAGCAGACTCCATGCAGGGAGCCCGACCTGGGGCTCGATCCTGGGACTCCAGGATCATGTCCTGGGCTGAAGGCAGGCGCTAAACCATTGAGCCACCTGGGGAATCCCCTGAGCTATTCCTTATACACCAGCTACCTGATTGTATTTTCTTTTTCTTTTTCTTTTTTTCCTGATTGTATTTTCTATTCCGCAAAGTGCTTGTTTATACCATTTGTGCACTGGAATTCTTACTAATGTCACAAATCAGAAATATGTGTAGCGTATGTTTAAAAAAGCTCTGGATAAAAATACCAAGCAGATCCACTAAGAGTGGTTACGTGGATTACAGAATCAGAATAATATATGATTTTCTAGAGAGAGCATTCAAGACATAAGTATATAAGCGACAAAACGGTGATATTCGGTGAGATCCTGACACTAATGGCCATCGTCCCCAAGAACTGGCAAAGCTCTGAGCCAGGGAGGCGGCGAGGACCAGGCTGTGAGGCCCCAGGTCCAGGTGTTCTATTCTGTGTTCGTTGTCTTAGTTCCCTGATTGTCTTACCCTGAGTTGGAAGAGTTGAGCGCTTCGCGCCTCCCAGTGTAGAAGCTGAAGCACATGCTATTGGCATCTCTAGGAGGGAGGAGGCCCAAGCTCGGACAGGACCACAGGGCTCAAAGGTCTTGAACGCCTTCTGATTGTAAACCTCATGATCTTGCCACCAAAGTGCTCCTCCCAGAAGTCAGATGGGCCCAGGCATTCAGGAGAACACAAGAGCCAGGGGCCTGGGAATGGACCATGGCAGCCACTGTCAGGTGCTCCACGTGCCCAGACCACATGGAGCATGAGTAACGTGACAACATTCATGTCACCCTCTAGATTGTACTGTTCAAGTTTTCTGGAAGTTTCTACCCATCCTCAGGCTGGTTCTGTTGGGTACTAGCTCGCCTGGGGAGCAGGATAGCCCCATGGCGAAGGGTGCAGGCCCTGAAGCCTGCCTGCCTCAAGGCCGATCCTGGCTTTGCTCTTGGCCACACTGCAGCCTGGGATCATTACTCAGATGCTCTGCGCCCTCGGGTTCCCTGTGTGTAAAAAACAGGGAGGAGGTAATAAAAGGACCCACCACACAGAGTTCTAGGGAAGAGTAAGCGTAGGAATACATGCAATGCACCTAAAGTGGTACCAAGTACATAGAAAATATTCAAGGAATGTCGGTTGCTGCTCTCATTATACATATTAAATCATTTAAACTCATTACAACCCTGTGACCTTCTGCCTATCCTACTGTGATCTCCCATTTACTGATGAGGAAACACAAAAACTCTACCAGTTTTTAAAATGTAGCAGAAATCCCATTCAAACCTCAAAAAGGATCCCTGGCTATCGGTGTAAACCAGATTTGAAAAACACTGTATATGTTCATGTCAGGGCAGTATAAAATGTTAAGGGAAAAAAGTTGCATTTTACATCAAAAACAAAACCAAGTAAAAAAAAAAAAGCAAAACCAAGTAACGTTAGATACTAACAAAGTTTTTTTTTTTTTGTCACCATTGTGCAAAGAAAAGAAAGAAAGAAAAGAAAGAAAGAAAGAAAGAAAGAAAAAGAAAAAGAGAAACCCAGGCAAAGAAAACCATTGAGAGTGCAGGAAATATTACAGAGATTTGTAAATGTTTTCTTAGAAGTCACTGGCCTGAAGCGATGACAGGGATGCTGGACGATCTAGCAGTCATCCTCTTTTGTCCTGTTTAAATGTCACTTATCCCTATCCTCAGTAGGCTTGAATAGGCTTGGTTTCAGACGCCTGTGACTCATATCTGTAAATAACAAATGTATTAAAAACACATTCTGTGCATCAACATATACTTTCACTTTGAATGAAATGTGCACACACACTCAAACTTTTCGTTTAATCTGTCTTTGTCCTGAAAACAACCATACATCAACATCCTAGGGGAAGCCAACGTAATGAAAATATATTTAAATACTTTAAGTGCTGTCCTTAGGAAATACGGCACTGGGGGAAATGGTTGCACTCCTTTCCTTCCTCCTCTTTCAAATATAAAGGTAACCCCTGCTGGAGGATGTCCTTTTGCCATGTGCTGGGCAACTCCGGCCTAACTCAAGAGGGCAGGTAAGGGAGGGGAGTGGAAGGTGGGTTGAAGACCTAGAAATAATAAATGTATTGCTAATAAGTGGCAATCCAAATGCGAGAAGCCTAGAGAAAGAGATGACGGTCAGTGAGGAAAGAGGAAAGACACAGGCACCAGAAAAAACAGAGTCAATGATAGAGACGAGGACCGAAATGGTGTGGAAGCCACACCAGACGGGTGAGATTCACCCTATTGCAAAAGGAAGTCAAGCTACTGAAGAGACTCTTGGGCTGTGGTGGAGACAAAGTGGCTTCTTTCTAAGGGCGCTGAAACTATTAAGTCCAAGCCGAGAGATGAAAAGTATGGCTAGATAAATGAATAAATAAATAAGCAAGATCTTCAGCCTTTTGCTGTGTTTGCAAGATTCACACACTCCACGGGACAGCAAGCAACTGCGTATCCACTTGAGTTTACTCATATGCAAACCTGACCTGTGGTTTCTCCTGCTGTTCATCTACTGGACTGACACAACAGCTAGGACGTCTATACTTGCAAATCTGCAGAAGTGAATGTTATCCTCAAACAACCTACCTGCGTCGTGGGTTGTTCCCTAAGTGGCTTCGTGAGCCATTTGGCTTCCTAGGTTCACTCTAGCCATCCATCTCTACGGTTGAATTTCAAGTCAGTATTGAGTCTCCCTGGGAAGTGAACAATGGGGAGAGAAAAGGGAAGAACATTCGGAGGCATGGAGCTGGAGAATGGGCCACGTGAAGAGAGCAGACTTACTAATACACCTCAGAGGGGATGGCTCTGTCATCCTGGCCACCGTTCTTTGGCCACAGAGGCCCCCTGAAGGTCCCCATATTTCCCACCTCTATGTTCATACTGCCCTGTTAGAGCCGACTGTAATCTCTCTCCACCTGACAGTGATGTGTTCATATGTCCGACTCTCCTTCTAGAGGGTGAATCCCTTGAAGGAAGGGATGGAACCTTACTCTTCTTTTCTATCTCTGGCTCCCAGAACCAAGACAGGCACACAGCTCAATAACTATATTTGTTGAATGAAGGAACCAAATATTCAGATACATTTTTTTAACCCCTGAAATTTTTTGTTCATGAAATTTCCTTAAAGCCTATAAAGTAACATGGAATGCATTGTTTTGCATTTAAAATCACATTGGCCCCTATGGCAATCAATGGAGATTAATGTAATCTGCTTATTTACTGTGTCACCAAACCTCCAGAGTTAGACACAGACTGGAGGGTGAACCCAATTAAAAGAGACAGAGAGAGATATGAGTGCTTTGCACCACAAGTGCCATAAATTAATAGAAATAAATGTAAAGGCTATTAAAATTCATATCTTGGAATTAAAATGGGTATTCTTAATTTGGGGGCCATAGATCTTTAGCAAGCATCCTTAGCAAGGACGAGCTTCAAGGGGTGTATCTAGGAAGCACACAAAAAAGAACCATACCAAAAAGTCCAAGTCAAAATGAGGTATGTGAATACGTGTATTTTGCAAGGGAGGTGGTCCATAGCTCTCATTAGAGTCTCCACGGTGTCTACAATCTAAAAAATAATACAATCCATTAATGCAGAGACGCTTGCAGAAACATGAAAAGAAATATGCACAAGGATGTTTATCATAGCGTTTTTTAAAAATGAAAAATCGCAAACAATCTAAGTGGACTTCAGTAAGGGAGCGCTGAACACAGACGTAAAACATACGTGATGTGCAGCATACATACCACAGCATGTTGTTCAGCGGAAGAGCAGATTACCACGCAGCAGGTATAATATGGTCTCATTTGTGGAAAATAATGTGCATGTGTATCTAGGCATGGAATGTGTCTGGAAAGACAGCCACCAAATGTTAACAGTTATTATTGATTGGTGGAATCTGGGGTATTTTTGTCCTTTCTTTTTACTCTCCTGATTTGTTTGCATTTTTACTGTGAGCATGTTGTCATTTTAACAAAATAATAATACTATTTTCAAAAATTGGAAGGGATGTTTAGGGAAGTGTAAGGAAGGCGGGATTATAATTGACAACTACTGTAAACTTGAAAATTCTTCGCCTTAAAGTTGGCATCAAAGAGATCACTGCTGCCCTTCAAATAGATAACAGAGTAAGATAAATCATGAGGCCGGCCCAGCATGGCAATTCCTATGATTGAGTTTAAGAATGTTCAAAGGAAATGACAACTGGTCTTGGAAACTGCTGGCTTCATCTAGCTCACCATGAACTGGTTTTTCTGTGAGGATGCAAGAGCTCCGTACAATAAATAAAAACCATGTGTGTAAGAGGAAGAAATAATAATTGTGTATTATCACTTGCGGTTGTGCCAGTCAGCCTGGTATGTGGCATGACTGGTTCCTGGAAGAGTTCAAGTTGCTCATCATCTGAATCAGAATCAGATTAGAATCTTCTTTTTTTTAAATGTTCTTAACAGCTTTACTGAGGTATATTTGACACAATCTGATTTTTTTCTTTAAAAAAAACTAATGCCTCCGTCATTAACGTACATTGCTGTATTGGTTTCAGGCATACACTATAGCGTTTCAACTATATACATTACTCGGTGCTCATCAAGGTGGGTGGACTCGTAATCCCCATCATCTAATGCACCCATCCCCCCACCCCCCTCCGGTAACCACCAGTGTGTTCTCTATAGTTAAGACTCTGATTTTTTTTTGTTTATCCTCCTAAATGGACAAAGACCTGCTTTCAACTTTAGACTTGACATGTGAAGCGTTTATTTGTAAGATTCAAACCCTTCCCAGAAGTACTAAGTATGAACCACACATTTGCCCTAAGTAACTGCTGCCCCTTTCAGTATTTCTTCATTAAAGCTCTCTCGTTTGTTGTTGCAGGTAGTGCCTCAAAAACTATGCATTTTCAAAATGTCCCCAAATTTCACATCTTGCAATAATGCATTACAGTAATGTTTGAGATGGCCGAGGGGAATGTTCTTCTTTTCTCAAGTAGAACAATCATGAAAAGGAAAGTACATGTTAATTTTAGACGAGAACACGCGCACACACACACACACACACATAAGGAAGTTGTGGGTCTAAAAAGTGATTCATTTAAAACTAGTCATGCCCTTTTACCTCCAAACCCTCAGGTATATACCAAGGGTATATGTACCCCAGTTTGAAAACCATTGCTTTAGTCTACCTCATTCATTCACAGACATGGAAGCTGAAGCCCAGTGTAGTGGCCAAACCAAGACTGAACCTCAGTGCTTCAACTTGCAGACCAGTGGGCTTTCAGTCCTACCACACTGCCTTTTATTATGACATGGAATACAATTTTCCCCCTCTGAGGCTTCTTTTGCTCATCTGTAAAATGAGAGGGAAAGACTAGCTGATCTTGATACTTGATACCCTTCCTTTTTTCCTCCAGATCTGCTTCCAGACTCCTGTACTCTGCTCTGAGTCCCTAGAGGTGGATAGTTGAAAATGACCTCTAGCTTCTGGTTGGGGACAGCCAGTCAGAGGCCCTGGCAGGAGCTTGGGAGACAAAAGAGAAATAAGACAGGGGCATTTTATTCACCTGGCTCCCCTACTTGGTTACTGTCAGCTGGTCGTGTCCTGCTCCCACCTCCGAAGGCACTCACAAATCCTATTCCTTGTTCTTTTCATTCAGCTACCCTCTCTGGGTTCCACTGACTTCTCCCTCCCCTCTCTCATTCCGGCAGAGGGACGGTAACATGTTCCCAGATCATTCCATCCCACTGGATCCTCTCACCCGCATCCTGCCATTTTCCTACTTCAATTAAATCTTTTCTCTAGGAAGGGAGAGGGACCAGAGGCAACTTAATTTAATAATCCCAGTGTCCTTCCTTAATCCCTTAATTTCTTTTTTGGAAGGGAAAGTAATGATGTCACTCTACCCATCTTTTCAAAGTCTTGGTTCAGCTAAATGTGAAAGCAAGCAAAATAAACAAAAAGGTTTTAAATGAGGACTTCTTTTTTAACTTATTATTTTGAAAAACTTTAGACTTAGAGACAAGTTGCACCAGTAGTGCAAGTTCACCGGGCTTCCCCTAACGTTAACATCTTACCTAACCACAGCACAATGGTCAAAACCAGGAAGTTAGCATTGATGCAATACTACTAACTAGTCTGCAGACCTTACCCAAATTTGACCAGTTGTCCCACTCATGTCCTTTTTCTGGGCCAAGATCCAGTTGTTTCCTTAGTCTCCTCCTCCAGTCTGTGACCGTTTCTCAGTCTTTCTTTGCATCTCATGACCTGGACACTCTCAAAGAGTACTGGTCAATTATTTTGCAGAATATCTTTCAATTTATGCTGGTCTGATGTCTTCTCATTATTAAATTGAAGTTATGCATTTGAGGTGAGAGTGCATGGGAGTGAGGGTGTGTCTTTCTCAGTGCCTCATTTAATGGCTCCGATGTCAATGATTTATTAATGGCCAAGTTGATTTTGATTGCTCCGTTATACAGTATTGGCCAGGCTTCATCTCTATAAAGTGACTACTTATCCTTTTGTAAATAAAACTATCTTGTGAGGAAATACTTTGAGACTATGCAAATATCCAATTTTCAACATTCTTTCCTTCACTACTTTGAGTGTTCATTAACTATTCTCGTCTTTGCCTTTTGGTGATTTTCTATTCCTATCCTTCCTTCTATATTTATTAAAGAAGAGCTGTCCCTTCTCTCCATTTATTTATTTATTCAATTATTTATTTGTATTCATATGGACTCAGGGATATTTATTTTACTTTCTGGGTTATAATCCAGTACTATCATTGTTTATTTTTTAGCTCAACTTGTCCCAGCTTTCATTAGAAGCTCCTTCAAGTTGGTTCCTGTATCATTTTTAAACATGCCATCATTTCTTAGTACTTCTGTACTTTCTGGCACCATAAGATATTCCAGACTCATCTTCTATCTTCCCTGGAATCAATCATTTCTCAAAGAAGCTCATTACTCATTTGTTCAATCCTAGTATACAGATAAAGTAGTTTCAGAATTACTAACCCATACCCCTGAGGATAAAAATTTACTAACTAGAGTATAATATTTGCAGATACTTCTGTCTTTAACCTTACATTATACAGTCTAAATACTATTTTCCAGAGTTAGTTGGTTCTTCCCCAACTTCTTTAGTATGGTCATGACATTCATCAGTAACACACTTACATAGTTTGTTACTCTTTGTATTCCAAATTGGGGTCCCCCCACATTGTAGTTGATTTTATTTTATTAGAAGATTTTATTTATTTATTCATGAGAGACACAGAGAAAGAGAGACAGAGAGAGGCAGAGACACAGGCAGAGGGAGAAGCAGGCTCCTTGCAGAGGAGCAGATCCTGCAGATCGAGCCTGACGTGGGACTCGATCCTGGGACCAGGATCATGCCCTGAGCCAAAGGCAGACGCTCAACCGCTGAGCCACCCAGGCATCCCTATAGTGGATTTTAATTCTTTATTTTGGGAATATGTGAAATAGTACTATGGTTCTAAGAGTCAGAGCCCTCCCAAACTACAAAACAGAGTATCTCTTTCCCCATAGCCCCCACCCAATGACTTATTTATTTTCTGTCTCCATGGACTTACCTGGTCTGGATATTTAATATAAATGGAACTATACAATATGGGTGACCTTTGTAACTGGCTTCTTTGACTTAGCAAAACGTTTCTGTGGTTCATCCACATTGTAGCACATATCAATACTTCATTTCTTTTTGTTATTAAACGATATTGCACTATATGTGCTTACTACATTTTGTTTATCTGTCCATCAGTTGATGAACAGTTGGGCTATTTCCATCTTTTGGCTATTGTGAATAGTGCTGCCATGAATATTCATGTACAAATATTTGTTTGAATATTTATTTTCAATATTTGGGGATAAAAACCTAGGAATAGAATTGCTGGGTCATAGACTAATTTCATGGTTAACTCTGGGAAAAACCACCAAACCATTTTCCATAGCAGCTGAACCATTTTACATTCATACCAGCAATGTACAAAGGTCCCAATTCCTTCACATCCTTGCCTACACATGCTATTTTCCATGTTTGCCTTTTAATTATAGCCATCCTAGTGGGTGTGGAGTATATCTTACTGTGGTTTTGATGTGCATTTTCCTAATGACTACTGATGTTGAATATCTTTCCACGCGCTTATTTGCTGCAGGTACTCTTTTGCATTTTTTTTTTTTCACCCGATACACCCTGGAAGTCACTGTATATCAATTTGTAAAGATCATTCAATTCCCTTTTGTATCTGTGTAGTACTCCATTTTGTGGATTACCACAGTTTATTCAACCACTTGCCTATTGGAGGCAATTGCATTATTGCAATAATGCATTATTGGAGGCACACTTCAGGGTTGATTCTTGGTAATGGGATTGCTGAGTCAGTAATATGTAATTTTGTTAGGTATTAATGAAGTTAGCAAAGAACAATCCCAGTTCTCTTAAATAGTCTAATGATAAATACAACAAAATTAAACTTTTTAAAGACAAGTTTGCAGAAGGGGAGCAAAAGAGAGAGAAGCAACCCCGTAGTTGTACCATAAGAGAAAAGAAACTCTCTACTACTTAACTTTTTCTTTGGTCTTCTTATAACAAGATAATGCTATGCTACGGGAAAAGTAGCCTTGTCCACACACAAACAGACCTCACTTTCCTAAAGGTAATATTTATGTTTTTATAGGATGCCATGAGGTCTATGAGCTGAGTTCTGTGAGTTTGCTTTTATGCAACTCATTTCTGTGCTTTTCATTTAGTCTAATCATGAGTCTATATGAAAAACAGATAAGCGTGAATATGAGTCATCCTCAAACTATCAGTGTAGGTAGAGGGTGGTAAGGAGTGAAGCAAACTTAATTCTCAATTTACCTCCATTTTTATGTCACAGAGATATTGAAACATATCAGAATGGGCTATGAAATACCTTTTAATGGAATGTCTATACCCCTCATATACGATTACTCTGCTATTGGGATTTAGTTATTAAAATTTCACTAAAGGACTTGGGTAATTTAATCTTCACCAAGAATCATATGCCCATCCCAGAAAGGCATTCAGGGTCAAGAACCTCAAGACACCTTATGCACCACAAGAATGATATCACCACCACCTAGATCATCATCAAAGAACATTCACTGTATTCATCCTTTCATTACCCTGTTATTTTAATGGGTGTACAATGCATTTGCCACCAGCAAAGTGAGTGCTCAGTCCCATGCCTGGAACAAAATGAGGCTCTGGAGTAGTCAATAGGAAGTAGAAGGGATCAATTTATTTCTGCCTCTTTCATTATTGCTACTTAATGTACAGTGGTATCCTCATCTGACTCTCCCTGAGGTCAGTAAAAAAAAAAAAGAAAGAAAGAAAGAAAAAGAAAATGTAAGATGCACAGTTACAGATAGATGTCTGGAAAAGGCCATTCACACCCCTACTCTCTAAATTCCTGAGTTATCTAAAGATACGGAAATTCAGAAGAGAGGTGACCACACAAGGCAGGTGTAGCATTCCACAGTACAGAGAGAATGCAAAGTCAGTACTCAGAGGCCCCTAAATTATATCAGTCTTTAGCTTTCTGGAGTGCTGTAAGTCTGCTGTGAGGAAAATACTGAGACTTTTCATTTTCATTTTATAAAAAGCATTTATATGAAAAGATGGGCTAAAAAAAAGAAAAGATGGGCTAAACATCTGAATAAAAATATATGTTCATTCTCTTATTCATTTCACAAATCTTTATTGGGCACCTATTAGATGCCAGACACTTTTTGGGGCATTAGAGATAAAGCAAGTAACAAAATAATGGGATCTGTTCTCATGAAATTCACATGAGAAACAGTGGAACCCTCTCTAATCTCTTCTTTGACTTATTCATTCAATACATATTTATTGAACGAGGCACTGGACGCACTTTGTTCTCATCAATGAATGAAATAGCCCCCTGCCCTCGTGAAATTTCCAATTGAGTAGGAATCAGTAGACGATAAACATAACAAATGTGTGAATTAGACAGTATATTTAAAGGAGATAAACGGTGTGGGTAAAAAGCAAAAGGATAAAGGGGGTCAGGAGTGCAATGGGGAGAGAGGTGTGCTGGGTCATTATGCAATTTTAAGTAAGATTATCCGATCACTAAGAAAATATTTGAGCAAAGGTTTGAAAAAGCGAGGGAGACAGCCCCTCAAATACCTGTGGGAAGCATATTTCAGGCACAAAGATGAGCCATTCCTAGGACTTTGAGATCCGACTACGCCAGATATGTTTTAGAAAGTAAGGGAGATGAGTGTAACCCATAGGATAGAGGAGAGTAATAGGAAATGAGACCAAAGAGGAAGTAGGCCAAGCCATGAACCTTGCAGACTATTTAGGGACTTGGGCTTTTAACAGGGAGCCATAGAAGGGCTCTGGGCAGGAGTGACATCACTCACCTGACTTACCTTTCAGTGTGAGCACTCTGCCTTTTCGTCAGAAGACTGAAGGGAACAAGTGGAATGCAGGGAGGCCTGCCAGGAAGCTGCTGGAATAAGCTGGGAGAGCCACCATGGTGGCTCTGGGGAGGCGAGAGGGAAAGAAACAGGGATGTGAGAAGAGAGTAAGGTGACAGATTCTGCGGATATTTGGACAGTGAAGGGTTTGTGGAAGACTGGACTGTGGTATGAAAGAAAGAGAGGAGCTAGGAGTGACGCCAAGGTTTTCACCAGTTGGAAGGAAGGAATTTTCATCCACTGAGATGAGAGGTTGCAGGTGGAGCATTTTTTAGGGAAAAGATTGGGAGTCTAGTTTGGGGCATGCTGGATTTGAGATATTGATGAGAACATTAAGAATATTCTGGAGCTGGGCAAAAAATCAGAGTTGGAGGAATAGATTTGGAAGTGACATCAAATAAAATTTTTTATTGCATATGATTAAATAGGAAAATATGGATATTTTAAAAATAAAAAATCATATGGAGCACAAACCGAAGTTTCTCCTTCATTCTTTTACTCCAAACCCAATACCCTCCCCAGCCATTAAACAGCAACCCACAATAGGAGATAACCAGAACCGACATCTGTTCATTTCCACCTGCGTTTTACGTCAGACAAAAAGGTGTCAGTCAGAGGTGTCCAGATTGTTATGCATAGGATTTTTCTCTTTACCTATATCTTCCCTTTGCCCACATAATTTCTACAATTTCCAGATGACCAATCTTCTACCATTATGGTGGCGAAGCAACAGAATTTCTCAGCTGTTTGGAATAAACAATATACTTGGCTTTGCACGCTTTTTCATATAAAACTAAACTGTTTCTTAATGTTCTATGTTGTGGGGTTTTTTTTTTTTTCTTTAGTGCTCGAGAATGTTCCTGAGCTAAGTGGTACCACCCATTTAAGCAATATCATTGATTAGAAAGCACAGGATACACTTTAAACACCATTGTAATAATTCTCTAGACTCTAAGCTTCCATCCCTAAAATAGAACAAAGTTGCTGCACCTTCCATTAGAAAGAGATAACCTTCAGAATCTGAACTAAAGCATTTCTGTTTTGCTGAGTTGGCAATTGCTCAGTGTAAAGAAAGTAATGATGACTCCTCAAATATCCAGTCTCTTAGGAGCTTAGAGCTTCGTCTGTAATAAAATCCAATAGTCTTTCTAATCCTGGCAGTTCTCTATTTCTCCCCTGAAGTCAAAAAGAAACTAATTAATTAACCCGAATTTGGTTTGATGTTTAGCAGAGTCCTATGGCCAATAACGTGTATCAGAAACCTCCATACATCTGGACTGACACGTGCCTTGTCCCAATCAGCTGCTTGCTAGGCCACAGTTGCACGCTTCATGGCAACCAGTAAATAGAGGAAGAGAAACAAGAAAGAGTAAAGCAGTTCTCAAGAAGTTTACAGTCCCTCTGAGCCCATGAAAGATTATCTGTTGGGAAAAAAATAGCACTGTGCATGGTTCTCAGACCAACTGAACCAAGGTACTCTGCTGTGGGGGAAAAAAAATGCATCAATGAATGTTCTCAATTGAAAGTTCACTCTATGAATTTTTCTTGGGCTCTGGCACTGAGTACTGTCTTTTGGGAGAGATCCAGCACAGAGCAAAATGAGTACGTGTGGGAAACGTCAGTAACAGACTTATTAACAGAAAAATTGAGGATTAGCTAATCATACATAATTCAACAACTTGACCTTTTATGGGCACATGGGCTCCTACTTGTGGTTTTACTTTGCATCCATTTTTTTTTCCCTGATAAAATGTTCTTATTTGCAAGATCAGATATCAGAGTTACTTGGTGCCCTACAGAGAACCGTGTCACTTGAACAAATTTGAAATCCTATTCTGTAGTTCTTCATAAGCAAATGGGCCCAAAAGTCGAAGCCTGCATCCTATCAGACTTCTCTTCCCCCCTCCTCGCGCTCCCCACAGCCTCTGCTCCCTTTTCTCCCTCCAGGTGGCAGTTTTCCTCTGGGCTTTCTCTCACCATCCTTCCTCTGCATTGCACTCCCCCACCACCCCAGTTGATACCAGAACAGCCCTAAGAACTCCAGCCTGGTTCCCCTCCTACAGTCCTTGCCTGCTCAAATCCCTCGCACTCCGCTCACAGACTCACCGTTCTGCAACACAGAGTTTTTTCAAGCCCCTTTCCTGTTCAAAAATGTTACTGATCTCTTATTCCTCATTTAAGAATGTCTAAACGTGGGGCATCTGGGTGGCCTAGTTGGTTAAGTGTCTGCCTTTGGCTTGGGTCATGATTCCAGGATCCCAGAATCAGAGCCTGAGGTTGGGCTCCCTGCTCAGCTGGGAGCCTGCCTCTCCCTCTCCCTCTGCCCCTCTCTCTCTGCCCCTCTGCTCTCTCTCTCTCAAGTGGATAAAGGCTTTTAAAAAATCAAGAATAAATTTAAAAATAAGGTCCAAAAGTCTTAGAGTCAGAATCCAGTTCTCCAAAACACAACTTCTGGTGTTTGAATATTTGAATGCAAAGTTGTGCATGCGCATGACCATGTTCAAACAAACACTCAAAAGAAATTTGGCAAAGATTTCTCCCATCAATGAAATAAGTAGAAGAGTTTAAAATGAATGTGGGAGCAGCCCTGGTGGCTCAGCGGTTTAGCGCCACCTGCAGCCCAGGGTGTGATCCTGGAGACCCTGGGTCGAGGCCCACGTCAGGCTCTGCATGGTGCCTGCTTCTCCCTCTGCCTGTGTCTCTGCCTCTCTCTCTGTGTGTGTCTCTATGAATAAATAAATAAAATCTTTAGAAAATAAAAAAATACAAAAAATAAAATGAATGTGGGACTTTTTAAATAGCTGGTTCTTCTCGAGGAAGGGGCGGTGGCTACCTCAATTTGTTCTTGTTTGCTCTTGAGGAACAACGGGTGATTTATCCTGATACCTATGGATAAATATTCGTATTCTTATCACTTTGAAATGACCAGTTGTTCTTTTCGATGAATTTTCCCATCACTGGATCTTTACTGGAGTCAAAGACAAGTGTGTTTATCGGGGTCATTGGAAGTCAGAGTGGTCAGGATCACATAACCTGATGTTTGCTGCGAAAAGAAAATATGTCTGGAGGCACCTGGGGTGGCTCAGTGGTTGAGCATCTGCCTTCGGCTCAGGTCTTGATCCCCGGGGTTCTGGGATTGAGTCCTGCATCATACTCATGGCAAGGAGCCTGCTTCTCCCTCTGCCTGTGTCTCTGCCTCCCTCTGTGTGTCTCTCATAAATAAATAAAATCTTGAAAAAAAAAGAAAATATTTCTGGTGTGTGTGTATATATATATATATATATATATATAGCTTGTTCATATATATATATATATACACACACAGATGTCTGTCATATTGTTTGCTATTAATTATAGGAATTAAAATATTTTCTACAAAAGTCTAGGAAGATGAACTTTATGCCAAATGATTATCATTCCTCTAGGGTGGCATGATACAGTAGGACTCTGTTCTTCATATGCTGTTTTGCTTTTTCTTCTTTGTTCTTTTAATAAACATATGTTACTTTCAGAATCTGGAAAAATATCCATTGTAAACAAGAAACATTAAAGCTTTTTTCAAAAAGTCATGTGAACAGTTAACTGCGCAATTTGGTGTTTGTTGGATGTTTTGAAATAAGTACAGTGACTTGTCCCTTCTAATGAATTGATTTCTTAAAGGCATCTTTGGGACATATTAAAAATAGCACCACACTCAGAGCTCAATAAGGAGTTTTTTCATTGAGTCCAATCATTAGTGACTAACTTGCATTTAGAATGCGATCTCGACCATGAATTAGTCATTCCTCAAAAGAGCCTGATGGGAAACATGAACATCATCAAGTGTGCTTAAAAGTGAGACCAGCCAACAGGGCCCCACCGAGCTGGCCACACAGTCATGCTGCTGGGAATCAGGCCTCCACGCGTCCAGTAGGAGACACAAAAGAAAGAATTTTCCAAAACACCTCCCATGTCTCTGTCTCACAAGCACTTGAATTTAGATTCGCTCAAACTCTGTAACGTTGGTCAATCTTGCAAACCCTTATAAATGCAACATCGGGTCTCTCCAACCACTCGTCATGGCAACCAAATGTAAAAGGGGCAGCATTATATATGTGCTTTTAAAATGTTCACAAATTCTCCCCAAATGAGGGAAGCATCACAGTGACAGGTAAGATGATAACCAAGCAACAGATGCATATTGAATATCCATTATACACAGGGCTTCATTCTGGAACTATGAACAGGAATGGGGGCACGAAATCAGACACCCACCCTCTGTCTTTGCTTTGGGGTACTTACAGTTTGATAAAGAAACCAGGCAAATGCATAGAAAACCTAAAATGCTGTAAAAAACAGCAACAACAACAACAAAACCCTTTTGAATGTATATTTCTCAATTTTAGAATAAGCATATTTTTTTTATTCTTTTCTCACAAAAATATGTTTTTTGTAGTCATTTCAGGTAAGCTGCAGTTGCAATGCTTGGTGCACACACTACTTGAGAGGGTTGCAAAGGCCCTAAATTGGCCCTGAAGTGATTTACTTCATTAACTTAAAAATGCCAATGAACTCTCTCTTTGAAGACGGAAACTATGGAAGTCGTTTTGAATTATTAAAAAAATTTCTGAGCTCACCATGGAAGGATAACAAACATAATGAATCCGTGTGTTATTTTCCACTGGCTAAGCCATCACATAATTATTTTCTATGCTCTTCTAAAATATGCACACGCACGCACGCACGCACATGCACACGCGCACACACACAGCATGCTGGTCACATTCTCAATTCCCTTTCAAACGAGTGACAATCTCGTTTATATTCTCCTCTGCCCCAGTTTATGGCCTCACAACAACTCACTCTTCATCGTGAGCACACACAGACTGTCCCGATGCCCCTTTTTGGCCAGTGAAGCCTCTTCAGAAGGAACACTTTGGGGGAAAAATGGATCCTTGTCCCTGGATCCCAGGGTCAAATCAAAATGAAAATAACAGACTTCAAGGGCCCAACCTCCTTCACGTCACCTCCGACTTCTCATTCAAAGGGGTACTTGGGGCGGCAGGTGGAGTTATAATTATAGAGTAGAGAAAAGCTACATCAGCAGCTGTTGCTTCTGTTTGTTCCCGGCTATAACTGTCATCAGTGGGCAAATTGGCATAAACAGGCCTCCACAAGCGGAAAGACGTTGAACTCCTGTGCTTGTCACGCTCTGGGCCTTCTCGGTGGCCAGGGAAGGAAAGAAATCTGACCGTGCGTGAGCCAAGCGTGAAGCCGAGCACAACCCCGAGCTGAAGGCACCTCTTCAGGGGGAGCCTGAAATGTGAAGATTTTCTTTCCTGCCGGAGCCTCCCAACCCAAGAAATAGGTTAGTGCACAAGGAGTGTACCCTATGCATTCTCACTCTGACCTCTGCTCTATGTGACCTTAACTTTTCTGAAGGCTGAATAGCGGGGCGACCCGTTGCAGAGAGTTGAGGACTGTTACCTAAAACGGTGCTGCCCAGGAGAGCAAGTTATGAAGTGGGCTTCATTTCTAATGTCCCTCTTCCCCAAATCTGGCTGCACTCACATTAGACAGAGAGACAAGGTAAAGATGGAAAAATGAAACTGGTTTCCGTCCTCTCGTAATGCCACTTACTCATGCCAACAGGCCCCGGCTTCTTTACTAAAATCCGTGACGTTGAAGTCTTAAGTTTGTGAGTATATGGTGCCAGCGTCTTATTTCTCTAGGGAAACTAGGCGAATTAGAATTGGATTGTTTTCCCACCTCTGAATAAAGACAGGAAATTTTCTTGTTTAGATAAAATGTGCTTGGCAGGCTACTCCATGTAAGAAATGTGCTAGAGGATCTGGTTCCTCTGTCTAGCCCAATTCCACCGAAAACCTCCATAATTTCCATCTAAGCAGCTCGGTAAGACTCCTTATAGATCCTTTGGAAACAAAAAAGATTGCAAAGAACTTTCATTGTCTGTCTATGCTCCACGTTAGAGAGCAGCGGTGCAGGACTTTCAAGCGAAGGTTAGTTCAGGGCCATCTCAGAACCTGAATGTTTGCTGTCTTGTTGAAAAGCAATGGAATTGCAGGGAACTCCCTGGAGCGAGGCATTGGGGTCCAGTTCTCATCCGACCCACATCCAGGGAACAGGCCCAAGTAGAAAGAGCCCTAAATAATGGCCACATTTTGGTCAGCTCCAAACAGAAAGTGAACCCCCCCCTCCCCTAAGTATTTTGTACACGACTGTCCAGGGGGCAAGTGCACCACTGTGGCCCTACTTTTCAAAAAGTGTACAAAGTGCTAACCGGGCAGGTGAAGCTCCACCACAGAGATACCTACATCCAACTAAAGCCGCCAGGGGACCCAGGAATTAAATTCCCACAAGAGGCTTGATTCTTTCCAACAATATCTCCTGATTTCTAAGAAGAGAGCCATTAAGCTCCCCCTTAGGAAATTTAAGGGTGAAACAAATACTTCTTTACATACTTGAGCAAATAAAGACCCAAGCAGTTAAGTTTGGTTAGTGTTTGGAAAATGTCCACTAATAAAGCATATCGATACCCTCAATCTTCCCACACGTTAAGAAAATACATGACAGGTGATGCCACACAGGTGATACAGTTCCTGTATCATACTTGTCCATTCAAATGTTACCGAGTGATGACTACAAAACCTGAAAATAATATGTAGACATTAAGGCAAGTTCTAATATCACTCTTCCCAGAGGCTACTTTCCTCCCCTTTTCTACTAAAAGATTTCGCGTGGAGATGGTGCTTATCTTCAAATCCCAAATTGTTTAAACAGAGAAAGGCAGAATGAGGAGGTGGCTAACTGGTTAGTGGCTTGGGTTTCTTTGACACATAGACTTACGCTCAGTCTTACACATTGCTTTTTACTTGTGTTTTGTCTTCTTGTTCTTCTAGAAAAAAAAGCTCCCCAAGATGACTGTCACGTACTCCAGTAAAGTAGCAAATGCGACTTTTTTTGGATTTCATAGGTTACTCCTCAAGTGGAGAGGGAGCATCTACAAACTACTGTACAGGGAATTTATTGTCTTTGCTGTTTTTTACACGGCCATAAGTTTGGTGTACAGGTACTTTCCTTTGCATGTCTCCTTATCTGGCCATCAAGTATCATGTAAGAATACAGTCTCAAAAATCCAAGTCTTTGGTTGCTGCTGACTTTTGCATTATGTAACCTCCTCCTTTGCATGATCCTCTCTTACCTTCAACCCAGGACAAGGTATTCTAATCCACACCTAGCCGTGCTTGGGATGTGAAGTGGACTCTGACTATCATATCCCGGTGGCTCTCATTCTAGCCCCACGTTAATGGACCACGATGAGGCTTGGTCACGCTGCCAGAACTTTGCTAGAGATGTAAAAAGGAAGATTGATACTTAAATCCTCGCTCAGGGATGATTTTGAATGACAAAGGCCACAGACAAATAACCGTCCGTGCCTCTCCCAGCTATGTCACTGATCATTTCAATGTGCGATTTGACAGCTTATAGCAACTACCTGCATAATTCACATGCTCCTGAACGATGTATATCAGGCAATTTTCCTTCCTTTTGCCTGAAATGACAAGATTTTATCCTGGATGGCGCCTGCCAATCTTGCCAAAACCTCAACTGAATAAAGGCCTGAAACCTAATTTATTTTGTTTATATCTTCTGAGTTTGGAGCATGTTATATTCACAAGATGTTTATTCTTTATAACATCACAAACTATGCCTGTCGATTTACAGAAAATTTGAACAAAATCATGTCCAAGAAATACTTTCATGCATAAAATTATAGTCTCAATAAAATTTGATCCATAGTACAAAAGAGCAGCTTTATGAGTTATTTTTTTTTATTAAAACTGATTGCATATATTTCTACTTTGGGGGAAGTTAAAACTTCAAAAAGCTAAAGGTAAAAAAAATTAAAATAAAAATAAAAAGCTAAAGGTTTTTGAGGCTGTATTTCCACCTTTTCTATGAACTTCAGTTTGTTCTTTCCTGCATACAGATGAACAAATTTGTGTTATCATTGCTCTTACCTACCTTCTTCTTTGCAGCACCAGGACTCCTTCTGAGGAAGAAGGTAGTAATCTGGCCAGCTGATAATTATCAAAAGTAGAATAGGAACAGCTATTTTGCTGCATATCAAAATATCTGTAAAGGGAAAGTTTTATTTACGAACCCCTAGTAATTTTTCAGATGTGTCTTGTAAGTGCAATATCATTTTGACAATTTATTTCTGTGCCACTTAATCCTTCAGAATATGAAATGGCGGAAGACACGTGACGTTTCAGAATAATTGTCTCATTAGTTTATTTTTACTAATGTGAGTTTATTGCTGCTACCGCTGCTTAGGATAGAATAGCACTTAGAGCAGCTGCACCGTAGCCAGAAATGCTCATGGGGCCTCAACTTTTGCTCCACTATCTTATTTATACCCCACAAAATTGTACGCATATTTTTTTTCTAAAGACCGAAGAGTGCTTACATTTGTAACAATGATCGGTTGTGCAAGTCATTCTTCATTATTTTAAAGTCCAACTATAAAAATCTTGTTAAAATAGATACTTAATCCTGGTTGAAGGTATACCAAGGACTATAGGCTGAATGTCTCAAGAAAGCCAAATATAGCTGTAGAAAAATATTGACATAGTGTCATTCTCATGTGTACCAATGATCCTAACTTTTAAAATTCTCTTATAAGCAAATAATTATACTTAGCAAAAATCCTAAGACCCAGCCAGATTTCATTACTTTGATTATATCTCTTTTTATTTTCGGTTGACTTTGACAAAATCATCATTCTAGTACTTTCTAGCTTGTAAACTTTCTATGTAACTATTAGCTCAGTATTTTTTCCTTTGGCCGATCATTAATAATGGCAACCACTTTATTATCGATTAATTGTGATGCCACATGTGAAGTGGTTTTATATATAATAAATTCTATAATCCTTGTAACATTCATAACACATAGGTATTATTAGCCCCATTTACAAAAGAGAAAACTGAGGCTCAGAGATATTTAAACGTACGCCCCAAGTCCACATCTGTTAAGGGGCAGATCTGGGATCCAGACCTGGCTTTGTCTGACCTTACGGTCTGTGCTTTCCACATTTAAATCCTCTTTGACCATTTCTAGTTGAGTATCCGAAACTGCTCTGGCTGTGACTTGTCATTGGCCTGACCTTGCAAAGCCTGTGCAACCAGCTCCTGACTTCAGAATTCCTGACGCCTCCTCCAAAGCTGAGGCAGGAATCGCAAGCCCACCTTGCACCCCAAAGTCTTTGTCAGCACCAGCTCTTCATCTGCAACCTGACTGGCGGTGCCCTGTTACCCCTTATCCCTCCGCTCCCTTTACCAAAGTTTTACTGACTCAGGCTTTTGACAGGTTATAACAGATTTCCAAGGGATTTCTTCCTCCCCTGGAACAGCTGTTCTCATTCTTTAATGCAAACTCATCTGTGTTGCTCCTTTCTAGATCTTGACCATTACCATTAACCTGCCTTGAGATATTTCTTCTGACTCCGAATCCTCTCCCTGTAACATCAATATCAATAATAGTTTCATTAAATGAATTTATGTCTAACAATACCAGATGATGGGTTTTGGTCAGATCTGTAATATAAATGTTTATATTTATATTATACAAATACAAACCCACCAAATATAGCAATAAAAATGCTTACCTCTAGTTGTTACGTCTATTGTTTTATATTTTAAGTAATGGTAGGCTTTAAAATAGTTATAACCATCCCTTGAAGTATAACACATATAATCAAGAATATGCTAATTCAGGGGAAAGCAAGATTAAGATGCCAAATTTGGGGTTATTATTTAGTAATTAACTTAATAACTGTAATTCACTTAATCAAGACACTTTTTTTTTTAAGCCTACCTGGTGAATACTGGAAAGTTGGACTCTTTAATGAGGTATTTTGCTCTAAATCCAATGCATTCATCATATAAAAGTTTAAAATATTAAGTATTTAAGAATAAAAGTTAATAAACCCCACTGTCTAATGGCCAATAACATTCATGTCCTAAAAACATTGGTACTTGAAACATCCAGCAATTAAAAAGCTTTTGAGATACATCAGCTTAGGTAGGAATATACATTATTGCTCCTTAAAAAAAAATTTTACAATTATTTGTGCTTAATTGTTTGCACTGAATATCACTTGCAAAGCAGGTGCAGAAGTATAATATCATAAAGGGCTGTGCATTTTATTTTTGCTCCAGATTGTTACTTACAGGAGCCCAAAAACGTTACTTTGAAAAATTATCAATTTACTGTGACAGATATGCTGAACAAATTCCAGTAACCTTTGTGCTTGGTAAGTATAGGTCACACGCAGAATGCAGCCACACAGTTGTCTCCATTAGGATGACACCGATGACTCTGCATGGGAGTGTTTCCAAGCTGAGAGGCATGCCTGAAAAGCCACTGCTTGCAATAGAACCAGAATCATCCACAAGGCTTGCCTTCAAGGCTGCTTTTGCTAAATTAACACCAAACCAGTTTGAGGTAATAATTTGCTATTGGACAATCAAGCTTTCTCTTCACTAACTGTCCATTTCTGCTGTCACTATTTGACCCCTAACACCCACTTACTATGGCATTGCCAGGCACAAATTCCTTATTTATTTATTTATTTATTTATTTATTTATTTATTGGAGGGCAAAAATCATAAGATACGGATAACAACATATTTTTACACCCCAGTCCCTAAAAAAAGGCTGAAATTCTGCTAAAAGCATCAGTGTCAACAACAACTGCTGTAAGAAATTGCTTTACAGTTTTGTGTTATTTTACAGGATTTTATGTGACTCTGGTAGTGAACCGGTGGTGGAACCAGTTTGTGAATCTGCCCTGGCCCGACAGGCTGATGTTTCTCATCTCCAGCAGTGTTCACGGGAGGGACGAGCATGGGCGTCTGCTCAGAAGGACCCTGATGCGCTACGTCAACCTCACGTCTCTGCTCATCTTCCGCTCTGTGAGCACCGCTGTGTACAAAAGGTTCCCCACCATGGACCATGTGGTTGAAGCAGGTATTGTGAATGGCTTTTCCCTCCATGGACTCCTCTCAACCTACATGGGAACCTTCAAAATTCCTCTGAAATTGTCCTTTATTTATTCATTCATTCAAAAAACATTTATTGATTACCTACTATGTGCCAAAAACAATCTTTTTTTAAAAAGATTTTATTTATTCATTTATGAGAGACATAGAAAGAGAGGCAGAGACACAGACAGAGGGAGAAGGAGGCTCCCTGCGGGGAGCCTGATGTGGGACTCGATCCCAGGACCCCGGGGTCATGCCCTGAGCCACCCAGGGGCCCCAGAAACAGTCTTAAGAGGCAAAAATGAATAACACATAGTTACTGCTCTTGAGAAGTTTACCTGGGGGATGGGGAGGAAGGAGGGGAAGTGGTAAGCAGTCAATTTCAAATTAAGTGGCAGAGAGTCACTTTAGGTAAATATACTGTAATAATAATTAGCATATTTATTAGAACCATCTTTAATACTATCCAACCTTTTCTAGCACTGTATAGTTTATCCATTCTCATAAATATTATATTTGGACCTCAAAAAAAAATAAAAAAAACAACCCATGAGAAAGGTAGGAAATAGATTCAGAGAGGCTGAGACCTGCCCTGGATCAACAGCTAATTAATGGAAGAGCCAGAATTATAACTCAGGTTCGGAACTCCTAAGTCAACGCTTTTCCCAAAACATAAGCGGATTCTAGAAGGAATCAGCACTGTGGGTTTTCATCTAGGCAGTGTGGATCTTTTGCTTCTGTTACTCCTCAAAGTAGATGGAGTTGGGGGCACCTGGCTGGTGCAGCCTGTAGAGGATGCAACTCCCGATCACGGGGTTGTGAGTTCAAGCCCCAGGTTGGGTATGGAGATGACTTAAAAAAGAAAAATCTTAAAAAAAAATAGATGCAATTGTTTTGCCTGGACTGCTGGACACAGTATGCTGAGAATATATCATGTTGGAAGGGTGGCTCTCTCTGGTGTGTTAACAATTAGGATAGATGCTGTTAAACCAGCCTTCAATGGGGTAAGGATTAAATGAGATCATCGTTGGAAGGCACTGAATAAAAACTGGTCGTTGTGCTGGGTTGTTGTTAGTAGATCCGAGAGTTTGCTGGATGTGTTCGTGAGCAGACAGGCAATATAAAATCTGCTTTTGCATTGAGTACAGTCTCCTTTTTCCATATGTCCTTGAAAACAGATTTTGTTTTAAAGATTAGTATCAGGGGGCTTCTTTTGGAAGTTTTGGCTTGGCTTTGGCTTGATCTAGTTTTGCCTTCTTACGTAAACGATGTAGGTAGTGACTAAGAGCAGAGTAGGAGTTCGGATCCTTCCTCCACCACTTATAATCCACATGACTTATGTGAATTGGTTACCCTCTCCATGCTTCAGTTTCCTCATCCATAAAACGAACTAGTAGTAATTTATAATACGGTAATAAAATAAAATACACTCCTATACCTCACAGGCTTGTAGGGAGGACTAAATAAATTAACACCTGCATAGCGTTCAGAGCAGTACTTGGCACACGGCAGTAATGAAATCTTGCGGGTAATAATGAAATCATGCAGCACATGGGCATGATGTCACCCTTTGGTCACTTTAGAAGGCTCCTTTGATGCGACATCCCAGGTCTTCTTGATCTGCTGTGACCAGGAAGTTGTGAAAGTCAGGGTGGAAGTAAGGAAGGAGGAGAGTAGAGGATGGTGTTGGGGTACAGAGGAAGATGTGAGAAGCCAGCGTGGTCCAAGGAGTAGGCCAAGGATTCAGATGAAGGGTACAAATAGCCCGGCAAATACACAGGTTTATTATGATGCAAAACCAGTAGAGACTTAAAAAAAAAAAATCATCCTGCCACTTCCAAATTTAAAAGCTGAATACTACTTCCAAATGACCTGGTCAGAAATGCCACTTGATAACTGAATTTTCTAATGTCCTGAACTTTCAACTGCAGTAAAAATTTCTACCTCCGAAGGAAGTCCTAAAAACCAGCAGGAAGGGTTTGAACTGCTCCAAATTGATGAGTGAGAGTGCAAGTTAATTTGGGTGAATAAAGGTGGTGTTTCTCTAGTGCTGACGCATCCGTGGGGAGAGGAGAGGGCATGCCGACGGGAATCAGGCTGCCAGGCCCAACTGCCCTTCCAGTATCACCTTCACACTCAAAGCGCAGCGGGAGGAAGCCAGGAAGGTGGGGATGGGGAGGATGGAGAGGATGGGGAGGATGGAGAGGATGGGAGGGTGGAGAGGATGGGGAGGATGGAGAGGATGGGAGGGTGGGGAGGGTGCAGAGGCCTCGGGGCTCTGCTCAGAGCGGAGTTCCAAGAGGGCTGAGCTGTACTCGGTTCTGCGGGGCCGGCGCGATGTCATTTCCTTGAGGGGTACTTTTCATAATACCGAGGCTTATCCTTGTCAAACTTGTGCAAATGTCTGTTTTCTACTTGTATTTACCCTGAGCCCTTTTCCAAGGCACTTGGAATATTGGACTACTGCTCTCCCCACCACCACCACCCCCGACCATTGCAAGTGAATCTGGAAATGTTCACTCCTTGGGCATTTAAACCAGTGCGTCTCAAGGTGTGTTCTGCAGACCCCAGGCCCCTTACATCTTGAAAAGCTTGAGTTGCTTTTTTTTTTTTCCTAAGATTTTAAAATTTTATTCATGAGAGACACAGAGAGAGACGGCAGAGACCCAGGCAGAGGGAGAAGCAGGCTTCCTGCAGGGAGCCTGATGTGGGACTCGATCCCAGGACCCCGGGGTCACAACCTGAGCCCAAGACAGATGCCCAACGGCTGAACCACCCGGATGCCCCAAGTTGTTTATTTAAAATGCGTCTTCCCGGGCCCTGGCTCACACCTGCTGGACCAGACCATTGGCTGTAAGGCCTGGGCCTCCTGCCTTTCAACCCGCTCCTGTGCCTGGGTTTACGCCCTGAAGGTGGAGGGCGCCAGGCTCCCCTGCGGAGCTTGATCAAACCCTTTCCGTCACCCCAGGGGTAAAGGCTTTGGCGTCCACCGGGAAAGTCAGTAGTAGTAGGCAAGGAGCATCAGGAAGGGGTGTAGACGGCAAGGTTTGGGCCCTGCAAGAGGACTGCAGAGCTGCCGCGGACCCCAGGCCCGGGTGCTCCTGCGCACACAGGACTGGGTCCCCCGCTGCTCCTGGGCCATCCCTCCCCAGGCTCCCGTCCCCACCTGGGGCCGTGCCCTTACAGCGGGGATGCACCGAGCCCTGCTGACACCTAGGCACCTGCTCCAGGCTCCTGTTCCGCGGCAGGGAGGAGAGCGTGGGCCGGGTCCTGCTGGGGACCCGAGGACCTACTCCGGGTCAGGTGACTCTCCGACATGCAATCGCCCATCGGAGAAAGGACGGCTTCAAGGGCAGCCCGGGTGGCTCAGGGGTGTAGCACCTGCCTTCAGCCCAGGGCCTAAACCTGGAGACCCGGGATCAAGTCCCGCGTCGGGCTCCCTGCATGGAGCCTGCTTCTCCCCCTGCCTGTGTCTCTGCCTCTCTCTCTCTCTCTCTCTCATGCATAAATAAAAAATTAAGAAAAAAAAAAAGCAAAAGGACGGCTTCTCAAACCCCAAGGCACAGTAGCTAGTGTGGAAAATTGATACTGCAGATCGCAAGAGGTCAGGGATTGCGACTCAGTAGATCCCGGGTGGACACCTTGAGGCAGGGGGTCCCTGGACCACACTCTGAGAAACCGTGGCCTTTAAGGCAATGAGAATGTCCCTGTCCCCTGTAGGCCTCGCTTGGGAAGGGTCTGTGCCCCAAAGGTTCAGGACAGGCTGGGGGGCACTGAGGGAGGGCAGACAGAGCGAGGAACGGCAGCTCCTTCTGACGCGGCTGGCAGTCCCCTGGTGGGAACCAGATGGCCGGGTCACTCCCCTGCTGGTCCTTGAACTTGCCTTGCTTCTAAGTCGGACAGATGAGTTAGTCGTCTGGATCATTCAAGGGACCAAATGCATGCTCTCGGGGTAGTACATAGGCTTTGATGTTACAGGCTAAATTTCTCAAATTAGAGATTAAATGGTTTTGTTTCTGCTCACATGAAAATAGAAATAACGATCCGGTGCAAAACGCGGCCTAGTGTGCTGAAAATTCCCTAAACTGGTCTCTTATCAGTTATTCGCCAGAGGAGCTGTAGCAGAAGTGTCTCTATCACTTCGCCTACTGGCGACAAAGCTGCCCTGGGAAATTCCAGGCATTCCAACCGCGGGCCCTGGGCCGTGTCCCTCATCCTAAATCCAGTTGGGTGCACAATTCCAGACCTTCACCGATTCAAGCCATGGCCGTAATTGGGTGTTTGCTTTACAGAGTGAGACTGAATCAAAACATTTTATCGGGTGTTTCACAGTGATCAGGGAAAAAAAAGGATTTCTCTTCAAAGTTACTCACGAGAAGCACAAAATCAGTAATGGGACATTATCTACATTCTTCTAAAAGAAACATTACTAAAGCTGTCGCTAAGTGTGTCACGCGTGTGCTTATTCAACAAAGATCTGTGGAGTGCGGCTCACATGCCAGGCACCGTGCGGATCCCAGGAGCACAGCTATCAGCGGGAATGGATGGGGTCCCTAAGTACATGGGGTCCCCTAATGGATGGGGATTTTATGAGTCAGTAAAAAATGCTACAAATCTTTTCTCACATGAATCATTTTCAGAGTCAGGCACAAATATATTTACAGCTGAACTTTGTATCCTTACATCGCATTTCTCTTTCTCTAAAATCATTTCCTTCCTTTTTTTAATATTTTATTTATTTATTTATTCACGAGACAAAGAGAGAGGCAGAGACATAGGCAGAGGGAGAAGCAGGCTTCATGTAGGGAGCCCGACATGGGACTCAATCCCAGGACCCCAGGACCATGCCCTGGGCCGAAGGCAGACGCTCAACCACTGAGCTACCCAGGGACCCCCTAAAAGCATTTCCTTCTGTGCCTGGTAGCCCATGAGAGTGACTAGGAAACAGTAAAATTTGGGGCGCCTGAGTGGTTCAGTCAGTTAAATGTCTGACTCTTGATCCCAGCTTAGGTCTTGATGTCAGGGTTGTGAGTTCAAGCCCCATGTTGGACTCCGGAGTGGAGCCTACTCAAAAAGAGAGAGAGAGAGAGAGAACAGTAAAATTTGAAGAAAGAGCAGTATTCAGTTTTCTTATAGCCCTGGAATCTGATCATGAAGTTCCTTGAGCTTCTTCTATAATGAGAGAGTCTGAAGAGACCCCATTGGGATTTTTAGCTATGCTTAGGGTTAACTGACGTTAAAACAGTGGTCAAGTGGCCGTTGGGACCCAAGCTCTCCCTTTAGGTGATGCCTGGGCCATAGGCCCCACCGCCTCCTGAGGTCCTGTAACCCGCGACCCCCTTTCACTAAGTAGCACCCCGCGGATGTGGCCCAGGAAGGCCTCCTGGCCTGTGCTCTGTGGCTCGAGGTCTCGGAGGCGCGGTCCTCTCAGGCTCAGCAAAGGCTGCAGCCACTCTGCGTGACGGAGGTGACGAGGGCACGGTGGTGTTCACGGCTGTGCCAGGGTTCCCCGTTGGCCGAGCTCTTATAGGCTGAGTCAGCTCCCCCCCTAGCCTCCCATCGTGTGCCCAGAGCAAGCAGAATGTCGTCCTGGGAGTGACACCTGACTCACCCGCGCACACCTGTACATGGGAGAGAATGTGCTCGGCCGAACCAGACCTGCTTGTATTAATGCCGAGGGGGTGTGGGGTGGGGTGGTCTCAGCTGGTCAGGGTTTGAAGTTTCCATGCAGTTCCAAAAGGTAAATCAAGGCATCCTCTCAACGCTTCTCAAAGTAGCACAGACTACATCCATGAGCCGAGGGTACTTTGAATTCCAACTGCACGTTCCTGGGCGATGGTGGAATCAGACTATCTGGGGCTTAGGACCTAAGATTCCTCATTTTAAACAAGCCCCGGGAAGCGCCGCAGGGTGCCGGCCCAGGCCCAGAGGGCTAAAATGGCCAGCTCGCTGTGCAGTTCTGTGCACTGGGGCAGATGTTCCTAAATTTTGTTGCAAGTTGAAATCACTGGGGATCTTTGAGAACTACTGATGTCTGGCTCCCACCCCAGGCGCTGGGAATCCACAGGGGTTGGATGCAACCTGGGCACCAGGAGTTTTAAAAGCTCCCCCGACCACTCTGATGGACAGCGGAGTCTAGGAACCACTGGACCGGACCCATCTATTAACTCCTCCAACCTCATCTGCAAATCACCTTGGGTCCATTCATTCAGGGCAAATGAAACTCTGGGGCCAGGTGGGGGTTAAGAGCAAAGGTTGGGGGGTGCTTCCTGTGTCACGTGTAGAAGGCAGGGAACTACCAGGGGCCGGGGCTATGGCACAGTCGAGGTGTCGTACCTGTCTCGGGGAACTGGAGGAGGCTCTCCGCCTCTGCTCAGCATGGCTATCCCAGAAACTGATTTTGCTCAGCCGTATCCTATTTCGAGCTTTTCAGACTGTGGGTCGTACCTCATTAGTGGGTTCTTAAGTCATATTAATGGCTTGCAACCAGCATAGACTAGAACAGAACAGATCAGAAAATATCAGAGAGAGCACCAGGTGGGAGAACCAATAATTGTTCTGGGAACCACGTGTATCTTATTGTGGTTCATGGTAAAAAAAAAAAAAAAAAAAAAAAACCTGACATACTGCTCTGCGCGGAGCTTCCATAATGTGATTCCATCTCTCTCCCTCAATCTCTTGTACCTCCTTTTGATTTTTCCTGGGGACAAGGATTTCTAAGCCTCTACCACTGAGTTCAAAGGGGAGCAGTACTTGAATCTGGTGGCTTCATTCCATTTGTTTTGAAAGTACAGGACAGAAAAAAAAAAAAAAAAAAGAAAGTACAGGACAGAGAAGAAAATGAGCCAGGCGCATTGCACTCTTCCTGGAAAAGTCACGTCTCAGAGAAGGGCTCAGATGCTGAACGCACAACTTTCTCTTTCAGGAAGAACTGGCAATAAACCCATTCTGCCTTCAAGTTCTGAGATACAGAGCTTTTAGTTCCTCGGCCGATGGAGTCTCATTTGCACACTCAGCTTCCATGGAGGCAAAAGAGACCCACCTGTGCAGCAGACAAAATCTATAAAGACTGAAATATTGTTTATCAGTGCACTTCATTATGCCTTTGGCTTGAGGGCAATAACATTTTGCCTTAACGCAGCAGGACCTGCTCCATCCAATCACAATGCAAGTTGCAAGTAAAAATGTGTGTGTGTGCGTGTGTGTGTGTGTGCGCGCGTGTGCATGTTTTACTCTGATTTGAAATATTAAGGGGTTTCTTGGGATAAGCAGGATGAAAATTGCTGAGCGGGGCCAAACTCGGAGAGCAAGGGAAGCTTTGGGCAGATGTAACAGCAGGCTCAAATAGCAAGGTCTGGGGTGTGGGTAGGGCCCAAGGGAGCATGGCTTCAAGGCCGTCGTGTCAAGGTCCCAGGGTTGTGTGAGGACCCGCCACCTGACAGTGCCACCAAACTGTGGCGAATCCATGCCGGGGGCTCACCTAGTCCTAGAGATGAGGATAACGACCCTGTTCTGAAGATCATCCCTCTGGTTACAGTGGCCTCAAGTACTGATAAGGAGAGCATTCCATTGCATTGCATTGCATTGCATTGCATTGCATTCCATTCCATTCCATTCCATTCCATTCCATTCCATTCCATACCAAACAAGCACGGCGTTCCATGGCAACTGATTTAACCAACCATCTATAGGTTTCCTTGTAGTTGACCAATGACTTGATCTCCAAAGACAGGGTTAGTTCAGATAATGTGTGTGACCCACACACACACATTGGGGCAGGGGGTCACAGCAAAAATCACCATGTCCGTGCACTCTTGGAGGACACATCAAAGTCCGGTTTGTCACGCGTCCTTCGCAGAGCCTAGCAAAGTACTCACACCTCCAGGCTAAAAATCACCAGCTTTCCTTGCTCCACACGTCCCCTTCCAAGTGGTGGGTGTGCTACCTGGGAAAGCGCTGACCCTGGCTTTAGTGCACGCCCTGGGTAACCCCTCAGTCTGCATATTTGTGTTCTACTAAGAAGCCAAGAAAGAGCTTGCCAGCACAATATGATCCCTCCACCTGAATAAAAAATAACCAGAGGTAAAGTTATTCTTTGGTTAAAGGACAGAGATTGCAGCCAGTATAGAAATGGGGTAATTTTTGGAAACTGTGGTATAAATCCCAAAAATATAACCGCCAGCCAATTGATATGAAATGTCTGAAAATAGGCCTCCAGGTAAAGGTTGAACCACTGCCATGAATCTTTAATACAGAACCAAGACAGGTCAGGTCTTTTTTTTTTTTTTTTAAAACGAGAGGGTTTGTTTTTTTTTTTTAATTTTTTTAATCTTATTTATTTATTCATGAGAGACACAGAGAGAGGCAGAGACACAGGCAGAGGGAGAAGCAGGCTCCACGCAGGGAGCCCGATGTGGGACTCGATCCTGGGACTCCAGGATCACGCCCGGAGCCAAAGGCAGGTGCTTAACCACGGAGCCACCCAGGTGTCCCAGGTCAGGTCTGTTAACTTCTTGTAAGAGGCCTCATTGTGCTCTGTAAGTCTTTTTTTTTTTTTTTTTTTTTACTTATGATAGTCACAGAGAGAGAGAGAGAGAGAGAGAGAGAGAGGCAGAGACATAGGCAGAGGGAGAAGCAGGCTCCATGCACCGGGAGCCCGACGTGGGATTCGATCCCGGGTCTCCAGGATCGCGCCCTGGGCCAAAGGCAGGCGCTAAACCGCTGCGCCACCCAGGGATCCCTGTAAGTCTTGAAAAAGAAAGAGAGAAAAAGAAATAAAGCAGATAATCTGGCTCATGCAACCACTTTGAGATGCACGGAGAAACGAGAAGAGAGGATCGGGGTTCGTTGTTGTTCTTGCCAACCAGAGAAGCCCAACTCCCCGGCCGTGCGCAGGACCCTTCGAGGCTGATATGAATAACCTGAGCATTATCTAAAATGGTAAATAGTGGTTTTGCAGCTGATACTCTGTGTGCTTCACATACTGAATAAAGAGAGCCTTCCTGGGGCGGGCAGTGATTCTCAAACCTTGCCGTGTGTCCGAATTGCCCGCAGAGCGTGGCACACGTGTCACTGCCTGGCCCAACTCCACTGGATCACTCAGGACGAGTCCAACGACTGCTGACCCCCGGACTCACTCCAGACCCACTGAATCAGAATCTCTGGGGACGAGGCCAAGGTATTTTCGAAAAGCACCCACAGGAGACGCTGAGGTGCAGGCCTCGGCGGAGAACCCCAGCCCCACTGGGACTGGTTCAGTAGGTGAGGGTGGCGCCTAGCCCTCTCCCCGTGTCATGGGGGTCACACGAGACTCAGGGACCCGTACAGGGGAACTTGTTCTCAAAAACACTGGCCTAGATCTAGGATCCCCAAAGCTCCATGAATCGGTGACTCTCAAAATGAGCTCATCTCACTCCTCCTGTGACTCCGTTTCAGTTATGGTAGCGCCTGTGAAATTAAGCTCAGTCTACGTGGTGCGAAGGGAGGATACTTAAAGCAGAATAATTAGATCCAGAAACTGATGGCAGGTGGTTAAGGATATAAACTGTGTGACATCGGGTCACAAGTTGATTTTCATCGGAATGTGTTAGAATTGGGGTCCCTGGGTGGCTCAGTCGGTTAAGCGTTTGCCTTTGGCTCAGGCCGTGATCCCAGGGTCGCAGGATCCAGCCCCCAGCCCGGCTCCCCACTCAGCGGGGAGTCTGTTTCTCCACCTCTGACCCTCCTCCTTCCCTCTTCTGATGCTCTCTCTCTCTCTCTCTCTTTCTCTCACAATCTCTGTCTCTCTCAAACCAACAAAATCTTTAAAAAAACAAATAAAAATGAATGTGTTAGAACATCATAATAATCAAATTCCCAATACTCAAAAGTTAACTCAAAATTAACGTCTAACCTCAGTTTTTGAAAAAAAAAAAAACGCTTTAGTTCAGAAAACATGTATTAAATTACAGGTATTAAATCATAATTAATATTGCAAAGTCCACCGAAACGGTCAAGGGAATAGGTACAAGGGTCATCATGGCATCGTTATTCTTAACAGCAAAAAAATTAAAAACAAATGTCTATTCAAAAGAGGACTATGTACATAAAAATTTGTACATGATTAACTAAGAGGCAGGCATTGGGAACAATGGTGCTGCTCTGTGTGTATTAACAAAAAAAGGATCTCCAAGATACAACCAGAAAATAGGAACAAGGTCAGATCCGTATGTGGTATAAAGTCACTTGTGCTCCTAAAACTTAAGCCCGTGTGACGTTTCCCCCGAAAGATATGCAGGAAACTGGTCTCAGTGATTCCTTCAGGGAGGAAAACGTGTGGCTGGGGAAATGAGACTGACTTTTCTTATTAATATTCTTTTGGATTTCTATACCATTTGAATGATTTGATCAAACTTTAAAAAAAATAAAACAGGGGCAGCCCGGGTGGCTCAGCGGTTTGGCGCCGCCTTCAGCCTGGGGCGTGATCTTGGAGACCTGGGATCGAATCCCGCATCGGGCTTCCTGCATGGAGCCTGCTTCTCTCTCTCTCTCTGCGTGTCTCTCACGAATAAAAAAAAAATCTTTAAAAAATAAATAAATAAATAAATAAATAAATAAATAAATAAATAAATAAAAAGTCCAGTGTAAACCGCAAAGGTTTAAAGTATATACTCGAGGGGCTCCTGAGGGGCTCAATGAGTTAAGTATCAGCCCCTGATCTTGGCTCAGGTTGTGACCTCAGGGTAGGGGAACCCCACCTGGGGAGTCTTCTTGAGACCCTCTCTCTGTCCCTCTGCTCCTTTCCCCCAAAAAAACTTAATTTTCTAAAAGTACGTATTTGTGTGAACAAGCCCTGGCACATAGTAGATGCTCAGTAAATGTCAATTAAATGAACCTGCTGCCCTCTTTCTCCTGCCCCCGGTTCCCATCTCTTCTCTGCCGTGGCGTGCAGTGCAGCTTGGGAGGTGGGGTGAGCAGTTAACGTGGTAGCGGGGGGCCCACCAAGGGCTGAGTATGTACTGAGCGAGGGTCCTCGCTGGGCCTGGTCCGCGGCATCCCGGGGAGGCAGAGGTCATCATCTCTCTTTCCCACCTGGGCCACCCGCGACCACGGAGGTCACCCCAGGCTCAGACAAGCCAGGTCATATGCACCCCACACACACAGACACACACACACACACACACACACACACACGGATTGTAACGCTCATCCTGCCACGACTTGCTGCGGGCACCGTGCACTTTGCATGCGCTTCGCCCTTCCAGATGCTCTTGGCAGGAGAAAACTTTATGTAGGACATCGCTATGACATGAGGTGACAAAAGGCCCTGTTGGCGGAGCTTTGAAAGGGAGAAACCCCCAGGAAAGGAGGAGAGAGCATACGGGAGGCTCCACGGGACGCGCCGAGCCAGGACCCAGAAGGGAGCGAGGGTTGGGAGAAGTACGTGATCCGTGCTTTCCGCGCTACACTCAGTGCTTTGCATTTAGTGCAAACTTATTAGAGTTTGCACTAAATGTAAAGGTGACACCTTTTATTCTTTGAATCCTAATATTTCTAAGTATTCTTTCTCTCAATTTTAGATGAATCAACCCGAACCTAAAAAGGAAACCTTCCCCAGATGTTTTTTCTTTTTTAAGATTATTTATTTATTTATTCATGAGAGACCCAGAGAGAGAGAGGCAGAGACACAGGCAGAGGGAGGAGCAGGCTCCATGCAGGGAGCACGATGTGGGACTCGATCCTGGGACCCCAGGATCATGATCTGAGCCAAAGGCGGATGCTCACCCACTGGGGCCCCTGGGTGTCCCTCCCCAGATGTTCTAGTCCCCATTTAATGTCAGCTTACTTCCTCCTGGCCACCCTATGAGGGATTGCCAACAGGCCTTGCCTTATGTATTATTGTTACCTAACTTGCGTGTGCACCACCCACACACGTTCCTTATCTCTAATACGAGTATAAGCTACTTAATAAAAAATAAATTTATTATTTAAAAAAAAACAAGTATAAGCTACTTGAGGGCAACAACCTTCATTTTATCTTTTTTTTAATTGACCCCCACTGTATGCTCATGTAGCAACCCCGAAAATACACATGGCATCAGTGCTAAACTCATTCTGCATAATTGCACTACTCTTATTTTGTGCTCAAGGGTTTATGACAGCTGATGAAAGAAAATTATTTGACCATCTCAAATCTCCTCACCTGAAATATTGGGTCCCATTCATCTGGTTTGGAAATCTTGCAGCTAAAGCCCGGAAGGAGGGTAGAATCAGAGACAGCGTTGATCTGCAATCGTTGATGACTGTGAGTATGTCGCAAGCCATCGGTATAAGATGCCAGTCAGACGCCGACAGGGGTCTGGACGTCACAGGTCAGACAGGACAAGTCTGCTTCGTCCATTTCTAGAACCAGGAAGATGGGGCTAGTATCAGAACCCTCAACGTGCGAAACAGGGATGATGCACAGGTTTGAAGTCAGGTGGATCAGTAGTGGTTGCGTAGGACCTCTGGCCAAATGGAATCAGCCTCGTACGAGGCTCTGTAGGAAAGTGTCCCTTCACTGATTAGCAGGAGCTGCCAGGAGTTCGGAACGATTTGGTGCCCACGCGGCCTAGTCACCATCCCTGGCTCTCAGGTCCTGGAATAAAATCTGGAGTAAAGATAAACCCACCCGGTCAGCTCTCCCCATCTGGAATTTCCTGAGGTTAAGCCAACTTGTCAGGTACGCCAGGAAACAAGATTATGCTTTCATTAAACGAAATAACCCCTGAGTTCATCTGAGAAACACATTTATGGAAGGGCCGGAAAGGTATGTCGTATCTTTCAAGTCATCGAGGAGGACTTGAAAAAAATCCAATTTTCAAACGTTTGATACGTGACAACCTCCTGCCTGAACTAGGCCAAGGGAGCGAATCACAGAAAAACAACACCCGATCTAACGTGAACTCTCTTGCCCAGTCTCGCGTAGTAACTTAGGTGCGACGAAGGAAGAATCAATGGGTTCGAGTCCTTTCTGCTCCCAACAGAGAAATTTCCTATCAATATAAAGGTTGTCCCAAGAATAACAGTAAGTCCTCATTTTGGGGGGTGGGTGCAGGATGTAAAACTTTTTTATCTAAAATCTATAGCAAGCGTGTTTTCCAAAGAAGTAGAGAAACAAACAAAGTGGGCTCTCCACAGAAATGTACCAAAATGGGTAGAAATGACTTATTTAACCTATTAACCCGAGCCTTCCCATCACCACCTGGGGCCAGTATACACGTTGGAAATTGTGGCTTTAGCAGAGTAGGGGATAGTTCCATAAAGTCCAGATTTACTTTAATATTTTAAAAAATGTCCAACCGTCGTCAACCTTTTTTGCGTTGCTGAAGATGCTGATTGTCATTTTCCGAATTTTGCCCCTGTACTCGCCTTCAGAACCGACTACCAGCCTTCCAGAGTCCGTCTCCGCCTCTCCACAGACAAATTCATAGAAGACCCAGTGACGAACCCCAGGAAGAATTCATTGGCACCCCCATCATTTTAGTAAACCATGTTTTATCTGTTTCTGGCGTAGGAGATGAACAAATACCGCTCTTGGTGCAGCCTTTTATTTGGCTACGACTGGGTCGGGATTCCGCTGGTTTACACCCAGGTATCACACACGTTGCACGCGGTTCTCCTTGCTACCTGCGCACCCGGGTGCCCAGGTGCCGGGCCCTCACTCCGGCTTGTCTCCACTGCAGGTTGTCACGCTGGCCGTCTACACGTTCTTCTTCGCCTGCTTGATCGGACGCCAGTTTCTGGATCCCACCAAAGGCTACGCGGGGCACGACTTGGATCTTTACATTCCAATCTTCACCCTCCTACAGTTCTTCTTCTACGCAGGATGGCTCAAGGTAGGTAGGCCATGGTCTTGGTGCCTGAGGCCCGGTCCGCAACCTCCATCAGGCTCTACGCTCGGCGCCGGGCCTTGGCCGAGTCACTCTGCATGAGCTGGTCACAGGTAGAGGTAACAGTTAAACACCCAGGGAGGTCATTACTGTTAAACTAGGGATTCAAGAGCGTGGTGAGCTCCGTGTTGCACACGAAGCCAAGAGATTGCAAGAACACACTTTTATGGCCACTGATGTTTTAAGTCCTTGTGTGCTTGCGTGAGGATTAAAATAATGTAATTAAAGTAATAACTGTAACTGCCTTGATATTTTATGCCACAATAGGCAACGAGGCAGAGTAAAAGGGAGAGACTAAGATGCCTTGGGGGGGCGCCTGAGGAGGCTCAGTCGGTGAAGCAGCCGCCTTCTGCTCAGGTCATGATCCCGGGGTCCTGGGATCGAGCCCTGCATCAGGTCCCTGCTCTGTCTCTCAAATAAATAAAATCTAAAAAAAAAAATAAGCCTTGTATATTAGACTTAAGCATTAGTATTATATTATTGTTTTTTCAAGATTTTATTTATTTATTTGAGAGAGAGACAGGGAGAGAGAGACAGAGATCACAAGCTGGGGGGCTGGGGGGCGGCCGAGGCAGACGTCCTGTTGAGCAGGGAGCCCGACGTGGGGCTCGACCCTGGGACCCTGGGATCCTGACCCAAGGCCGCCGCTCATCTGACTGGCTCAAGGTAGGTAGGCCATGGTCTTGGTGCCCGAGGCCCGGTCCGCAACCTCCATCAGGCTCTACCTGAGCCCAAGGCGACCATCTGACCTGAGCCCAAGGCCGCCGCTCATCTGACTGAGCCCCCCGCCCCAGGCGCCCCATATTATATTATTATCTTGGTTCTGCTTAACTCTGTAGTTAGCTACGAGTCTCTGAAATCCCACCAGCTGTGTCACATTAAATGCAACCCATTTTCAAAACCAGAACTGAGACTCCGAAGATGATTCATCAGAATCAAAACCAGAAACACCAGGATTTCTGATGACATTTGGTTTGCCGGGAAATGAAAAACAGGTCAGAGCACAGAAAAGGACAAGTCCCCAGCATCTCCGGGTGCTCCCCACCCCTTCCTGGGTGCCCCAAAACCTGAGTCCTCCATCGCTTCTGTGAACTTCCTAAAGAGAAGTACACACACACCAAGACAAGGGCTCCATGAAGGTAATCGAAATCTAATGACAGTTTGAGGATGACTTGGAAAAAATCCAATTTTCAAATGTTTGACCTTCCGGCCAGCCACGTGGTGCTGTGCTCTGAGGCGGCCTTCCAGGCTGTGGCAAAATTCTCCCCACCATTGTCTTGACTTTCATCGGTTTGACTCTTAACCAAGAAAAGTAAACACGTTGGCCTTTCAAGAAGCTTTTAAGGGACATCCTTTATAAATGGCAAAGACATTGGCAGCCGGGTGACGGTGATTCTCGATGATTTTTACCCACTTAAGGCAGAGAAATAGCAAGAGAGACTAATAGCTCTCATCTCCCATTAGAGGGAAAAAACTAGACTCTAGCCTTATAAACAGAAAATCACCACGCTAGCCAAATGCTCAATATTTCTGGTCATTCATGGTCTTGTCCCCTGAGTTGAGCTCTAAAATATTAACATTATTTTTCTTTATAAAATATTTTGAAAGGCAAAATATGAAAATACAATCTTAGCTCCTTTAAGAGATAGACGACCCAAAAAGAAGAGTATTTTCCCACCTGGTGGATTATCTCTCACTTTCCAAGCAACTATTCTATCTTGCCCATTCTAATATTTACAAATTTTTTTTCAAAGTGTAAAAGAACCATCTTAATATTATAAACAGTATATTAGTTATTTGCTGGAAATGAGAGCGTCCAAGAAAGTGAAGGATATTTTTTCAGAGAGTCCATCCAGAAATGTATCACTTGGGAAGGTAAGTGTAGACTCTAATCCTATATGCAGGACTGACCCCATCAAAGTGAAATCCTGGATATCACAAAAATATTTTTAGGGCCTATCCAGTGGCCCATTTAAGGAAAAACCCCAGGCAAGAAAGGGTGGCTAGGCCCTGGACGTTACAGTGAAGGGCTTGGACGTGGACAAGCTGTGAGGCTGCCTGGCCCGGGACTCAGGGTCTGCCCAGGTTTGTCCCTTAGACTAAGGGAGATGCACCTCTCCACGGGGGTGCTCCTCAACTCCAGCCACGCACTCAAGCCTCCTGGAGCTTCACCCAGTAAATCAGAATCTCTGAGGGAGGGACCGCACACTTTTAAAGCTCCCCAGGTGATTTGGTTCTTCATCCAAGGTTGAGAGCAACTGCTCTAAGTGGTTAGTGGTTAGATTTAAATCCTAAAAATTAAATATGTAGACTTTCTACCACAAAGCCTGGGAATATAGAAACTCAAGCAATCGATGGCGTCCTTATTTTGTACACTTGTTTTTCCCATCTAGACCCAATGTAAAATCTTGCTCTCTTTTTCTCTCTCCCTCTCACACACACAAAATAATTAAAAACAAAGGGATTATTTACTTTTTAAAATATTTATTTATTTGAGAGAGAGAGGGAGGGAGACCGTGAGCAGTGGGGAGGGACAGAAGGACTTCGAGGGAGAGAGAGAATCCCAAGCAGACTCTGTGCTGAGCGCAGAGCCCCATGTGGGGCCCAATCTCATGACCCCAAGATCATGACCTGAGCCGAAACCAAGAGTCGATGCTCAACCAACTGAGCCCAGGCGCCCCTCAAAGGGATTATTTCAAAAGGAGAATAACAGGGGAGTCCTATTTGGCATATAAATCTCTCAACAAGGCTACCCAATTCCAGAACTTGGTAAGCTCGTGTCCTGTTGATCAACTATTAGAAAATATGTGGAAAAAATGTGCTAAGAAGCTACCTAAAAAAAAATTTAATTAATTAAATTAAATTTAAAAAAAAAAGAAGCTACCTAAGCTTTTCCCAGTGGGAAAACTGACTCACCAGACAATAGCAAACCCTTTAGCATAGAACAAAGTGAGGCAAACTCCAGCTTTGTGACTCTAGCTCTCCGACTCCTGCACTTCGTGGTTACGTCCAGGAATTGTGGAAAAGCCTTGTATTATTTTCTTTAATCGCGCTTTAACTCTTTCTTCGCTGTCATACGTTCCCCATGGTCGCATTTCGGGCTTATCCCCTGGGTGCTTGTAGTTTCCCAAAGATCGCAGGCCCGAAGCCTGGACGTGCCCAGCACCTTGCACCTTGTCGTGCCCCTTAGCCCGCACCGGTTCGATTTGAACCTGAACGTCACTCGCTGGGCTCTAACGGCACAGGGCTTCCCCTGGAGGGGGTCTGTATGCCAGACCCACAGGAGAGCAGGCCCCGGCAGGTGCCGCACTGGAGCCTGAGCCTAGGGCCTCGCCTGCAGGTAAGCATCCGTGTCTGTGGGGTGACCCACTCCCCTCTGGGCTCACATTATGAACATGGCAAAGGGCACCACCTTCGCCCCCTCCGGCCCGCACTCAGTCTTCACGAGCATCACAACCGACTCATTCTCTGTCCTCGACAACAGGTGGCCGAGCAGCTCATCAACCCTTTTGGAGAAGACGATGATGATTTTGAAACCAACTGGTGCATTGACAGAAACCTGCAGGTTAGAGCAGCTTCTCTCTCCTGTACAAGCATTAATAATTTAATAATGAACCGCTTGTGCTGCGAACGCACCTGAGAGCTTTAGCTGCAAATGGAAGAGGCTTGGCTTTGCACCGTGTTGTCTCACCTCCTTCTGGAACCTCCCAGGTCCTGGGTCTCAGTTGCAGGGAAATGTAGCCCCTTTTAAAGAGAATTTCAAGCCCGTATTCTTTGTTTCTTTATTAGCTCGACACAGCCTCTTCCATCTTACTGCAGGGCGATATTCGCACTCAGTCTGTCATCTGTTCTCTGTGGCCGCCCATGGGAGGCTAGCAGGGGCGTGGAGGGCAGCCAGGCGTGATCTGGCCGGCGTCCCCAGATGCCTGTCCTGCAGGGGCCTGCGGGCCACCGGGAGCATGGGCCACACCGGCCCCCATCTCACATCTCCCTGCACTGAACTGAACAGACCCCAGGACCCTGACCCCAAAGCATTGCCCCAGAGAGGTTTTCCATGAGGAACCAGCATGAGAGAATTTTCCTTTCAGGCAGGACTCTCTCCTGAGACCATTCTCTTCCCCCACAGGCTGGGAAAGAATTTCATGTTTTACCCAGCTCTTAACCGGTCTCACACGTTTCACCAGTTGGTTCACAAACTGGCCCCAAACATGGAGAGCCGGCAGAGAGGGAACTCAGGGACAGGGCACCCAGACTGGTGGGTGGCAGGTCAGGTAGGCAAGGGAACTCCCAGGCCTTTCTTGGGCAGCCGCCCGCCAGGATCTCCATGCCCGCCGCCAGGATCGCCAGTTTATACCGGGTTCGGCCACACACTCAGTCCAGAGGGTCTCAACACACAGCTCCTGAGGCCGTGGCCCCGAACCTCCCCCAATGATCACACTCAGTCTACCAGGGAGGGAGCATAATGGCTAGGCCGCTCGCTCTTTGTAAAAATTGGATTTGCAGAAGATTAATCATTTATTCATGCATCAGCGTGTCAAGGTCAAGAAGGGAGACCACTCTACAGCCCGAGCAGCGGAGACTTGCCGATGTGCTTCCCCCCAAACAAACAAAAAGTCAGGGCACGTAAGAAATGATATCAAGGGATCCCTGGGTGGCACAGCGGTTTGGCGCCTGCCTTTGGCCCAGGGCGGGATCCTGGAGACCCGGGATCGAATCCCACGTCAGGCTCCTGGTGCATGGAGCCTGCTTCTCCCTCTGCCTATGTCTCTGCCCCTCTCTCTCTCTCTCTCTGTATGACTATCATAAATAAAATAAAATAAATAAAATAAAATAAAAAAAAGAAATGATATCAAGTGTGTTTATGGAATCAACGGAATGGGATATTGAGAATCCCTGACTCCTGTAAGATCTGGGACGATCAGGTTGCAGTCGGGACAGACATTAGACAACACGGGGACTTTGAAGAAAGTAGTAGAAGGTGTCACTCCTGCCTCTAGGCAAAATGTAGCCAGGTCCACTCCGGGCCAGTGGTTGCTAAACCAAGTCTGGGCAGTTTTATAGCCAAGTGCTGTCACCTCCATTGCCAAGCGCTCTTGTGCAGTACACAACATGTACAACTCTCCGTGGCAGCCCTGGTTAGAGCAAATATGAACAATAGACATTTGTATTTTTACTCTTGCAGACTGTTCTATCCTACTGCAAATCCCATCCACCCCCTGCCCAAGGGGCCCCTCTTTCTTTATACAATTCATATCCAAATTCATCTAACAGTAAAATGATGATTTTAGGTCTCTCTTTTGGCTGTGGATGAGATGCACATGAGCTTACCCAAGATGAAGAAGGACATTTACTGGGATGATTCTGCTGCTCGACCGCCTTATACCCTGGCAGCTGCTGACTACTGCATACCCTCATTCCTGGGGTCAACGGTCGAAATGGGGTAAGTGCATTTTTTAAAAACTCATCAATGTTTGGAAAATAAGTAGGACTCTGTTCTGATCTTTTTATGCCCCAATCTTGAGTTTACTTTCACGATAACTCTCAATTATTAATATCTTAGAAGGCTAGCCTTTTCAAATGTTCAGATATAATTAATATGCCCAAGTTTAAGAGTGAAAAGACTATAGTTTCTGGTTTAAATGTGGCATGTGTGCTTGTGTGTGTGTGTGTGTGTGTGTGTGTGTGTGTGTATTTGGGGATACTTTGCACTTTATTTTGTTTTTATGCCACAGAAAACTTTCCTAATCATTATGAAAGTATCCCCTTTTTTCCTTCCAATTTGAAAAGTAGTTTAGTTATTCGATTATAGAGTCATTTAATCATGACTATCAAAACTAAGTATATTTTTAACAAGTATTTATTGAGCATATAGCACATGCAGGCACTGGGTTAAACCACATGGAGACAAGCAAATCTTAAGGAATGAGATAAGTTTTATCAAAAGTTTTCTCTAAGATTTAATTCAACTATGTTTGGTAGACAAGTCAGTCTCTGTTCTACAGTTTTACCATAACAATCTGTCCCTGTGTACTTAGCTTTAAATAAATGGGCTGTGGCCTGAAGGAAATCATGCACAGTTCTGGAATAATTTTATTAAATCTGATAATGTATTTGATTTTGGAGAAATGTGTGAATGTGGGGGAAGTTTAAGTATGTTTGCTGAAGGCAGATGTCACAGTTTCCAAGTAACTCAAAGAGACGACTGTGGACAAATTTAGAAAAATCAGAAGAAACCCCTCTAAAAATTGTAGAAAAGGCACAAAACACTTTTGCAGGATTTTCCTTATGACTTTTGGCAAAACTATGTTTGCTAGTCTTTGAGGCCAGCTCTCGGCAGGCAGATTCGTGAGGCGGGTTCCCTCCTGTAGTGCCACCTGGGATCCTTTCCTGTCCTCCCCAGCGGTCAACCCTCCTCTCTCCCCACCATCAGGACATGGAGCATCAACGCTGCTCCTACAAGGCTTTACCCTTGGCTGAATGTCTCTTAATCCTAACTCACAATGGTTTGTGGCACTTCTCCTCCAAAGAGGCCTCTGAGGCTGAAAGCCTTTCGAGATCCAAAGGGAAAGGTGACAAGTAGAATTTCGGGTGTTGTGCCAAATGATGAGAGGATTTAGAAGCCGAGAGATTTGTGGTGTTGCCCTCAAAGCACACCCTGGAGGGGGTCGCACTCCCCACCCCTCTACCCTCCAACCCCCACCTCCCCCCCCACCTCCTCCCACCCCCCCCACCCCCTGCCAGGCTTGCCTGCTCCGAGAGGGCCTGCTAAGCCTGGACTCTGCGGTCCAGCACTTCCTCCAGCCCGGGGTGCTCATCCCTCCCCCGGCCGGTTGCTCAGTCTCCATCAATAGCAATTCACTGTCGTTTGCACTTCTCAGCATTTTGTAATACATCCCGCAGGGGCACTGTCAGGGATTTTGAAGACTTTCTTGATTTTGAAAATTAACAGATGTTCTTCTGTGAGTTTCTTTTTGGATCACTCCATTCCCATCACTGATTAATACAAATTATTTGAAGACCTAATTTGTAAGAGAAAAGAAACCAGCACATTGGGTAGCAACAGGGAAATCATTGTGATGACGCTATTTAGGCTGTAAGAGCCTGTGGGTTCCATTTCTATTGTCCATTTAATTGTTTTTGCAGAACGGTTAAAAAATTTTTTTTCTGGTCAAGATTTTTATCTTGATCTGCACATTCATCCCAATCGTTATAATTTTACAGTCTTGTGTGTCCAGGTTCTTTAGGAAGTATTAAAATCTGTATTTCTCCTATTTCTAAATATAGAAATTCAGATTAGGAATTCACAAGACCTCACAGAAAAGAGCTACCCCAAGATAAGTATCGAGAAGATTAGAGATTGTAAACATAAAAAACACTCCAGGTGGAACCATGGAGCATTGTCATTGTTGGCTTGTGTAAATCTCTTATGGATGTCAGAGTAAGACGTGGAAAGATGAAACAAGTCTAAGTTATTTTTTGCATTAAGCTAGTTCTGGGAACTCCGGGACACAAAATAAAATGCGGGAGAGAAAATTAGGAGATAGGATCTTTAAGAATGCAGCAAAGTGTTTAGTTGTCAGAATTCTTCGAATTAAGACCGCCCATTTGCTGGCACGATGGGAACAGGTACAGGCAAAGGCCAGCGTCCATCGGAGCCGCATTAACTGGACTCCTCTAGAACCAGCTGATCAGAAAAACAATTGGGCAAAAGCTCACTTGATCTTGATTTCCTGTATGAGTGAGGACCATTCAAGGGGAGCCTCACAACCCAGGAAGCGTCGCTCTAGGGACGCAGGCTTTTGGAGAATTCACAGAAATGCCCTCTTTGATCCATCACTGTCGATTCTTTCCAGGACTGTGCTAGTAGACAAGTTGTTTCTGGTTGCCTGTGATGAAAACCAACTCCAGCTAGCGTAAGCAAAAAGGGGTTTCTTGGGTCACATCTGGAGACTAGCCTCGATTTGGGTCTGGCTGGATCCAGAGGTTCAAAGAATGTCGCCAGGGACTCACTATTGCCCTGTGTCCCTGTTCGGCTTTTCTCTCCACTGGCTCAGGCTTCAGGCAGGCTCTCCCCTCCCAATGGCAAGACGGCAAGACGGCAGCCAGAAGCTTTAGGCCTACAGCCTATCTTCTGAGCAAATCCTATGGAAAGAGTACATCTCTTTTCCAACTCTTTAAACTAATGAATTAATTGGCTAGACTTGGCTAACATACCCATTCTTGAACCAATCACTATCAACAGGGAGACATGACGTTTTAATGAGCCAAGGCTGGTTCACGTGTCCATCTTTGGACCAACGGTGTGGTCAGCCCCAACCAACCATATGGAGTAGATGATGTCTTAGGAAAATGAGAGTGCTATTACCAGGAAAGGACGAATGGTTCGCTGGGCTGACAAAGCAGTAGATGTCCTCTAAAATCACAAAAGATAATTCCCCAGGCACTGTATTATTCACTCACTGAATACAGGGTCAATATCAAAGAGCCAACTGACTGAGGCTCAGGGAAAGGGAAAGGGAAAAGTAAGGATTATTGTAGCACAGGTGATCTTATTGATGATGACTGAGCCAATGAGCTCTTTGCATGTGAATAAAGACCAGGTGTCAAAATGGTATGGATGCAAACATTTCAGACAAGTGTTGGCTGCTTGAAGTGCACATAAAATCATTTCCTGGATGAGTCTTTTATTTTCTTACTCTATTTAGGATGTATGTTCCCAGCATACGTAATTCAAAATCAAATTTCCCTTATCTTTTCAGATCAGTGTTTCAAGCTTATGATCACAACTCCCATGGCCCAGAAATTCTAAAAATCAAGGCAATGCCCTTCAATAACTGAGCAAAAGTACTATCCAAGGGCAACCTGAGAAATCACTCTGCCTCCTAGTTTCCTTCACATTCAGCACACTGCTCATTTCCACATAAAAAAGGAAATTCCTTAGAGACAATTCCTCCCTTCTCCGTATTCAAGAACATGTTGAAAATATTGCTCTATTTTCTACACATTTACCAACTGTGCACTAGCGAAGTAAAGTAAGCTTTTCCCCATTTTTTTTTAATCTCAAGTACAGATTTCCAATATCATGTTTTTCATTGTATCTTCACATAGGGAATGAACTCATCCATTTATTCAGGCAAAATATGCTTTCAGGGCCTGGTATATGGTGGGTTCTATGCCAAATGCTACATAGAGACGAAAAACCAAAATCAAAACCAAATATCTCATAAGCTCACAGACATAATGAAGAGAAATGTTATGATCCGGTGTGGTAAACTAAGCAATAGAGAAATACTCGGTCTTATGGGAACACAATGAAGGGACACACTTCAACCAGCCTAGGAGCTGAGAAGTCTAATGTGCATCTTTAAGAATAAATTTGGAGCTAGCACACAGAGAAGAATAAGGGGATTCAGCAGAGGGTAAATTCCAAGCCAATATGAGCCAAAACAGCAAGAAATGATACTGTATTTGGAGTACCAGGTTTTTTTTTTTTTTAATTTCAGCATTATTGAAGTAGAGTTGACATATAAAATTATAAGATATTTAAAGGACACATTGCGGTGATCTGCTGTCTTAATTTAGGCATCTTGTCATTATCTTGTCCATGGAGACACCATTAATCAAATTGAAGAGAACACCCTCAAACGACCGTAGGAAGAGTTGTCTACGAGATACATGTAAGGAAAACACGCCCAAGCCCTGAAATGCAAATGGGTCTTCTCTGGGCACTACTAAACACTTATGCCCAATAAACCGAGCTTTACCAGAACAAACCTAGAATGCTTACACTCAAGCCAGCGTTGCTGAAAATAAATTTCCTTTTACAACCCACGAAAAATAAGATTCAGGCCTAGCCTGCCACTAGTGGGAGGAACGATGCTTTTCACATTATACCACCATGAGTCACTCCAAAATCCTAATTCTTTTTTGAATACTTGGAATTATCCATTAGCACAAATTTATAAGTCCCTGCGGAATGGAACCCATGGAAATTAAAGACCTGATGTCTCATAACTCCCTTTAATCCTGTCTTGAAACTCAAAACCACCATGAGTAAAGAAGCAATAATCCCTTAAAGGCATTGGGAAAACCCTAATGCGATACCTATCCATAACAGCTGGAGGATCCCAAATCCTGGAGGAGAGAGGCTGGAGCTGCTTATGAAATGGATCATTTGACTGTGCAGCATGGGTCTGTGCTCGCGCTCAGCCTGTGAGCCCTGAGGGGCTGGCCGCCGCGCCCATGAAGAACGCTGCTGCCGTGGGCTTTCTGCCAGGATTCAGACAGGTCACCACTGCCTCACGTTCACAGTGACCTTAGGGCCTGGGTCTATGAAGTCAGCTCAGGATGCACTTAGAAGAGAGGAGAAATAGGGACGCCAGGGGGCTCAGCAGTTGAGCATCTGCCTTTGGCTCAGGGTGTGACCCCGGGGTCCCCGGATCGAGTCCTACATGGGGTTCCCTATGGGGAGCTCGCTTCTCCCTCTGCCTGTGTCTCTGCCTCTCTCTGTGTCCCTCATGGATAAATAAATAAAATCATGAAAAGAAAAGAAGAGAAATACACAAACTTCTCTAAGAGTTCCTAAGAGTTCCTTCTTGTGAGGAGCTGAGAGGTTTATTTAGGATTTAGTTGGTATGTAAAACTGCAACCACCTCCCCAGAAGTAACGACTTTTACTTCTCTGTCTTTAGTCCCAAGGTTCTAAGAATGTGTAGAGATAACACAATTATTTTTTTGCAAGTGTACGTATGTCCTAGTGTGCAAAGCACTAGGATTATCCAGCACAGAGTATTCTTAGTGAAAAAAAAAATAGTATTGTTAGTGATACAGGTCTGAATATACCAAAATATACATTTAAGAAGCTAAAACTTTATTAAATTGTGGTTAAATACACTTCTAGGTGGATGTTTTAGTCCGTAATCCTTTCTTAGCTGACTATGTTCAAATATTTTAGCTTTACTAAAAAATACACAGTCACTATTGCATGCTTGGTTGTATACAACCAAAAATACCTCAATTTCTGAATCACTAACTTCAACGAAAATGTGTTCTGGGAACATTGATTTTCACTTAATGCACCAGAAAGGAAGGAGAGATGGAGTCTCCCAAGGAGAGGAAGGTGCATCACGTCGGTAATTTTAGAACCTTCCTGAGGATTCTTTGACGTGTCGGCATAGGTTCACCACTGGCACTCGGTTTCCACCTTCTCAAAGACGTGAGAGGGGTAGAGGACTTTTTCCTTTTCTAGCAAAACTCCTAGAATACAGCAGTAGGGAAACGTGGGGACTTCTCACCAAGTGAAACCCCACTTTGGTTTCTGTTGTTGTTTTCTATTTTTTGAAACCCCGCTTTGGACCACAACCTTGCCCTTGGTGTGGGCAAGCCTTGGGCAGAGCCGGCAGAGAAGCAGGAGAGCGTGGCCAGCTGCGTGTCACCTCTCCAGGCTCTGCAGGCCTCCCACGACGCTCCACCTCTGGAAACTGCGCCCCCAGCAAGGGAGTTGGGAGGAGCGCGGGGTGGACACACCCTCCGTCCACCCGATTTCCCTCCCCGCGTGGGCCCGCACCTCCCAGCTCAGTGTGGGACTGGCCTTTCCCATCTTATAAGTCCTGGGCTCCCGCTTCGACAAGGTTCTGCGGCGCAGGTCATTAATGCCAGGCCTGGCCTCTCATGGGTCGGGAGAGGGCATTTTGCATTGCCACGAATACGCGCCCCTCCCCACGTGCTGCTCCGGCTCTGATAGATTTTTCTGGCAAATCATCATTAGCTCCCACCAAGGCAGCTGCCAGGCTCTGAGGGACCCCAGCCGTTTGGAGACAACAAATCCGCCGTGAGAAGTGGAACTCACCATAGCAGACATCAAGTCCCCAAATTCCTCATTGACATCCTGTTGACATGACCCAAAATTCGTTGAATTCAAGTTGTCAAATGACCACTTTAAACGTGACGCAGCCACAGCCACAAAAACGACGACCGCGCGAGGTGAGGACGTTGGCTAAGGCTGTGCGACGCGCAGGTGCATCAGGTCTTCAGCCCGAGCCCGTTGACTTCCGAATGTTCTACGTCCCTCAGAGGTCAGTAAACCTGGGGGGTAAGAAAACACACAAGCGGCCCCGAGACAGAAAGGCAAGCATCCTCCACGCTCATCCTTCCGTCTTCTGAAGCGCGTATTTACACGACCGCGCACGCGAGGTTTGTTAAAGCAAACACACACTTGTTCGACGGAACCTGCGTCAGGCGTCCCGAGTCCTCAGGGCTGCTTTGGTCTTTCCGAGTCATTCGGCCCAAGGCTTCCGAGGGTCGCTGTCGCCTCCAGTAGCCCCGTCCCCTGCCTCTCCTACGGCAGCAGGAGGGGACAAGCAGCCCGAGCGTTTTTCTTGAGTCCTTAATTGAACCACGGCCGCTGGTGGCCCCAGAGGTCTGTCCCTGGCAGGGGGCCCTGTGGGGCTGACCCTGTCCCGGGTGCTCCACGGGTATTTTGAAAATGTGAGTTGTTGGTCTTTTCGACAGCTGAGATTGAGGCAAGAGCACATCCCATGGCTGTGCCATCCAAGGCTGGCAGCTGCGGGGTGACCCCCCCCCAGGCTCGGCCTGCACCCAGCGGCCTGCCGGGCTTCCCAGAACCTCTTCTTTGTGTCCCCCCCGCCCCCTGCCCCGCCACCTCCACCCCTTTGGGACCAGCCCCCCTCCCCTCGTGGCTTCCGTATGGATGCTTTACAGCTGTGCACTCAGGGCTGCTGCAGGATTTGGCAAAGTCTGCAAGGGCAGGGGAACCCCCCGGGGGGTCCCACCTCCTTCTCCAGGAGGACCCAGTGTCTCCCGGCCTCCTGCTTCCTGTCCACGGACTCTGAGCCCCCAGCTACCCGGGAAATGACTGCTGCGTCCTCCCCTCTGGGGTGTCCTCTCTTGGAGGAGAAAAGGGAGTGACCTTTGGGCAGACACTCTCGTTCCCTCCAGCAGGTGCGACAAGGCCGCAGTGCCTCGGAGGTCCCCTCCATGAACCTGCCAGTCGTGCACAGTCCTTTCCGTACCGCGCACCCTTCGAAGCTCGTCCGCCCTGGGTCTCCTCGTGAACCTGCGGGGCGGGTGCAGGGAGCACCGTGGCCATAGCTTCTCGAGTCGCAGGGAGGGTAAGGGGGTCCCCGCAGGCCACCCGGCTGGTCCGCGGCAGCCCAGGCAGCAGGAATCCTGGCTCTGCGAAGCTCCCAAAATAAATCATGCTCCTCACCACAGAGGCAATTCTCAAATTCCATCTTCTGGACACTAATGTCTCCATGGCCCTTTCCACGAGCGTCCTCGGGGCTCTGATTACCTGCCCAGCGAGTCCCGGAACCTCAGCCCTTTCTCATCCGACCTTCTCTAACATACAGCAATATACCAAGTGCGATTACCCTCAACGTATAATGTTTCTGCTGTGACTGTTTCAAGGCCTTCTAAGAGGTGCTGTATTGGGGCCTCAGGACTGTCCTGACCCTATACACTTGGAAAAACCAAATGAAGAGGAGACGAAGGTCTAAAAGGACCTAAAAGGTACATCCAAGCCTCCCCACTGGGACCTGAAGAATCTCTGATTGATTTATTTATTTATTTATTTATTTATTTATTTATTTATTTATTTAGCAATCTGTCTTTACTGGCTGCGGAGCCTCACACACCCAGGGCCAGGGCTGGGGCTCCGACCTCCTTGAAAGCAGCCATGTCCACACTCTGCACATGCTCCTCAATCCTGGTGATCTCCTCCTCCTCCAGCAGGTCTGTCCCCACCTTGTCGTCGTCCACCACACACTGGATCCGCAGCTTGCGGATGCCATAGCCCACCGGCACCAGCGTGGAGCCCCCCAGGCCAGCCCGTCTAACTGGGTGGAGCGCACGCAGGCCTCCAGCTGGGCCATGTCTGTCTCATCGTCCCAAGGCTTGACGTCCAGGAGGATGGAGAACTTGGCCACCAGCGCTGGCTTCCGTGTACTCTCAGCTTCAAACCATTTTGTTCTTAGACCACGGTTTCTGCCGTCGCGTCGGGAAGCCTGACTATGGGAGAGAGGAGCTGGGGATCCTGCACGGGCAGTGGAACGTCCCCTCTTGGAAATATTTGGACGAAAGGTCGCCAGGTTCCTCGCTACTGCTCTTTGATGGCACCAACAGGCGAAGGGAGGGCTTCCTTCCCCACCTCGGGCCCCCAGAGCGAGGCCGCCAAGCGTTCCCCCAAGGACCTGCTCATGGGTCTTTCTCACCAACAGGCATGGAAAGTTCCCACACCGTGTTCCTAACCTCAAAGCCTTCCTGGGGATGACAGGGGTCCTCAAAGTTGCCCGACCTGTGGCTTGCCCACCTTGCACACTACCAAATAGCGCGAGTCTAGTTCCGCCCTCCACTCGCAAAGACAGTCCATAGCTGCCCCAAAGACTTACTTTGCCCCAAATGTAGCTGCTCAGGGACATGCCTTCTCCCTCCTTTTACACTGTGCTATGCAGAGCTGAGGCAGCGAATTTATTCACAGCAGGTGCTCAATGGATTTAGCTGGGTAAGTGGGTAAATCTCCCGCGTCCGCAGCACAGGCTCACGAGGCAGGAAGGTGCGGTGGGCTCCCATTGGCAGCCCTGCCTCGTGTGTCCAGTGGGGAATCAATAAGCCAGAAGCTTATTGATCACTAATCAAACAGCCAGAGCGTTGCCCTTTTTTCAGCTTGCTCTCTGCAACGGGGCTGGTTTTCTCTCCTCTGTGGCGCAGGGACTGAACCCTCTCACCCCCATCGGGTCTACGTATCCATCACATCAATGCACAGGGAGAGCATTTTGTCCTTGGGGTTTACTAACCCTTAGGGCTGCCCAAAGGGCCACAAAGGATAGTACAAACACGTTTCCTGGAGGATTGTATCACTCTTAACATGGGTGTGTGGTTTAGAAGGAGTCAAGGAAGACAAATCCCAAAAAAAAAGTCAAGATCGCAGCAAATGCAGGCCAGAGGCTTGCCCTAGACAGCGAGCTTGCCCGATGCACCCCGATTCCCAGGGCGGCGGAGCGGGGCGACGTCCATGAATGAGGAGCTTGAGGCTGCCCCGGTGTCTGGAGGCGGGACCCACGAAGTCCTCGGGGTCCGGAGGGGGTGGTGCTGAGGCTGGGGCCTGTGCTGCCCAAGCCAGAGTATCACGGTCACAGCTCGGGAGGGGGGGGGATGGATGAGGGGGGCAGCCGAGGGCCCTGCCGGGGCTTCAGCTTAGCAGCCCCAGGTTGGGGTCAGAGGCCCATTGGCCACCTCAAGCCGCCACCCTCCCGTGGCCGCTCACTCTGCACCTTCGGGGTACCCCAGCACCCTCTGTTCCAGCCTCTTCCCCTCCGGTGGCGGCCTACAGGTGTGTCATCCCCACGGGTGTCCTCCCCAACGGTGGCTCCCAAGAGCCCTGGGAGCACTTGAAGTTTAAGGAAGTGGCTCCTCTCTAACCTCAGTAGGACCCTAACGGCCCAGAGCTAGCAGGCACCTGCGCGGCGGCTGTGCCCTCGGCCTGCAGGCCTCACTGCTGTCCCGCCACCCGCCACCCGCCACCCGCCACCCGTTTTATTTATCTCCGCCTTGCAGGAGAAGAGTCCAAAGGGCAGGGTGGGTTGTCGTAGCCTCAGATGTTGACAGGTCAGCATTACCAAAGCCAGCACACTTCAGCAGGGGGAGCCGGCCACGCTGGAGGCCGCAGGCCCCCGTCCATGGAGGGGATTGTCCACAGGGTTCACCCTTCTCCTTCCTTAGCCCCAGGGGAGCGGCAGGGACTGTCCTACTCAGGAATCTCTACCTGGCGCCTGACACCAGGTAGCAGACTTCGTATAAAAGGCATTAATTAAGAGCAAAGGCTTTAAAAAAACAACAATAATAATAATAATCAAAAGAACAAAGGCTTTGGAGTCAGATTTCTGAGTTCTGGCCCTACGGGCTACACCGCGGCCTTCAGGAATCTCCCTGGGCCTCAGTTTCTTCATCTGTAAAGTGAAAATCCTAATAGTACCCGGTCACCCGATGAATGTGATAATTCAGGGAGGTGATGCGTGGGAGGCACTTAAGTAAACTTAAGTGAACGGCAGCTGCTTTTTGCACGACCTTGAATTCAGCTTCGAACGACCTTGAATTCAGCTTCGATCCATTGCTCTGGGGGGTTTTACGGACCCTCAGTTCAGGGCCTGAGTTCCGGGTCATCGGTCATGAGGGAGAAGGAACACACATCGTGCCTTTTGTTTTCTTTTTGTTTGTTTTCTTTTCTTTTCTTTTGTCTTAACGTCCGCATCTCTAGATGAGTGATTCTCAAAGTGCGGTCCGGACCCACTGGAAATCCCTGAAAACCAAGGACCCCCCCCACCTACTCCCCCAGACCCAAGTCCTCCAGATCAAAGCTATCTTTGTAACAACACTAAAAGGATTTTTACCTTTTTCACCCTCATTCTTTCCGAGTACGCGGTGGGCCTGTCACGTGCCACGTGAGAGGTCATCACTTAGCCCACGGGCTGTGTGCGTGCACATCCTGCATGTGCGGGCCGTGGTTGTCGTTGAACATCCCTGCGCTATTTCTAATACAGTAAATAGCAATAGGCATAACCCACAGAAAGAAACCTCTTCGGGGTCCCCAATAATCGTTAAGAGTTTATGAAAGGGCCCGGGCCCCAGGGGTCTGGGACCCTCGATCCCCTCCCTCCCGGCCCTGTGACGCGAGCCTCCGGAACCGCCGGGGCCGCACCGTGTCTGTGTTTCAGGCTGTCGGCGACCGAGCTCCCCGGCGACGAGTGGCTCTGGAGCTTCGAGAAGCACGGCCAGCGCCGCTCGGTGATCAGGAGGGTCAAGAGGTTCCTGAGCGCCCACGAGCACCCGGCCGGCCCCAGGAGGAGGAGCTACGGCCGGCAGGCCAGCGACAGCTCCATGTTCTTGACGTCCAGCGGCGACGCCAGCCCGGCCGGGGACCTGCTGGAGGTGCCCCCGACGGGCCCGCGCCGCGCCCCGGGCGCCCGGCAGCCCTGCTCCCCGGGGGGCACCCCGCTGCACTGCAGCCTGGGGGAGCTGTCCACCATCAGGGAGGCCAGCACCCCGCAGAGCCTGAGCCCGCAGGCCAGCGTGCGGGTGTCCCCCAGCAAGATGCCGCAGCTCCCCGAGGTGCTGGTCACGGGGCCCGAGGCACCGGGCTCCACGGCCTCCCTCCAGAGCGCGGACCTTACAGGAGTCGAGCCGAGTGGGACTGGCCAGCAGCAGGCGCCCGGGGCATGGGATCCGTTCCCCGCAGGGACAGGGACCCCCCCTCCTGGGGACCCGGGGCCCCCGGCGACTCCAGCCAGAGACCAAAGGAGCATCCTCACGCCTGCCTCTGGCGAAGACCCAAGCGATGACAGGTTCCCCAAAAGGTGGAGCCTCCCTGTGTCCAGCCAGGCCGCCCCCGCGGGCCACCGCCCCAAGCCCCCCAGCTCCGAGCCCGTCCTCTCACTTGCCACCGAGGCGTCATCGGAGACCTGCGGAGTCAAGGCCGCGGGGGGCTCCCGCGCCTCCCCCGACGTGCCCCACTTCATCGAAAGCCTGGACGCCAAGGAAACGGACATCATCGACTTTGACAACGAGCAAGCTGGGGGGGCATCACCTGAGGGGCTCCCGGAAAGGCCCAGAACCCGGTTCCAGCCCTAGGCTCTCGCCTTCCCCGGAGTTCAGCCTCAGTTCCAGGACAGACACGCGGGGACCGGTCAGCGCGTTACAGAGCCGACCCATGGGATGGGCTGCTAGAACCGGGAACCCCAAACACGTGCACGTGGCGCCTTGCAAGGTGACCCTCACCCCGGAGGCACGGCTCAACCAAGGAGTCCCAATAGTGTCCACGTGACTTGCGGCTCAGACAGCTGTAGATTTGGAAGGGGCCGTGTAGACCACAGTCCGGCCCCCCAGTTTGGCCTAGAGGGAGACAGAGGACGCTCTCCTCCCCACTTTTTCTCTTTCCTCCCGCTCCTCAGTCATAAAGAGAGGGAGACGCGTTGCCCCTTCCTAACAGCCACTCTTTGAGGCTTTCTAACCAATAGCACCTTCTAGAACTATCACCACTTTCTGATTCTTAAGCTTCATCAGCGTCACAACTGTCGTCTCCCTTCAGTTTCTTTTTCTCTGTTTTTTTTCTATCCTCTCACCCCCTGGTCTCCTGCTTCGACTCCACCTGTTCCCCGCTGCTTACTTCCCGCCACAGTTTGCAAACTCCCACGGGGCAATTGCAGGTGTCCGCAGGTCTAGCCTGACACCCCGGGCCTCCCGCGGGAAGGGGTCTGGGGGTGCTGATGGCAGACATCGCCATCCTTTCTCCATCCACCCCCTGGTCTCGAACCCTGGAGACATCAGAAGCCAAGAGGACAAGGAACCTGCCTAACCGAATGCCAGGGAACCAAAGAATAACAAGGCCGGAGTGTGTTTCACTCGGACTCCTGAGCAGAAATCCCAGTCGTGTCACAACGAGGACTGGTTACCGCGGCCGCCAGGTTGTTGGCGTGGGGTCGGACATTGGAGCTGGGAGGTGAAGGGGTCCGGGACTGCACGACGGGGACAGGACGGGGACCAGCTCCCTCCAAGGAGCTGTTGGGGCAGTGGTGGGTCAGGGCCCCGACTTTGTGTGCAGAGGCCATGTCCCAGGAGGGCGGCTCTCGCCACCTCTATCATCACCACGCGGGACTTAAATAAAGTGACCCCAATCGCTACCGTTTATCCAGTGCTCATGGGCCCAGGCAGGCGCGTGTACGGTTCACGGAGAAGCCCCCCAGGACCCCAAGGGCCAGGGCACCATTCTCGCCACTTTCAAGATGAGGAAAACAGGGCCTTCGGAAAAGCGAGGTGCTGTGACTTACAGTCACACAGCCAGAAGGTGGTGGAGCTGGGTCCACCCGCCTCGAGAACCACCCTCTTACCCCGGGCCCTCCCTCCCTCCCCGAGTCGTGCCACGGGGAAGGCCCCGACCCCGCAGCCGTGTGCCCACAAACTGGAGGACGCCCCAAGGAAGCCAGGCCTGAGCGTCTCCAGCCTTGGCAGGCCCTCTGGGTCCTCCCTGCTGGTCTTAAGAAAAAAGAAAAAAAAAAGGATTGTATTTATTCATTCATTTATGAGAGAGGAGCGAGGGGCAGAGGGAGGGGGAGAGACTCTCAGGCCGACCTTGCACTCAGCACAGAGCCCAGGGCAGGGCCCTGAGTGCACCCGGGAGGCCCACGCGGTCCCCTTCGTTCCCCTGACGGTAGAGAAGTCAGCAGGACCCGTCTCGCTTCCTCGTCCCCCACCTCTCCCAGCACGCAGGGCCACAATCAGCACATCTTTACAAGACACGGCGCCCAGCTGGGCCACGCACGCTGCGCGGCAGCCGGGACAGGGACTGTAGCTGGGAGATACCGGAAGAAATACTGCACGCGGATGGTTGTCTGTGGGGTCCAGAGTGGCAGCACCTGGGGAGGGACCGAAGCTCCCAAAGCGTGAGGTAGAGACTGTGTGGTCGCGCCGATGCCGCACAGCTGAGTCAGCCCCCCCGCGGCCCCCGCCCGGAGGCTCCTGTACGTGGCTGTCTCCACTCAAGCCCCTCTAGTCTCCTCTCTCTGGCTTTACCTGTCGCTCAAATTCAAATACGTTTCTACGCAGCTGCTTTCAAAATATAATCAATTTTTGTTCGTAATTCCTTTGTCCAGAGAATTACTTAGTTGCCTCAATGTTTCATCAGACTCTGAGGGGCCTCCCGTTCCCTCCTTGCACGGGACACTGAACAGCGACTCGCTCGGCCCCACGCGGTTGGGATCAGCCGTAAATGCGAGCGAGCCACTGCCCACGCCAGAAACTTCCAGCCCCCACATGAATGATCAGCTGGCCGCCGGGTCCATCCCACGGCAGCCCCAGCTGCGCCTTAGATGCCACCCCCGCCCCCAGCCCCCGGCCCAGGAGGGCCATGAGGCCCAGGCCCCGGCTGCCCTCTCCCTGCCCCTGGAGCTGGCTGTGCCTGATGCCCGCCCGCAGCTCAGCCAAGCGGAGGGCCCGTGAACGGCTCCGTCGTCCAAGGATTTGGGGGTGACCAGCCCGCTCACACACCACACCAAAGAAGGCCGCTCTCTGCTCTCCCACTGACCCTGTACTTCGGGGCCCACCGCCACCGAAAGCACATTTTTTTTATTCTATTAAAGATTTTATTTACTTATTCATAAAAGACACAGAGAGAGAGAGAGGCAGAGACCCAGGCAGAGGGAGAAGCAGGCTCCACGCAGGGAGCCCGAATGGGACTCGATCCCGGGACTCCGGGTCACACTCTGGGCTGAAGGCGGCGCTAAACCGCTGAGCCACCCGGGCTGCCCCGGAAACATATTTTAAATGGAGAAAGGTAAAATTTACCTGGTATTTAAAGACTCCCACATCCTGTCTTTCAGTGTCTCCCCCTCCAGCCGTATTCTCCTCTTGCCTCCAGGTACCCCCGAGCCCCGAGCCCCGAGCCCTGAGCTCGGGCAGCCTCACCGAGCGGGCCCGGAGGCTCGTCCTCTGACTCCACCTCCCCTGGGGAGCGGGCCCTTCCCGCACCTGGGCCCCTGTGAGCAGCGGAGGGGGCAGGCGGGGCCTGGGGACCCAGGACCCTGGAACGTCCGCGTGCTGGCAAGGGAGAAATTGTGGGATCTGTACAGTCTTAGAACCTTGGGAACAAAGAGAAGTAAAAGTCGTTACTGCCGGGGAGGTGGTTGCAGTTTTACGTACCAACTAAATCCTAAATAAAGCCCTCAGCTCCTCACGAGAAGGAACTCTTAGAGAAGTGTGTGTATTTCTCCTCTTTGCTTTTCAAGATTTTATTCATTTATTCATGAGAGACACAGAGAGAGGCAGAGGGAGAAGCGGGCTCCTTGCGGTGAGCATGATGCGGGACTCGATCCCAGAACTCCGGGGATCAAGACCTGAGCCGAAGGCAGATGTTCAATCGCTGAGCCCCCCAGGCGTCCCTATTTTTTTTCCTTTCATACGCTTCCCTGGGTCTCTCCCATCTTCCTGTCTCAGGCGTTTTCTATGTTTCCTTCACTTCTCACCCTACAAAGCCCGGACCTCACCCCCATGGCGACAGTGCCTCCCCGGCCCAGTAGACGCACCCATCCCCGCATCACAGTGGGGAACTTGCAAACAATTAACTGCCCCTGTCCTTCCCACTGTAATCCCAGAGGATTTAGCACCCCTGGGTTGAAGTTAGAGGACCTTCTTAGGGCACCTACTCTCCCCACACCTGCTCCTCTACCAGTTAATTTTGGAATGAGCACCACAACCGTAAAAGCTCCTAACTAGGGGCAGCTGGGGGGCTCAGCGGTTGAGCCCCTACCTTCGGCCCAGGGCATGACCCCGGGGTCCTGGGATCGAGTCCCGCGTCGGGCTCCCTGCATGGAGCCTGCTTCTCCCTCTGCCTGTGTCTCTGCCTCCCTCTGTGTGTCTCTCATGGATAAATAAATGAAATCTTTAAAAAAAAAAAAAAACCCTCCCAAGAGTCAGATTCGAATCTGATTCCACGTGCCCTTCCCTCAACTCATCAGGTGCATGACCCGCAACAGTTTCTGAAGTGCCGGGATTAACAGCGACAAGCAAGGCTTTCCCTCACGTCATCTCACGCCGCTATCTCACGGAGAGCCTCAGTCCCTTCAAACACGTTCTCCTTTCCTTAGCTCTGTGAGCCCTAACCTTTAGGACAGTCGTTCCCACCGAAATGGCCACTGAGTCAAAAGAAGCATTTCGAGGATGCCAGGCTTGTCCTCTCAATGAGAGTCATACAAAACCCAGGAGAAGGGTCCCAGCCGCCTGGCACAGCTCGAGACAGGTGACCCCAGCAAACACCACCTGTTTCCAACCCCCCTTCACACAGCAAAGGACAATGAAAGACGGAAGCAACTGCCCAGGAAAGTAGAGGCACGACAACCACGTTGGCCCTAATTACTCAGTTAACCGGGGCCGAGGGCTCTAGCTTTGTGTCCTGTTGTTTTGTTTCTGAATTAATTCAGGAAATAGGCCCCAGCCTTTTTGCCACGGGTAGGTTTGGCCAGATGGTGGTCTGGAACCACCTTCTCAGAGCCTCTAGTTTTATATATATATATATTTATTTTATTTATTTTTCATTAATTAATTAATTAATTTATTTATTTATTGAGCCTCTAGTTTTAAATGTTCACCTAACAGAGTCAGCAAAGGGGATGCTGCACCTTGTATCCTGGAACAGGTAAGAACATTCCTGAAATAGATTCTGAACAGGGACGCCTGGGAGGCTCAGCGGTTGAGCACCTGCCTTTGGCTCAGGTCGTGACCCCTGGGTCCCGGGATCAAGTCCCACATGGGCTCCCTGCGTGGAGCCTGCTTCTCCCTCTGCCTGGGTCTCTGCCTCTCTCTCTGGGTCTCTCATGAATAAATAAATAAAATCTTTTTTAAAAAAGGAAAGAAAAATAGATTCTGTACAGAAATGCTAGTGTGTCCCCTCAGCTTCTCCGTCCAGGCAACTGGTCCTCAGCCGGAGGCGACGCTGCACCCAGGAGATGCCGGGCCATGTCTGGGGGTGTCCGGATGGTCACACTGACATGTGGTGAGTGGAGTCGGGGCATTGCTAGCCATGCTACCCGGCGCCCCATGGATTTCCCGACCGCCGAGCGGCCTCAAGCACCCAGTCGGGACCCTGACCTCGGGACCCTGACCTCGGCCAGCAGCTTCAAGTGAGAGCAGCGTCAGGGAGACTGGTGAGGAGAGACGAGAGGACTCGGGCCGGAGAGCAGGTGCACCCAGTGCCCCAGACCCGTGGGTGCGCGGGCCGCGGGCCATCAGCACCTGCCCACGGAAAGGGGCCGCTGGTAGGTCAGCCCCGGAGAACTGGGCACCACCCCTGAGCCCCCCGCCCCGTGGACAGCGCTGCACACAGGGTGACCCTCGAGGGCCTCGAGGGCCTTCCATGGACGTGCAGCACCCGGCGGGGCTTCCCGAAGGGTCCTGAGAAAGTGCCCAACACGTCCCTCCGTCCCACACCCTCAGTGGCAATTTCCGCCCCGCCCACTCCCTCCCTCGAGCTGAACCCCAGCCTGACCTCTGCTGCTCCCCTGCCAGCCCAGCAGGGGGTGGGGGACCGGAAGCACCAGCAGGGCAAGCGCCAGGGCAGGAGCGCCGCCCCGCCAGAGGTCCCAGAGGCCTGGGTCCCCGGCTTGGGTCCGCAGACCCCAGGCCATCACCTGACCTCCGCCGCTGCCGCCGTCCAGGGGCCCCCGCTTCACCGTCCCCGCCCCCAGGGCCCCGGCCTGTGGCTACCCGGGGTGTCGCACAGTCACCCGGGGGCGCGGGCCGGTGGCTTTCCTAAAGCGTCGCAGCCGTAGGCAGCCCGTGGGGGCCGGAGGGGCCGTGGCCGCACCTATGCAAGCAGCGGGGTGCAGGGCGCAGCGTCAGCTCCTGCTCTGGGTGCTGAAGCTGCACAGGGGTGCGGGGGGGGGGGTAAGGAATAAACAGCAGGAGCCAACTCATGGTCACAGGCCTACCCCTGCCCTACACATGCACCACGAGCCACACTTGCCCAGGTCACCCCACTTGGTGCTCACCCCTACCTCGGCCCCTGTGCTACTGTTTTCCCCTTTTTACAAATGAGGAAGTCGGTGAGGTCAGCGACATGATTTTCTCTGAGGAAGAGGAGGAGGAGGAAGAAGAGGAGGAGGAGGAGGAGGAAGAGGAGGCTGGCCTGCTCCGGGTGGTCCCCTTCCAGGGCCTCAAGAGAGACATAAGCCACCCCACAGGGGACGGAGAATTTAAACATGTGTGGTTTTCATTGTAAAAGTAAACACATTATTTTGGAGAAATTGGAAAGAAAAACAAATCGCCCCTGTGAAAACTACTGCTCGCATCTTAACGCGCTTCCTTTCCATCCCTTTTCTTTGGTCTCCTTGCCATGTCTTTTTCCCAAGTGAAGTCTAGGCATAGCATAAATTTTTCACTGAAGGATAAGCTCAAAGGTTTTTCTCTTCAGGAATTTTCTGTTCTTAGGGACGCCTGGGGGGCTCAGCGGTTGAGAGCCTGCCTTCAGCCCAGGGCGTGACCCCGGGGTCCCGGGATCGAGTTCCGCATGGGGCTCCCTGCGTGGGGCCTGCTTCTCCCTCTGCCTGGGTCTCTGCCTCTCTCTCTGGGTCTCATAAATAAGTAAATAAAAAAAATTTTTTAAAGGATTTTCCGTTCTTAGGTGACACTTCCCATTCCCTCGGCACAGCACAGACCGTTACTTGGACACCCAGGATCTGTGGGCCCAGGCTCCTCGCCCCAGGCCCTGCAGCCCTCGGCCGGCCCGTGTCCACCCCCCGCCCCCCCCAGACCCAGGGTGGCCGTGGGACCTCAGCGCGGGCCTCCGGCGGTGCAGCCAAGGGCACGGCCCCCAGCACGGCAGTGGGGGTGAGCCCTGGGGACTCGCGGCCGCCTCACGCCGGCAGAGGTTAGCGGGAAGACTCTGGGGGGCCCCAGGCAGTGACCCAGGCCTGCCCCCAGCTCAGTGACCGAGGACTGGGAACTGTCCCGCTCCCACCCAGAATCGGCCTACGGTTCAGGCCCCGCAGGCTTGTCAGGAGAGGACAGTGCACATCCACCTGCGTGGGGACCGAGCTCCGCAAGCAGCGGCCCTTGTTCTAGGGGGCAGGGGAGCCCGGCGCCCCGAGACAGCCCACGCGGGCTTCTAGAACACCTAGGGCAGCTGTCCCCGCAGCAGGTGGCTGGCGACCGCTGGGCCTTGGGTGGGAGGCACAGACCCATCCCCACCCCCACCCCCACCCCACGCCCCCCCCACTTCCACCCTCCCACCCCGATGCCTGCGCCTCCCCTCTGGGCCTCTTCCCTGCACGGCTTCCCGGGAGCGCAGGGGGGTTGGGGGGGCGCTCGGGTTCCCAAAGAATCAGGCTGAAGAAGTAGGACGGCGGCCGCGGAGCTGAAACAGGGTGTTGGGAGCCTGTTTCAGGGGGCTGCACCAGGCGTGCCCCCCCAGCTCCTGGACTGTGGGGACCCAAGGGGGTCTAGGGAGCGGACCAGAGAAGCTGGTGCGTTGGGGGGACCCTCGGACTCCAGGCGGTGGCTCTTTACCTACGGATCCAGCAATATGTTTCCCTTTCAGTTATTTATTGTTTAAAGAGTTTATGTATTTATTCGTGAGAGACCCAGAGAGAGAGACGCGGGCGGAGGGAGGAGCAGGTGCCTGCGGGGACCCCGGGTCATGCCCAGACGCCCAAGGGCTGCCCCCTGTTAACACTTTAACAACAAACAGGCCCCAAGCAGCAGGTACCAACTGATTTACCCCCCGTTGAGGCCCCAGGAAGGTGAGTCTGGGGCCCCCCTCCCGAGGCCAGGGGGGCCGCAGAGTGGGTAAGCCCCGTGGGGTGCAGCTGCCCCGGAGTCCACGCGTTGTCAGGGCGGCCTGACCGTGCCCCCTGGCGGCCGCCTTGCTGCAGGCGCCCAGCAGACACCCCGAAGCCACATGTCACAGGCCAAACCCCGTGGGGCAAGCCCAAGGGAGGGGGTCCCCCGTCGGCTGCAGCCTGGGCCTGGACCAAGAACAGCCAAGGCCGCTGCCCGGCCCCTGCAAACACCTGCTGCCCCCACCGGGCCCCGCTGCCGCCCCCCTTGCGGGCCGTCCAGGGCCCCGCCTCGAGGGCTGCGCCTCAGGGGGCCACAGGCAGAAGGGCCCGACGGGGTGGCAGGAGCCAGCGTGGGGACAGGACGGGCTGCCCAACGAGCCAGGGCCCCAGCCTGAAGTCTCCCTGTCAGTGTGTCCCGGGCTGCGGGCGCGCGGGAGCGGGCCCCGCGGGGAGCCGGGGCGCAGCCTTCCCCCCCTACCCCCGCGCACCCCAAGACCCGCCGAGCCCCCGGGGGACAGAGCAGTCGCTGCGACCGTCTCGCTGGATGGGTCCGGCGTGGGTGCGAGTAGCGCTCACAGGGGCGCCCTCCGCTGAACCCGACGGTGGTCCCCAGGGACCCTGACCCGGTGACTCCACGGGGCCGCGTCGCAAGGGGGTAGCGCGGCGGCGTCGGGTCACCTGCACCGCGTGCTCGGCTCACGGGTCGGGCGACTCCGGCCGGGGCAGCTCCACCTGTCGCCTGTAACGTCCTCGCCCCAAAACGGGCGGCGGCGCGGGTGCGCTGGGTGGAGGGGGGCGCGGGGTGGCGGGGTGCGCGCTGGGTGGAGGGGTGCGCTGGATGGAGGGTGCGCGGGGTAGCGGGGTGCGCTGGGTGGAGGGTGCGCGGGGTAGCGGGGTGCCCGCTGGGTGGAAGGGGGCACTGGGTGAAGGGGGGCTCAGGGTAGCGGGGTGCGCTGCATGGAGGGGTGCGCGGGGTAGCGGGGTGCGCTGGGTGGAGGGGTGCGCGGGGTGGCGGGCGCGCTGGGTGGCGGGGTGCGCGGGGTGGCGGGGGCGCTGGTTACCCAGAGCGGAGCTGGACTGAGGCGGGAGGCGAAGTCCTTCCCGGCCCGACTCCGCGCCGCGCGATCCAGCCCCGACGGGAAGGTCGTTTTCGCCACGACTCTCCGGCGCCCTCGGCCCGACGTGCGCCCCCCCCCCCCGCCCCCGGCTCCCCCTCCCGCGTCTCGGCTCCAGCGGCCTAGAGAGCCCAGCAGCCCAACTGGTCCCCCGCGTTGCGGGCCCGCGTCAGCCCCGAGCCCCCCACGGCTTCCGGGCCTCACCCCGGGGCCGAGTTGGCGGAGGGTCCGACACCCCCAGAGCCCCGAAGGCCCGCAAGGCCGAGCGCTGGCGGCGAGAGACGGGAGGTCTGGGCGGGCTGGGGGGAGCGCAGAGGGGCGGCCCCGGGCGGGGGGTGGGGCAGGCTCCCCCCCAGAGGACCCAGCGCCCTGCGCCCTGGCACTCCCACAGCGCAGCGGGAACCTCGGGGCGCCCGGGTGGCTCCGCGGTGGAGACAGGCGCACATACATGGCACACACATGCCCGCCACGCACACATGCACGCCACACATACTCACATGCAGATGTGCACACACACCACACAGCACACATGCAGATGTGCACACGCAAGCACACATACACATGCACAGATGCATATATGCACACACAGCACACCCATGCACACCACACACAGGTACACGTGCACACATGTACACAAACATGCACACCACACACGTACACATGCAGATATGCACACACAGCACACACATGCGTGTCACACACACAGATGCAGATATGCACGCCACACAGACACAGGTACGCACGCAGATATGCACACACACGCACAGAGCACACACATACATGCAAATACCCATATTGTGTACACACACGTGCATACACTACACATAAACACCACACACACGAATATGCATGTACACACACAGATGAGCACATGCATATACATGTACACACACACACACACACACACACACTTTGCTTCCAGGAACATTTCGGGGCTGAGGGGAGAGATTCCAGTACAAAGACCCCAAGACTTAGCTCTTTGTAGGACTTAGTGAAAAGGGTAGGAGAGACTCGGTTTCCCGGAACAGTGACCGCAACACCGGGTGATACATTCGTGACAAGACCTCGACGTCGTGGTGCTGCGGTGGAGCGGGAAGGAGAGGCCTCTGTTCCTGGCCTGGCCTTGCACTTGCTCCAAGACCCACAGACTGTATTATTTAAAGATCTTATGTATTTATTTATTGAACTGATTGATTGATTGATTGAGAGGAGAGCACACGTGTGCGCAGGGTGAGGGGGAGAGAGACTCTCAAGCAGGTACTTGCCCAGGGCACAGGAGCCGGTGGGGGGGCAGGGTGGGGGCTGGAGGGCATGGGGGGGGCGGCGGTGGAGGGCAGGGGGGTGGAGGGCATGGTGGGGGGTGGAGGGCACAGGGCGGGCAGGGGGTAGAGGGCACGAGGTGGGGCTGCGCGGCCACGGGTGGTGGGGGGAACCGCGAGGGAACCCGGGTAGCAGGCGCGGCGAGGGCGCAGCGGTCCAGAGCGGCGGGAGCAGCGAGGAGGCGGTGGGTGCGGGCTGCCGAGGCCCCCAGCTCCCACCCCCGGGCCCCAAGGGGCGGGCAGGGGTGCCCCTGGAACCAGCGGCCGGCGGGGACAGGCTGTGTCCCCACCCCCGGCGGTCACTCTCTGTGGCTTTTCACAGCTGTTTTCATTTTAGTCCTTGGCCCGACTGAGCCCCGAACCTGGGCGGGGGTCCTAGGGGGTCACAGGGGTGACCCTGTTAGAGTGATGCCTGTTAGAGTCACGGACGTCTGCGGCTAGAGACCACGTGGTCTTCCCAGTGAATTGGGGGGTCACGCGGGCCTAGACATGGCACGGAGCCCCCAGGTCCCCGCCGCCTGCACCCGCGCCCAGCCCCAGGCCCTCGAGGTCCCTGGCAGCCGCCGCTGCCCTGTGGCATCGTGTGCTCCACGAGGTCACCTGTGTGGCCTGTTGGCCTTGGGCTGCCCCCGCCTACAGCGCGGTGGGTGCTCGGCACGTCCTGGAGCCTCAGGGTTCTCACCTGGGACCTGGGGAGGAAACCCATCTGAGGGGTGCCTGGGTGGCTCAATGGGCCTGCGGCTCCTGATCTTGGCTCAGGTCATGATCTCAGGGTCGTGGATCGAGCCCCGATGGGCTCCACGTCCCCCGCTCGCACACACTCTAAGTAAGTACTTGCTAGAAAAAAGAGATTTACGTGGCAGGTGTTCTGAGAAGAGCCAGTACACGCAGAGCACCTGGCCCAGTGCTTAGCACCTAGCAAATCAGTTACAAACACTAACCGGTAGCGGTCAGCGTTCTCGGTTTTTCCAGGCGCAACCAGGCAGCTGCCTGAGGACCAGCTGTGGTCACCGGGGCCCGGGTGAATACGGAGGCAAAGCCCAGGCCCAGGCCCCGGCTGGTTACTAGAGGCCGAATCCACAAGGCAAGGAGGCCCGAGAGAACAGCCTTTGACCTCCGAAGCGCAGAAAGCCCAAGGACGTCCCGCCGCCGGCGGGGAGGGGACCGGGAGGGAAGCCGGGCAGCGGGCCTGCACCACCTGCCTCGCGCGCAGCCCGCAGCCCGGCACAGCGGCCACTCACCAGGGAGCCCTTCTGGGCTCCGCTCAGTCTCCCACGAGCACCTGAGCAGTAGAGGCCCTGCAGGAGGCAACCGTGGCCCAGGCTCCCCCAGCAGCCCTCCCAACCAGCCGAATGGCAAGCAGGCTGATGGACTGTTTTAAAACAGGTTTAAAATCAATGTAATTTTAAAAAAATAAAAAAATAAATAAATAAATAAATAAATAAATAAATAAATAAATAAATAAAATAATAATAATAATAATATAATAAAATAAATAAAATAAAATCAATGTAATTTAGGGCAGCCTGGGTGGCTCAGCGGCTTAGCACCTCCTTCAGCCCAGGGCATGATCCTGGAGACCCAGGATCCAGTCCCACGTCGGGCTCCCTGAGTGGCACCTGCTTCTCCTCTGCCTGTGTCTCTCATGGATAAATTTTTTAAAATCTTAAAAAAAAATATAATAAATGTAACTTAGAAAAAAGCCATTCAAACAGTCCAAGAGGGCACCTGCAGAAGGACGGAAAGGTCAGGATTCCTATCTCCCCCAAACCTTCGGGCAAAGACTCCCCAGAGTTATGTCTCGGAGAGCTTTTACGCATATATACAGGGATCTGTACTTATTTCTTTCACAGATGGGCTCGTGCCTCCCCGCCCCCCGACTTCATTCATTTACCCTGAATATCTTCGCATATCGGTCGGTGTAGATTTACCTACTTATTTTCAACAACTGCTCTATTTATTCATATTAAGATACTGTGACAGATACAGACGCTCTCAGAGCTGGGTGCCTTAACCGGAGTGAGGTTTATTTCTCATCTATCTAAATCCAGTTGGTGATAACAGGAGACGTGTTCCGATCCTGGCGCCTATTTGGGGATCCGGGGTGACCGAGGCCGTGCCGGCTTCAACGTGTGACTTCCACACGGGGGCGTCTAAGGTCACCCTGCGGTGTTGCCATCCGGCAGGCAGACGGGGTGGGAGTGGAGGAAGGCAAGCTTGGTTCTACATGAGCCAGGCCTAGAGGAGACGCGTGTCACTTGTGCCCACATCCCGCTGGCAAGGACCCTTGTGCCCGAGGCTGGCACCAGGAAATGTCGGGGCCGGACAGCTGCTCCCTACGGCTCGACACTGTGGAAGAGGAGCACAAACCTTCGGTTGGCCACTACCCCAGGCTCCGTGCAGACGCACCGTAGAAATACATCCTTCAGGAGCCTGGCGTCCCTCTCCTCTCTCTCCTGCTTTTCTCCTTGTCCTTTGTCAAAAGGCAAACTGTGAAACTGTGGAAAACTATTCCCTGGCTGAGCACGTGCACTGCTTCAGATCCACGGGGGAGGAAGGGCGCTATCAAGGGAAAGGCCCTGAAAGATGCGTGTCCGTGACCCCAAGACACGCGTGAGGGCCCGCGCGTGCTCAGGCCCACGGTGGCGGGGTGCTCGCTCCGCCTGTACGAGCAGAGCTGCAGGCTCCCAGGGCCCCAGCGGAGGCTGTTTACACTTACGGTGCCTCGGCATAACGGAACACGGGTGGTTAACATAATTGCGTAGATACCTGCAAACACACAAAAATACATCCATACGTTATAAAGGTTAGACTCCCCAGCGGGGTAAACGAATTTTTTAAGATAAACTGGTGACTTGGGGGCACAAAGGCTGGGGGATACGCATGAGCGTGGGCACAGTACTCAGCCCTGGGGAACAGGCCGCTTTCCTCCGTCACACCGTCACGTATCGGCCAAATGGTTTATCGTTGGTAAAAAAGAGTGGTGCTATTTTCAGCTTGAAAGGAACAATCCAAAAAAAAAAAATGTAGATAAAGGCGGCTGGGGCTCAGGTCCCTGAGAGCGAGTACGTGAGGCTGGCCTGGGCGGCCCAGCCCGCGTGTCGCGCCTGTCACCCAGCACTCAGGGGGCTGTCACGAGCACCCCGCGGTGCTGACGGGAGCCGCCCGGTTATAACGGGGGAGGAGGGTGGCCTCAGCACGGGCGGCCATGGGCGACGCCCTCAGGGCCCTGGCGGCCTGCGTCCCCGCCGACTGCTGCCGGGGCTCCGGGGCCAGAGACCCGCGGGACATGCCGCCCGACAAGACGGTGGACCTGAGCGGCCGGCAGCTCCGCCGCCTCCCGGCGCACGTGTGCTCCTTCCGGGAGCTGGCCAAGCTCTACCTGAGCGACAACCGCCTCAGCAGCCTGCCCCCCGAGCTGGCGCAGCTGCAGAACCTGCAGATCCTGGCCCTGGATTTCAACGACTTCAAGGCTCTGCCCCAAGCGGTGTGTACGCTGCAGCAGCTCTGCATCCTCTACCTGGGCAACAACAAGCTCTGCGGCCTGCCCGCCGAGCTGAGCCGGCTGCAGAGCCTCCGCACCCTGTGGATCGAGGCCAACTGCCTGGGCCGGCTGCCCGACGTGGTGTGCGAGCTGGCGGTCCTCAGGACCCTGCACGCCGGCTCCAACGGCCTGCGCGGCCTGCCGGGCCGGCTGCAGCGCCTGCGGGAGCTGCGGACCATCTGGCTCTCGGGCAACCTGCTCACCGACTTCCCCGCCGTGCTGCTGCACATGCCCTTCCTGGAGGTCATCGACGTGGACAGGAACAGCATCCGTCACTTCCCCAGCCTGGCCCACCTGTCCGGCCTGAAGCTGGTCATCTACGACCACAACCCTTGCAGGAACGCGCCCAGGGTGGCCAAAGGTGTGCGCCGCGTGGGGAGGTGGGCCGAGGAGACGCCGGAGCCCGACCCGAGGAAGGCCAGACGCTACGCCTTGACCCAGGAGGACAGCCAGGAGGGAGAGGCACCTGTCCTGCCATCTCTGCTGCTTCCTCCTGGCTCCTGACAGGCTTCCGTGTGGGTCAAGGCCAAGGACGGAGGTCCAGGCACCTTCCCGAGACCTCCATGTGGGGCGCAGGGGCTTGCTCTGGGCCGCGGGGGGCCTCTGCCAGCAGGGGCGGAGGAAAGGCCTCAACTGCACCAAGGAGTGGACGTTTGTGAGCAACAGCTGCGTGCTACGGGGAGCAGAACTTCTCTGCAAGAAAGTCGGCCTGGCCAAACAGGTATCGTGGGACACTGAAGAGCAAGAAGGCCTGGGACGTCTTGTCCTCCGCTGTCCAGAAGCGGCAGGTCACGAAGCTCATGAACTCCTCAAAGAAGGTATTTATTAGGGATTCACCGGAGTTCTGGTGGCCCTGCTCCAGCCCCTCTGCGGGTTATACTGGGTTTCTATGAATGGCCAAATGTGATCTGAAAGTATTACCAATTCAGGCCACGTACGAAGGACGCCTGTACAGTCAGGCTGACGGAGCTTCTCCCCGGCCGTTCAGTGACCGCGAAGACCCTGATGAAAAGGCCTCCTGGTGGTCGGGCTGCCACTTGCCACTTGCCGGCGGCGCATACTGATTTAGCTTGCTCTCCCTCCGGGGCCTGGCCCGAGGTCTGCCCTCCAATGCTTACTGTTCCTACAATGCCAGGAAGCCTGCAGAAAGCAGAAGGCCTCAGTGGCAGCGTGGTCCCGCTATGATCAAACCTGCTGTGACCTGCCTGCCTCCGTAGAGCAGAGGCCCCTGCTTCACGTTAACGAAGCCGAGCTGAGCTGAATCCCTTCGTGTAGGGAAACCACATTTCCAGAACCGTATTAGGATAAAGGTAGTAGGTGAAAAAGGTCTACTTGAGCGTCTGGAAATCGGAGTTGCGGGTTGTGGTGTACATAGGGCGCTTCTGCCTCCAGCCTCAAGCCTCCCAACCTTTGTTGTGATTTGGTTTGATTTTCATAGATTGGGTCTTTTGATGGTCAGTGTAGAGCTTAGATATTTTGGCCATGTTTTTAAATGTGTAAATTAACGACCTTTTCCTCTTTCCACAAATACATCAACCTTCAATATACTGCTGTCGGCGGGTGATTTAGTAATACAGTCCTTTATGATCTTGGACCTTTCCGCCAGGGACACAAAACATGTCATCATAACTAAAACAATGTGTGTGTAGCTTTTATTTTGTGTGTGTGTGTAGCTTTTACAGTTACTTTTGCCATAAAGCATCTTAATCCAGCAAAGTTTGGTTCTAAAATGACACTGTAAGCAGACTATTTTCGTATGCTTTCCTACTATAAATACTTCTTGCTAAACCAGAGGAAGAAACAGTTCCTTATCACAATCTCTACTGCTACCTCCCAGTCTGTGGAGTATCTGCAACCCAGCGATTAGACTGCCAACAGGTCCCTTTAATCATGGATGTAATAGGTTGTCAAATAGTTAACTCCTTTAGTAACGACTCCAGATTCCCATTAGGCAGCCAGGATTTATAGTTTCTTTTCGCAAGCCTGACTGGAAAGAAACTGCACTCGGTTGATGCTAGGAACCTTATGCCAACAGAACTGCCTTCTGAGCTGTATCTACACTCAGCTTTATAGATGGATTGGACTTTTTTTGACCCTGTCTTCCTCTTCCCAAGATTAATAACGGGTCCACCTTTTCCCACACACCGATAAGCTACAGCCATGAAACAGAGTGAAGCCAACTAAGCTAAGTGGTCTGAATCAAATGTCAAATTATAAACATTTGGCACACAGTCAAGGGGTTTTCTAAAATAATATGGAACAAACATTTCTCAAACAATAAAGTGTTCACCACTGACTCTGCTATCCAAAAATGTTTTCACTATAGGATTTCAATGTTTTATTAAGTAACCATGTAAAGCATATTATTTTTTTTCATGTAAAGCATATTAACATTTGAAAAACCCCGTTTTCATAATAGAAAGTTAAAAATGGGGGAAATGAAGCACTGAAACCCAAAATGCGATGCAGCAGAGAAAAATCTCTTTCCAATTTTTTAAGATTTGAAAGAGAGCATTCGCATATACACGCATGAGGCGGGAGCGGCAGAAAAGAGAATCCTAAGCAGATTCCCTGATGAGTGTGGAGCCCAACACAATCCTGAGATCACAACTTTAGTGGAAACCAACAGTTGGACACCCATCTCACTGAGCCACCCAGGCACTAAAATCTGTAACATGGATTTTATGGAAATGAACCAAGTTTTCTTTTGTCCCCAAATGCAACATCATGGGGGTGCCTGGGTGGCTCAATTGGTTAAGTCCTACTCTTAATCTCAGCGTAGGTCTTGATCTCAGGGTAGTGAGTTCAAGCTTTGCATTGGAGCCTACTTAAAAAAAAAAAAAGGAACATCACTAACAGTTTGCAATTTCACATTTAAAATAGCGGGGGTGGCGCCTGGGTGGCTCAATCAGTTGAGCATCCAGCTCTTGGTTTCAGCTCAGGTCATGATCTCATGGGTTGAGATGGAGCCTCATGCCAGGGCTCTGCGCTCAACAAGGCTCTGCTTAAAGATTCTTTCTCCCTCTGCCCCTATCTAAAATAAATAAATCTGAAAAAAAAAAAAAAAAAAAAAAAGGTGGGCTTATGCCCTAAAAATCAACTACAAATTTTAACTAAAAGCACGTTATCAACTATACAGTAACTTAGAAGCAGTGTAGTATGATGGCTGAGCCTTCCTCACTATGGGAGTTCAAATCCCAGCTTTGCCATTAACTGGTCATTTATCATCTCTGCACCTCAGTTTGTTATTCATCAGTAAAATGGTAAATTTCCACTCCCAAGGGCACTGTAAGGATTAACCAAGTTACTGTGCAAAATTTGCAAAGAACAGTGCCTGGCAGGTGACAGCTAATATTTACGTAACATGTTCCTTTACTAAGTATTGTACCATGCAGCACAGTACTTCTACTCACAAGCAGAACTCCTTGCCTGAAGGCAAAAATATGAGGACAATGGGACAAAAAGGCCTTTTCTGTCTTGGTAAAATTTTCAGCATCTGTGGTCTTGAAGAACTAGAACAATGCAGTGAGAAATGTTTCTGGCTTATCCTTAGGGAAAACACACCAACATGATTACCAAGGATTTATTTTTAAATTTCTAAATGAATATACTTTGCCCTTTTCCTACATTACTTTAGAATCTGCAAAATCACCAAAGTACTTGAAAATGTGAGACTGTTCCTTGACAGTAAACCCATGTACCATGAGAGGCAAGAGTCACAGGACTAAAGACATGGCTGTGTGTCTGCTAGACAGGACTTTCTACCCCTTTGTCACTGTATATATATACCTTGTAATCTCACCACCGTAGAAGGGGTATTAATGCTATTGAAAAAATTAAGTTTACAGGCTTTTCTTCCTTTCTGGACTACTTCTGGAGAAGAGAACAGGAAGCAGAAATTTACCTTTGGATCATCAGTTGTCTACTGCAATACTACCAGGTTATCGGATTTTTGGAGATGTGATCATGCACTGAGCCCACAGGGTTAGGGGACAGACTGACACTTTTGAACACCACTGTTGGTCAGGTACTGCCTTCAGGTCTTGTGTAAATCAATTCATATAATCGTTTTAATACCCCTTTGAAAGAGGTGTTAGGTGCTGCTCAATTTAAAAATAAATCTGCCCCCCCGCAAATAAATAATAAATCTGATGGGCGCCTGGGTGGCTCAGTTGGTTAAGCATCTGACTCCTGATCTCAGGGTTGAGTTTGAGCACAGTACTGGGCTCCACGCCAGGCAATGAGCCTACTGAGAAAGAAAAGGAAAAAAAGAAAAACCCGAACTTGTTTGTTCTTATTCATTTTGACAATATGAAATGTTCCATAGTAATTCTGATTTTAAAAAGTAAAAAAAAAAAAAAAAAAAAAAAAGTCAAGTCCTCTTTACACTTCTGTTGATGTCCTAATACACTGGAGTAGGTACAAAACAAGGCAGACTTTAGAAAAGGACTCTGCACAAGAGTATTCTGTTGACTTTTATCAGTCAAGGTCCTGGCAGGAAAATGCATTCATCCCACAGTTCATAAGGAGAGACCTTAACAGAGGACCTATTACTAGATAAGACTGGGGAGGTGGGGGTGGGGAATCAAGATAGTACCCAGACAACCAGATAGGAATGTTAAGAGCAGCAGTCATCACCATAAGGTTAGAGGAACAGGGAACAGAAATGTCACCCTAATCTAATAAGAGCTAAAAGGCATGAAAAAAGGGGCTGTCAAAGTCTAGTGACAGGTCTCACAGGGGTGCAGCCATTTCCAGAGACAACACAAGCAGGAAGGAGGGATTCCCTATCCCAGATCCTGCCACTGCCCCTGCAGTTCCACCACAGGCAGCTGAGAGGCAGTCAGCGAGAAAAATGGGCCGATGGCCTCCGAGCAGCCAAAGAATGGATCCTGGCTTGAGGACAGGAAAAGGAGAAGAAACAGGATACAGATTTTCCTTCAAAGAAAAACTGAAGGCCACCTAAAGATCCTAAGCACACAATCTTTCATGTAGCTACTGTTAACACACATTCTAAACCTCTAATTCCATGGCACAAAAGTTTTGTGAAAAACTCGCTGCTTCCGTACCTACGATTTCTGAGTTATAAGGAACTCTATTCTAAAACTGTTATAGGAATGAGGCCTAGCTTGGTATTTACATTTAGACATTAAAATTTGTGAACTTGAGATAGTCTAGGTTTATGGCAACAGCGTAATAAGGGCTTCAAAGGATATGAATTCAAAGAAGGGAGTATCTTGGATGTGACAATGAAGATGCCATGTCTCTACCTCTTTTTAGATGAATGCTTACTTAAGATCACTGGAGAGAACATGCTCAAGCATCCTTGTAAGTAAGATCTTACTCCAGCTATTTAGTACTCAGGACAGATGTTCAAACCCACTTCTACTGAAACCTTTATAAGTTTTCTTGGTCGTGACAAGTTCACCTGTTCCATCTCAGGTGTGGGGATGAAAACGGATGTTATGATGTGATAAAGTACTTAAAAAAAATTCAGTACAATTCTTTTTGATCATCTCAGGAAAAGTTTCTCCTTTTTGTGAATGTTGGAGGACATATACTAATATCGCAAAGAAAACCAAGTTTCCCCAGTTTTAACAGCTTCTACCAAAGTTATACTACAATGTTAAGACAAACTTTTCAGACAAAAACAAAACAGGACGGGGGTGCCTGGCTGACTCAGCCGGTAGAGCATGCGACTTCTTGATCTTAAGGTCAAGGGTTCAAGCCCCATGTGGCGCCTACCTTAGAAAAACAAACACAACCAAACAGGTCGTTTTATCCATGTTTCTTAGAAAACCTTTTTGCTCTATGGGAATAAAATGTCTCCCCATTAAGGTAGCAGAGGTACCCTATAAAACCTCAACCAACCTACTGCTGGGCTTTCTCTCATTTCTTGGGCATTCTCCTATACACTGATGAATAATCTCTGAATCTAAATTCACCTTTAAACCATTAACTTTACATGCCTATCTTTATCACTCTCGAATCCATTTGCCAAAAACAATAAACCCTAACACAACAATCAACAATGCTTAAATCTAACCACATCCATTTTAAGAGAATATTGCCTTTTTAAAGCATCAAAGATGCTTGAGAAGCAGCTTGTAACAAACGACTTTTAAAACAGGACCCCTTCAAACTTGAACAGAATCCATAATTATTTTCTTCTATGTAAGAGAACAGTATTTAGACTACCCAAAATGGAGAACTAAACCTTTAAGATACTTTTACTAAACAAAATTAAACACTAACAAAGGTTATATACAATTACAAACCAAGAGAGTAACCTGTATTTATCACATCTAACTTGGACTGGACAAGATCGTTATTTCAAAAACATATAAGGTCAATCATTAGTTAAACCAAACAACTCCATAGAGTATAATCGTTTGTTCCCATTAAATAATTAGAAATGATACAAAAAAAAAAAAAGAAATGATACAAACCACTAAGATAAGAACAATTAATCGTTCAAATTTTTATTTTGATGCACAGTATGAGAAACAAACTTTTAAATCATCTGAATCTTATGGAAAATGAAACAGCAAATAAATTAGACCCATGTTAAAATAGAAGGTCAGTTATACGTCCAAACTTAAGGATATAAGAGCCACAGATAAACTTCGATTCCACAGTCTTCTTTGAGAGGTCGAAGTCTTTCAAACACACCTTTGCTATGAACTAACTGGTCCAGAGCTCAACAGCACATGGGAATGTTTAACAGGGGTGGTGATCAGGGACACGTTTCCTGCAAGTATTATAAAACAGACACTTAAGAAAAACGCAATGGTAAAACTGAAAAGCAGGACTGTAACCAAAGGTTTACATTAAATACAAACCCATCTGGAATCCTCAAACCATTAAAACCGATTCCCTATAACAAGGATGTTTCTACCTCGTAACTAACATCCCTCAATTATTACTGTATTAGTAAGAAGCCATTACAAAATCTGTGGACTGTGAAGACCTATAGATATTTAACAATTCTCAACTTCTCTAAACAACTTAACAAATACACGTTCTTCCCAAAAAAGGCTAATTCATGTTTTCAACTAATGTGTTAGTCATTTTACTAAATCAAAGACAAAGACAGTTTACTCTTAACCAGAAGTTGTAAAATGACAAGGCTTTGGGCATCTAGATGAACATCTCTGGATCACTATCCTAAACGAATGAAAACAAATGCCAGCAAATAAGCTAGAAAAGGGTCAGACAACTCACTCAAGTATATCGACAATGCCTTTCACATACATCTGAGATTTTAAACTTTTATTCTCTGGTGAGAAAATAATGAATCTCTCAAGAAGGTGGCATGGCAGGTGTACTAGAGAATTTTTTTACTTAGTGCCTATGTAAGCACTGCTTCTAGAGGCAAGTACAACAATCATTCTAGAGAAGCAGAAAAAGCATACAAACAGATCCAAAGAGCAGCATACTGGGACCATACAGAAAAAGATCTTCAGGACACCCGGGTGGCTCAGTGTTTGAGCGTCTGCCTGCAGCTCAGGGCGTGATCCCAGGGTCCGGGATCGAGTTTCGCATCGGGTTCCTTGCAGGGAGCCTGCTTCTTCCTCTGCCCCTCTCTCTGTGTCTCTCATGAATAAACATTTTAAAAACCTTAAAAGATCTTTAACTCTGAAGTTTTATGGGATGACTACAGGACGCTGAAAAACATCGGTAACAGAAAAAGTTCTCCAGCAGCTGTCACAGGTCAACTCCGGGAAAACAAGTCCCCTGGAGGTAAAATATGAAGAGTCCCCAGAGTCCAGTATGTTTGAGAAGGTGGAGTTAAACACAATTACTCAATGTTTCTTTACTGCAAATTACTGAGAGCGTCTACCAAATTTAATAAAGACTTAAACCACTAAAACAGTGACAGCTAGGATGCCTGGGTGGCTCAGCGGTTTAGTGCCTGCCTTCCGCCCAGGGCGTGATCCTAGAGTCCTGGGATCGAGTCCCGCATCGGGCTCCACCCAAGGAGCCTGCTTCTCCCTCTGCCTGTGTCTCTGTCTCTCATGAATAAATAAACAAAACATAAATAAATAAATAAATAAATAAACACATACATACATACATACATACAGTGACATCAGCTCAAACGAGGTATTATCGTGTGTACTTCAAATGTGGCTGAGGGTACCAAGTCACTGCAATGAGTGGGTGGCAGACCTTGCCGCCAACCCAGAAAACCTGATAGACCAGTTTCCTTTTGCTATCATTTTGCTTAAGGACAGGATATGGGGCACCTGGGTGGCTTAGCAGTTGAGCATCTGCCTTTGGCTCCGGTTGTGATCCCAGGGTCCTGGGATCGAGTCCTGCTATCAGGTTCCCCACAAGGAGCCTGTTTCTCCCTCTGCCTGTTGTCTCTGCCTCCCTGTCTCTCATGAATAAATAAATTTTTAAAAATCTTAAAAAAAAAAAACCCAAACAAGAGCAAACAACCATACTTAACCAACTTGCTGGCATAATTCTAAGAAAACTCTCAACTTCTCCTTCCCTCACCAATGTTCCATTCCAAAACACGAGCACTCCTCATTACCCTACCCTATCATAGTACCAGGACCAGAGAATCTTCAGATTTTTCAGCCCAGTTTTCCTTCCACTATACCACAGTAGATTTAAATACCATTTCCCCTTTTCTCTCTATGTCCAAATCGCTATTTTCTCCTCTTTCCTTCTTCTGATAGTAACAGAACAGCTGCCATTCACAGGAAGAAAGCCACTGAAGTGGGCGCTACCGGGTTCCGCACAGAGAATCCTTGTGACAGAGTCCATTTAAGGTGCAATCTCATAGTGCTCCTCCTACTCTCCTGTTCCAGAAACGAACTCTCCGTGCTCCCATCTAAAACCAAGCCCTCCTCCTGTTCTCCCATTCCTCCTCGCAGCCACTCAGCGGGCTGCCCCCCCCCCTGCATCCATCACCCCCAGAGATCACTCCCACCGACAGCACTGAATGCTCACTGTAGAGACCCATATCCTCTAGCTCCCATTCACAAGAGACTCCCTGAGAAAGCAGTTTATACATACATTTCCTCCAATTCTTCCCCTGGCCTCTGTTGAACCTAATTTAGACTTGTCCTCTCCACTCCACAAAACTGCTTGTTAAAAATACCAACGGCCTCTTTGCTAAATCAATCTTTAAGGTCAATTTTCAGGCTTTATCTTACTTATTCTTATCACCGTGGTGATCACTCCCCACCCTTAAGCACTTTTTCATTTGGCTTTTGAGACACACATTTCCTGGTCTTCCTCCTACCTCAGTGGCACCCACACCCCCAACCTTTCAAATTCTGTATTATGGAAAATTTCAAACATACAGAGATTGTATAAAGAACCCCCATGTATCCATTACCCAGTTTTAATAATTATCCTTTATCCATACTTTTATGTTCCTTTTTAGTGTCCTCTGTCAGTTGCTCTGAATCTTCCTAAACTTACTACTGGAGCTCTCAAGTGTTCAGTGCTTAAAATCGCTTTCTTCCTTTAGCTACATTCCCTCTCTTGGGGACACAATCAGTCTCACGGCTTTGAATGCCACATGTAGGCTGACAACTCCTAAACTTAGCAATCACACCTCAAACTTCTCTCCTAAACTACAGACTCAACTACCCAACTGCTTTCACAATGGAAAGCTCAAATGTCCAAGTCTGACACCCCCACCCTCCTTCCCAAAGTCTTCTGCATCTGAGATAAGAGAAATTCTCACTTCTCCAAGAAAAACCTTGGATGAGCCTTCATTCCCTTTCCTCTCACACCTTATATCCAAACCATAATCAAACTTCGCTGGCTCTACTTCAAAATCTTTTACCAACTCTTCTCACCAACCTTACCTGTATCTACTGGTACAAGCCACCGTGCTCCCCACCCATATCCCTGAACCGCGGCCACTGAACAGGCAAAATTAACGTTTTTAATAACTACTAGTAAGAACAATTAAAATTATTAACTGCGGTGATCCTAGGTGGCTCAGCGGTTTAGCGCCTGACTTTGGCCCAAGGCGCGATCCTGGAGTCTCGGGATCGAGTCCCGCATCGGGATCCCAGCATGGAGCCTGCAGACTCAGCCTGGTGAAAAGACATTTGTTCTTACTACTACAGCCCTTCACTCCCAATCTGGTTTTGACCTTTTCAAGCCTGGCTCTTGATGTGACCTTTCAATCCTGTGAGCTCCTCTATGTCACCCATACCTCTCTCCTCCTAAGCTTTTCTGCCTTAAATCTAAGAGTTGTGACTACGTATTTTAAATAACATGCATAACATTTTAGCTACGCAGAAATGCCTTTTTCTATCAACTACAATTACCAAATACAATCATCTATTTGTTGCTTCCTAAAAACTGTTCATTAAAATGCTACAATACCTTGGTGCTGCTTTGATAATGTTGTCCACACGCAGAATCACCTCTGCTGCTTCAGCTGCACTCAAAAGAACTTGTCGCTTCACTTGGAAACTTTCTGTTATACCCAGTACTGCCATATCTCCGATGGTACCTTCCTTCATATCTGAAGAGAGAAAGTAATGTACTAAACAACTACAGTTTTAACTAAATTTAACAAAAATATCCCTAATGATATACAACAAATAAAATTAATCTTGTTATGAAAAATGAGATTACAAGACCACACTACCCAATTTGTTAGAGAAATTTCATCAACCTAACTCAAGCCTTTTAGAAAATGAAAATGTCAATTATTGGATCATCTGTATTAATGGAAGACAACTAGGTCAGGTAATGGAAATTTTACACAGAAAACCCAATCACCTGTTTTATTTTTTTTATTTTTATTTACTTATTCATGAGAGACAAAGAGGGAGAGAGGCAGAGACATAGGCAGAGAAAGCAGGCCCTATGCAGGGAGCCCGATGCAGGACTCAATCCCGGGAATCCAGGATCACGCCCCGGGCAGAAGGCAGGTGCCCAACCCTCGAGCCACCCAGCTGTCCCCTGTTTTTATCTATATACACGCATGTATGTGTGTATATATGTACACGCGTATATATAAAATTACTGCAAAAAATGCGCTCATCACTAATTACCATGGATTCTTAAGAACTGGAAGAGAATTCAAAAGCCATTTACTTTTCCTTTTAGGAGAATGCAATACTTGACTTTTTGACAGTTATTATTCATTAGCTCTCTCTTCTCCGGTGCAGAATTATCTATCCTCTATGACTGCTCCTATGTCTTGGACAGTTGACTGGGAAATTTTTCTATTTGAATTATTAAATCTACCTCTTTGGTCACTTTTATCTATGTATCAAAGATCTGAAAAAAAAAAAAAAAAGATCTGCACTCAAGAATGTCTCATCTCTTAATAAGTTTCCCAGTGAGATTAGGATTTAATGTTGATTATACTCTAAGAAACTTAACAAAGTTTACATTTATTTCAGGATATTAGTACTATTTATGTATTTAAATCCTAGCCACCACATAGTAAACTAATTACAAGTCTTCTAACTAACTCTATAACCCCTTATGAAGAACACTCCTGAGAGTGCTGAAAATAGGAAGTTAAACATTCTCCTAAGATATGTAATGGTTACAGAGGCAAGCACCACAGGAATCTTCTCTATGGTTACCAGAATTCATCTTAAAAAAAAAAAAAAAATTTGTTATTACCCTTACTTATTACAGGGTTCTAACCGACTTCTTACCCAGGCCAGCAGTTGTGTTGCCTTCACTGTGGGCAGCTCGCAGCTGGGCCACCAGGTCTGCACTGTCGTAGCCTGCGTTATCAGCTATGATAGTTGGCAGCTATAAAGTGAAAAAGACAAATGGTAACCATTTGTCATTTACTTCCACCTAGGACTTTTAAAAATCATACATTTATATGCAACGTAAAATTGTTCCCTTTGTAATTACTACTCATCATAAAGATAAACTACAGAATCAAATTTAAGCAGTGTGAACAGTTTTTTCTTAAAGCCAAAAACACAAGTGTGTCCAAAACAGAAAAATGTATTCATTTAAAAAACCATCAACACTCACAAAATTTATAAATTCAGATCTCTTTATCAACTTACCATTCTCAGTGCTTTAGCATAAGACTCCATCGCAACAGCTTCTTTGCCTGGTGTTCTACTGGCAAGCTGTGTCACAGCATGAGCCATCAGCATCTCAGAACAGCCTTCAGATTAAAATGAAATTCCAGTAAAATATGATGTTTAGGTATCTCCAACAAACTCAATTACTGATTTTCCTTCAAACATGTAAAATATTTTAAAATTAAGTATAAATGCACTATATATATCATATCATTATAGCCAAAACATTCACTGTCTTTATAAAACATGGTTTAATACTTTTAAAACACTTACCTCCTCCATACACTGTTCTAGAATCCTTCACAGTTTGGGCAAGAACACAAAGAGCATCATGCAAAGATCTTTCTGCTTCATCTAAAATCTGTTGAGTGGCACCACGCAGAACAATGGTACAAGCTTCACCTGAAGTTAAAAAATAATATTCTTAGGTCACCGTGAATACTTAGTTACATAACAGTAAAGAGTTTGTCTTCTATTTATGCAGATACTGGTTATGATTACTACTTGATTTAAAAATGAACATGTCCTCGGCTGTTATACATTCTTTTTTGCTAATAATCCATGTTCACAGTAATTCTAAATTATCTAGAAAACAATCATGTTGAATACACACTGTTCACAAAGGCAAGGTTAACATGAATCTGACCTCAAGAGACTGAAATTAACATGCATCCTATGCTTCTCAAGAATTAAGACACATCACATTCCACTAAACATAATAACTATTTCTTTTAAATTCAATCGAGCCTATCAAAGATTTAGGAACCTAAATCAGGATCTACATAATCACTTACCAAGGGCTACCCCAGAAAAGTGGATAAGTTTATCTTCTCCAATCATGACTTCCTCAATAAGCTTGCAACTTCCAAGCTTCACTAGTTCTGGGTGGTCAAAGGTAGAGGCAATTTCACCACCTATGAACATGAACATATGTTAGTTAAACGCACATGTTTAAAATTTGTTTTCTAACAAGAACTAATGAACACATTTAAGTTGACTGCTTACTATATACCAAGCACTCTTTTAAGCACTTCATATAAATTGACTAATCTTTATACAAAAATTCTCATGAGAGGTATTACCCGATACAAAATAATAAAATTGAGGCAAAGAGATACTTAGCTTCTCATTCAAGGTTACATAGCTCAAACAAAAACATGGTGAAGCTGGGATTCAAATCCAAGTACTCTGTTTTCAGACTTACCTGTGCATACTCTATTTCCATAAGCTTAAACTGGGATTTTAACATTTACTGTTAAGCCTGAATTTAAATTCAGATTCTCTGTTGAATCTGGTCTAGACGACTAGTACCCTCATGATCCAATTTCCCAAAATATGAAAGTATTTGACTAGTTCATTACGTCAACAGATGTAGACATTAGAAACTGCTTAGAGTATCAGAAACCTGCTAATCATCAACTGAAATCTCAGAAAGCCCCTGTAAGACTTAGAAAAAGGGGAGACCTATATTAAGAATTTCCCAGAGCAAACCTCATGAGGTGTCAAAAAAGTAAATGTATCTTGGGGCGCCTGTGTGGCTCAGTCGGTTAAGCATCCAACTCTTGGTTTTGGCTCAGGTTATGATCTCAGGGTCATGAGATAGAGTGGTGTGTCAGGCTCGCACTCAGTGTGGAGTCCACTTGTCCCTCTCCCTCAGCAGCTCCTCTCCCATGTACTCGCTCAAATAAATAAAATCTTTTAAAACAAAAACTAAATATATTTTATTGCGTCTTATTTCTATTCCTATTTTCCTTCCATCTTCCCTGGTGTAAACTGAAAGGTTCAGCCATTTCCTTTTCTGGTTTTAACTGTAAAAGTTGTTTCCATCTTAAAATCCTTTTCTCTAAGTTTATTACTCTTTTAATAAAGCAGATTCCCTCTATCATCATCAACCAACCCTTTTCATACTCCTTACTGTTAAGTCTGAATTACTGATACTTGACATCTAATTTACAGAAAATTTATTAAAAAGACTCAGATCTTTCCAACTCAGCTGATTTATACTCATCTGTACAGCTGAAGCTTGACTGGTCTGCACCTGAGCCTGCTATGTGTTCTAGATGTGAGACGCAAGATATTTGGGACACCACACCCCCAAAATGAGACTAATTTGGCTGATGAGAATTTTCACTTAGCCACATCTGAGAAAATATTTCTAGACATTACGAGAGCCAACTTCACACATCTTGACAACACACAAGTTAAGAATGGGAGGAACCACAGGGTTAACGTTGCATTTGGTTGTGCTTGGCGCAGTGAATTTTCTTCTGAGTGTATGTGGCAATGTATCAAGTCGATATCAAACTTATCCCATGAATGTGCTATCATTAACGTTTATTTCTTATGTCGTATCTTTTAATTTTTTGCCTTAAAGGAGAAATTACCCCGTAAATTTTATCACCTTAAGCAAGTGATAGATATGTAATGGCTCTTAAAGAACTCTTTAAGTATGGGGATGCCTGGGTGGCTCAGTGGTTGAGTGTCTGCGCTCAGCTCAGGTCACAGTCCTGGATTTCCAGGATTGAGTCCCACATCGGGCACCCTCCCCTGCAGGGAGCCTGCTTCTCTCAATCATGAATAAATAAATAAAAATAAAATCTTAAGAAAAAAAACTCGAAGTACGTTAATGGCTTTTTTTAAAAAAGATTTTATTTATTTATTCATGAGAGTTACAGAGAAAGAGAGAGGCAGAGACACAGGCAGAGGGAGAAATGTGGGACTCGATCCCAGTTCTCCAGGATCATGCCCTGGACTGAAGGTGGCGCTAAACCACTGAGCCACCCAGGCTGCCCCCCTAATGGCTCTTAAAGAACTTTAATTAAAGTAACCTCTCTTCAAAGTAATTAAAGGAAAAACATCTCTTTTTAGGTCAGAAGACCACACTTCTCAAAATATTAAGAGCGGATTAAGAAGTTACTCTGAAATGAAACCAATTCTACCCTTAATAATAATTAGCATACTTCTAATACTCATGGCACTCGAAAACTGATTTTATATCTCAAAACCCTCTTCTTAATTCTCATTGCAGGATCCCAAACCAACTTTCCAACCCATTCATTCATTTTCAAAGCCCTGAAAATTAGAGAATAAAGGCTGCAAAACGTAGTCTTTCAAGGGCTACTTAGTGGTTATTTTAAAAACTACTACTACAATAAAAAGTCAAGTTGCTCGTTGTCATTTTGATGTCAGACATTATCTTACTTTTAAACAAATTTCTATTCCACACAACTGGGATTTTCAAACTCATACCTCTATTGGAGTGTATCACACTATACTAACTTTTCATTATTCATTGCTGGATTGTTTCACATGTAGTTCAACATTACTTCCACAAATTTAAAAAAGTTAACAGAAATAATGTTTAAGCACTGGACCCACACTCTCTGACACAGTCAAGTGTTCAGTAAACGTTACTATTATAACTTACTGCAAAGGGCACAAAGCATTTGAGACTCAGCACTAGAAATAAACAAATGAATAAACTAGATAAAACTTAGTCCTTAAGGTTTAGTTTTAGACTAGGGGTAGAACACTGGTCCTGTGCGTTTGTGAGAAAAGACCTATTATCTTTAAAACAATGCAACAAAAAGTTACCTATAGCTATAGCAAACATGGCAGATAATTTGGTTATCTAAGGATGTCAAAAAACTGTTTCTGAGAATAATGAAGATATTCTCAAGTTCCTTAAAAAGTATGTCTTTGTACTCTGAACAGTGTAAATTACATATATTAACATTCAATAAATCCAAGAGTGATTAATGTTCGAAATTAATGTCTTTTTTCTCCTACCTGTAACAAGAGCTAGGCGTTCCACACCTGCAAAATCTGCATGTTCGATAGCCATAACACCAGCAGCACCAAAGAGCTGTTCAGGGTAATTGTAAATTAACTGCCTATAAATAAAAATGTTCAAAATTGTTACTTCACAAGGCTAAAAAACATGGAACCATTTTTTCCTTACCAATAAGGAAATACAAATTAGAAATCCCCTATCTTCCCTATGCAGTAATTCATAAATTATATAACTTAACTGCAATAGCACTGCAAACAGATAGTTTTTTTTATATTGCTATTGACAGGATAAACCGGACCATAATCCTGAAAAGCAATGTAACAGAAATCCATCAAAAACCTATCAATGCTCACATGCTTTAATTCCACTTCGGAGGCTCTACAGTAAGAAAATGAATTTAAATGTTAAAAATCTTTAATGAAGGGATGTATAAAAATTTTTACAATCAACAGCAAAACCTGCCAATGACTCAATGTCTATCAGGAATGTGTTTGTGCAAATCACAATTTACCAATTATGAAAGCTTGATATTTTAAGTAAAAATTTATACTGTTAAGTCAAAAAAAACAAAAAAAGGCAAGTTATAAAGGCCTATGTTCACAACTAAGTGAAAAACTGGAATTAGAAACCACACATACACACACAAGTCGGCTTAATAAAAATTTCAGGAAGGTTAGACCTCAGATTGTTCCTATTTTATCTCCCAAAATGAGCATGTTATTTTTATAATAGGAGTAAAAAGGACACATTTAGAAGTTTAGAACTTAAAAAAAATTTTTAAACAAATAATCAGTGTAAGGGTCTCCTCTGGTTGGCTCAGTTAAGCCCCCAACTCTTGATTTCAGCTCAGGTCATGATTTCATGGCTGTGGGATAGAGCCCCACATGAGGCTCCACACTGGGCATGCAGCCTGCTTAGGATTCTCTTTGCCCCTCCCTGCAAATATTTGATTTTCCATCAAATATTAACTGTCAAAGTTAACCACTGCCATTTTATTGCTAGGAATATGCTGTTTCTCTTGGTCTTTTCACCATTTAAAACAATCCAAAGGATTTAAGTAGAGAAAATTAGACAGAGACCCTGAGATAGGAATGAGCAAATAGTTCAAAGCAGTGGGTTCAGGCCGCCTGAACCTGGAAGCAATTAGAAGACTTTCTACCCAAACTCCAGCCTGGGCTTCTGGAGCAAAAGGGCGACATGGTGAGTACCGGACTCCTCTACTGCCTACTCTAGACCCTACTGCGAGGTGGCACTCACTACCGTTGGATCCTGGGTATGTGGTCCCGTAACATCAAGGACTCAAAGATGGAAGGAAGCTGGCCAGAGAGGCATGGAAGAAAGCTGTGAGTGAGTGCCTACCTCCTGGACACGGATTCCGTGTTATGCTGCCTCAGACCACTGGAGTGGATAGAATTTTTTTTTTTTTTTTTAAGAGTCATGACTTTTTATAGTCTTTTCTAGTTTTACTGAAAAAACTTTTCTATTGCCTTTGGGGGAAAACAAAAATCTACACACACTTTAGATACTAACAATTAAAAGTTCACAGTTTACACATACTTTCATACAAAAAAAAAGACCTAAAACTATTACTTTTCATCTCTTCGTTCTTGTTTTATTCCTTTGCTACTGGTTTTTGGCTACTTCAAACTCCCACCACTTAATATGGAATTGAATCTCTTCACCAGGGACGTCTGGGTGGCTCAGGTCATGATCCCTGGGTCCAGGGAGCGAGTCTCACATTGGGCTCCCTGCGTGGAACCTGTTTCTCCCTCTCTGCCTGTGTCTCTGCCTCTGTCTCTAATAAGTAAATAAAATCTTTGGGGAAAAAAAAAAAGTATCAAAAAAAAAATCTCTCTACTACTATATGTATACTATAGCCCAAGACTAAAATATAACTGCCAGAGCAGAAAACTTACTAATGTAACAAAGCTTATTAAGTATATTAACATAAAACAGTACCATCATTGTGATGCAAATGCCGTTATAAAATTCTATTTAAAAAAAAAAAAAAAAAAAGTTCCTAACAACATGTCACTAATATGAAGTATTTCCGTCTTTGCAGACAAAAACCATTTATTAGATTATTACAAATATTGTTAGCAAAAGCGCATACAGACCTGTTAATAAAGCAATTTATCCCATGCTTAAGAATACGTTCAACTTTCTCCTTCATTTTTTCCTTTTCGGCATGTTCTATTTCAGCAACCTTTGCTGTAGAATCAACTCTTACTCTGGAACCAAATATCTAAGACAAAGAAAAGCATAAACAGTAGGATCACTTTCTTTACTTTTAAGAGTCCCACAGCAAAAACATTTTTATGTAAATACACTAAAACGACATATTTGAATACATTCATATATGTTCTAGGTTTTTTTAGCGCAACTCATTTTGAGCCTGAGTTTATAAAGCAGCTAGTAATTAGAATTCCAAGAAACATAGTGAACGTACCTTTATTTTGTCTGTATCCATACCAGTATTTGCAATGAGAATTTTAGCATTTTCAATTCGCTTTGGTTGATTTACTCCAATTTTTTTATCCAACAGAAAGCCTACAATAGAATGTTGTAATACTTCAAAAATATGTTGATAAATCTTTATGTCTGCTTTATTAAGTTACTCTTTCAAAGAACACATTTAAGTCCAATTCCCAAACTCCTAGAACCTATAAAGCTTTTCACTAAAGCAAGTGATCATAAAAATCAATTTAGCAGGTGGAAATCTTAAGGGCACAGCACAAATATTAAGAATAAACATAGTATTTTGAAACTTGTTTCACATGTAACAAAATATGCAGTTGTGGATTGTAATATAAAGCTACTAAGTCCACTTTCATTAGCTTAAAACCAACCCAAAAGAAAAATGGTGAAGATTCAGGAAAACAAGGTATTGCTAGAGATACTAAACTTTTTAAAGAACTGAGGCTGGTGATAAAATTTTAAAAAAGAAAAGAAAAAAGCGCATGTACAATGGAGTCAGACAAACCTAGCCCCAATCATGTCCATGCTGCTTACAGGCTCTATGTGTGCAACCTTGGACAAATTAACCTTAGCTATTCATGTGTAAAACAAGAGTTATCACCACTGGCAAAGATTCTAGTTTCCAGCCTATGGGCCTGTGATTTGGAATTCTCTTTCCAGGCTTCCTTTAGATGCACACATAACTTTCACCTTTTTAAGCCATTACCATCTTGAGTTTTCTGCTCTATTCAGATGAACCTAATTCTCAATCACTGGAATCGATACCATGAGCAATAAACGACATTTTAAGCAAAATTTGTATTAGAATACTTGTACAGAACACTCAAAAATGGTAGCTATCCTGTTTTCATCACCTTTCCTCACCATTAGCCCCTATTAAAAATGCTACACCGCCCTTGCATATAAATTCAACAAGAGTATTTTCAGAATTGTTACTCCCTTGAAATAGAGACAAATAACATACAGTTAAGATCTGGAGACAAATCACTGGTAAAGCTGTTTCTCCTCTATAGAAGAGAATGCTTACACATTTGATAAATACAATATAAAGATGTTTCGGGGTAGGGGGATGGGGTAGCTGGGTGATGGGCATTGAGCAAGGCACGTGATATGATAGGCGCTACATGTCATATGCAACTGAGAAATTACTGAACACTGCAAATGAAACTAATGGTGTACTACATTAGCTAGCTGAATTTAAATTAAAGGTATTTTGAGGGATCCCTGGGTGGCGCAGCGGTTTGGAGCCTGCCTTTCGCCCAGGGCGCGATCCTGGAGACCCGGGATCGAATCCCACGTCGGGCTCCCTGGTGCATGGAGCCTGCTTCTCCCTCTGCCTGTGTCTCTGCCTCTCTCTCTCTCTCTCTGTGACTATCGTAAATAAATAAAAAAATTAAGAAAAAATTAAAAAAAAAATAAAATAAAATAAAGGTATTTTGAAAAATTCATACTGTAAGAACAAAATATGTTATTACTAAGGAAATTGTAGTTGCTAAAACATTTATTACTTTTTAAGAAAACCAAGAACTAAAACTTCAATACCTACCAGCTAAATGATACGACTTACACAAACTTCCTGGAAAAAGTGCCATTTCAGAATAGCTTTTATTAAAACTGTAATTTCTTTACTAGAGACTGCAAGAACTTCAAGGTATAAAGTGAAACCTTTGAGATTATCAAAGAAATGCTGGCATGGTGTGAAATGAAGCACACAGTTAAGTATGAGAAGCGGATTAAAAAGACAAAAACGGTTGCAATATGATTTGTACCCTTCAAGACTTTTCTGGCTTTGTAAAGTGTCACTAGTCCCAACGAGCTAAAAAGATTCACTATTTATCCTTCAACACCTGACGAAAGCCTGTTTTCCCATATTCAACACACACATACCTTCATCTAAATAGGAATCTGCCAGACTTCCTCCTAGCTTCTTGATGACATGAATTGCCTCCAGATTACCAGAACCTTTCAGTCTGAGAACAGCTTCTACGGCTAACTGAGTAAAGTGGTCTTTGTGATGAGTAAGAAGTTTTGAGGACAATGTTGTTCCCGCAATGTTCATTAAATCTTGACGGAACTTAACTTCGTCAGAACTAAAAGAAAGAAAAAAAAAAAAAGCAAAAAGACTCATGCCTGTTTTTAAAATGCTTCTCCAAAGATATCAGTCCTATTTTTTTCTTCAAAATTCATCCAAATACTTGTCAAAAGATAATTTCACCTCAGTCAGGGCTCTAAGCTTTGGCAAAAGAATTAAAGTTCACCAGCAATCAAGAAACGCACAATTAAAGGATACTACACCTTCCCCACCAATCTGGCAGCACACCAAAATAGAAACACAAGCAGACAAAATAATACCAAATGCTTCAAGAACACGGATAAATGAGTATTGCTATACAGATGCTATACAGATTATCGAGAGTGAAAAATAAAGGTTTTCTAGAGAATTATTTGTAAATAAAAATGTCTTAAAATACACATATACATTTGAACCCAACAATTACACTTCCTGAAACATTTTTCTGGTTAAGAGGTTTGTCACAACTGTTATCGTAAATCTTAAATTTATCAAAATACAGATCTCCAACTCTAGATAGATAAACTACACTATAATCAAATGTTTACCTGTTAAAATATTGAAGAAAATATTAACATTCAGAAATATGCTTATTATTCAATTAGTTAGAAGCTAAAAAACCCTCTACACAATGACTCTGTGTTTTGTTTTTTTGTGATTTTACATTCTGGAGTGTAATGTGGGGATGTTTTGTTATTGGGACAGGATGAGGCAACAGGGTCATGTTTCTGTATGCTCTTCACTATTCTCCAAACTTCCTGCATCGAGCATCATTTTGAAAAAAATGTTAAAAGTTTAAAACAGTATTATTTTGGTATACTGACCCATGATCAACTGCAGAATTCAACAGAGCCTGTCTTGCTGCCTTTGTGGCTTCTCTCCAACCCGCAATGATGGTCTGTGGGTGAATCTTTTTTGCAATCAAAGTTTCTGCTTCCTATTAATAAACGGTGGAAAACATTCAATAGAAAACACACAGAAAGAACTCAACTACTTCTGATACAAGAGCAAAAAACAGTAAAATGAGGTTAAAGTTGCTCAGATACCCTTACCCTTAGTAATTCTGCTGCTAGCACAGTAACAGAGGTAGTACCATCACCAACTTCATCATCTTGAACCCTTGACATATCTAGAAGTAAGAAACTAGTTCGTAACTCATTTATATTTCATATAAATGCATTCTGAATTACTTCTCCATAGCTTACCTAATTCTCCAAACATATTGACTACTAACCTCAATCTCACTTATCTAGGTTTCCTCACTGGACAAACTCTTTAGAGATTCTCAGCCTAGAAATGTTTTATTATTAATTGCATGGCACTTCAGAAGCTTTTAGTTTACTAATGGTAGTAATTAAAAATTGGACATCAATTAACTGAAAAGTAGTCAATAAAGCCTAGTTAAAAATCATTTCAGGGGCGCCCAGGTGGCTCAGTGGTTTAGCACCTGCCTTCGGCTCAGGGCGTGATCCTGGGGTCCTGGGATCGAGTCCCGCATAGGGCTCCGTGCATGGAGCCTGCTTCTCCCTCTGCCTGTGTCTCTGCCTCTCTCCGTCTCTCATGAGTAAATAAATAAAATCTTTTAAAAAATAAATAAAAAAAAAATGTGTTTTAAAAATGGTAAAAAAAACTTTATCACTTTCAGACTTACCAACTAAAACTTTAGCTGCTGGATTGTCCACACCGATGTTTTTTAGAATAGT